>NC_064618.1:855067011-855692011 GCF_023898315.1 Schistocerca nitens
TGGACGCATCCGTGTTTGGCGACATCGTGGTGAACGCACATTGGAAGCGTGTATTCGTCATTGCCATACTGGCGTATCACCCGGCGTGATGGTACGGGGTGCCATTGGTTACACGTCTCGGTCACCTCTTGTTCGCATTGACGGCACTTTGAACAGTCGACGTTACATTTAAGATGTGTTTCGACCCGTGGCTCTACCCTTCATTCGATCCCTGCGAAACCCTACATTTCAGCAGGATAATGCACGACCGCATGTTGCAGGTCCTGTACGGGCCTTTCTGGATACAGAAAATGTTCGAATGCTTCCCTGGCCAGCACATTCTCCAGATCTGTCACCAATTGAAAACATCTGGTCAATGGTGGCCGAGCAACTTGTTTGTCACAATACGCCAGTCACTAATCTTGATGAACTGTGGTATTGTGTTGAAGCTGCATGTGCAGCTGTACCTGTACACGCCGTCCAAGCTCTGTTTGACTCAATGCCCAGGCGTATCAAGGCCGTTGTTACGGCCAGAGGTGGTTGTTCTGGGTACTGATTTCTCAGGATCTATGCACCCAAATTGCGTGAAAATGTAATCACATGTCAGTTCTAGTATTATATATTTGTCCAATGAATACCCGTGTATCATCTGCATTTCTTCTTGGTGTAGCAATTTTAATGGCCAGTAGTGTATAAACATATTGAGGGACATCCTGTAAATGTGTGAAAGGGTCTTCATTCGTGTGTAACCGTTGTACGTCACATCCTCCTTGTGTATCAGACCCCTCGTCGACACACGTATCGTGGCACTAGAACGTAGCTGAGAGTGCGTGAGGCTCACCCTTTCGCCACGAACGCGCGCAGGAGGTCCGCGGCGAGCGGCGCGGCTCTCTGGAGGCGGTCCCTCGTGTGCGCGAGGTCGCCGGGCGAGTAGTGGGACGCGAGGAGCGCGTCGGCCACCTCCCAGGCGCCGTGCAGGTCGGCGTACTGCAGGGGCCGCCAGCGCAGCACGCGGTCCTCCGCGGTCAGCGCGCCGTCCGGCACCTGCAGGCGGCAACCAACCGAGAAAGACTCGCCGCCCCTGCAGCCCCAGGGTCTCACCAGTAATTCTGTAAGCTGGTGGACACGCTATGCGCACCTCTTCTAGGGTACTTGCCCTCCGGTCGCTACCATCACGAGTACCACAACTTTGATTTCTGAGATGCTGACATTTCGAGAGCAATATGTTTTGTGAATAAGGTCAATTTTGAGAGTATTCCATGGGAGTACTATAAACAGTTACCCTTCAGAATCTGCTCTACATGATCCAGTCAAATCGTTCAAATGGCTCTGAGCACTGTGGGATTTAACATCTGAGGTAATCAGTCCCCTAGAACTTAGAACTACTTAAACCTAACTAACCTAAGGACATCACACACATCCATGCCCGAGGCAGGATTAGAACCTGCGACAGTAGCGGTCGCCCGGTTCCAGACTGTAGTGCCTAGAACCGCTCGGCCACACCAACCGGACTGATCCAGTCAATTAATGTGAATACCGCCTATGTTCGACGTGAACGTGCACTAAGCTCTCACAGACGGCAAGTAGCAGCACCAGCAGTGGAGGGTATATAAAGCGTCTTTCAGGGTCGAATAAAAGAAAGTAGTCGTCATCGTACGGAAATAGCAGCTGGTAACACTGACTGGTAATTACCAGCTGCTAATAGAGCCGACCAACAGGCCACAGCAGGGACACCGACGAGCTCGCCCACTGACGCACAAACAGTTCGCCAACATCACCCTACAATGTGCATCCGATATATGACCTATCGGACACAAAAACGACAATAAACCTAACTGTTGCAGGTTGCTGATGCTGAACGAGAGCTCTACACCGGCACCCAGCGGCAGCCCCCGAGCAACACCACCGCACAACGGAAAGGTATCGACATGTACGATACCCACTACTAACAAAGCCTACCCTTGCACGACGTATCGGAGGCAGCAAGATATTTGCTACTGCTCTTACCACCCGACCTAACTATCGCAGAGGTTTTTTTCCTTTGGCTCTTGCCTTGGCACTGTTTTTTCCTTTGTCCTTCAAACCGCTACCCTTCGTTCGACTTCGACCCAATCTATCTGCAGATGAGCGCGTATTACTAGTTAACCTTAACCAGATGTACGCAACCATCGCAGCACCCAGATCCTGCGACACCTCACTTTAGTGAAAACTAACCCTTATGCAGAGATGGCAGTAGACCTTTTGAGTTGGCCGTCATGCCAGTATGGGCGTGGAGGGGCTCCACCTCTTATTAAAAGAATCTATGAAGAAAACGGAGCGATTTGTCTGATATCCAAAAGGGCACGATCATTGACTTCCGGGCCAACTGTGCAAGCATTACCTAAACGGCTGCATTTCTAAACTGTTAGTGTGCCACAGTAATGAAGTGTATTGCGCGTGGCAAAATGGAGCTATCCCGAGCTGACGGCGAGGTACCTGTGGTGCACCACAGGCCACAGATGAGAGGGGTGAACAGCGGCTGCAGAGATGTGTGCGAGTGAACAGCAACTGACCGCTGACATTAATCAACTGGCTGTCAACACTGTCTCCTCAACGACAGTTGATCGAATGTTGCTGCAAACGGGCCTCTGTAGCAGGCGCCTGGTTCGTGCACCAGCACTGTCTGTTAATCATCGGTGGCGGAGGCTGGAATTTGCGCACCAACACTGCAACTGGAGGTCCACAGAGTGTTGACAAGTGACCTGCCAGATGACTCGCGCTTTAGGTTCGACTGCACAGATGGCCGTTGGGCACACGGCGCTGCAGCAATCGCCAGAAGGGTCTAGTCCATACCAGGGAGCCTTATTGTCTGCGGAATGTTTTCGTGGCATTTCCTGGGTGACCTCATCTTTGTCCAAAGTACAATGGATCAGCACAAGTATGCTTCTATCCTTGTGGACCTCGTCCCCCCCCCCCTTACATGCAGTTTTTTTTCCCTCGGCACAATGGCATATACCACCAGGACAATGCGACATGTCAGAGAGCTTGCAGCGTACGTATGTGGTTTAAAGAGCACGACCATCAGTTTCCCATACTCCTCTGGCCACCAAACTCCCCATCGAGAATCTGTGCGAGCACCTCGTTCGGGCTGTTCACGACATAGATCCTCAATCCTCAACTGAGAAACTAGCTTAGCTGGCCACGGCACTGGGACGACATGGCTCCACCTTCCAGAACCTCACGGACTCTCTTCCTGTACGTCTCGCAACGGTCTGGGCTACGTAATCGCGTTGTTCAGTCTTTTGACAGGTGGTCACATTAATGAGACTAGATGCTGTAGTGGGTAACGTTTCAGGCTCTGTGATGCTGTCATATACAGGAAGTTTGCAAAGCCAGAAGACCATAGCGATTTGTAGTAAGACCTGCAGAAGATGGAGGGCTGGTGAAGGGACTGGCAGCTGACGTTGAACGTTAATAAATCGTAACGTATTGCTCATAAATACGGAGAGAGATCCACTACTGTTCGATTATATTACTGGTGGCAAGTCATTGGAAGTAGTAACTGCTGTAAAACATCTAAGAGTAATCATACAGAACGACCTGGAGTGAAACGACCACATTAAGCAAATGGTAAAAGAAGCAGATGCCACATTGAGATTCATTAGAAGAATTCTGAGGAAATGTATTTCATCCATGAAAGGTGCCTCTTTCAGAACGTTTGTTCGACAGATTGTTGAGTATTGCTCATCATTGTGGAGTGGACACCAGGTAGAATTAATAGAAGAGATTGAAAAGATCCAGCGAAGAGCGGTGCGTTTTGTCATAGGATCGTTAACTACGCACAGGAGTGTTATGGAGACTGTAAAGGAACTGATCATTAGCTCATCTTTTGCTATATATGGTACTTGCTGATACAGTTAAGCAAATGGATTATTCGATACACTTTACAATATTCACTATGTGACACAAACTAGTTCAAAATTGTAATTTCACATTACCCGTAGCTTTAATGATGTCCATGAAATAGTTTTGTACACTTACATAAACATATGTGTTCAAACGATGGGTTTGACATAAATAATATTAATTTTAATTATTTTCAAAAAACTTGATTACTTGTCTTATATTTGATTTATTTCAAAATTTACTTATTCAATTTTATTTCCATTTGAAGTCATCGACATTAAAATTGTAAATTATGAAGTTTTAAATTAAAGAAAAGAATGTCGATTGGTAACTCATTTGTTATGCAAAACAATTTCTTTTGTAGATGTATGATCTTTGTTGTTCTTCACACTCATTACACAAGACTTTCTGCTACCATGACGTCAGTTTGATGCCACAAACAGTATCGACAATCACAGAAACTGCTATCGACTTTGTGAGAAGGAAGAATATGTATGTTATTGCTCCTCGTTTCACTCACAGCAAGCTTAACGACACGCTTGGAAAACGCCACATATTCTTTTGTGTCGTCTCGTTGGCACTGTGGTATCTTGTACCATGGGAAGCAAGGGGAGGATGTTGTTTGGTGGTCGGTATCCTCTTTCTGTAACACAACTGCACATATTCAGAAATACAGAGCCAAATATTTGTGAAAAGGGAGAATACCAATTTTATTGGTGCCTAGTTTAGTCACACCAATCACATCTGTCCCCTTTGGTTCCTGCCTAACCACACACTTGGAAATCAACAAATATTTGAAAATAAAGAGCTAAATATATGTGAGAAGGAAAAAATATGAATTTCATTGCTGTTCATTCTAGTTGCAGCAATTAAAGCTGTCATCTCAGGTTCCTGTCTAACCACACACTCGAATCGCCAAATATTTGTTTCATCATTCATTCTCTAATGAAACGGAAACGTAAATAATATCGACTATTCCAGAACATACTTGTATTATATTTATAAGGATGTCTTAGAATATGCTAACAACGCTAAGATGAAAAACGAAATATCTGCGTGTGGACTTACATCTTTCTACTGCAGAAACCACAATGTTAGCCATAAACTAGCACTTAGTGAAGTGATATTATTGTCTTGTCTTGGTTATCATAATATTTCTTGAAGGATTGCAACCTCTGACAACAAAGCTCGGTGACTGTAACATTATCGTAGATGAACTATGAACTACAGTTACATTACTGTCCTTCGAAATAGTTACCTGCCATAACTATGCACAGTTGAGCTCTGCAATACATGTCCTGGAAACTTTACACGAAGTCTTCCTTTGCGATGCTGTTCTAAAGCCTCGTCACATTTTGCTGGATGTCAGGAACATCGTCAAATCTCTTTCCTTTCAAAGCGAGTTTGAGTCAGACGAAGAGGAAGAAGTCTGGAGGATAGAGGACCGGCGAATATGGTGAATGTTCAAGTTGCACCACCCCATTTTTTGCCTGGAACTGTTTGATGATAGTGGCTTTGTGTGCGAGCGTTGTCGTGAACAAATAACCAGGAACGTTGTTTTGCGTATTGGGGTCGCACCCTGCGTAGACATTGCATGAAACGGGTCAAAATTTCAACGTACCATGCAGCGTTCAGTGTCGTTCCCTCAGGTAGAAATTCCTTGTGAATAATGCCCTGACTATCGAAAAAGGTGATGAGCATCGTTTTGATGAGTGAGTGTTCGGCTTTGACGTTTTTCTGACGAGGTGATGTCGGAGAATGCCATTCCATGCTTTGCTGTTGCATTTCAGAGTCATACTGCAGACACTAGGTTCCATCTTCAGTGACAATACGGTTCAAGAATTTGAGTGTTGCATCCACCGTTTCGACAAAATCCTGTGAAGCCTCTAAACAGCCTGCTTCTCATCGTCAGTCAAGTAATGTGGTGCAAGACGACAACACGTTTTCCTCTTCCGTAACTCCTGGGTAAGGATTTGTTGCACAGATTCATGGGTCACCTGCAGTTCATCTGCTATCATTCACACATTTAATCGACGGTCGTTCGTGAAATATGTCCTCAGATTCTCAATGTTTTCGTCACAGGGATTGTCATAAACACTTTCCCAGTCTCCTCGAAAACAGGCGAACCAGGCATGCACACACCTCGTGGACGGTGCTTGATCTCCATAATCACGTACCAACATTGCATGCGTTTCTTTCTGTGTTTAGCCAAGCTAAAAACAAATCTTTAAATTGATCCTTTGCTCGTTCATTGTCCTGTTCTCAGTTCAGAACCAACGCACTAACCAAGCACTTCGTCCAACAGGTGTAACACGGAACACACACTATGCTCAACTGAACTGCGGTGGGGGCAGGTTGTCAACACCGGGGTGCAGCGGTGTGAGTCGCCAGTGCTGCCCGATCGACCTTTCTGACTTCACTCAGCGAACTTTATTGTCAGAGCTTGTATATTGTTGATGCAGTATTAACTCACATTTAATGATAATGAAGACGTGTTTGTGATAAATCTTCAATGCGGCATACTGCAAGTTATAATACAAACGTGTTTCATGCTTAATTTGTTAATTAATGTCGATAACGACCGACTCCCGCGAGAGCACTCTTATAGGAAAACATTAACCGTCAATAAATCACTATGTGACCTTTAATTATAATAAGTATTGTAAAACGTACGAAGAACGACGTGGTCCGCAGCTCGTGGTCGTGCGGTAGCGTTCTGGCTTCCCACGCCCGGGTTCCCGGGTTCGATTCCCGGCGGGGTCAGGGATTTTCTCTGCCTCGTGATGACTGGGTGTTGTGTGCTGTCCTTAGGTTAGTTAGGTTTAAGTAGTTCTAAGTTCTAGGGGACTGATGACCATAGATGTTAAGTCCCATAGTGCTCAGAGCCATTTGAACCATTTTGAAGAACGACGTGCTTTTATGTCTGCAATACGCGTGCGTGATGTCTTGCGAGCGGCCGGTATCGATCGCTAGCGAAAGTCGATAGCAGTTCCTGCAGTTGTCTATACTACGTGTAACGTCAAAATGATGACGTCACGTTAAGAGAAAGTCTTGCGAAGTGAGGGTTGTTACCCTTCTTGTTAGTAGTTGGAGCCCGTTTGTTAGCGGGAGTAAGATGTAGTTGGCGGTGCATAGTGTCATTTGAACATTTCTAATTTCATGATTTTATACATGCAAGTTAATGAAAATGATTCTTCTTAATGAAAATTACGAGCATATATACGCACTGATCTACTGTTTCACTCACGTAAACTTTTTTTCTGAAGAGAAAGTGCTGTGTTGGCAGAAGAGCCAACACCGTGTTGCTAGAGGAGGCCGAAATGCACGCGTTTAATTACACGCAGACTGGTGTGAGGTCTGGAACATTGCAAGGATATGAGAACTTAGAAAAACGGACGCAGTTGCTGTAATACTTAACTTTAATCCATAATTGTAGAACATCGCTCTTGATGATACATGCTTCACAATATAAATATCAATTGAATACGGCGCCTTGCTAGGTCGTAGCAAATGACGTAGCTGAAGGCTATGCTAACTATCGTCTCGGCAAATGAGAGCGTAATTTGTCAGTGAACCATTGCTATGAACGTCGGCTGTACAACTGGGGCGAGTGCTAGGAAGTCTCTCTAGACCTGCCGTGTGGTGGCGCTCGGTCTGCAATCACTGACAGTGGCGACACGCGGGTCCAACGTATACTAATGGACCGCGGCCGATTTAAAGGCTACCACCTAGCAAGTGTGGTGTCTGGCGGTGACACCACAGAAAGTATGATTGTTGATTTGTGAAACCACTGTGCCTGACTACAATAAAAAAATAAAAGACAATGCAGAAACATGAAAAACGACTATATGAGACATGAAGGCAATAAATCAATAGATGTGTGCTTCTAAACCACACAGTGATCTTATCTGAAAATATAAATCTGTATCCTACTACCCAGACGCAAATTATTCTTTCAGCGAGTCGCGTTTCCATTGGGAAGCCGCAAGAAACAGATGCGTAATGAAATTTTTATTGTGCGATCTCGTTTGTCGGACATTTTGGCTACACTAGAATAGCATTTGTTAAAAAAAAGTGCAATCGATTTGCTGGCCAGGGTGGCCGAGCGGTTGTAGGCGCTACAGTGTGGAACCGCGCGACCGCTCCGGTCGCAGGTTCGAATCCTGCCTTGGGCATGGATGTGTGTGATGTCCTTAGGCTAGTTAGGTTTAAGTAGTTCTAAGTTCTAGGGGACTCATGACCTTAGAAATTAAGTCCCATAGTGCTCAGATCAATTTTTTTTTGCAATCGATTTAAACATCAGTTAAAGCCATTTCTCAGGTTAGCACGTTTAATTGCTTTATGCGTCAGTAGAGGAGAGAGTCGTGATAAGATTCACAACGCACTCCAGCGGCAGACGCTACAAGAGAAGCGTTGTGCGTCATTACTGTTGAAACGAGTATTTCTGGAGCATACGTTCCAAGCAAAGTCGGGAAACAGAACTTTACCGACACTCATTCTCCCCACGCGTCACTCGTGAATGGAACAGCGGTGGGGGGCAGGTGGCATGGCGGGAGGGCACCAGGGGTTGACCTCATTCAGCAGTCCGTAACGTGAACTTTGGAGTACAGCTGTAGGTACAGAAGCGTCTCTGATTACCAGCTACTCAGTGGGTCACTGCTTGTTTCATTAGGGCCTATTTCGAAACAACCACATATCCGCTTCGCAGTAAAACCCTATGGCTGGACACCCTGCCAAGTGGTTCCTTGAATTCAGTTCTCCTGTTTATTGAGATCGCTCTGTCAACGAGAATTCAGAGGTTTTTTTTTTAGAGACAATAGATTACAAAAGCACATATTTTTTTACGAGACAGTAATGAACGTTTTTCAGAACACACAGACGAGAAATTTTGCGAGCTGCTTGAGAAGGTTGTTAGCAAGTTTCTAACGTAGGGGTGACATGTTAACAGCCGATATATTGCGCGATCTGAAAGTAAAGAGAAACTCAAAAATTAGTAGTTCTAGCAGTATTGTCAGAATGTGCTGCGGCCCATCTCCAGAGACACACATTCCACACAGCGGGCGGTTAGCACCGCCACGGAACCAACTTATACCATGCCACACATTATCTCTAATCTGTCTGTCAGTGCAACTCTTTCTCTCTAAGTCTAAGCGTTGTCACTCGGCCTCCTTTACTATTCTGAATAGCGAACTCGGCCTATGTCACGAAATTGCATTCGGTATTCCTTTGGCTTGCATTTGGATTAAAGTTAAGTAAAAGAAGTTTATCAAACACTATGTGTGCATCTTACTTATTTTTTGTCTGTTATAGAACCCACAATTACTTCGCATCCACCAGCGGCACAACAAGGCATCTGGAGACGAGGAAAAACTACTTTTAGTTGCGACTTGGTTCCGCTTCCAGCCATACAAACAACTGGCGACAATTCCTATTGTGTGTATTTCTTGCAGAATTGTGGATGTTAGCCGTCCCTGCCCGGCACATCGCTCCAGCATCATTGTGTGTTTCTCAAAGGTTCTCTCCCAAGGAACCATTCAGTTAAAATTGTGGACACAAACATCAAACGAGCACAAGTTACGCACTCTCTTGGGGCGGGGTGGGGTGGGGGAGGGGGGGGGGGGTACACATATAAATTTAATTTCCACGAGCACACAACGCTAACAACAGACAAAGCAGAAAAAATACTACATAAACTGGTGAGGATAAATTCAAAACAGACGCCACTGTGCACTCTTCGAGTCAGTACTAAGCTTCGCAGCTAGCACGTGGGCACACAGACTGAACCTGGTCACCAACAAAGCATTAGCCAGACGAGAGCAGAGAAGTGTCCTAATTAGGCTATCTGGAGCCTTCGGCACCACCTCAGTGGATGCACTGTGTGTGCTGCTCGGAGTATGCCCCATAGATATCACGATCAAATACAGAGCTGCAAGGTACTGGCGTTCCGATATAGACGACACGTCGCCTTCAAAGTGGGCGTTTGGATACATGGCAAGGCGAGTGCGATGTAAGTGATAAGGGACGTAGACTGTACGACTTCCTCCCTGGCGTAAGGGAGTATGCACTGCGAGATGTCAATAAGCGCCCACTGCGCCACATGCATTGGAATGAATGCTATAGTTCACGATTTGGATGGTATGTCTTGTGCTAACAGTGGGACGTCATTGGCTCGTCATGCAGAAGATCGGGTAGTTCTATTACCTTGATATCTGTGGCGTGATGGCGCAATATCATTCACCCATAACTTTGTGGCTAAGATGCTTAAACGGTTAACAAGCGTCAAATGAATTTCGTTTGGTGGTGAACCCACTTTAACAAAGAATTTAGCAACAGGAGGAGGAGCAGGAGGACTTAGTGTTTAACATCCCGTCGACAATAAGGTCATTAGAGGAAGAGCACAAATACGGATTAGGGAAGGATGAAGAAGGAAATCAGTTGTGCCCTTTAGAAAGAACCATCGCGGCATTTACGATATTGCAGTGCCTGTCTCAGTCCGGATTACGATGAAATGCTGTCATGCATGTGCAGACGAACAGGCGCTGGGACGAATACAGCCGTTATGAACTACATTAAATGTATTCGCAATTGCGAATATAGATAACCACCAGCTGTAGAATGCAATGACGACAACGCAAATTTGTGCCGGACTGGGACTCGAACCCAGATTTCTCATTTATCGCGAGTGGTCGCCTTACCATTCGACTATCTGTGCAAGACTCACGTCCAGACCCAAACTTCCATATATCATCAACTATCTGTCTAAAACTTGTACACCCATTACGTATATTGCTGTCATTCCATTACGCAGCTGATGGTTGTTAATATTCACAATTGCAAATTATAATACATATGTCCTGGAATTTGCCTTAAGCAATTTAGGAAAATCTAAATCAGGAAGGCTGGAAGCAGGTTTGAACCATCTTCCTCCCGTATCCGAGTCCAGAGTGCTATCCACTGTGCTACTCCCCTCGGTAATTTGTCAACAGTGCGTTAGCTTTATCCGTTGGCGCAGGTACCGACAACACTGACGTCTTTACCAGCTTTACAAACAGAGCTAGGTCGGTTTTAGGCAAATCATTATGAGACATTTATCTAACTTACTGGAAGAAAAAAGTAGTTGGATAACACTGCCGCCTGTAGTAAATGGCGAGAACTTGAAACTGGCACCGTAATTCCGTGCTGCATAGCTCGCGCTCTCTGAGAAAGAAATTGCAGAGAGGGAGAGAGAAGCAGAGCGGGCGCTCACCTGCGCCAGCAGTACACGGGCGGCCCTGGCCGAGTTGTAGATGGCGGCCAGGTGCAGCGGCGAGCGCCCCCCGCTGTCCGGCGCCGCGGCCGCCGCAGCCTGCTGCTGCGCCAGCCGCCGCACCTCCTCCTCCTCGTCCTGGATGACCGCCACGTGCAGAGGCATGTCCTGTCGTGAGGGTCAGCGTGAGGGCACTAGGCAAACAGTGCGGTAAAACAGGAAGACTGGACAGCTCCAGACATCTCTGTGAAACATTGGAGACAAGAAGTAGCTACAGCAGGAGACAGAAGGTGGTTTCTGCTTTTCGTAGGTTGTCCCATATGAGCCAAAGTCACCTCAGTAAAAGCTAAAATCTGGTACGGTAATATACTGAACAAAACAGAATGTCTGTAGGTAAGGGAATGCCTCAGAATGGCTGGTGTCCCACGCCCGGGTTCCCGGGTTCGATTCCCGGCGGGGTTAGGGATTTTCTCTGCCTCGTGATGGCTGGGTGTTGTGTGCTGTCCTTAGGTTAGTTAGGTTTAAGTAGTTCTAAGTTCTAGGGGACTTATGACCACAGCAGTTGAGTCCCATAGTGCTCAGAGCCATTTGAACCATTTGAATGGCTGGTGAGGCTCGACTGAGGAAAGCTGAGATGTTTGAATGTGGGAAAATAGTGGGTCCTTGGCTCCTAGATGGACGGTACAGTCTACGAACAGGAGGTGAGTTAACTGGGATATTGTATGGCTGATGGGGGATGTTTCCAGAATGAGTTTGGAAGGTAGGAGACGAGGTACTGGCAGAAGTAAAGCTGTGAGGACAGGGCGTGAGTCGTGCTTGGGTAGCTCAGATGGTAAAGCACTTGCCCGCGAAAGGCAAAGGTCCCCAGTTCGAGTCTCGGTCCGCCACACAGTTTTAATCTGCCTGGAAGTTTCATATCAGCGCACACTCCGCTGCAGAGTGAAAATCTCATTCTGGAAACTTCTGACTTTGTCTTCTGAGTGCTTCACTTTCTTTGTCAGGCAGGTTCTCCCATTACTTTTGAATACATTGTGGGAGTGAAGAGTGATCAATGTGTTACAAATATTTACTATCAAAAACAGTCTTGATCACAATTTATTTATTACGGTGACCAGTTTCGACCACTACTGTGGTCGCCTTCAGACCGATGGGTAAGAACCTCTTTCTGGTGGTAAATCACTACTAATTGATAACTGGTTCTGACTCATGTAGGATTCTAAAAATATCAAGATTCAAACAAAAAAATTGAGTAACACTGAAGTGAAACAAGAAAGTACTGCTTTTCAACTACCGGAGGACGTTTTTCTGGAGCGCAGCTAAGTTGTGGAGCTACCAATGTTTGATGTGGTCGCCATGTCATCGTGGCAGTGACGAGGGCATCTTCTGTCCATTTCGCATCAATGTATTTTTCAACGGAAAGCGTTAGAATTTGTTCCATAACGTTATCGAGCTTTTAAGAATATTCTGCAGTGTTAACAAATGTTTTCGAATGTTTTACAATATTCAGGAATCGTGTAAAATGAAAGTTGGATATGCAAATATAGGGTGATGGAGCTGTCCCTGACAATAGGTTTTATGCAGTAGAACCATACGCGAGATTTTCACGTTTTCCCGCTTGTTGCACGCAGACTATTAGTCCTACAGAAAAAATGAACAGAACCTTTTTGTAGTAAATTTAATGCACTTAAATTTTGTAGCAGGAGAAGATTTTTCTGGAGGCCACGGTTTTCGAGTTATTCAAGAGAAACGCGCGCGCTTGAATAATTGGAAAACTACGGCCTCTAGCGAAAGCGTATCTCAGTACGAAATGTAAATACATTAAGTTTCCTACCGAAAGGCCCCGTTCATTTTTTCTGTTGGGATAATACTTTGCGCGTACCGAGCGAGAGAATGTGAAAGTCTTGTCCCAGGTATTTGTAGGCGTTGCGAGTTGCATGAAAACCCTGGATAGCGGCCGCTGTATCACCCCGTATAAGGAACGATCAAAAAGATTCCGTCTGAGCACGTTGCTGCAGCTTATATGCATCCCAACGCGATTCCGATGAGGGTGTATAAGCACCGACATGTAAGCAAGTAGTTAGTATTAGAACAGAAACTTTTCGATTGCCAATTACAGCGTTGGTCTGAACTCTGGCAAGTTCCTCTTAACCCATGAATCGTGCACCGTGCTAAAGAGAGAGGACCAGCTGACGGAAAAAGTGTATCCGGATAAGGAACGAAACTACTTAAACAAAGAATGGTTGTCTGAGAGGACAGTTTTGCCAACAAAAAATGAGATAGTTCAATAAACAAATCAATAAATACTGAATATGATACCAAGAGCAGCAAAAACATTGAAATCAGTCGATACAACGACAAAGCAAGTGAAAAGCGTGAGTTCCGTAACAGAATTCCTAAATTCGGTCGGTGCTCCCGTTATGCTCTCGCACAAAGGTTCTAAACAATGTCACGGAAGAGAAAATATCAACCAGAAAAGAAGGAGAGAAGTGAGTGTTCATGCCACGAATTCCCCTCGATTCAACGGACTTATCATTCTCTTTTAAAAAGCTCGAATTTGGGGAAATACTGACGTACTGTATGACTTATTTTAAAGTACAAGGGTAAATAAAGCAATGCAGTGGAGCCTGAAAAGAATAGTGTTTCTTGCATGGCCAACTATAAGTAGTGTGTTGATGTGTCGGACAGCCTAAAAACTTATTCGTCTTTGCTCTAAAAAGAGAAACACCGAATGTACTGTACAACAAAATTTTTTGAAAAAATTAGATGCTGTACAAATGAGACGATTAACTGCATATTTTGTTTCAATTGAGAAACTGATGTGTCCTCCAGAAGATATGAGAGACAGCCTACACAGGGAGGGCACCGTAGGTGGAGCAGGTAACGGAGACTGTCTTATGCTTCCGCCTTGCGTCATCTAAATAGTTCCCAGGTGGACATCTACACGTCATATGCGAATGTAAGCAGATGTGTGACTGCTCACAGTGAGTCAGTTATCAGCATTACCCCAAGACAGCATCAGGGCCGTGTCTTCAGCAGTCGCCAAGTAGAAGCGAACTGGACGTTCCATTAGTCATGCTGGTCATCGTTCACTAGATTTAGGATCAGACCAGAATTGAAAGCTCGATCGCTGCGGGTGAGTTTTGAACTACAACCACTACAGTCAAGGTATGTAATGTATAATTTGTGTTAACCCATAACTTCCCAGCGTGTCCATATGGACACAATTGTTGACTAGTTTTGTTTTTACTTCATTGTTGGCTTACAATTATTTTTAGCGTTGGCGGCCACGTATTGTTTTCAGGGAGGGTTTGAATTTTACGTACATTGTGTTAGCACTTCATTGTTACTATTTACACTGTGATTGTGACAGCCTGTATTTCAGGGAGTGCTTTGACGTCCGCAGTGGAGCATGTTGATGTAAAGTAAGTAGTGTTTCGTAAAGAACTTCTTCATTCTGGCATGTGAAACTGTTTGCAGTATATCTAATTATGTTTATAAAGATTTTCATTTGAGAAAAGTTGTTATCCATTGATTACCTTTCTGTTTATGCAGTGATTATTTCAACCGTGTCCATATGGACACGCTGGGCAGTTGCAGGGTCAAAAATGATTTCGTTTCTTTTTCTCTTTTCATATCATAACATAGGTCTGGCAGAATCTGTAGAGCCTGGTTTGACTGTGCAGGATGTTTTACACATCCTGTTTGAGGATTCAAACGCTCCTCAGGCTGATGGAATTTACATCACGCCCCCTGATCCAGCAGTCCTCATGGATGAGGATTCGGGTGATCAGGATGAAGGAGGAATAGCAGATGATAGATGATTTGACACTGCATGTAAAGCTACTGCCATTCCACTTTTTCTTTGACAACCTATTTACAGGTTTTTCTGTTCTGTGATATCTGAGAAAAAAGGGCTATGGTGCAATAGACACTATCAGAGAAAACAGAGTTCCCAAATCGTGCCCAATTTCCTCAAAGAAAGCGCTAGTTAAAAAGGAAAGGGGGTATTTTGAATCCTCACTTTGCAAGGATGATGGGATTATAATCACAAAATGGGTGGACAATTCAGTGGTTACTGTAGCTTCTACCTGTGAAGGAGTTGAACCTGTATCATTTGTAAAAAGATATTCCGCAAAGGAGAAGAAGACAGTTCAAGTACAACGTCTTCAAATTATCACAGCCTATAATAAACACATGGAAGGAGTGGATAGGATGGATGAAAACATTGCCATGTGCAGAATAAACATTTGAAGCAAGAAGTGGTACTGGGCTTTACTTTCTTGGCTGATTGACGTATCTGTACATAAGGCGTGGCAGCTGAAGAAAGGAATGGTAGCTAGGACTACTCAACATGAATTCAGAAGAGAAATTGTACAAGTTTACCTTAAAAGATATATGAATCCCGTAAAAGGAGCAGGCAGGCCGTCTATGAGTCCTATGTGTGGATACAATTCGCGTGTTCCAAGTGATATCAGATATGATGGTATAAAGCACTGTATCAAGAAAACTGAGAAGAAGATAAGATGTGTAGGTTAGTACTGCAAACAAAAATCATCAGCTGTTCACCTAAAATGTGGGAAATGTGATGTAGGACTGTGTCTATAATGCTTTGAAATGTACCATGAAAGTCAGTCAAACAAATGATTGTGAATTATTTTGTGTATGGTGTTATAAATTGGTTTGTAAAAATTATTTTGTTCAAATTTTGCCTTAGTTGGATTAAAAATCTGATTAATAAAACATATCTTCAAATGTATTTCAATATCACAGAAAATATTTCAAATATGCATCTGAGTCTCATTCTGGAAACATCCCCCAGGCTGTGGCTAAGCCATGTCTCCGCAATATCCTTTCTTTCAGGAGTGCTAGTTCTGCAAGGTTCGCAGTACAGCTTCTGTAAAGTTTGGAAGGTAGGAGACGAGGTACTGGCAGAAGCTGTGAGTACCGGGCGTGAGTCGTGCTTCGGTAGCTCAGTTGGTAGAGCACTTGCCCGCGAAAGGCAAAGGTCCCGAGTTCTAGTCTCGGTCGGGCACACAGTTTTAATCTGCCAGGAAGTTTCAAGTTTCATGCATCTGAGTGCCCAGCGTGTCCATAGGGACACGTTATGTTGCAGACAAACTAAGACAGAGAAGAGTCAAATAATAGCTTATATGCACTACTTAGATGCACAAGAAGTCAAAAAATTGAAAATAAATTTAAATATCCAATTTTCAAAAATTCGGGCAGTTAAGGGTTAATAAATTATTGTAAAGTGTTGTTAAGCTGTGTTGACATAAATCTTGCTGCAGTTTGCCTAAAATTATGTGGCCCTGTGATGTGGCTGTATGGTTGCTGCTGCGTACAAGCCAGCAGCCTCATAACAGTAAGTACTGTCGATGGTAGGGGGTTCTCTTCCTGCCATATTGGTGATAGACGCCAAAAGTATTTGGTGGATACCACAGACAGCGAAGCGGACTATTCTCAGCTAGTAATCTATAATTCGCGTGTTGACATACACACTGAAGTGAAAAAAGTCATGGGACAGCTCCTAACATTGTGTCAGACCTGCCGGCCTACTGGAGTAGGTCGATGTGGAATGGACTCAACAAGTCGCTGGAAGATCCCTGAAGAAATATTAAGCCATGCTGCATCTATAGCTATCTATTGGGAAAGTGTTCCCGGTGAAGGACTTTGTGCATGAAACGACCTCTCGATTACATCACATATATGTTCGATGGAATTTATGACAGACGATGTAGGTTGCTAAATCATTTTCTCGAACTGTTGAGAATGTTCTTCAAACCGGTCGTGAAGATCTGGTCGCCGGCCGCGGTGGTCTCGCGGTTCAGGCGCTCAGTCCGGAACCGCTTGACTGCTACGGTCGCAGGTTCGAATCCTGCCTCAGGCATGGATGTGTGTGATGTCCTTAGGTTAGTTAGGTTTAGGTAGATCTAAGTTCTAGGGGCCTGATGACCACAGATGTTAAGTCCCATAGTGCTCAGAGCCATTTGAACCATTTTTTTGAAGATCTGGTCTGGTGACATGATGTCATTGTTTGGGAACATGAAGTCCAAGAGTGGTTGGAAATGGTCTCCAACTAGCCAAAAATAACCGTTTACAGTCAATGATCGGTTCAGTTGGACCAGAGGACCAAATCCATTCCGCCGGCCGAAGTGGCCGTGCGGTTAAAGGCGCTGCAGTCTGGAACCGCAAGACCGCTACGGTCGCAGGTTCGAATCCTGCCTCGGGCATGGATGTTTGTGATGTCCTTAGGTTAGTTAGGTTTAACTAGTTCTAAGTTCTAGGGGAATAATGACCTCATCAGTTGAGTCCCATAGTGCTCAGAGCCATTTGAACCATTTGAACCAAGTCCATTCCATGTAAACACAGACCACACCATTACGGGGCGACCACCAGCTTGCAGAGTGTCTTGTTGACAATTTGGCCTCGTGAGGCCTGCGCCAGACTCGAATCCTACCATCAGGTTTTACCAAGAGAAATCGGGACTCACCTGACCAGAGGCAGTACAGGCGATGTGCTGTTAGCAAAGGCACTCGCGTCGGTCATCTGCCATAGCCCGTTAGCGCCAAATTTCGCCACACTGTGCTAACGGATAAGCTCGTCGAACGTACCACATTGCTTTCTGCGGTTGTTTCACGCAGTGTAGCTTGTGCGTCAGTACTGACCATCTCTACACAAACGCCGCTGCTCTCGGTCGTTAAGTGAAGGCCGTCGGCCACTGCGTTGCCGGTGGTGAGAAGTTACGCCTGGCATTTGCTATTCTCACAACACTCTTGACACTGTGGATCTCGGAATATTGAATTCCCTAACGATTTCAGAAACAGAATATCTCACGCGTCTTGCTCCTACTACCATCCCACGTTCGAAGTGTAGTAACTCCCATCATGTCGCTATAATCACGTGAATCACCTATGACAGCTCAGTCAATGTACTGCCCTTTTATAACTCGTGTATGCGATACTACCGCCGTCTGTATATGTGCATATCGCTATCCCATGACTTTTCTTCACCGCAGTGTATAGTGCTCAACCACTGTCAGTGTAATTCCTTACAAGTTTCCAGATTTTCGAGAATCCAGGTAACTTACATGCAGCCCCACCTAGTCGGACTAAACGAGGATCTACTGTATAGTAAACGGCTGTTTTCGGCAAAGACGTGTATATTTGGAATTGCCCGTGTGTGTTTGTGTGGTGATGGGGGGAGTTGGCGACAGTGTGGGAGGCGGCGGAGTGCGGCGCGCGTCACCTTGCAGAGCATCCTGGCCAGCATGTCCCTGAAGAACTCGAGGTCGTCCCTGGCGAGCGCGGCCGCCAGCACGGCCCGCGGGCGCTCGTCCGCGGCGGCGGCGGCGGCGCAGCAGCGCAGGTGCGAGGGCTGCCGGTGCGGCAGGGGCGCGCGGCCCCTGCGCCGCGGCTGCGGCAGGTAGCCCCAGCAGAAGAAGAGCGCCGCGAAGTACTCGGCGAAGGTGCGGTGCACGAAGCGCGGCCGGCCGCTGCCCGCGTCCGCGCCGTACACGATGCCCGTCTGCTCGTGCGCCGCCACGTCCGCCAGCGCCGCCTCCCCGTCCTCGTCTTCGTCCGCGTCTTCCAGCTCCCCCAGCAGCAGCGACGCCTCCTCCGGCGAGAACAGCGCCCTGCGCACCAGGCCGACACCTGCATCTGCTTCTACATCTACCCAGGGCAGCTATGATTATACTCTGCCTATTTGACACGTTGTTATTGTTGTTGCTGTTGTTGTGGTCTTCAGTCCTGAGACTGCTTTGATGCAGCTCTCCATGCTACTCTATCCTGTGCAAGTTCCTTCATCTCCCAGTACCTACTGCAACCTACATCCTTCTGAATCTGCTTAGTGTATTGATCTCTTGGTCTCCCTCTACGAATTTTACCCTCCACGCTGCCCTCCAATGCTAAATTTGTAATCCCTTGATGCCTCAGAACATGCCCTACCAACCGATCACTTCTTCTAGTCAAGTTGTGCCACAAGCTCCTCTTCTCCCCAGTTCTATTCAATACCTCCTCACTAGTTATGTGATCTACCCATCCAATCTCCAGCATTCTTCTGTAGCACCACATTTCGAAAGCTTCTATTCTCTTCTATCGTCCATGTTTCAATTGCATACATGGCTACACTCCATACAAATATTTCAGAAACGACTTCCTGACACTTAAATCTATACTGGATGTTAACAAATTTCTCTTCTTCAGAAACGCTTTCCTTGCCATTGCCAGTCTACATTTTATATCCTCTCTACTTTGACCATCATCAGTTATTTTTCTCCCCAAATAGCAAAACTCCTTTACTACTTCAAGTGTCTCATTTCCTAATCTAATTCCCTCAGCATCACCCAACTTAATTCGACTATATTCCATTATCCTCGTTTTGCTTTTGTTGATGTTCATCTCATATCGTCCTTCCAAGACACTGTCCATTCCGTTCAACTGCTCTTCCAAGTCCTTTGCTGTCTCTGACAGAATCACAATGTCACCAGTGAACCTCAAAGTTTTTATTTCTTCTCCATGCATTTTAATACCTACTCCGAATTTTTCTTTTGTTTCCTTCACTGCTAGCTCAGTATACAGATTGAATAACATAGGGGATAGGCTACAACCCTGTCTCACTCCCTTCCCAACCACTGCTTCCCTTTCATGTCCCTCGACTCTTATAAATGCCATCTGGTTTCTGTACAAATTGTAAATAGTCTTTCACTCCCTGTATTTTACCCCTCCACATTCAGAATTTGAACGTTAACACGTTATAACACGGAAACTAATAACTGTGCGAGTACCAAGCTTGTTAGCATTAATGTCTGGAGTATGGGGTGCACGATTTCCATGTGTCACGGCGCTACCGTCCAGTTCCAAATACGGCCAGCAGGTACCGTGATTATAGTCTCGCCGACGGCTACCCGCGCAACTTGTAAGTCGTTTGGGCAGCTGCGAGTTCCGCGCCTATGGAACAAGTCCCGTGGCAACTCTGAACTCTGGAACTCGGCGGCAGACCAGCAGGTGCCAGCGAGAGCATTCCATCCAGACCACCAGGCAGCGCACATGGCGACTATAGACATTGTAGGCGTGCCACACCTTTTCCTGCACCTGTGGGGTCCCGTGCCAAAAGCATGACCGCACGGATCCTTTCGTGCGACAGCTATTTACGCCAGTGCGCAAACTTAGGAGAGCAGTTCAATTGCAGCGAGAAATCGACCAGAAGATGTCCGCTACGCCTTGCTCTGGGCTTCACCACCATTTTCCAGGACAGCACGCCGCCTCCAATACCTGGACCTTAAAAGTGATCCGTGATATGCAAGCTGCAAATTGGTATAATTTCTACTGTTTATTTTCTTCAGCGAGAAGATAGTGTCAACACTTTACTTTGTACATCTGTCCTTGCTAGACTTTGAAATTTTTTTGAGCTGTGGAGTACCACTGCAAGATACACACATTAACAAAAGTTTTGCATCACCTCGGTCCCGAGAGTTCCGGAACCTGTACAGAAAACTGGAACAGATAACAACATAAACATAATTTTCGACCTTTTTATTGCTCATGAAAACCGCACATTGCATATTGTACCACCATACAGCGAGACCTTCAGAGGTGGTGGACTAGATTGCTGTACACACCCGTACCTCTAATACCCAGTAACACGTCCTCTTGCATTGTTGCATACCTGTATTCGTCATGGCATACTATCCATAAGTTCATCAAGGCACTGTTGGTCCAGATTGTCCCATTCCTCAACGGCGATTCGGCGTAGATCCCTCAGAGTGTTTGCTCGGTCACGTCGTCCATGAACAGCTCTTTTCAATCTATCACAGGCATGTTCGATAGAGGTCATGTCTGGAGAACATGCTCGCCACTCTAGTCGAGCGATGTCGTTATCCTGAACGAAGTCATTCACAAGATGTGTACGATGGGGGCGCAAATTGTCGTCCATGAAGACGAATACCTCGTCAATATCCTGCTGAAACGGTTGCTCTATCGGTCGGAGGATGGCAGTCACGTATCGTACAGCTGTTACGGCGCTCTCCATGACCACCACCGGCGTACGGCCCCACATAATGCCACCCCAAAACAGCAGGGAACCTCCACCTTGCAGCACTCGCTGAACAGTGTGTCTAAGGCGTTCAGTCTGACCGGGTTGCCTCCAAACACTCCTCCGACGATTGTCTGGTTGAAGGCATATGCAACACTCATAGGTGAAGAGATCGTGGCCGGCCGCGGTAGTCTAGCGGTTCTAGGCGCTCAGTCCGGAACCGCGCGACTGCTACGGTCGCAGGTTCGAATCCTGCCTCGGGCATGTATGTTTGTGATGTCCTTAGGTTAGTTAGGTTTAAGTAGTTCTAAGTTCTAGGGGACTGATGACCACAGATGTTAAGTCCCATAGTGCTCAGAGCCATTTGAAGAGATCGTGATGCCAATCCTGAGCGGTCCATACGGCATGTTGTTGGGCCCATCTGTACCGTGCTGCATGGTGTCGTGGTTCCAAAGATGGACCTCGCCATGGAGGTCGGTAGTGAAGGTGCACATCATGCACACTACTGCGCACAGTTTGAGTCGTAACACGATGTCCTGTGGTTGCACGAAAACCATTATTCGACACGGTGGCGTTGCTGTCAGGGTTCCTCCGAGCCATAATCTACAGGTAGCGATCATCCACTACAGTAGCAGCCCTTGGGCGGCCTCAGCGAGGCATGTCATCGACAGTTCCTGACTCTCTGTATCTCCTCCATGTCCGAAGAACATTGCTTTGGCTCACTCTGAGACGCCTGGACACTTCCCTTGTTGAGAGCTATTCCTGGCACAAAGTAGCAATGCGGACGCGATCGAAACGCGGCATTGATCGTCTAGGCATGGTTGAACAACAGACAACACGAACTGTGTACCTCCTTCCTGGTGGAATGACTGGAACTGATCGGCTGTCGGACCCCCTCTGTCTAATAGGCGCTGCTTATGCATGGTTGTTTACATCATTGGACGGGTTTATGACATCTCTGAATCCTCAGAGGGACTGTGGCTGTGATACAGTATCCACACTCAACATCTATCTTCAGGAGTTCTGGGAACCGAAGTGATGCAAAACTTTTTGTGATTTGTGTACTTCGAAAGTGTTTTCTTTCCGCGACATAAACTAGAGAGTGTGTGGACTTGGTTCTCAAACCGTAGAACTGAGGAACTAGCTTCAAGCCGAATTTAACTTTATTCAGATTTCAAAATCCGACTCACTTTTAAGGATTGTTGTTATTAATTGCACACATAGAGGAGCTTAATTACTCGTTTGTGGGATACATGAACGTTAAATTTGTTTGTCACTGAAGAACTATTGCTTGTTTGTTCGCTTTTGGAAACATTTTCATTAATTTCAGACTTAGAGAATTTTACCTTCATAATGCAGTAAGGTTTTGTTCACGCACCTCAGGGTACCACTATACCTCACGGTTTTCGCAGCGAGTGCGCAAACGTGAAGAATACTTTCCGACTCTGTAACCGTCAGTGGCTTGGTGACGTCACGGGAGCGCGAGAAATCCAGACGTGGTCCGCGTTTTGTCTGAAACCACGCGGACGGACGTCGTGGCGACGAAGCCGCCCCGCTACCTTAACGGCTCGTGGCAGAGCAGAAGACGCCCTCGGCCAGCGGCCAGAGACAGGGTGGATGCCCCCTTCCCTCGCACACCGCGAGGCCGTGTAATTCAAATGTCGCGGCTGACCAAATTGCATTCCGACAGGCTTACACGGATATACATTGTCCCGTTACACGCTGAGCTTCTGTGTTTCCGACCATGGTTTATACGTATTTGCAGGAGACTTCTGGAAAACCGTTTAGTCTATCTTAATTGTAGTATTTTCATTTAGGGTGTCTTTATTACAATGGTGAGACTTCGTCCAGCGTTTTGTTAAACTGAAAGATACGTAAAAAGTATCCATAGTTTGATCCAAAGGTAAAGGTATTTTAATAATACAAAAGAAATTTTGTATACATTTTTTGAGATTACGTCAGAATATATACAGGCTGAAGGAAAAGAGTGATATCGTTACCAAGCAGATGAGAATAGTATTGTATTTGAGAGTATTTATCTGTGTGTAAATATTACGAAGTGAATGGTTGGTTGGTTCATTTGGTGGAGGGGATCAAACGGCGTGGTGATCGGTCCTATAGGATTAGAGAAGGATGGGGAAGGAAGTCGGCCGTGCCCTTTCAAAGGAACCATGCCGGCATTTACCTGAAATGATTTAGGGAAATCACGGAAAGCCTACATCAGGATGGCGGGACGCGGGTTTGAGCCGTTGTCCTCCCGAGTGCGAGTCCAGTGTGCTAACCACTGCGCCGCCTCGCTCGGTGAAATGAATGACAATGACTGTACATCTATCTTGTAAAAGTATGTGCGGGAATTTACAAACTATTAATCGCAGAGCCATCATTTTTCTGTTCAATTTCATAACGTTGTTTTAAGTAGTCTCAAAACCAGTTACAATTTTCCCAAAGATGAAGTACGAAGGAATGTTTGGAGACTTGCTGGTAACTCGCTCAATGACTAATATTTTGAGACGACAGAATGTTGTTATAAGTCACTACAGTAGTACAACTGACGTTTTTTAACAAATTGTACTTCCTATTTCGTAGTGTTTCGGCATCTATACTGAATTAAGAAAAGGCCATAAAATGTCATAAAATATGAACGCTTATTTTGTTTGAAAACCATACTTTATAGATGAAAACCGATTTCTGTAATGTAACATTTCACAAGTATTGTTGAGGAATTGCCTAATTGTTAACTTATGTTCTGCTTCTGTGGGAGAGGTGAACTAAAAGACTCACAGCAAAACAAAGACAGGTATTCACTGAAAAACTTGTCATATATTGACCACATACTGACTTGTACATTGTTAAGCTTCAGCCAGTTGGAAGCCAGTGAGGGCACTGTCACACAGGAAATCAGTCACACAATCCAGAGACCAGGCCAAGTGCTAGCGCTTAGGTCACCAGAGATAAACAGTAACACTGGAGCCCTGCGAACTGCAGACGTTGTGGACAGCTGACACAGGGGAGAAGTTTCACTCCAGAGAATTAACTGGTAACTCCACCCACTGCCCAGACGCTGGCGTAAGGCATCACAGTAGAAGCTGGTCACAAAGCGGCACGTCTTAGCACAGCCAGCAAGCTTGATTCTGGCCCCTTAGAACCGCAACGTCAGTGGGCTTGCAAAGTTTAGAGTGCTGCAACAGCAGTCCACACTCACGAGAGGCCTCAGGGCGGGCCAAGTGACGTGGAACTCTGTTGTTACTGGCCGTAGCAGGAAGGGCAGCGACGTTTAGCTGTCAGTTCAACGCTGCAGCTACCAAACTCAGAGACTTTTGATGTAAAGTCCAGAAAATTCCCTACTTATCGAGCAGGAGAAGGGGAGGAATCTGAAATGTGGTCGGCCAGAGGCGTCCTGGTGATGCGGAGTCACTTGCCAGATTGGCGGAAGCCTGCAAAGTGCCGGAGGATTGGTGGGCAGACTGTGGTAAGAGAGAAATAGTGCGCCGCGACAATCCTTTAAGAACCCGTGTTTTATGTATGTAGAAGAGTTAACGAACACATCGTTCGTGCCCAGCTTTGTGCCATTCGTCGCCAGGCTCGGGTATCTACATCTGCATCTACATCTACACGGCTACTCTGCAAATCACACGTCAGTGCCTGGCAGAGGGTTCAACGAACCACCTTCGCAATAATTCTCTATTACTCCACTCACGAGCAGCGCGAGGAAAAATGAACACCTATATCTTTCCGTGCGAACTCTGATTTCCCTTATTTTATTGTGATGATCGTTTCTCGCTGTGTAGGTCGGCGTCAACAAAATATTTTCGCGTTTGGAGGAGAAAGATGGCGATTGAAAATTTGTGAGAAAATCCAGCCGCAACGAGAAACGCCTTTGTTTTAATCATGTCCACCCCAATTCCTGTATCACGTCCGTGACACTCTCTCCCCTGTTTCTTGATAATACAAACCGTGCTGCCCTTCTTTGAACTTTCTCTATGTAGTCTGTTAATCCCTCTGGTATGGATTTTGCACTGTGCAGCAATACTCCAAAAGAGGACAGACATAGTCAGTCTGTTTAGCAGATTTGTTACATTTTCAAAGTGTCCTGCCACTAAAACGGAGCCTTCTGCACAACATTTTGTATGTATTCCTTCCAATGAAACTTGTTCATAATTCTGTTTCCTAGGTATTTAGTTGAATTTATGGCCTTTAGATTTGACTGATTTATCGTGTAACCGAAGATTAACGGATTCCTTTTAACACTCATGTGGATGACCTCACACACTTCGTTATTTAGGGTCAATTGCCAACTGTTGCACCACACAGATATCTTTCCTAAATCGTTTTGCAATTTGTTTTGATCTTCTGATGACTTTATTAGTCGATAAACAATAGCGTCATCTGCAAACAACTTAAGACGGCTGCTCAGATCGTCTCCTAAATCGTGTATATAGTTAAGGAACAGCAAAGGGCCTATAACACTACATTGGGCAACGTCAGAAACCACTTCTGTTTTACTCGATCACTTTCCGTCAATTTATACGGACTGTGACCTCTCTGACAGTACATCATGAATTCATTCGCATAACGGATATTATATTCCATGAGCAATTACACTACGAGCCTTTTGTGTGCTACAGTGTCAAAAGCCTTCCCGAAATCCAGAAATATGGAATCAATTTGAAATCCCTCGTCAATAGCACTCAGCATTTCATGCGAATAAAGAGCTAGTTGTGTTTCACAAGAACGATGTTTCCTAAATCCATGTTGACTCTGTGTCAACACACCATTCTCTTCGAGGTAATTCATAATGTTCGAACACAATATATGTTCCAAAATCCTGCTGCATATCGACGTTAATGATACAGGCCTGTTATTTAGTGAATAATAATAATAAAAAAAAAGGTTCAAATGGCTCTGTGCACTATGCGAATTAACTTCTGAGGTCATCAGTCGCCTAGAACTTAGAACTAATTAAACCTAACTAATCTAAGGACATCACACACAACCATGCCAGAGGCAGGATTCGAACCTGCTACCGTAGCGGTCGCTCGGCACCAGACTGTAGCGCCTAGAACCGCACGGCCACTCCGGCCGGCTTTAGTGAATCACTCCTACTGCCTTTCTTAAATATTGGTGTGACCTGTGCAATTTTTCAGACTTTGAGTACGGATCTTTAATCGAGCGAGCGGTTGTATATGACTTCTAAGTGCAGAGCTGTTGCATCAGCATATTCTGAAAGGAGGCTAATTGGTATACAGTGTGGACCGGAAGACTTGCTTTTATTAAGTGATATAAGTTGATTCACTACTCCGAGGATATTTTCTTATACGTTTGTCATGTTGGCAGCTGTTCTTGATTCCAGTTCTGGAATATTTACTTCGTCCTCTTTGGTGAAGAAATTTCGGAAGGCTGTGTTTAGTAACTCAGCTTTAGCAGCACTGACATCAATAGTACTTCGATTGTTATTGCGCACAGAAAGCACTGATTGTGTCTTACCGCTAGCATACTTTACATACGATCAGAATCTCTTTGGATATTCTACCAGCTTTCGAGACAAAGTTTCGTTATGGAAACTGTTATAAGCATCTCGCATTGAAGTCCACACTAAATTTCCAGCTTCTGTAAAAGATCGTTAATCTTGGGGATTTTGCGTTCGATTAAATTTGGCATGCTTTTTTTTGTTGTTTCTGCAACAGTGTTCTGACCTGTTTTTAGTACCAAGAGGTATGAGCTCCGTCGTTTGTTAATTTATTTGGTATAAACCTCTCAATTGCTGTCGATACTATTTCTCTGAATTCAGCCACATCTGTCTAGACTTACACTGTTAATTTGAAAGGCTTGAAAATTGTCTTTCAGGAAGGCCTCAAGCGAATTTTTATCTGCTTTTTTGAATAGGTATTTGTTTCGTTTATTTTTACAGGATTTGGGAGTTGTGATATTCAGTCTCAGTACGACAACTTTGTGTTCACTGATCCTTGTATCCGTTTTGATGCTTGTTATTAGCTTAGGGTTATTTGTTGCTAAGAGGTCAAGTGTGTTTTCACAACCGTTTGCTGTTCGAATGGGCTGTGAACTAATGGCTAGAAATAATTTCAGGAGAATGCGTTTTGCACAATTTCGGTTGATGTTTTATGCGTACCTTCTGACTTAAATATGTATTTTCGCCAACATACCGAGGGTAAATTGAAGTCCCCGCCAACTATAGCTGTATGAGTCGGGTACGAAATTAGACTCAACATTTCAGCAACTGTATCATCTGAGCTGAGAAGTCCGTAAAAGGATCCAACTATTAATTTTTTCCGGTTGTCAAGAATAACCTCTGCCTGTACTAACTCACAGGAACTATCTACTTCAATTCCGCTACAAGATAAGCTACTTCTAACAGTAACAAACGCGCCATCGCCAACTGTATTTAGCCTATCTTTACTGAACACCGTTAAGTCCTTCACAAAAATTTCGGCTGAACTTATCTCCGGATTTAGCCAGCTTTCAGTGTCTATAACGATTTGAGTATCACTGATTTCTATTAACGCTTGGAGCTCTGGTACTTTTCCAGCACAGCTAAGTTCCCACAAGTCTGTTTTTCTCTCTTGAAGTGGTGCTCTAAAAGTTCGTATTTTACAATGTTGCTAGTGATTACTGTTTCTGTTATCTCTCACCCCAAGGACTCAGTCACTTTTGTTGTACAACCAGTTGCACGTTTTGATTTTTCTAGTGGTTAGATCTAGGCTTCGGTGTAGTAGTTTGTCTGATTGCAAATAAATAGTGTTAATCAGACCTCTGCGTTCCTGGAGTCTTTACATCTACATCACATAGATACTCCGCAAGGCACCATACGGTGCGTGGCGGAGGGTACCTTGTGCAACTACTTGTCATTTCCTTTCCTGCAAATAGAGCGAGGGAAAACGACATCTATATGCCTCCGTATGAGCCCTAATTTCCCGTATTGTAAGCGTATTGTCATATCGCTGGCTTAGTTGTGGAGTATCTTTGCGGGCAGCCGCGTCTGTAGAGAGTCGAGCGCGGGACGCGGTACTGTTATGTCGTGTAGTGTGTAGTTCCGCGCCGGCCGCGGTGGTCTCGCGGTTCTAGGCGCGCAGTCCGGAGCCGTGCGACTGCTACGGTCGCAGGTTCGAATCCTGCCTCGGGCATGGATGTGTGTGATGTCCTTAGGTTAGTTAGGTTTAAGTAGTTCTAAGTTCTAGGGGACTGATAACCACAGCAGTTGAGTCCCATAGTGCTCAGAGCCATTTGAACCATTTTGTAGTTCCGCATGTGAGAGGCTTTTTGGTATTCGGGTTGAAGTGTTGCTACAAGTGCTATTACAGTAAAGTGATGATATATGGAGATGGTTCAGAGGAAAGTGCGTCAAGAAGTAATTGAAGCAGTGCCGTAAATAACGTATTTATGTATCCTCTCGTTGCGTGTCGCACAGCATCGATCATCCGCGCCGTGTTCGGTCTACCAGAATGAACCAATGTGAATCAGTAAAAATTAGTTACCATAAAAGAGTGCAGTCAAGTGCCAGTGTCTTGAAGCGAGCGTGAGGATGTGCGTTCGATCATCGCGTTTCCGCATTATCAACAATCAGCCGCGCCACGACGGTTACACGCACGCTCGTACAAGTGAGGACTGAGAACTGAAAAATTAACTTTACGAGCAGTATTACATCATTACTAGTGACAAGGAGGACTGTTACCAGATGTCTGTATGTGTGACGAGCGTAAGAACTTTCGGCTTCCGCATCATCAACAATGACCCGCGTCGTGTCGGTTACGCGTACGCTCGTCTGAATTATATTTTGGACTGTTAATCATCAAGATTGTTAATTGGGATAAACATTTACGATTGTTAATTGGGATAAACATTTACGATTTAGAGTGTAAACAGTGCAACCTGTGGTTTCCATATCGTCTCAGAATATAGATGTTCATACCAGACATAGGACAGTGTTGTGTTCTAACGTTGAGTGTCTCCCCTAAACCCGCCTGTATATGTCGATAGATAACTTCGGGCAAGCCAGCAGCAGTGTGGAGCAGGACAGTACGACTGCCGCGGGATTACCAGGTACGTGGTGTGGACAGGGCGCACGTTCACGAAACGAGAAGTCAGTTTAAAAGTACCCCACCCATTTGTACTCCCGGGCGTGTTACAGTATGTATCTTCGCAGTCCTTACAGGGAATGTATGTTTTGCGGCAGTAGAATCGTTAGGCAGTCAACTTCAAATGCCAGTTCCCTAAATTTTCTCGATAGTGTTTCTCGAAAAGAACATCGCCTTCTCGCCAGAGATTCCTGTTTAAGTTCCCGAATCATCTGCATGACAGTTACGTGTTATTCGAACCTACCGGTAACAAATTTAGCAGCCAGCCTCTGAATTGCTTCGATGTCTTCCTTCAATCCGACCTGCTAAGGATCCCAAACACTCGTGCTGTATTCAAGAATAGGTCGCACCAGCGTCCTATATGCAGTCTGCTTTACAGGCGAACAACTCTTTTCTAAAATTCTCCCAGTAAACCTAAGTTAACCATTCGCCTCCTGCTGCGAACATCCTATCAAGTTCGAAAATCCCCACGTTTTGAAGTTACAATGTGACACCGTGCTGATCCAAGCAATCAACCAGCTTTCATTGGAAGTTTCTTCTTTCTGCATTTGTCCCTAACGACTCAGAAATCGCAGACTGATCTGCAAATCCCATCTTACCTTTGTTCTGTGTTAGGACGCGACAAACCATACTTGTAAGGAGAACGGCCAACACATTTCACCCGGCCACATGCAGAAACGATAACCATCCTGTTTATATAAGGAATTTTGGAGACATTGGGTTAACTATACTACTACACATGTAATATAATGCAACAGTTCGTTCAGTTCTTAAAAGTAATGTTTGATTTCAGCTATAAATCAGAAAAGCTGTCATTTACACTTCACACAGCATGAAGTGACACAAGGTCTGCTTTCCAGAGTCCGCACAGGACACGATGGCTGATGAGCAATGAACAGTCTTCGTAAAATGCGCTGGGTGAGTTGATTCGTTTGTTCGGAAGTGAAGGACAACATTGTTTGTCCACTTTCAAGCGGTTGGCTGCGTGCTGTGAAGACAGAATCGAGGCGATCACTTTACAATCTTTCTCAAACGATTGTACAGAAACTATTCAGTAAAAAAAATTAATTTGATTTACTTATAGATTTATACGTATGCTTCGTGCTGATGTGTCCAGCATTTCGTTAATGTTCATAGATATTGTGATATTTGCATTTAAGTAAAACAGTCCACAAAACTCAAAAAGTATGCAAGAAAAAAATAGGAATCGCTATGATTTTACGTTTGGTGCATCTTACATAATATGTTGGAGCAAATGAAATTTAACTAGCATATTGAATTTTCCTTTAGACCTGGGAGGTAGCATCTATCTATCATCAATTTCGAGGAAATGTGTTTGATGTGGCACACTCATTTGTGATTGCTTGTGACAGCGATAAAGCCAGAATGAAATATCCACAACATATTTTATAAACTGTTTGAGATATGGAAATGAGATTTTGGATAAATATAGCATGCAAAGAGAAGAGTATTTTGCCGTATGGTTATTGTGCAAAACGTCGTTATTACCGTGTTATTCCACTAATTACAGGCTTTTCCAGTGAAAGAACATGGTTTTTAAGAGCGATCGATAGCTGATTAAATGAGAAATGCTGTGAGTTCTAGAACAGCATGGGTGAAGAAAAAATGTTCAAATGTGTGTGAATTCCTAAGGGACGAAACTGCTGAGGTCATCAGTCCATAGACTTACACACTACTTACATTTACTTATGATAAGAACAACACACGCACCCATGCCCGAGGGAGGACTCGAACCTCCGGTGGGAGGGGCCGCACAATCCGTGACATGGCACCCCAAATCGCGCTACTACTCTGCGCGGCCATAGGTTAACACATTACACGTTTATTTTTGTACCGAGGATATGTTTTTTCATGTTACTGACCTTACTTTTATCAGTTCCTCACTTAATGAACTAAATGAACCAGTGTTTCAGAATTCTGTCGTTAGTGAGGAGATATTGTGTAAACTCCAGTGGCAAAACAAGCAAATTTTAACAAGGCAATGTGGTGTCACCGCCAGACACCACACTTGCTAGGTGGTAGCTTAAATCGGCCGCGGTCCATTAGTACATGTCGGACCTGCGTGTCGCCACTGGCAGTGATCGCAGACCGAGCGCCACCACACGGCAGGTCTCGAGAGACGTACGAGCACTCAGCCCAGTTGTACGACGACTTTGCTAGCGACTACACTGACGAAGCCTTTCTCTCATTTGCCGAGAGACAGTTAGAATAGCCTTCAGCTAAGTCCATGTCTACGACCTAGCAAGGCGCCATTAACCATTTCAAGATAGAGTCTCACTTGTATCATCAAGAATGCTGTATACAAATGATGGAATAAAGTTAAGTATTCTAGCAGCTACGTACTTTTCTTTATAGCATTCATTACGTCTCCTGTTTTAGACCTATCTCTAGCCTGCGTCAGTAACGCGTGCCTTTCGGCTACTTCAGTGTGGCGTGGTTGTCTTACTACGCCACAACAAAAAATTCGCCGCTCATGATGCTTCTCTGAAAGTTCAAATAGTTAACATGCCTGGCGAAAATAAATTGCTAGTTTTCTTGCACTTGCAGCGAAATTCTTCCTTGATACTAACCAAAGTGGAGGTGACAGTAGATCTTTTTGAATGGTCACTATGCAAGTCCGGGTAAGTAGGGCACCCACTTAATGTTTACAAAAAATATGAAGCCTTCAGTTTAGAGTGGCACTTCCCCTCCAGCGCTTGGCATTTCCCCTACATCGCTTGCCTGCGATCGCCACCACAATCGCTCTCCCCACATGTGCCCTGCTGATTGTGCATCTACCAGCCACGTTGTTCTGTGCGCACTCTACCCCGATTTTTGTGTTGTTGGATGTTGGTTTCAAACCCTAACATGGCAGAGGTAGGGGACATGAGCTATCTACACTCCTGGAAATTGAAATAAGAACACCGTGAATTCATTGTCCCAGGAAGGGGAAACTTTATTGACACATTCCTGGGGTCAGATACATCACATGATCACACTGACAGAACCACAGGCACATAGACACAGGCAACAGAGCATGCACAATGTCGCCACTAGTACAGTGTATATCCACCTTTCGCAGCAATGCAGGCTGCTATTCTCCCATGGAGACGATCGTAGAGATGCTGGATGTAGTCCTGTGGAACGGCTTGCCATGCCATTTCCACCTGGCGCCTCAGTTTGGACCAGCGTTCGTGCCGGACGTGCAGACCGCGTGAGACGACGCTTCATCCAGTCCCAAACATGCTCAATGGGGGACAGATCCGGAGATCTTGCTGGCCAGGGTAGTTGACTTACACCTTCTAGAGCACGTTGGGTGGCACGGGATACATGCGGACGTGCATTGTCCTGTTGGAACAGCAAGTTCCCTTGCCGGTCTAGGAATGGGAGAACGATGGGTTCGATGACGGTTTGGATGTACCGTGCACTATTCAGTGTCCCCTCGACGATCACCAGTGGTGTACGGCCAGTGTAGGAGATCGCTCCCCACACCATGATGCCGGGTGTTGGCCCTGTGTGCCTCGGTCGTATGCAGTCCTGATTGTGGCGCTCACCTGCACGGCGCCAAACACGCATACGACCATCATTGGCACCAAGGCAGAAGCGACTCTCATCGCTGAAGACGACACGTCTCCATTCGTCCCTCCATTCACGCCTGTCGCGACACCACTGGAGGCGGGCTGCACGATGTTGGGGCGTGAGCGGAAGACGGCCTAACGGTGTGCGGGACCGTAGCCCAGCTTCATGGAGACGGTTGCGAATGGTCCTCGCCGATACCCCAGGAGCAACAGTGTCCCTAATTTGCTGGGAAGTGGCGGTGCGGTCCCCTACGGCACTGCGTAGGATCCTACGGTCTTGACGTGCATCCGTGCGTCGCTGCGGTCCGGTGCCAGGTCGACGGGCACGTGCACCTTCCGCCGACCACTGGCGACAACATCGATGTACTGTGGAGACCTCACGCCCCACGTGTTGAGCAATTCGGCGGTACGTCCACCCGGCCTCCCGCATGCCCACTATACGCCCTCGCTCAAAGTCCGTCAACTGCACATACGGTTCACGTCCACGTTGTCGCGGCATGCTACCAGTGTTAAAGACTGCGATGGAGCTCCGTACGCCACGGCAAACTGGCTGACACTGACGGCGGCGGTGCACAAATGCTGCGCAGCTAGCGCCATTCGACGGCCAACACCGCGGTTCCTGGTGTGTCCGCTGTGCCGTGCGTGTGATCATTGCTTGTACAGCCCTCTCGCAGTGTCCAGAGCAGGTATGGTGGGTCTGACACACCGGTGTCAATGTGTTCTTTTTTCCATTTCCAGGAGTGTATATTACCTCTAATCTATGGATGGTCACCTTGTTTAACATCATTTGTAATGTGTGAAAAACACCGTACGTCAGATACTGGCAAACTGCAATGGATGTCAGTTAGCATTGATATGTGCAGGTGATCGTAACTTGGGGATGTGGCATCAATCAGTCATGGCTGCTTTGCGGTGTTCGAGGATATCTGTCCCTGCAGAGTCATAGGTTGACAGAGAAAGACACGGTGCAGGACCTCGAGTGCTACATGAAGGACTGTTTATCACACACACTCACTCACCTGAGAGCGAAGACGATGATGGTTTCCTGGTACGCGTCCCGACCGGTTGCAGCTTCCCAGCCAGTGTGCGACTCGTGCACGGCCATTTTGCGCTTCTCGAGCTGGTAGATGTCCGCCTTCTTGTTGAAGAACGTCTCGTAGAGGCGGCACAGGTCGATGCCGCCATCGGAGAGCACCTGCGAGCCGTCCTCGCCCGTGGCGACCTCGGCCAGCATGGCGGCGTGCAGTGGAACCTCCAGGAAGCTGAGCGCCTGCCGCCTCAGGCTCGTCCGCTCCTGCAGCGCCTCCACCTGCCGCAGCACCTGCAGGCGTTCCGAGGGGCTAACGTTACCCACTGACGTTCACACGCTACAAGGCGGGGGCCAGTTCCACAGTACTGACGCGACCTTTAGCCATCTGTGGCGACTTTTTGTCCCGTAGCCATTAGACTGTGGTCCGTTCTGTTTCTGTGCCTAAAGTTCTGTCTCGGAATGCTCGAGTCATCAATAAACTCACCTAGCCGAACTGTTTTGTACCTATATTCTCGACTGAAGAGCCAATGAAACTGGTACATCTGCCTTATATCGTGTAGGGCTACAGCGAGCACCCAGAAGTGCCGCAACATCTCAAGTAGTGCTGGAGCGAACTGACACTATGAATCCTACAGAGCTGTCCATAAATCCGTAAGAGTACAAGGTGGTGGAGATCTCTTATGAGCAGCACATTGTAAGGCATCCCAGATATGCTCAATAATGTTCATGTCTGGGGAGTTTGGTGGCCAGCAGAAGTGTTTAAACTCCTGGCACCACTCTAGCAATTCTGGACGTGTGGGGTGTCTCATTGCCCTACTGGAATTGCCCAAGTCAGCCAGAATGCACAATGGACATGAATGGATGCAGGTGATCAGACAGGATGTTCTCCTACGTGTCACTTGTCAGAGTCGTGTCTAGACGTGTCTGGGGTCCCATATCACTCCAACTGCACACATCCCACACCATTATAGACCCTCCACCAGCTTGAAGAATCTCCTGCTGACATGCAGTGTCCACGTATTCATGAGGGCGTCTCCATACCTGTACTTCTACATCTACATTTATACTCCACAAGCCACCCAAAGGTGTGTGGCGGAGGGCACTTTCCGTGCCACTGTCATTACCTCCATTTCCTGTTCCAGTCGCGTATGGTTCGCGAGAAGAACGACTGCCAGAAAGGCTCTGTGCGCACTCCAATCTCTCTAATTTTACATTCGTGATCTCCTTGGGAGGTATAAGTACGAGCAGGCAATAAATTCGATACCTCATTCAGAAACACAATCTCTCGAAATCTGGACAGCAAGCTACACCGCGATGCAGAGCGCCTCTCTTGCAGAGTCTGCCACTTGAGTTTGCTAAACACCTCCGTGATGCAATCACGCTTACCAAATAACCCTGTAACGAAACGCGCCGCTCTTCTTTGGATCTTCTCTATCTCCTCTGTCAACCCGACTTGGTACGGATCCCACACTGATGAGCAATACTCAAGTATAGGTCGAACGAGTGTTTTGTAAGCCACTTCCGTCCACATGATATAACTTGGAACGAGACTTGTCCGACCAGGAAACATGTTTCCAGTTATCAACAATCCAATGTCAGTGTTGATGGGCCCAGTCGAGGCATAAAGCTCTGTGACCTGCAGTCATCAAGGGTACAAAGGTGGACCTTTGGCTGCAAAGCCCATATCGGTGATGTTTCGTTGAATGGTTTGCACGCTGACACTTGTTGATGGCCGAGCATTTGCGGTAGATTCTCTTCAGTCGTCGTTGGTAGTGTTCTTGCAGGATCTTTTTCCGGCCGCAGCGATGTCCGAGATTTGATGTTTTACTGGATTCCTGATATTCATGGTTGTTGTTGTTGTCGTCTTCAGTCCAGAGACTGGTTTGACGCAGCTCTCCATGCTAATATATCCTGTGCAAGCTTCTTCATCTCCCAGTACCTACTGCAACCTACATCCTTCTGAATCTGTTTAGTGTATTCATCTCTTGGTCTCCCTCTACGATTTTTACCCCCCCCACGTTGCCCTCCAATACTAAATTGGTGATCCCTTGATGCCTAAGAATATGCCCTACCAACTGATCGCTTCTTCTAGTCAAGTTGTGCAACAAATTTCTCTTCTCTCCAATTCTATTCAATACTTCCTCATTAGTTATGTGATCTACCCATCTAATCTTCAGCATTCTTCTGTAGCACCACATTTCGAAAGCTTCTATTCTCTTCTTGTCTAAACTATTTATTGTCCATGTTTCACTTCCATACATGGCTACACTCCATACAAACACATTCAGAAACGACTTCGTTACACTTAAATCTATACTAGATGTTAACAGATTTCTCTTCTTCAGAAACGCTATCCTTACCATTGCCGGTCTACATTTTATATCCTCTCTACCTCGACCATCATCAGTTATTTTGCTACCCAAATAGCAAAACTCATTTGCTACTTTAAGTGTATCATTTCCTAATCTAATTCCCTCAGCATCACCTGTCATAATTCGACTACATCCCATGATCCTCGTTTTGCTTTTGTTGATGTTCATCTTATATCCTCCTTTCAAGACACTGTCCACTCCGTTCAGCTGCTGTTCCAGGTCCTTCGCTGTCTCTGACAGAATTACAATGTCATCGGCGAACCTCAAAGTTTTTATTTCTTCTCCATCGATTTTAATTCCTACTCCGAATTTTTCTTTTGTTTCCTTTACTGCTTGCTCAATATACAGATTGAATAACATTGGGGATATGCCGCAACCCTGTCTCTCTCCCTTCCCAACCACACCTTTCATACCTATCGACTCTTATAACTGCCATCTGGTTTCTGTACAAATTGTAAATAGCCTTGTAATAGCAATTGTAATAGCTCGATCATATTCATGGTACTCTCGTGAAATTGTTGTACAGGAAAATCCCCACTTCATCACTACCTCGGAGGTGCTGTGTCCCCTCGCTTGTCTACTCTGTCTAAGAGACAAATAGGTCACTACGTCCTAAACGATCTCGAGTTTCTAGGCAAGAAGAATCATCTAAAGGAAAATTTTGCTCCCATTCGTTAAAACAGTGACACGCCACACTAGCGGAGTGCTAAGAAGACGGGATATTGACACAGTGTTTAAACCAACAAACAACTTGTATCAGTATTGGAAAACTGCGGACATACGATCGTCTCTTCTTACAGCCAAAGTATACAAAATCCCTTACACATGTAGTTATGTGTACACAGCAACTAGAAAAAGAAACAATAAAACTCGATTTAAAAATCACAAGAGCAATAGTCGTCTGGGAAACTCGACAGTAGCGCATCGTACACTGGGATTAGGGGACAACCAAATTCGCTTCTCCGGAAATATGGTTTTATAATGGTCCAACCATTACTGCCCTAAGACGCACAGGGACCATAGAAATTCAAAAGCCCAAAAACATCTGTTATAAGAAGCGACTGCAATCAGACAAGTTGTGGGCCTTAAGAGCTAAATGAATCACATAGCGCCAACCCTCACCCCCGTGCCTCCTCGCCCTACAAGCTCCATAAGACAAGTTTGTGCAACTGCGTGGTCACAGACGACGGGATGACGTGAAGAACAGACTGTTGCACGGATACGTATAAACAGATCGGCTCGCTGACCTTATTTAAATTTGAAACTGGTATCTGAGTCTTTGGCCAACGGCCTTGCCGCATTGGATACACCGGTTCCCGTTAGATCACCGAAGTTAAGCGCTGTTGGGCGTGGTCGGCACTTGGATGGGTGACCATCCAGGCCGCCATGTGCTGTTGCCATTTTTCGGGGCGCACTCAGCCTCGTCATGCCAACTGAGAAGCTGCTCGACCGAATAGTAGCGGCTTCGGTCAAGAATACCATCATAACGACCGGGAGAGCTGTGTGCTGACCCCACGCCCCTCCTATCCGCATCCTCCACGGAGGATGACACGGCGGTCGGATGGTTCCGGTAGGCCACTCGTGGCCTGGAGACGGAGTGCTATCTGTCTTTAAGGCCTCTAATGATGTGTCGAGCATTAGAAGTCGGGACGTCAGGCACAAAAACACGCCTTGGACCACGGCCTGGAGGGCATGAGACCAAAACCGCCAAGAATGTCTGGAAAGCTTGTATCGTATGATGAAAACCTTTAAGTTCTTCGATGTGTCATCAGAATTACTCTGTGACGCTGTTTAAAACGTCCTAATTTACGGCACAACGGGCATTCCGGGAAGGAAAAGTGTGTTCATTGAATGGGTGTCGCCTAGAGAAAGCCGGCCAAGTTGAGACCGGCAGCGAGTCTACTTCCAGTCACTGTCAGGTGCCGAAACTGCTGCCTCACGTGAGTACGCGGTAACTCTCGGTCCTTTACAGCTGTGTGAAGCTGTTTACGGCCCTTACATGCCCTACCAGCCCTGGTAACAACACCTAAGGACGTTCTATCTAATCATTTACATTCCTGTGTATGCAGTGTACATGTATGAAATTACACTGATGTCTATCCATCTCGTCTATATGCTCCGCTAATTACGTCAGGCAGTAAATATGTTTCTTCTTTCAGTATAAGTTTTCATCAATACTAACACCCAAGAATTTACAACATTCTGTCCTGTTTATTATATATTGTTTGAACACTGTACAAACAGAAGATACTGCAGTTTTGATAGTACAAAGGTGGACGAGCTGTGTTTTTTCAGTGTTGAATTTTGTCTATTTATGATGAGCCATTTAATAAATTTAACAAAAATTCACTCACTTCCAGCTGAAAACACGGCATTTCCCAGATATTTATTTATAACTCTGTCCGAGATTTCATATGCGTGGAATTTATTTTTGACTTACGAAGCTATATGTACGCAATGTTCGAAGTAGTATGATTGGAGACATGAGTGGTGAGCTTGTTTGTTCCACTGTCACGGGAGGGAGCCACACAGAGCTAAAGTTAAGTGATATTAAGGTCCATGTCCGCAACACGCAGCGTCTGCCCTTGTAGTTTGTTTGCAGTCATGGCATAACGTAAGCTCACCAGGAATCGGACGTATTTAAAGCGAAATGGTAAATTGTTAGGAACTGCATGCGAGATCCGGGGTATAAAAACTCGGTTGCTTGCGTTAGTTCTTATCAAAATTTCCGCTTCCACGCTCTTACTTTGGAGAGAGGTAACTTTAAGCCTGCATGAGTCAAGGGTTCTGAGCATCGGAATAAGACATGACGCTCTTGATCATAGTTACGTCGCTCCTCGCTTTGGGAAGGAGTTTCCAAAGAGCGAGTTAAAGCTTGATGTTCTCGAGCCGCAGCAAGTCTCTTCTCACAATCCTCTTTAGATTCTTGCGACTGCAGGGTCCTCAGTCTTTTAACCGTTCTGGTGTACTCGGAAAGCCTCGACCGTTTTCTAAGCGTTTTTATTCGTAAACAAAACGAAAATGTAATTAGTATTTCGTAGCAAAGACTATAAATAAAACCTATCGAAAGAAGTAAAGCAATATCGTTAAGTTTTTAATACACAAAGCGAAGTCTATCCAACTAAGTTCAATGTTACTTTGTATTCTAAAGATAAAATAGTGGCACTTAATTCTGTCGCGGACGTTAATTTCCGAAAATATTTCTGTCACTGAATTAAAAATGAACTTTTCTAGTAAAGAAGTCAAATATAAATAAAACCTATCAAAAGAAGCAAAGCAATGTCGTTAAGCTTTTAATAGGCAAAGCGAAATCAGTAAAACCACACATCCTAGCCAAGTAAATTCACTGTTAGTCTGCATACGTACAGATAAGATTGCGGCACTTAATACTGTCAATGACGTAAACTTCCGAAAATACATCTATCACGGAGTTCGAAAACAAACAACGCCACCTGTTGGTTCTTTTATGTATTATGAAACTAACAGTGCCATCTATTGGTTCTGTGGTATACTATACTGTGATAATTAAGTCTATAACATAAGCTATTTTCAATTTTTCTGATTTTTTAAAGAAATTCAGTCATCATTTAGCCTCTAATCCGAGGAGTTAAAATTGCTGTCTAAAGGGAGGTGTGCCCATGATGGACGTCCTGCAGTCTTCAAATCTTATCTGAAATCAAAAAGCAAAGACTATTCTTAATCCGTAGGATGTTGCACATGGAGGAACAGCATAGTTCTTTGATATTTGAAAAAAAAAAAAATTAAATGGCGGGCGTTTGAAACAAAGATGTAGCTTTGTCATGTACCTTTTTTTCGAATAACTAATAAGTAAATTAAAATAAAAAGGAATTAGCCTGTTACTCCTTGCGGACAGGTCGGAGGAGTAAGATATCTTTATTAGTGTACCTCAGGCTGACGGAATGGATTGCTGGCACATTGATAAAAATTTCTTTCTGAAATTTGACTGAATTACTCCTCAGGTATGTCTGCAAGGAGTAATAGGCTAATTTTTTTATTTCTAAGTATTCACTAGTTATTGCAAAAAAAGTGACGTGACAAAACTACATGTGTTTCAAGTGTCTGTTATTTTATTATTTTTTTAAATTTCAAAAATCTATTCTATTACTTGATGCACAATATGCTATAGATTGAGAATACTGTTTGCCCTTTGATTTGGGATAATATCTGCAGACTGCCGGACCTGCATCGTGGGAACACCTCATTTTGGACGGAGCAACTTCAACTGCTTAACAATAACTTAATTTCTTAAAAAATCAGAACATTTTAGCCAAGAACCAATAAATAACATGAAAAAAGAGGAACATTGATTGCTTCATCAGCTTTTGAAAGAAAAAAATCGTAAAAATCGCTAATTAACAGACTGACTGAGGGGAATGGACCCTTACACTACATAGAAAGATTTACATAATACTTTAAATCACCATAAGTTTTTCGTGATCCTATTTTGATTAAATAAAGCCTATACGTTGCCCTGGCTACGCTCAAGTTATCCGTGAAGACCGCATGAAAATTCGTCTAGTAGTTTTGGTGATTAGCATGCTCAAACAGAGAGACAGGAATACATATCGGTTTTACAGTTTATTAATAACACAGTTTTTCTCTGTTGATACTTCTTTGCTGAGCGTGGCGATAATACTTGTATGATGTGCAAGATGACAAATTTTCCCCTCATGTTTCAAATAAAGTGGTAAATAGCTAAAACAGACCAAGAACAGTAACAGGCTCATGAGCGAACCTTGTGCAACGTCCAGTATTTTGTAACACATTATCAGCAATGGCCCAGCATTCTGCATATGTTTTTCTACTTCATCTGCCAATTTTACGCTATTATTTCTCGGTCATTATTTCTCTCTCACACCAGTCAACTCCTTCTCCAGATTTGATGCCTTCTTTACTGCTGCCATGGATTTCTGTTAGTTCATCTTGATTCCCAGTTCCCCATTCCATATAGTTAATAAGGCTGGCATTACTGTAATACCATACAGTCATTACTGTATCTATTACCACTGTAACATAATAACATAAATAATTCCGTACTCAGGGAATGTGTGAAGGGGGGATTTGGGGGGGGGGGGGCAGATTCCTGCACCGCCGCTCAAGGCAAGGTCCCAGTGGTGGTCGTTTGCCGCTGCCTTCCTCCGACCTGTTGTGAAGTGTATGTATCTGTGCCGTTTGTATGACTGTGGTGAGTGCTTGGGAGAGTGCAGTGTTGGGCCTTGTGTTGTCATGGATGAAGAGGAGGGAGAGGGTGAAAACCTGTGCCTGCACACAGCCTTCCCCTCTTGAAAAGGGCCAAGGGGACTGCCAGGCTTCACGTCCCCATCTGGTGGGCAAATCACCATCAACAGTGTCACATGCCTACACTTCAGGGGACACTGCGGAAAGGTCAGAAATTTAATCCACGACACTTGCACCCGGGCTGGTGAGCACGAACTTTGCATCACCACCACTCCTCCTATAGCCAGCCAAATACTGGCACTGAAAATTTCATCCACCACCAGGATTAGAGCTAGCTTACCCCTCAGTCGATCACCACTGCACAGGCATGCATTGGCGACCTCAGCTATGGAGGCATGTATTACTGTAATAATAATAACTATGTACTGCCTTCATATTTAGTAGTTGTATAGATTTCCTCAGTCTCCTGTCCGCAAAGTGAACAGTCTTGAGCCATCTGATTGTATAAATTTTCTTAATTATGTGGAGAAGAAAGCTGGCTCTAATGAGGTGAGTAAAGTATTGATCTTTTTCCAGTCACTTGGCCAAGGTCAGTCCAACACTTCACCTGATATATGCAGCGAGCTGCTAAGAAATATATGTATACTTATATAAAATTATACACTTACATACTGTTTCAGAACTTGGCCAGTTTAGGTACGGCTATGAAAGGGCTACATATTGTTAATCTGAACATGGTTCGCTAATTAGTTAGTCCAAAAATCTGCTTTTTGTAAAATTCTAAGAGGCATATAATGTTCCACATCCATGAGGATCTCCTCAGGACGGATCTATGGAACGAAAAACTAATGTAATCTAATCTAATGTAATCTTAATGCTAGAACGTTCTGCTTTTGAAAGTAGATACAGTTTATCATAAAAATACATGGCAAAAATTTCCAGAAAGGTATCTGTTTTTCTTTTCGAATTATTCCACTTCTTTCGAAATAGTAGAAACATATAGTAGACACATCAAAAGAAGATAGTCGTTGACTGTGGATATTGTATCACACTCACAGTCCCTATGACTGTTCAGAGATGTCATTAAACCCGCCCAAAGATGTAAACAAGGATACATGAGCAGCGCCTATTAGATGTAGGGGACCCGACAGCCGATCAGTTCCAGGAAGGAGGTACACGGCTCGTGTTGTATGTAGTTCAACCATGCCTTGACGGCCAATAACGCAGTTCTATCGCGTCCGCATTGTTACCTTGTGCCAGGAAGGGCTCTCAACAAGGGAAGTATCCAGGCGTCTCGGAGTGAACCAAAGCAATGTTGTTGGGACATGGAGCAGATACAGAGAGACAGGAACTGTCGATGACATTCCTCGCTCAGGCCGGCCAAGGGCTACTACTGCAGTGGATGGCCGGTACCTAAGGATTATGGCTTGGACGAACGTTGACAGCAACGCCACCATGTTGAATAATGCTTTTCGTCCAGCCATAGGACGCCGTGTTCCTACTCAAACTGCACAATAGGCTGCATATGATTCGCAACTGCACTCCAGACGTCCATGGCGAGGTCCATGATTGCAAACACGACACCATGCAGCACGGTACAGATGGGCCCAACAACATGCCGAATGGACCGCTCAGGATTGGCATCACATTCTCTTCACGATGAGGTGGCATATGCCTTCAACCAGACAATCGTCGGAGACTTGTTTGGAGGCAACCTGGTCAGGCTGAACGCCTTAGACACACTGTTCAGCGAGTGCAGCAAGGTGGAGGTTCCCTGCTGTTTTGGGGTGACCGACGTACCCCGCTGGTGGTCATGGAAGGCGCCGTAACGGCCGTACGATACGTGAATGCCATCCTCCGACCTATAGTGCAACCATACCGGCAGCATATTGGCGAGGCATACGTCTTCGTGGACGAAAATTCGCGTCCGCATAGTGCACATCTAGTGAATGACTTCTTTCAGGATAACGACATCACTCGACTAGTGTGTCCAGCATGTTCTCCAGACATGAACCTTATCGAACATGCCTGGGATAGATTGATAAGGGCTGTTTATGGACGAAGTGACACACCAACCACTCTGAGGGATCTACGCCGAATCGCCGTTGAGTAGTGAGACAATCTGGACCAACATTGCTTTCATCAACTTGTGGATAGTATGCCACGACGAATAAAGGCATGCATCAATGCAAGTGGACGTGTCACTGGGTATTTGATGTACTGGTGTGTACAGCAATCTGGACCACCACCTCGGTCTCGCTGTATGGTGGTACAACATGCAATGTGTTGTTTTAATGAGCACTAAAGAGGGCGGAAATGATGTTTATTTTGATCGCTATTCCAATTTTCTATAGAGGTTCCGGAAGTCTTGGAAACGAGGTGATGCAAAACTTTTTTTGATGTGTGCATTAAAATACCATCAGTTTCTCACTAAAACATATGGCAGAAGTTTCCATGAATATACTTCAGCAATTTTTTTGAATTACTAAGAAAAAACCAATTTTTGTACCAAAATTTTGTAAAACCAGTTAGATTAACTAATCCTTGTTATTAAGCTGCAAAACAACAAGATGATGATGATGTTTTTTTGGGGGGAGCGCTTAACTGCACGTTCATCAGCGCTCGTCCAATGTCCCAGTTGTTACACAGTCCATTGGCAATAAGATGACAGCACTATATTGATTATATATCATAATGAAGCTGTATCAAGTTTCAAGATAATATTATAATTTTTAAAAGGAATAGAAATTAAAACAGAAACAATTACGAAGCCACCATCTACTGCCAGTGGCGTGTGGAAAATTTCGGAGTTCAACATTTATGTTATCAGACTAAAGATTTTATAAAACATAAATGAAGTGCAAGTGTATTTACAGAAAAATTGAGATGATTGTTATTCTTCAACTAATAGCTATATAAATAATTTTGTAGCCATCAAGGGTGTTGGCTGGGCACTCCTGCCAACACTAGAAGCATTTATGCAGTAAGCGTTCCCTTCGTCATTCGCACCGAGCGTATACTGTGTAAATAACGAGGTATCTGCACGTGGGAAATTATTCGATGGTTGTCAGTCATACGGGAATGTGCTACTTTCTGGTGTGAGTGTTTTCATGTCCGCATTTTCCTCGTATGGCGTTAGTAATGGTCGATATTATTGTGTTTCAGTCGAATGATATACTGCGTAGAACTGATGAAACTGTGTAAAAGCGAACTGACTTGGATTAAGAATTTATCTGGAAAGCCCATGTTTCGTTCTCCATATTCTGTTCTGTGTCCCATTCACTATGTTACAGAAAGCAGCATGGCAAGTGTACGAGATTATTCTACACTTTTAAGGGGAGCAAATATCTTTTCGTAAATGGGATCAAACAGTAGAAATCATCTCTGAACTGAATACGATAGGAAACATTAATTATTTGAAGAACTAATTTCTTGTGCATGAAAACATTGATCACAATATTCTGTTTCGTTAAATGACAGTAGGATTATTTATCATCATGGTTCCTGACTCCTTTCCGTGATTGTTAAAGTGTTACAACATTGTATTTCAGTTTAGGCAAACTGAGAAGTGGACCCATAGAATGAAGAGTATGGACAGTACATTCTTCATTGCATTCTAGCAGTTCCCCCAAATAGTTTTCATGCCATTGTAAAAGGCTGTGGTATCTAAAAATCGCACAAGACTTACCAAACACTTCAACTCAAATTAGAGAATAAACACCTTATTTAACCTGCAGACCCACAGTAATAATAACATTATTTAAGAATTTAAAAATAGGTGACCTTTATGTACAGACAATGGCGAAGTGCTGTACGTTATGTTTACTATGAATATGATATGATGGCGGCTTCTGATAATGTTGGTAGGTATTGGGATGTACAAAGTGTTAGAGAGGATATGACATGGACAGACATGCAGTATGTCTATATAGGAAGAAACAAATAGGTAGTCTGTAGGTGTTGAGAGATAAGTGGAATGCAGTTGGGCAAGAATAAGTTGGGTTGGAGCTTTCATTTAGGATGGGTAGGGTGGGTTATTGTTGGAAGGAAGTGTAAGAGTTCACGGATAAATTCATTGTCTGCTAGGGGAACCAGAATGATGATATGCTGAGAATGGATGTGGAATGGTTTGAGATGGAGGAAAGATGGGAGTCATTGACTGAGGCACTTCAACTGGCCATATTGCACTACCGCTGCACCATTTGGTGTTAGTTAAATAGAACAGGAACTTCAATAAGTTAAACAAACTTTGATATATGGTTGAAGGCAAAATGGATTTAGTTGTGGGGATATGTGATGGTTATATTGAGATGGGATACAGAGAGGGCCGCTATGGAGACCTCATGTAGAATGTAGGGACTTTTGGAAGCATGAGTTGTTTGGAGAACTATGCTAAAAAAATCGGAATATACCTTCAGTTGTAGGAGTTGGGTAGAGAGAGTGGATGGAGTAGATTGGGCATAAAGTAGATTGGTTATCAACTGGGAGCGGGGAGACACTAACTTCAGGATTCTTTGGAGAGGATTTAGTCTTGCATTTATGGATAAGTGTTATGAGGCTCATTGCATGTGTTAAATATACAGAATTTTTTTATGTTAGGACAATAATTGTGTAGATGGTGGGATTTGCAGTGTGGGCATGTGAATGACTTTTTTCATTTGCTTGTATGGCAATCGTTCTACTGGAGACAGCACAGGCAGCAGGCGGTGTGGAGCCTTGAATGGGTCGACAGTATGGTGTAGGAAGTAAATGAAGACTCCATTTTTTCTTGGATGGTCAATGATGGCAGTGGATTATGTGAAAAGATGGACTAGAAATATGAGTCCATGGTCTTTGTGGGTGGCAGTTTGGCTGTAGTGCTAATGTATGGTGCATAATGTTAACTCAATGACTTTCAATGCAAAGTTAACTCACTGTGTCTATGTGGTTGGGGTCCTTGAAAGGTCTCTTTTTTAAAATTTATCCATCATTTACATTTTCCCTACTGGAGGTAGGCTGGCAGCACCCAAGTTGCCATACTTCAGCCAATGCAGTATATTATTATGAACATGATATGACATGGGTTACTGATAATTGTGGGTAGGTACTGGGATATGGGCGGTATTACAGAGAATATTACTTGGAAAATGATGTGGAGATGTTTATGTGAGGCAGGTGGCAGCACCTGCAGCGGAGGGTATATAAAACGTGTTGAAGGAAACAGTGCAGTCATTGTTGTAATGTGGAAATGGAGGGATTTATCATACGTCCAAAAGGACATGATCATTGGCTTTTGGGCCAAGGATGGAAGCATTTACGAAATGGCTAAGTTTGTAAACTGTTCCCATGCTGCTTTGGTTAAAGTATACCATGTACGACAATATGGCTCTATCCGAAACTGGCGCCGAGGCAAATGTGGTGCACCACATTGGATGGCAAGTTAGTGATGGCTGCAGAGATGTGTGCAGGCGAATAGATGTGCCACTGCTGAGCGACAGATCACCCTCATGAACCAAGAGGCTACCAACTGTGTCTCCTAAACGACTGTTCAGCGAACATTGCTGCGAATGGGCTTCCACACCAGAAACCTGGTTCATATACCAATAGTGACAACTGTTCATTGGCGATGAAGGCTGGAATGTGCATGCCAACACCACAAATGGACATCCAGTGAGTAGCGACAGGTGGCCTTTTCAAATGAATCAGGTTTTATTCTCCATTGGACACCTTTGAAAATGTTTGAAAGCAAACACCCTATACGTGTTATGGTCTGGGATATAGTCACGTGGTTTTCCTTGTGAGATCTCGTCATTCTGGAGGGGACAATGGATCAGCACAAGTATGCATCTATCCTTGAGTTCCATGTAACCCCTACATGCAGTTTGTTTTTTCTTGGCACAATGATATCTACCAGCAGGACAATGCACCATGTCACACAGCTCACAGTGTATGGACATTGTTCAACGAGCACAAGGATGAATTTACCATACTCCCCTGGCCTTCGAACTCCCCAGACTTACACCTAATCAAAGTCGATTGGGCTGTTTGCGCGCCATGGCACCTCAATCGAGAAATCTATCACAGATGACCACCGCACTGGAGTCAGCATGACTCCACATTGTTGTCGGTACCTACCAGACTCTCGCTGACTCTCTTCGTACTCGTCTTGCTGTGATATGCGCTGCAAAAAATGCTTACTAAGGCTTTTGACAGGTGGACACTGCACAATCCAGCACAATTATAGTTTCACGTCTATGAAATGTACATTGAAGGTGCTCCAAAGAATATCAGAGCATTAATTTGCATGTCCACATCTGAAAATACAGGCCACAGTTGTAAATGTGTTAGATTCTAATGGTGTAGGTAAGCTGCGACGTGATTTTAAAAAGGTGACATATATTTCACTTATGAGTGATGTATCTAATCATAAACAGAAATTTTCCCTGCCACTGCTAGATATTTTGATTACAGAACTGGTGTATGAGTAAGAGTATTACAATTCATCGCCTGGAGAAACGTCTACTGCTGTGATTGACTATACTAACAGACTGCATCATAGAAGACGGTCCAGAAAAAAAAAATTGTTTGACTTTGTGCTGATAATACTAACTGCAATTTTGGAGGTGTTGAAATAAAAGGTCAGAACAATGTTTTTACCTAACTAAATGTACATCTACATCTGGACCTACGTGATTACTCTGCTATTCACAATGAAGTGCCTGGGAGAGGGTTCAATGAACCATGTTCGAGCTGTCTCTCTACCGTTCTACAAATGCAACTTGGCCATGGATTGATATGGGGTTGCATGTGCTATCCATACATTGTATAACACAGATCAAGCAGCTACTGGAATTGATATTTCGCCTGTGGATGTATGCAGGATGCTAGTTTCCAAAATGTTTCTGTACTTCAAATCATACACTGTGAGAGTTAAAACTCTGAAGGTCTTTTGCAACTTGGTGAATACAAATTTTGCAATGATTTTTGATTATGCTCAATGGTTAACACTATTTCCTTTTGTTGTACAATCCATCAGAATGTTTCATCTGCTAAAATCATACTTTCAATTTAAAAATAAATGTCCATTGTTCCCTCAAAACTACTATGGTTGTCCAAGTTTTCACTGTTTCTTGAAATATTGAAACTTGGCTGAGAAAAAAGTATAAACAGTCACTCTGTTTAAAGTGATTGATTGTATTAGTAAGTTAAAAACTACCCCGGAGTCCAAAATTAAACACCACTTACTTCCCTCAACTGTTGGAACAATTGTTGAAAAGGTTGAAAGAGAGCAATATCTGCTTTTAGCAGAGGTAAAAAGTTTTGTACTACTACATATATTTTTCTATGAAACTGCTGTAGTCTACTTGAAAATGATGGAATGAAGAAAATTTCCAGAACTTGTAGCCCTACAGTTGAATTACCTTAAATCAAATGCCTTTATTGAATGACGTTAAAGTACTTCTCCAGTCATCAAAACTGTGCCATGTGTTGTCTGCATAAAATGAAATGTATGGTGAATATGCCTGTGTCAAACAGTTTGTAAGCATTGAAAAAAATCAGTCAATGGACTGCTTATAACACTTTGCTAACTCAAAGATGGGTTGAAATGATTTCTCATTTCAGCCAGAATCATGCGTCATTCTCATGTTTACTCATGTTAGTGGAGTTAATCTTCTGCCTTCCTGCCACTGATTCTGCTACTGAATGGGTGTTTTCGACATGAATAATATATCTACCAGTGGCAAAATAAATCTTGCTATAGAAGATATGAAAGCAATAATAGAGACGAGAGTGATTTATGATGAAACTTATGTTGAATTTTATCATACTGCGCTGAAGACTATAGAAATGCCGACGAAAATTAACAGCACTGATAAATACAGTTGGTCTGCTTGTACTCCTCGTCTTGGAAATTACTAATAAAGTATAAGAAATAAATGTGCTTTTTGCAACATATTAAAGCTGTATTTTTCATTTTTTATATTTAAGATTTCTTGGATTTTTTGTAGCACCATAATTTACAATGTGTCCCACATTTGGGTCTAAAACACACAGGGTGTGCACAGATTATCTTTACCATTTAAGACTTTAATAACTTCAGAACTGTACTATTAATAAATGGTTTTGGACATTTGATAACTGATAAAGTTGTTTTTACCTTTCGAAAAATTGAACTTGCAAACTTGATAAAATGTTGACGCGACAGCAAGAAGCTTAATGGGCGGCCTGGTTCATACAGACGACGCCCGATACCCGAGTGCATCGAAACTTTGGAACGCGGTATGGAAGGCAGGCAGCCACCGTCGAAACCAAACACTTCAGCTACATTTCTCAGGCGCCAACGTGGACAAGGTACGACAGGCGCCTGCAAGGAGTCCAACGAAATCGGTGCGTACGTCCAGAGAGTTGGAAATGAAACGACCTATACTCATAATTTTGATTTACAACTCCTTATATTTCCCGTGTTTGCAGTTAAAATTGTTGGGTGTGAGGTACGCCAGTTATGCAAAACACCGTTTGTTTTCAGTATCCAAACATGTTTCGGCACCACCATGCCATCATCAGTGGGTTTTCGTTTTCATTTATTTTCCATTTTGAACATTTTTGTTAAATGATAATAAAATTATGTGCATCTTTAGTTCAATCAACAGACGGTTTCTTTTTGTAAATATCTTTACATTTGGCATGCATGAATTTTCTGGATCACTTGTGTGTTAATTACTACAGGTAGCTTATACTACCCATATGGCAGACAAGTTAAATAAAAAAATATGCAAACAATACAAAAATGAACATACCACACACACACACAAATCCTCACCCAGCACAGAACAACTCAAAACACAAACAATGACCACACACAAGATACAACAAATAGCTCTGAGCTCTATAGGACTTAACATCTGAGGTCATCAGTCGCCTAGAACTAAGAACTACTTAAACCTAACTAACCTAAGGACATCACACACATCCATGCCCGAGGCAGGATTCTAACCTGGGACTGTAGCGGTCGCGCGGTTCCACAATGAAGCGCCTAGAATCGCTCGGCCACCACGGCCGACCAAGACACAACAGAGCAACAACAATAACAGGATTGTTCACAGAATAGACAACATCTTAAAGAAACACGGACACCAAATAGGATACAGGATAGAGAACACAACACAGAAAATGATCAGAACACAAGAAACGCCCATGGATAAATTTAACAGATGAGGAATATATGAACTCACATGCAACACTTGCCAGTCAGAGTACATAGGACAAACATGCAGAAATTTCAAAGCAAACTGACCATTGAGGAAAATTTCTATATACAGAAGGCAATAGCAGAAAGAAAACAGGTCTTAAATGAATACACTACACTCTGTAAGAGCGCACTATTTAACACATTAAAGGAACTTTACAAGTAAAAGCAGCAAAACAGATAAAGTCTGCACACCCACCCACCCACCCACCCACCCACACACACACACACACACACACACACACACACACACACACAAGAAAAAAAAGATACACTAAAATCTGGAAAGAAGCACAATTTACACACCAAAGGAATACCATCTAAAAGACAACACACACAGCTAAGAAGCGCACAGAAAACACACACACACGCACACACAAACACACACACACACACACACACACACACACACAAAGAAAAAATGCAAACAAAATTCAAATTTGGCGCCTAACTCTCTGGTGAACAAATGAACACTGACTGGGCTGGGACGCAACAACAAACCACAATCACACTGTGTTTTGGTGAGGTGAAAAGTATTTTACTACGTTGTTTGTGGAAAATACTTATTATAGTTACGTGTGCATCACAACACCTCAGCATGATGTGGAGAATGGAAGTGCTTGCCACACGAAAATGTAAGTAGAAACGAATATAGGTGCGAAAACATCGCGACAAACTAAATTACATTCTAGAAGATAGGTTAACTCCCAGCAAAAAACTTTCTCATCAACATCCTTTGGTTGCAGATGACAAGCTACCAGTAGTAATTAACACACAATTGATCCAGAAAATTCATGCACGCCAAATGTAAGGATATTTACAAAAAAACGATCTGTTGTTTGAACTAAAGATGCACATAATTTTATAATCATTTAACAAAAATGTTCGCATTGCAGAATAAATGAAAACGAAAAAACCACTGATGAGGGCACAGTGGTGCCGAAACATGTTTGGGTACTGAGGAAAAACGGTGTTTGCATAACTGGCGGACCTCACATCCAACAACGGTCAATACTGTACCGCGCTTTGCATGAGAGATCATAGCAACAACCCTAAAAGGTGCAGCTGCTTCAGGCATTAAAGCCTACAAACAAACCTCAGCGCAAACAGCTGGTGCCAAGGCAAATGTGGTGCACCACGGGCCACAGCTGACAGAGGTGAATGATGGCTGCAGAGATGTGTACGGGCGAGTAGATGTGCAGCTGTTGAGCAATTGACCACCCAGACGAGCCAATAACCTACCAACAGCGTCTCCTCAATGACCATTCAGAGAACGTTGCTGCATATGGGCGTCCACATGGGCACCTGGTTCATACTCCTCGCTAGGCAAGACTGACCGAAACAATGACTTTTTGGGAAAGATTTGTTTCTCCGATGAGGCAATGTTTCATATATCTGGCAAACTCATTCATTACAATGCTCTTATATGTCGTTCACAGCATCCTTATGTTACAAGTGAAGAAAAAAATTGGAAATTTGTGGTAAGGTCTTATGGGATCAAACTACTGAGGTCATCGGTCCCTAAGCTTACACACTACTCAATCTAACTTAGGCTAATTTACGCTAAGGACAACACACACCCATGCCCGAGGCAGGACTCGAACCTCCGACGGGGGGGAGCTGTGCGGACTGTAACACGGCGCCTCAGACCACTCGCCAAACCTCGCGGCCAAGTGAAGACCCGAGGTCAGTATTTGGTGTGGGCTGGTGCACACTTGCGCCACTGATCCATTCTTTTTCATCGAGTCTGCAATCACAGGCGGTGTTTACCTGGAAATATGCAAGAGTTCACTGCGACATAACTGGAACACCTGCAACTTGACGTCATATTCCACCAGAATGGGGCGCCACCCCACTTGTCCCTAAATGTCTGTCAGTTTCTAGCTGAAAAGTTTCCAGATAGATGGATTGGACGAGTCGGTCCAGTTCAATGGCCACCACGATTCTCTGACCTCACGCCACTAGACTTCTACCTGTGTGGTTTTGTGGAGAATCTGGTGTACCAGACCGAGGTTAGAGACCTACAGGAAGATACGCATTTGCAATACATCTGAACAAGTCACCGTGAAGATATTGGATCATTCTTTGAGAGAAATCGAATTGCAAGTAGACATTTAGCGTGCCACTAAGGTTGCACACGTTTTTATGTGTGAATGAGGAAACATAACTTTATGAGTTATCATGTCACATGTTGAAAACCATTTGTTAATACTGAGTATAGTTTTAAAGGTACTGAATTTTGAACTGTAAAGATAATTTATGGACACCCTGTATGTTATTTGTAGCCAGTGATAGTGCTTGGTGGTGGAAGTGCGTGCTACATTGGTTTAGGTAAGGATACGATGAATAAGGATTTTATGTGTGTGGATGATAGTCATGGGATGTAATTCCTATGAAAGCTGTGATGTTGCAGGTGGAGGGGGGATAAATGTAATTAAAAATCACTACAAGGAAAACTAAATGAATGTTGCTAGCAAGATGGAAAGCGTTAACGTTTCTGACCTGGGGGAGGTGAGCGTCAGCGCCGGCGCTCTCGAGGAATAGCGTGAAAAACTTGTGCTGCTCCCTGGCGGAGAAGCCGCGCAGCTGGAAGGCGAGAACGCGCGCAGCCTCCTCGATCGGCCGGCAGGTGGCAGGGCGGGTGCTGGCCCACACCTTGCGCACGCGCGTCTTGTCCAGCAGCGCCCGCAGCGCCGCCGCGCCCTTCTCCAGCTTGTCGAACTGCTCCTCGTAGTGGGAGATCTCGTCGAATCCGTCGAGCACCACGACCGCTTCCCCAGTGACGTCCAGGCAGAAATCGAAAATGGCGCCGTCCAGACCGTCGTTGGCGGCGTCGTCAATTTTGGCTGCCAACTTCAGCAACTTCTTCACACTTCCAGCATCCAGGAAAGGGCTCTCGAGCAGCTCGCGACTGTACCTACCGACAGGAGCAGGCAGAGTCGCCAGCTGTTACCCCCTCATAGGTGTGGGTCCTGCACCCCCCCCCCCTCCCCATCTGCCGCCGTGTCACCTGTATAGTGCTGTTATAAGTGAGTGTTCAGTGCTGTGCATCCCCTGTCAGTGTTGCGAACAGCCGCCATACTGTCTCTAGTTGTGTTTTTTATCTGGTGCGAACAGAAACCAGACTGTTGCCGTGTTTTTTAATTGTGCCTGCCTACTTTCTTCATCCGCATCGTCACCGCTGTGTTTTTATATTTTAAATTACACAACTTATCGCCATTTTAGTTTTTTACAATGACACCATTTTATCACCTGTTTTTCTTGTTTGTTTCTGTTCTCATTATGTTTTTTAACTTTTCTGTAGGCTGTAGAGCAGCATATTACGCTGCTGCCAGCCCGCTCCCCCTCTCTGGCGGGTGGGGGTGGGGGGGGGGGGACTGAAATGCAATAAAGAAGAAAAAAACCTAGCTGTTACTTCCCAGTTGCATGTACCATCTGTAGCAAATGGTTTGATACCAACAGAATATTGCTAAGTCAGTCCCATTCACAGGATATGAGCGATGGGGACAGGCGTGGGAACCCATCATTGTCATGTACATCAACATTAATCATTAATGATCGGCGAGCCACCTTAAGGAGTCTTGTGGAGGGTGATCATGGTACAGCACCACTATCATTTCCCCTCTTCTCTTTTCTACTCGCGAATGGGAATGGTGTATGGAAAGAGAGAGAGAGAGAGAGAGAGAGAGAGAGAGAGAGAGAGAGAGAGAGACAGACAGAGAGAGAGAGATAGAGAGAGAGGGAGAGAGAGAGAGAGAGAGGTGGGAGGAAGCAATATATTGCCGATTCTTCTTCGGATATACATTCTCAGAATTTCAACCTCTCTTGTAGTGACTGCTGTGGAGTTTGCCAAGTATTTCTGTAATGCTCTCACACTTGCTAAATGATACCGCGACATTATGAAGTGCTATATGTTGGATCTTTATGACATGGCAGACTGAAAAAGAGCTCCGAGGTAAGTCGTTTTGGTCAGAGCACACAGCCACTCTGACGTTTGATGGGAACTTGGTGTGTATGGCACATCAGTGTGGTGGCAGTGGCAAGACCCACGTTCTTATGTCAAGTTTCCCAGCATCCAGTTGAAAAATCATGAACATCATTAACAGTTCGCACAAAGATGCACAGCGGTACACATTTACGCGCATCATGTGTAAACCACTATACGCACAGCGAAGGAGAATCTGCCAAATCAAATAGCTCAACCAGATGATTATTTTAATTATATATTGACCATAGAACTGAATCATTTAATTAGTTAATGAGTGGAGAAGGAATCTGCAACGACGTTTTACAACCTCAACCTCCCAGCCTAATACCTCCGAATACTTCTGAGTAGTTGCAAACCTCCCTGTTGAGTCACCGGGGATTTCTTAGCTCATGAGAGAATTCCTGCTCAATCAGAGCCTGTGCATCCACATTCTTACCTTGTCTGAAATGCTGGGCTCCCACCAGTTTCCAGGTATGTTCCTACAGGAAAGTCCAGCTGTTGTATCGTCTTTCTCGAGCACGAGGGAAAAGTAAAGCGGACCGCACGTCTCTGTGCCAAAATTTGCAAGACAACACGGTCTCCATCCTCGAGAGGTTGCACTGTGCATTAACTTTTACAAATAATTGTGGCAAACCAAATTAAGTCAATTTCGAAAACTCGCCATTCCTTTTTATTATAAACAAAAGACAAGAAATTCGACACTGACACATCACACACACTATTTCAGATGGCGAGTGCTACTCACAGTGTGGATTCTAAGACGTCTGGGAGAGTGAATAGCAGTGAACGAGAATTCTTTCGGTGGGCGTGCAACTGTGCTACATTTTTGTTTTGTTCGGTGGTGTTCCGCTGGTTGTCGGTCTTTAAAGGAATTTCTCGTCCCTAGAAGAACAGAATGCTTTCGCCTATTATCTTTTCTAATTCTGCCGTTGTTGACGTGAGTTGCGTGAACGATGGAGAATTCATTATGTGGCTGATAGAAATATATAGATACCATGAGAAAAGAAATAGAAAATTATCAGAGGCTCAACTGGAGGAGTGAGACAGGCGAGATGCTTCCATTTGGTGCTGATAAGAACAAACTTAGTATTAAAGAAGAAAAATCACATCAACTTTCCTACAAAGTACTCAAGTGTGAATATACTCTATATTTGTTATGCTGATTAAAGATAGACAAAAGACTTGATCAGTCTTATATTCTTGATAGTTGTAACTGTGAGGCTAATGCATCACTGGTATGTTAGTGATTTCTTGATGATAAATAAAAATTATCATGCTATCTGCCATATAATAAACTATATGAAAGATTTGCTTATGAAGTAGCGTATGTGACAAGTCCTATGCATATTTCACATTCCATTTTGTCAACATTATCTTCCTTATACATAAAATCCTTAAAGTGCTGCATCAGGGACTATCTGAAATATAACAGCTATTGAAATGAAGTAAGTAAAGCCAGGTAATAACAGAGTGTAGATGCTAGTGCGCTGCTTTTAAATTGTAATGTGAAGTATCAAAAGATATTTGTTCAAGGTATTACACACTATTGCAAAGGGAACCTGGAGACGTAATTCAGTGTTAATGCACTTTATCCACATATTTCACGTCTATGTACAAATCCAGACACCTAAATTCCTCCTTGCTACACCACTTTGCCAAAAGCAGTGCGCAAAATATTCTAGTAAACTTTCGCATCAGGTACTAACTACACTCCTGGAAATTGAAATAAGAACACCGTGAATTCATTGTCCCAGGAAGGGGAAACTTTATTGACACATTCCTGGGGTCAGATACATCACATGATCACACTGACAGAACCACAGGCACATAGACACAGGCAACAGAGCATGCACAATGTCGGCACTAGTACAGTGTATATCCACCTTTCGCAGCAATGCAGGCTGCTATTCTCCCATGGAGACGATCGTAGAGATGCTGGATGTAGTCCTGTGGAAGGGCTTGCCATGCCATTTCCACCTGGCGCCTCAGTTGGACCAGCGTTCGTGCTGGACGTGCAGACCGCGTGAGACGACGCTTCATCCAGTCCCAAACATGCTCAATGGGGGACAGATCCGGAGATCTTGCTGGCCAGGGTAGTTGACTTACACCTTCTAGAGCACGTTGGGTGGCACGGGATACATGCGGACGTGCATTGTCCTGTTGGAACAGCAAGTTCCCTTGCCGGTCTAGGAATGGTAGAACGATGGGTTCGATGACGGTTTGCATGTACCGTGCACTATTCAGTGTCCCCTCGACGATCACCAGTGGTGTACGGCCAGTGTAGGAGATCGCTCCCCACACCATGATGCCGGGTGTTGGCCCTGTGTGCCTCGGTCGTATGCAGTCCTGATTGTGGCGCTCACCTGCACGGCGCCAAACACGCATACGACCATCATTGGCACCAAGGCAGAAGCGACTCTCATCGCTGAAGACGACACGTCTCCATTCGTCCCTCCATTCACGCCTGTCGCGACACCACTGGAGGCGGGCTGCACGATGTTGGGGCGTGAGCGGAAGACGGCCTAACGGTGTGCGGGACCGTAGCTCAGCTTCATGGAGACGGTTGCGAATGGTCCTCGCCGATACCCCAGGAGCAACAGTGTCCCTAATTTGCTGGGAAGTGGCGGTGCGGTCCCCTACGGCACTGCGTAGGATCCTACGGTCTTGGCGTGCATCCGTGCGTCGCTGCGGTCCGGTGCCAGGTCGACGGGCACGTGCACCTTCCGCCGACCACTGGCGACAACATCGATGTACTGTGGAGACCTCATGCCCCACGTGTTGAGCAATTCGGCGGTACGTCCACCCGGCCTCCCGCATGCCCACTATACGCCCTCGCTCAAAGTCCGTCAACTGCACATACGGTTCACGTCCACGCTGTCGCGGCATGCTACCAGTGTTAAAGACTGTGATGGAGCTCCGTATGCCACGGCAAACTGGCTGACACTGACGGCAGCGGTGCACAAATGCTGCGCAGCTAGCGCCATTTGACGGCCAACACCGCGGTTCCTGGTGTGTCCGCTGTGCCGTGCGTGTGATCATTGCTTGTACAGCCCTCTCGCAGTGTCCGGAGCAAGTATGGTGGGTCTGACACACCGGTGTCAATGTGTTCTTTTTTCCATTTCCAGGAGTGTATATAATGTGATGAATATTCATGTCAAAGAAACAGTAACACGGCACACACAAGTAATGCCCGTCTTCTCTTTTGTTCCCTCCAGTACAAAGGCATGTAGAAGAAGTACCAAGTACGGTGGTGAATTAACTGCTCAGTTGCAGAAAATTCCATCAGTTGAAACACACACCACATAACTGCAGCACCTGTGAATTTACCACACGGTGACGTCTTCAGATTGTGTCCAGCTAGGTGCTGTTTTACCGTAGGAGGCCGTGGGTAATTGGTGCCGAACTGCAGTGATGTCTTAAGAGGCATGGTGACTTGCATTATTATGCACTTATTAAAAGAATGAGACATGTTTTTACTGAAAAAATTGTGCCAGAGAGATGGGAAGTTTGGCTTATCTGTTCCCTGTTGCAGAGACTGAACACGCACAACTGAGATCTGGTTTCTTGAATATGTCGGAACTTGAATTCTTTAAATATCTTTCTCCTAGCAAGTGTGGAAGTATAAAATGATGCATGCATCAACAAGGCACGAATTATTGCGCGTTTGCCTGTTTGAACACTTCTTTTCCACGTGAGAAAATAATGAGCATATGCAGGCTCTGATTCAGCAAGAACTCACAAACGAGATACGAAATTTTGGTGAATTCCCTCTCCACAACTTGCTGACTCAGGGGGAAGGCTTGGGTATAAAAGCTGCAAGACTCGCTAACAAGTGATGCCAGAGACATCACCATCATCATCGTAGTCACTGTACAACTTATGCTACATATTGATGTCCGCCCCACTAGCTGAATGGTCAGCTTGACGGACTGCCGTCCTAAGGGGCCCGGGTTCGATTCCCAGCTGGGTCGGGGATTTTCTCCGCTCAGCGACTGGGTGTTTTGTTGTCTTCATCATTTCATCCCCATCCGGCGCGCAGGTCGCTCAATGTGGTGTCGAATGTAATAAGACCTGCACCAAGACGGCCGGACCTTCCCCGTAAGGGGCCTCCCGGCCAGTTACGCCAAACGCTCATTTCCATTTCATTTTCACTACATATTGATAACAGAATCGACATATTTTGCTTAGATTTACTTGTTCTCACTCAGAAAGGAGGGATTCCATGTTACAGAACCTGAAGAATCTGGATGAAGGTGGGAGTGCAATACGTACTATAAGGCCGTCGGCGCTGGTGAACTGGTGGCGTCATCTGATACTGAGTGTGTTATATCCTAGCCAGTAATGCCAACCGAGCCCGCTGCCAAAAAGGTTGGCAGCATCAAGTCCGGACGCCGTCCGCATAAGCAGCGCCAGCGATACAGGAAATCGCCGCAAGTCTGCGCGCGCCACCGCTGGCTTCTGGCTTCTTAAGCGCTGGAGTCGCGAGCGCTAGGACAGTTCTGGATTCGCCGCTCAGTTGTATACTCGCCACCGAATTGTGTACCTGCTAGTCAGTTGTGTGTTCATCGCAGCAGAGTTGTTGTTTGTCGTCAGCCGACGCTGACCAAGCCGCTCCGACTCGAACTAGACAGATTTCTGTAGACCATGTTCACCACTGTGTTCTGTATCGTCGTTAATAAAGATAAGTACCGACTTTCATTTAATCCGAGTGTTTGGGTTTTCATCTTTCTCTTCACTGTTCCAGCGGACCGGTCGGCCCGCTATTAAAAGTGTGTCGGTGACTTCGTAGGCCGTTTCTACAGCGAAGTGTTGTCGCTACGAAGGCCGTCACAAAACTGGCGACGAGGACTTCCGAACTCGTGTGCAGGGCTGGTTCAACTTGTTTCTTGAGATAGAATTTTGGGGGCTGGTTTAATTTGTGTTCACTATGTCTGCCGAATTACAACAGTTGATCTTGTTACAGAGTCAGCAAATACAAAGTCTGGTGGAAGCAATCGCCAAACAAGCGGCTAATCCACCACCACACAAGGAACAAGCACAGGCAGCACCGCCTTTTCGTGCTTTTGAGGCATCACGAGAAGAATGGCAAGAATATTTCGCGCAGTTGCAGGCGCACATGTCAGTCTACAAAATCACAGGTAATGAGCGGCAGCTTTATTTAATTTCCACTGCAGGCGTGGAAGTCTATAGACTACTTTGTAAGTTGTTCCCGGAATCCAAGCCAGAAGCTTTAGACTATGACGTTGTTGTTAACAAGCTTGCTGAGTATTTCGAGTCGCGAGTTCATGTGGCAGCAGCCAGATTCAAGTTCTTCAGATTAAAGAAACTGCCACATCAATCTAATAAACAGTGGTTAACAGATTTACGGGGCCTCACCCGTCAGTGCCGATTTAATTGTGTGTGTGGAGCTTCCTACAGTGATGTCATGTTACGAGACGCTATTACTCAAAACATTGCAGATTCTCGTATTCGTGCTGCTATCTTAAAGTTGCCTGACCCGTCATTAGAGACTGTGATGAACATTATTGAAGCCCAAGATACTTTTGACTATGCTGAGTGTGAGTTAGATCAGCCGTGTATTTCTCAAATTGCCTGTGCTAAGCAAGTTATGTCACGCCCGCGGCCCCACAGGCAGAGTCAGACTGTAAACACTAGCCGGCCGCGTCATGTTAAACACATTCGTCAGCCGCGTGTGCAAAATGATAGACTTAAGTCTTGCCCTAAGTGTGTTCTTGCTCATCCTCGTGAACGTTGCCCGTTAAGAAACGCGGTTTGTCACTTTTGTCAAAGGAAAGGACACATCCAGACTGTTTGTTTGCGTAAACGCAAGACCAATTCTAGTGCTGCCCAGCCCATGGATATTCATGTTCTTCAAAGCCAGCCCGCCCAGAAGGTCGCGTTTAAAGACTCTTCCACGGTTCGTGTGGGTAATAAACTTGTTCGCAATAAGCCACCCACCCGGCCCTCTGCTAGGCGACCCACGCGTAATTCAAACGCTGTAACACATAATGTACAGACTGCAAGTGAAGCGGGAGTTGTTGTTCCACCCGCCCAACCCACGACTTGTCGTAAGCAGCGAACACGCGCTAAACGCGCTGATTTTGTGTCTTCCGCCTCCACTGCACCGATCCAGAGACAGTGTAATAAACTCTTTGTGAAGCTACGCATCCAGGATAAGACCTTCAATTTTCAATTAGACACTGGTGCGTCTGTGACTCTCATAAATAGTGCTACGTATGCGGCTATCGGCCGCCCTAAACTTTCAGCGGCAAAACATTCTTTGGCTACTTATAGTGGCGAACACATTCCTGTGTTAGGTGTATGTAGCGTGCCAGCCACATTCCGGGGCAATACAAAAACAGTTTCATTCACAGTGCTCCGCGCTACAGACAGTGTAAACATTTTCGGATTAGACTGTTTTGACTTGTTTGGCCTGTCTATCCAAGACAATGTGTTGCAACTTAATTCTGTTGTTGTTCCTCAAGACAGCATAACCGATTTGTGTAAACGATACAGTGACATATTTAAAGACGAACTCGGTTGTGCTGCGAACTTTGCCGCTCATATTACGTTAAAAGATAATGCTCAGCCTCGATTTTTTCGTGCTCGTCCAGTGCCTCACGCCCTCCGGGCACCTGTAGAAGATGAAATTCGTCGTTGGCAAAACAACGGTGTTATTCAACCCGTTTCAGCGAGCCAGTGGGCTTCTCTCTTAGTTATTATAAAGAAACCGTCTGGCAAGTTACGTTTGTGTGCTGATTTTAAGTCGACAGTTAATCCTCAGACTGTCATTGATTCTTTTCCTTTATCTAGACCGGACGAGCTGATGGATAAGTTAGGGGAAGCTCGTTTCTTTTCCAAAATTGATCTCCGTGAAGCATATTTGCAATTGCCCCTCGACGAGCAATCACAACAGTATTTTGTCATAAACACGTCGTTGGGGTTGTTCCGTTTTCTGCGTTTGCCTTTTGGTTGTGCGTCAGCTCCAGCTGTTTTTCAGCGTTTTTTGTCACAACTTTTGGCTAATGTGCCATCGTGTTGCAACTATTTAGACGATATTGTTGTGTCCGGTTGGACGCCTGCTGAACATTTCCGTAATTTGGAGTGTTTGTTTACAGTGTTGTCTCAGGCAGGCCTACGTTGCAACATCGATAAATGTTCATTTTTCCTTACGGAGTTGGAGTATCTGGGACACGTTATTAATGCTCAAGGCGTTCATCCCTCCCAGTCACATTTAGCAGCTATTCGTGATTTGCCCGCCCCTCGCAATCTGCATGAATTGCAAGCAGTTCTTGGCAAATTGACATATTATATTAGGTTTATACCTAATGCATCACAGATTGCTGCACCGTTGCATCGTCTCCGCCGTAAGAATGTTCCGTTTGTGTGGTCAGCTGATTGCCAATCAGCCTTTCAGCAGCTTAAAGAGGCTTTATTGAATGATCGTTGTCTGGTCCATTACGACCCTAACAAGCCTCTGGTGTTAGCTTGTGATGCTTCTTCTTTCGGCCTCGGTGCTGTGTTGTCTCACCGAGTCGGTAACACCAAACGTCCTATTGCGTTCGCATCTAAATTGTTAAACAAAGCTCAGTGTAATTATAGCCAATTAGACAAGGAAGCGTTGGCTATTGTCTTCGGTGTCACAAAATTCCATCACTACCTCTATGGTAGACCATTCTATTTAGTAACAGATCACAAGCCCCTGACGTCGCTGTTTCATCCGTCTAAACCAGTTCCTCAGCGGACAGCTCAGAGACTACAACGTTGGGCTCTTTTGTTATCACAATACCAGTATGAGATACTGTATCGCCCTACAGCTCAGCATGCAAACGCTGACGCGCTTTCTAGATTGCCGATTGCCGCGGATGATGTCTTCGATGCCTCTGACGACTCTTGCCATCAGATTGACGCCGATGAGCATCAATCCCTCCGGGATTTTCCGATTGATTATCGTCAGGTGGCACGTGAGACAGCTACGGATCCTCATCTGAGTTTACTATTACGCTTTGTACGCACATTCAAGGATCATGTGGACCGCCTTCGTGCTACGCACTCTCGTCAGCAGGCCCTCATCACGTTCCTGTCGTCGTACCGGACCACGCCACGCGACGGCCCTTCGCCTGCGGAGCTTCTCCACGGCCGTCGTCATCGCACCCTACTACGGTTGTTGCATCCCCCGGATCGACCCGCCGCTTCTGAGAATCGCACGCGTTTTCAGCGCAACGACGCCGTTTTTTTCAGAGTTTATCACGGTCGCCGTCGTTAGGAACGTGGTACCGTGATAAGTGTCCAGGGTCGCGGTTTTTATACTGTTCAAGGTGCTACTGGGGTGCACAGGAGGCATCAGAACCAGTTGCGCCGCGCTGGCCGCCCGGATTCTGCCGCTCGTTCTTTGTCCACAGATTTGGTCCGCGGCGGGTTCCAGCCGCGCCTTCCGACTTCGCTGCCGCCCCCAGGGCAGCAGCAGCAGCCGTCGCCGCTACCACGCCGACAGCCCGTCCCGTTGATGCCTCCCGCGCAGCTTCATGCGGGAGCGCCCCGGGTGGTCGCTCCGGCGCCTGCGGTCCCTCTTCAGTCGCCACCGCCTTCGGAGCTGATGGACGTCGACCCCTCAGCCGGGCCGCCTTCCCAAGCGGTGGCTGTGCAGCCTGTACTGCAGCCGCTTTCCTTGGGCACCCCCAAGGAGTCTGACACCGCAGCGCCTTGTCCGGCGCCCACTCAGCAGCCGTCGACGCAGCGTCAGGTGATGCTGCCTCTCTTCGTGGGTCCTGACGCCCCGTAGCGTCCAGTACCAGAAGCTGCGCCCGTGGTCACAGGCGTGCACCCTGACCTCGGTTTTCAGTCGGTGTTTCCCGAGGCCCCGCGCAGCCAATGCTGGGGTGCGGACCGGGGACTGCCACCGACAACAGTCTCCGCCCCGGTCTCTTCTGCTACGTCTGCGGCCAGACCCCTCCCCCGCCGTCGACGCTCGCCACGTCATTATTCAACGACGGTGCGGCGATTTGGGGGGGAGGAGTGTTATATCCTAGCCAGCAATGCCAACCGAGCTGGAGTCGCGAGCGCTAGGACAGTTCTGGATTCGCCGCTCAGTTGTATACTCGCCACCGAATTGTGTACCTGCTAGTCAGTTGTGTGTTCATCGCAGCAGAGTTGTTGTTTGTCGTCAGCCGACGCTGACCAAGCCGCTCCGACTCGAACTAGACAGATTTCTGTAGACCATGTTCACCACTGTGTTCTGTATCGTCGTTAATAAAGATAAGTACCGACTTTCATTTAATCCGAGTGTTTGGGTTTTCATCTTTCTCTTCACTGTTCCAGCGGACCGGTCGGCCCGCTATTAAAAGTGTGTCGGTGACTTCGTAGGCCGTTTCTACAGCGAAGTGTTGTCGCTACGAAGGCCGTCACAAAAGAGTGCAAGGTGTGTCAACAGCATACCTGGAGCAGCAATGCTGTTTCATGTAAAAGAGTGCAGCATATATCTGCAAGCAATATTCTCTAGCATGAGTCCTGCTGAATTTGAGTTTCCCAACAGAAGGGGTGCGTGCAAGATACATTGCGAAAGAATGAATAATATGTACACAGTTGAGTCGAAGAGATTGGTATGTAATTTTTTGTGCCTACTGTGTATATAAAAGTGGAAGTTTATATTCGCAAGGTATCACATACTGTATCTATAAGAGACATTAATATTTGATCTCTAAAAGAAGACTTTTATGGTGTTTAGTTCCCAAATATAAAGTTACTGGCGATTTATGTGATTTTTCAGAAGTGAATGAGAAAATAATACACCGGCTTCAGATGAAGTGGTTACAGATTATGGACACTGTTGTTTTTGACGTGTAGGTTAGCTATAAACAAAGGAACACTGTTTGAACAGGACTTGAAGGCCCAACGGTACCAACTAGCCGCCGTGTCATCCTCAGCCCTTAGGCGTCACCGGATGTGGATACGGAGGGGCTTGAGGTCAGCACACCGCTCTCCTGGCTGTTGTCGTTTTTCGTGACCGGTGTCACTACTCCTCAGTTGGGTAGCTCCTTTCGCGACAAGGCTGTTGGCGTGCGATAGCTATGGATGTATTCATTGTATTGAATCATTTCTGTATCAGTATAACAAACTGCTTGACTATTACATTAAGGATATATTGTTCAAATTGTGTACTGTTGGCCATAAAATGCGTTTCAGCGCCATTTCGATTTCATGAAGGCAGATACAGCAGACAAGACTAGGTTGTCTATTGGAGTTGTCTCTAATATTTACTCAAATTGTAAACTCCTGATGCTTCAAATAGATGATGTTCTAAAAAGTGCTGAAGATGAAGTGGAATGTGCGTCAAATTCGTATGTTTCCACTGTGTGTGACAGCATAAAAGACAAAATTCACCATAATTACTTTATACTTTCCTCTTATTCCTTCCGTAATAAATTACAATGACCAGATGTGGATATATTTTGTGCCTACACTTACGTGAGATGAAATGTAAATGACAAGAGAGTACGGTATTCACAGAGGTGGTACATTATGCAAAGTGTGTTTGTGTGTGTGTGTACATGCAATTCAGAGACACACATCTTTCACTTCCATTTTTATGCGTCATAGTAATAATATTATGCGAGTTAAATACAACTACGCAGGTGTATGCAAATGTCTTTTATCTTCTCGAACATAATTCAGGATATAGTGCAACCTGAAACCGTTTCTAAGCGTTATAATGATATTATCCTGATGAAATGCAGAGGATTGCATGTGTAAGCAAATATCTTTGACTTTCATGCATATATTGTGTATCTTGGATATTCCGACAAAGCTTCTGTAATTTTATACAGCTTATTTTTGAATTTGGCACCACTTTTATGCATTATTTTAATTTTTCCACTGAGACTAGCTATAGAGGGGGTGGGAGTACAAAGCCAAACTGGGCTTGCTGGATTTTTTAATCCATTTTACTTATTTGCTTATTGAAACTAAATTCTAACTGGCTGCCTCATTCTAATACTAAACTGTCATTGGCTGGAGGGGGGATAGTTTTTTTGGTTCCCATTAGGAAATCTGGGTTTTACCTGCCATCTTGCATTTTGATTGGCTGCTTTATTTTAATATTAGCCTGTGATTAGCTAAAGAGGGGCATAGGGAGAGGGTCTAGATTGTTGTCATCACTGACAAGGATGAACATCACTGATATGGCAGCGCCATCTTGGTGACGTAATTCATTCAAGGTCAATGCCCCTGCCCCTTCGTGTAGGGAACCCATACTGACACTTGCACTGTTCAAGGTCATTTATGTGCAAAGTGGGCTCGGCTCACCATAGGTGTCCTATTATAATTGGGTAGCGTACTATGAACAGCATAATGAACACATTATCATATCCAAGGCAGACATGAAGCCTACACACGTCACTATAGTACAAGATTATATGCCAACTTGTTTGACGGCTCATTCAGAAACTGAAAGAATGTATCACGAGATAAATGGAATTATTTAGGTAGCTACAGGAGATAAAATTTAGTTGTGACAGATGACTTGAATTCGATAGTAGCAAAAGGAAGAGGAGAAGAATTTTAGGAGGACATGGGCCAGAGAAAAGGAAATAAAGAGAAATCTACCTGCAAGAATTTTGTGCAGAACGTAATTTAATCATCACTAACACTTGGTTTAAGAATCATGAAAGAATGTATACGTGGAACAGACCTACGGACATTGGGAGGTTTCAGATTGGTTGTATAGTGGTAAGACAGAGATTTTGACTCTAGGTTATAAACTGAATATATTTTCAGGGGCAGAGGTGGGCTCTGGTCATAATTTATTGGCTACAGACTGCATAACACAATTGAATAAATTGCAAAAAGGTAGGAAATTAAGAAGATATGGCGTCGATTAGTTGAAAGAAACAAAGGTAGTTGAGAGTTTCAAAAGGAGTATATGGCGTCGTTGGACTGAAGCAGGGGAAACGAACGCAACACAAGACCAATGGCCAGATTTAAGAGATCAAATAGTGAAAATGGTAAAGGATCACGTAGGTAGAAAGACAAGATCTAGTAGAAATCTTTGGATTACACATGAGATGCTGAATTCAAAATGGTTCAAATGGCTCTGAGCACTATGGGACTTAACTGCTGAGGTCATCAGTCCCCTGGAACTTAGAACTACTTAAACCTAACTAACCTAAGGGCATCACACACATCCATGCCCGAGGCAGGATTCGAACCTGCGACCGTAGCGGTCGCGCGGTTCCAGACTGTAGCGCCTAGAACCGCTCGGCCACTCCGGCCGGCCATGCTGAATTCATTTGACGGGAGGGGAAAATATAAGATACAACAAATGAAGCAGGCAAAAGGTAATAGGGACTTCTGAAAAATGAGACTGACATAAAATGCAAACTGCCTGAGCAAGATGAAAATTAAAGAGACATTTGGAAAAAAAGTTAAGCGGTTGCATAAATATCAAGGACACATATAGCAACCCAGTAGTAAAACAAGAAAGAAAATCTAAAAAGTCGAAGGAATACATGGAGGGACTTTAAGAGAAACAAACGTGAGAACAATATTATAGAAAGAAAAGAGGAAGTAGGTGAATGTGAGATGCGAGATATAATACAGTGAGAAGAATTCCACAGAGCAATGAAAGATGTAAGTACTAGAAACAAGGCTCCTGGTGTATATGATGTTCCATGGATCTGCTGAGATCCTTGGGCTAGCCAGGCATTACAGAAATATTACACCAGGCATGCAAGAAATATGATGCAAAAAATACCCTCAGAGTTGAGAAAGGAGAGTAATAATTGCAATTGCAAACAAAGTAGGTGCCGGCAGCTATGAATACTTCTGAACCATAGATTAATCAGTTGTTGTTGTAAAATAGTGACATGAATTACACTGTCTGACAAAAAAAAAGTGAATCACTCAGAATATGGATACGGTTTTTGTTGCAGTTCTCTCTCTTAGGCACAATGGCCGCCAGAGTGCATCAGCGTTTTTCTTGTTTAGTGTTGTTACCAGAACTGGTAACGACACTAAATTATAACGAGTGTGCACAGCCCCATATGTTGAGAGATCACTGTAAAGGAAACAGAGAGGCCGTGTACTTGTGTGAGACAGCGTTATTAGCACTTGACAGCGTTTCAAAGGTGCCTCATTGTGGGTCTCCATTTGGCTGGCGGGTCTAATCACGCAATAATCGGATTTGTGGGGCACTCGGATGGGACAGCGCCCTGATGCTGGAATTCATGGCAACGTGAGACGAGCCATAGTCATCATTAAGGTTCCAGTCGACCACACCTGACCAACAAAATGGAGGATCACAGTACTCTGCACCAACCACTTCGTACACCCTCGACACGTTCCTAAGACATTTGAGAACAGGTGATGGACACCCTGTAACATTCTGTCTCACCACACATCACTGAGTAGGGAGTTAGCATCCACAGCGTACGCTGCTGTTAACACCGCAATGCAAATGGCTGCCTCTGGAGTGGTGAGATGACTGGGAAGCGTGAACTGCTGCTGAATGGCGTCGCATTATCTTCGGTGATGAACCTCGGTTCTGCGCTGCCCTGAATGGCTACCATCAGCGACCTTAGGAAAGATCTCTCATTCTTCCAATCTTTTGGAGAGTCAGCTGTGTTACTCCTGGCGTCATGGAGTGAGGCGCCATCGGGTATGACTTCAGATCATGACTCGTAGTGTTGAGGGAACTCTGACAGCACAATGGTATCCCATTCCAAATAGGCAAATATACCTTAATACACTGAAGCGCCAATGAAACTGTGTAGGCATGCATATTCAAATACAGAGATATGCAAACAGGCAGAATATGGCGCTCCGGTCGGCAACGCCTATATAAGACAACAAGAGTCTGGCGCAGTTCTTAAATCAGTTAATGCTGCTACAATGGCAGGTAATCAAGATTTAAGTGAGTTTGAACGTGGTGTTGTAGTCGGCGCACCACCAATGGGACACAGCATCTCTGAGGGAGCGATGAAGTAGGGATTTTCCTACACGATCATATTACGAGTGTACTGTGAATATCAGCAATGTGGTAAGGCATCAACTCTGTGACGTCACTGCGGCTGGAAAAAGATCCTGTAACAACAGGACCAACGACGACTGAAGAGAATCGTTCAACATAACAGAAGTGCAACCCTTCCGCAAATTGCTGCGGATTTCAATGTCAGTGTGCAAACCATTCAACAAAACATCATCGATAATGACTTATGGAGCCAGAGGTCCACTTGTTTACCCCTGATGACTGCATGACACAAAGCTTTACCCTTCGCCTGGGCCCTCAACACCGACGTTGGACTACTGATGACTGGAAACATGTTGCCTGGTCAGACGAGTCTTGTTTCAAATTGCATCAAGCAGATGGACATGCACGGGCATGGAGACAACCTCATGAAGCCATGTGCATGTCAGCAGGAGAGTCTTCAAGCTGGTGGAGGCTCTGTAGATGTGTGGGGCGTGTGCAGTTGGAGTGATATGGAACCTCTGATACGTCTAGATACGACTCTGACAGCTGACATATACATAAGCATCCTGTCCGATCACCTGCCTCCATTAATGTCCACTGTGAATTTCGACGGACTTCAGCAATTCCAAGAGGACAATGCGACACCCCACACGTCCAGAATTGCTAAAGAGTGGCTCCAGGAGCCTCTTCTGAGTTTAAACACTTCCGCTGGCCACCAAACTCTCCAGACATGAACATTATTGAGCATATCTGGGATGCATTGGAACGAGGTGCTCAGAAGAGATCTCCACCCCCTCCTCCTCTTACGGAATTATGGACAGGCCTGCAGGAGTCATAGTGTCAGTTCCCTCCAGCACTACTTGTAACGCCGGAAATGCATATCCTCCTATTTCCATCTGTCGTACTGTAAGTTTTTTCCTTAATTTGTTACCTGAATATATGACATTTCTGTGCCTTTATATATTGTAATTGTTTTACTATTTGTATATATATATATGTATGCATTTATGTCGGTGTATAATTGGTTTGTTTCGTAAATATTATTTGTATTTTTACGCTGGGTCTTGCCTAGGGAAAACTGCTATCGATCGATTACATCGATAGGTCGTGTGAAGAATCAAAGTGTGTAGGATCTTTGGTAGTGTTAACTCTGCCTCGTGGAGCGCGGGCAGGCCAGTTGGAGTCTGGCTGGAGTAGCGAGTGGAGCAGGTGTGTGGTGTGACGCTCCCGCGAGTTGCCGCGCTTTCGGGGTTTAGCAGCATGTAATTGCGCTCGACTTGCAATGATAGTTTCTGACATGGTGTCGCGGACGGGAAGCATTAGCGGGCGCACATCAAGAGCCCGTTTCATCTGGTGACCGTGTTGAGAAGAACGCGCGCCAACATCCAGCTTCTGCAACAGCGACGGCCGACAATGAGTGACCGTCGCCACCTCCTCGATCGACGGCTTCAAACCTTCAATCAACTAACAAGGAAGACTAAAAGCACGTAAAGTTTCAGAACTGTATGGCAGACCTCAGCTTTTCAAATTGTTCCATTTGCCTCGCAAAATTACAGCAACTTAGCATGAACCTTTGTTGCTCATTGTCCCAATTGCATTACCAAGCAGGATCCCTTCCTTTTTCCGAAATGAAACCGAGTGTCGTTGAAATTCAGACGCCAGCATTAAAGTACTATCATTGCATTTCATTACTTTAGTTTCAAAGTGCAGTTAAAGCATAGCTGGCTACAATAGTTAGATTACACAAGCACAAATTAAGAGTGCGAGTTTTGTTAGCATATTTTAGCTTACCTGTGACTGCAGCTCAGCTTGGTACGTACTAAATTTTACTATTGTTAATTATTCAGAATCATTTAATTCAAGTTCAAAGGTAAATCTCTTGTTTCTAAATTGCGTAAAGTCAAGTTGCTTTTGAAATGATTGTTGAGGTAGTCCAAGGCTAACCGTATTCTGCTGGATTTCGATGTGCTTCAGAAAGAAAGCTCACTATTAACTTCAGTCACTAAATTAACTTTCGATTTTCCGGATTTATTAATTCTTTTGCTAAATTAAGTCAGAGTGTAGCGAAATTTATTACTTCTGACAAACTTTCAGTTTTCACACTACACGTGTCAACCTTCAGTTGCCACGCTTCTAGTGCTAATTATATGTGTAATAACCTTTCTTTTCCAGTTACTATAGTAATTGTCCTTAGGACAGGCGACCGTGATTTCCCCCAAATCTCAAATATCTAATTACCGCTAGTTAATTGTTGACGTAACGGCCGCACATTTACTTTCTTTATTAACTTTACCCCTTTTCAAAATTAATTTCCACCAGTTTCATTTGCATTTTTCCTTTCATTTAGATGTAACCCTTTCCTCCCTCTTTACCGACAGATTAACTTCGGTGACGATTGCTTTTCCAAAAATTCCCATTAGGTACACGCGGTTTAATTTTTCACTGTCATTAAGGTCGATAAGTGAGGGGGAGGTTACATACTGCAGACATTAGTCGAGTCCACGCCACGTCGTGTTGCGACACTTCCCTGTGCTCGCAGGGGCCCTGCTTGATATTAGGCAGGTGTGCCAGTTTCTTTGGTTCTTCGATGTAGTATTTGTAGATTTAGAGAAAGCTTTCCTTCAATGTTGACTGGACTACAGCTTTGCATTTTCGAAGTTAGTATAAAATACACTGAGGGAACAAAAGTCGTTGGATACCTCCTAATATCATGTCAGATCTCCTTTTCCCCGGTATACTGCAGCAACTCGACATGGCATGGAAATAACAGGTCGTTGGAAGTCCCCTGCAGAAAAATTGTGCCATGATGCCGCTATAGACGTCCATAATTGTGGAAGCGTCTCTTGTGCAGTATTTTATGCACGAACTGACATCTCGCTTACGTACCATAGATGTTCGATGGGATTCATGTCGGACGCTCTTGATGGCCAAATCATTCACTCACATTGTCCCGAACATTCTACAAACCAATCCCGAGCAACTGTGGCCTGGTGACAAGGTGGACTGTCTCTATAAAAATTCCATCGATGTTTGGGAACATGGAGTCCGTGAGTGACTGCTAATGGTCTCCAAGTAAACGAACATAACCATTTCTGATCAATGGTCGGTTGAGCTGGACAAGAGGACCCAGTCAATAATCCATGTAAACTGAGCCCCCACCATTATGGAGCCACCACCAGCTTGGACAATACCTCGTTGACAGCTTGGGTTAATGGCTTCCTGGGGTCGAACCCTACCATCAGTTCTCACCAACTGAAATCGCCATGCCTCGGTTTTCCAGTCTAGGGTACAACCGATGTGGTCACAAGCACAGAAAAGACGCTGCAGGCGATCTCGAGCCTGTTAGCAAAGGCACTCGCGTCGGTTGTCTGCTGCCGCAGCCCATTAACGCCAAATTTCGCCGCACTATCCTAACGGATTCGTTCGTCGTGCGTCGCACATCGGTTTCTGCGGTTATTTCACGCAGTGTTGCTATCCTAGTAAGTGAAGTGGAACAGGCCATACGTTAAATGAAGGAAGGGAAAGCAGCTGGGCCAGATGGCATACAAGCAGAATTCCTCAGACTACTCAATAAAGAAAAAGTGAAAATGATCGCAGAAATATTCAACATTTACTCAACGGGCAAAATCCCTCCAAAATGGTTTACAACAGAGTTCATTGCTCCACCTAAGAAAACGAATGCGAAAGTATATGAGGACTACCGTACCATCAGCCAATGAGCCAACTGCTAAAACTGTTTCTTAAAATGATCCACAAGCGGATATACAAGATTTGTAAAGACTAAATAGCGCCCAACCAGTTCGGGTTTCTACATGCAGTTGGCACAAGAGAAGCAGTATTTAGTGTACAAGTATTGTTCCAAAGATGTAGGGACATCAATTGTAATGTATTTGCTTGCCTCATTGATTATCAGGAGGCATTTGATCGTGTGAAGCATGAACAAATGATGGAAGTACTAAAGAAAACAGGAACTGGTGGGAAAGATCTAAGAATAATAGCCAATTTATACCGGAACCAGTCTGCAGTCATTAGAATAGATCAAGACCAATTAGAACAAGTGAGAATACGACGTGGCGTCAGGCAGGGCTGTATAATATCACCGATACTCTTTAACCCGTATTCAGAACACACATTCAAAGAAGCCTTACTTGACGTTGTAATGGTTCTTTATTTACGTGACCATTACGGCACTCCAACCATAGTTCTCGATACCAGTAATATCGTACTACTTTTCTGCGAAGTAACAGACATTGTTTGTGACAATATTCACATTTGGTTTTATTAATGTATAGGTACTCCGATGTATCGATATAGTACAGTGATATGGTTCTTGTGTGTATTCATTTCTGTGAGACTGTCATAATCTTTGACTTACTTGTGACCGTTTTGGCGCGAATCCGCACAGAGCAGTCTTTGTTTCACTTTGCAAAAGTTGTTACTTCGCTTTGTAAAAGAACAGTCAAGTCTTGTGTCTGGTTAAAATGGAAATTAAATATATGAAGACTGATACAAAACTGTTTTCTTGATGATGTGACGATTAAGAAGAATTATATGTGAATTTACAAGAAGTTTAATAAAAATGTGGATCGTGAATACCAAGTCAAAAATTATTTCTACCATACCATTGTTCTGATCTGGGATTGTTCGATTATTAAGAATTTCCTGAAAAACGCGTTTGTTAGGTCTTCAAATATTGCTAAAATACAGATCTGGACCTTCTAGCAGTCAAAGTGGAATCATCCTAGAATCAACAAGATGAGCCATAACAACTTCGACGAAATCTGCGTGGGAATCCTTTCAAGATAAGTGCCAAAATTAATGACTTTTTTGCAGTGACTTCATTATTTCCGTTCTGACGATACCGTCCACAGTCAATAACTTTGTTGTTGCCCGATAAAGCGAACATATGCTGCGTGAGCAACATTATTAATCTGATTACTAACCTACTTTGCAAGTGGTGGTATTAGAACGTGGAAGAAGGAATCTCAGTGAATGGGGTCACACTCAACAATTTTGTTATGCAGAAGTCACCGTGGTGTTTGCGGATACAATGGAAGGGCTGCAGAAGCTGATAAACAAAATTTCTGAGACAAGCAAGAAATATGGCTTGGACATCAACACAAACAAAACAAAATTTATGATCATCAGTAGGAAGAACATTCGAGGTGTGAATGTGTACATCAGTGGCACAAGTATAGAGTGAGTTTCACAGTACCCGTATCTGGGCACCATCATTAACGAAGCGTGGGACAACTTGCAGGAGATGAAGTGTCGTATCGGAAAGGCGAGAAGTGTTTTCCAACTCTATGAGCTCAGCGTTCAAGAGTCACGATCTTACCATGAACACAAAAATGCGTCTACTCAGTTGCTATGTGTTCTCAGTTCTCTTACACGGTGTGGAAACATGGACCCTTACAAAGGCAACCATTGTCATACTCCAAGCCTTTGAACTCTGGCTATACAGAAGAATGTTGAGAATATCTTGGACTCAAAAAGTGACAAACGTGAGGTTCTACGTCTAGTTAACAAAAGCCCAGAGTTGATCAACATAATCAAGTGTGGCAAACTACAATACCTTGGTCACTTCATGAGGAATCAAGAAAGATATGAGCTGCTTCAACGTATCCTACAAGGAAAAATCGAGGGAAAGAGAACTCCTGGACGAAGAAGAATTTCCTGGCTCAACAACCTTAGATCTTCAATAAAAATAATACCAATCGCCGTTGTGTAGGTTTATTTCTAGGCAACCAGTTTCTACGTTACTCCAGTAGCCTTCGTGTTACAAATATAGCAGTGCCTTTAACTGGTCTCTTAATAGCTACTGTAGTTGCTAATTGTTGTCCAGCGAGCACGTATGCCCGTAATAGCTATTACGAGACCAATTAAAGGCACTGCTATATTAGTTTGTAACACGAAGGTTAGTGGATTGGAGCAGTTTAGACCTGAAGATTGCGTAGTGTAACGTCGAAACTGGTTGCCTAGAAATTGTTATTACTTTTATTGAACATTGAACAGCCGTAGTCCCATACTCCACTAGAAGATGGAGTTACATACCTTAGATCTTGGTTTAATATTAGCCCTGAAGAACTGTTTCGCATTGCAACTGATAAAGACAGAATAGCCGTGATAATCGCCAACGTCCGAAACGGACAGGCACGCTAAGAAGAAGAAGTTACTTCTCTGTTAGCACTGACAACTCCATGCAAACACCGCTGCTCGCTGTCGTCTAGTGAAGGCTGTCCGCCATTGTGTTGTTCGTGGTGTCAGACAATGCCCAAAGTGTGGTATTCTCGGGACGCTCTTGACGGTGTGGATCTCGGAATATTGAATTCCCCAACGATTTCCGAAATGGACTGTCCCATGCGTCTAGCTCCAACTACCATTCGGCGTTCTAACTCTTTTAATTCCCGTCATGCCGTCATAATAACGTCGGAAACCTTTTCGCATGAATCGCCTGAGTACAAATGACAGCTCCGCCAATGCACTGACCTTTTATACGTCGTGTACGCGATAGCAGCACCATCTGTGTACGTGCATACAGCTATCCCATGACTTTGGCCGTCTCAGTATACAGGGATACGATTATTACTGACAACTTATGCAGAAACCAAACTGCAGTTGTAACGGTTGAAGGACATGAGAGGGAAACAGTAATTGAGGAAGGAGTGATTTAAATTTCACAGAGGATAAATGAAAAGTTTGCGTTTTGCCACTGACATTGTAATTCTGCCAGCGGCGGCAAACGACTTGGAGGATCATTTGAACGAAATGGATTGTGTTCTGAAAATGACTGTAAGATGTCTAGTACCTTCCGCCGAGGAAGTCGGACACGCGCCAGAAAAAATGGACGTGGTCAGCCCATAGAGGGCTCCGCCTCCGCAGTGGCTATTCCGTGCAGCGGCTCTCGCGCAGCGAGGGCGCCACCGCTACGCGACATGCAGACAGCGGCCAATAGCCGCTCCCTCCGGTTTCGTATATAGGGACCCGCTCTGCCCTAGTCCAGTCAGTCTGGTACTCGCTCTGGATTTCGTTTCTATCTCGGCGGCACTGCGTTCTGGTCATTGCTCATTGTTGACATTTGCCTAGCTCTGGTTCCGAGTGGATTTACGTTTGGTGTTTGGTGTTGTGGTTTCCACAAGCCTCCATTGTTTATCTCTTCCTTGTTGTGTCGCTCATAGTCGGTCGTGGTCGGTTGTTGTCAGTTGTCGTTGGTCTGTCGTCCGACTCGTCCTGTGTTTACCTGGTGGCGCGTGCTCCACCGCCGGCGGCTTCCCCGCCTGGCGGCTCCGATCTGCAGCCCAAGGCGTTCCCGCAGTTGGTTTTGGTTACTACAAGATGAACACCAAGAAAAGTAAGACAAGGGTAATGAACTGTAGACGAATTAAGTTAGGCAATGTTGTGAGAATTATATTAGGAAATGAGATACTGAAAGTAGTACTGAAACACGTAGGATAAGTGCTTCAGACAAGAAGGGAAAAGAATCTTTTGAAATGTTGTGCAACAGAAGAGTGCTGAAATTAGGTGGTTGGACCACTACTGTATAGGTACTAAACTAAACTGAGGAAAAAATACATTAATGGTTCAATTTGCCAAAAGATGGGATCGATTAATAGGGCAAACCCTGAGGGATCAAGGAATCGTCAGTTTGGTGCTGGGGTAAAGTGTGTGATAGGAGTTCTTGAGGGAGACCAAACTGTGATTACAGTAAGGGGACCCAGAAAGATGTAAGTTGCAGCTGTTATGCAGAGATGAAGAGTCTTGCACAGAGCAGACTAGCTTAGAGAGCGGCATCAAACCAGTCCTCAGACTGAAGACAACAACAAAAGCATCCTTCCTACACCATAGGTTCGGGGTCCCCGTTAGACAGTAGGTCAATCTACAACAGGCTGGGTAGGGCAGTTGAAAGGTTAGAGGGAAGCAAAGACGTAGCACCTCCGAATCGACCATTCGTACTAAAGCACTGTGGTCACTATTACTGTCGCTTTCAAATCAACTTTGGGGTTGACGAGAACTTTACTTTAACTAATTAACAAAAGTATTCCACAGAAGAAGATGGCAGCTAAAATTTACGAAGGGCCATCCACGCACTGTGTTCGTTCGTGAAATGGAGCTAAGGTTAGTAATAATGAATATCTGCGTCGAGTTGGAGCCAACCAACGACAGGATAGTATGTGGTAACTAATGAATAGCTCTTTAGGAGACACGTCTTTATGTCGATTTTTTCGCACTTTCTGTGTTGAAATACTAGTAATGATTTCCCCTCTAAGGCGGAATCTATGTTGTGGTGACAGACAGTGTAGCCAAAGTTATAAGTTAGGCTGGACTCTGTCAATATGGTCGTGTGTTTTTGCAGCCAACAAACGTGGAAGTGAAATCTATATTGATCTGCAGCACATGCTGGAAGATTTGAGATGACGAAGGAAACAAATTTGAAAATGAAATCTTGTTTGAGGTGACTGTCTGATCTGTAGGTTATCGCCAGGTCTGGGTTAGGCTGAAAGATGACAGTTTGGTTTTGAGTTGGCGAAGTGAAGATTAAGTTGTGGAACAGATTGAGCTGTAGCGTAACCCAAGATCTAGCGTGTGGTAAAAATGAAAATGAGCGTTTGGCGTCATTGGCCGGTAGGCCCCTTACGGGGCAGGTCCGGCCGTCTTAGTACAGGTCTTCTTACATTCGACGCCACACATTGATGATGAAGACAACACAACTCAGTCCCTGAGCGGAGAAAATCCCCGACCCAGCCGGGAATCGAACCTGGGCCCGTAGGACAGCAATCCGTCTCGCTGACCACTCAGTTATAGGGGCGGACTAGGGTATTGTGCAAGGTGTCAAGTGTTGTTTGTTAGTTGACGAAGCCAACCAAGGTAAATGTGAAATCTTCATTGATGTGACTCCTTGATTTGCTGCGCAGAAGGAAGTGTATGTGAACCTAGAAGATGATCGTTTCGTTTTTCGTTACTTTCTGTTTAATTGCGTGTTTAGTTCTGCGGTGTATACATCAGTAACAGAAACTCCAAGGTGCGACAAAATCAGAAAGTGAAAAATTAGTGTTAAATTGTTTATTATTCATTTGTATGTGTATTTTCCTCTGAAAACAAAGTGTTTTTCTCCAAAAATTCAGTTTCACTGTACTATTTCACCTGGTATGTTAAAGTTACTATAACGTTAAATACTGAATACTTCTCCTACGATCAAAAACGAAAACATCTTTACGTCATTGGCTATGCAAATTAGTTGTTTCGCCGTCATAACTTCCCATAATTGCTTTATAAGGATACGTTACCGACATGCAACTCGAGGCTACAGTGCGGACAGTCCCTCGTAAAATTTTGCCGAAGATAACAATCAACCTACATCATATAACACCTCAAATATCGAGAGGTTTCCCTTAAATAGTAGTAACACAAAAACTAAACTCCGCCAGAACAGGCCTAAAGGCCCAAAGGTACCGACCGGCCGTCGTGTCGTCCTCAGCCCACAGGTGTCACTGGATGCAGATATGGAGGTGCATGTGGTCAGCACACCGCTCTCCAGCCGTATGTTGGTTTACGAGACCTGAGCCGCTACTTCTCAATCAAGTAGCTTCTCAGTTTGCCTCACAAAGGCTGAATGCATGCAGTTTGCCAACAGTGCTCGGCAGACTGTTTGGTCACCCATCCAAGTGCTAGCCTAGCTCGACAGTGCTGGACCTTGGTGATCTGACGGGAACCGGTGTTACCACTACGGCAAGGCCGTAATAGTACCATTTAATTAATAATTAAATGGTAATAGTAATACAATTTAAATTTTGATATGCTAAAAAGTTTCGATTCAAGGAAACTTTATGCCTGAAATTCTCATGTTTAATGTTGTTGGAGTGAGCAAGTGGAGCAATCAGCCCCAGGTTCAGAAGTTACTGTGTCCAAAATTACAGCTTGATGGTATTAGCTGTTAATTCATTAATTGAAATCCAAAGATGGCGGCTAGTGATGTGGAGGTTACTTCTTTAAGACTTCCCATCGCCCGCACACAGTGGCTGCCGATCGGATGCAGATCCAATGGTACCTTAGGGGATGTTTGTGGGAGCTAGCGCCAATATTTTGGTGTAGGCGAAACGTCCTGTATGGGACAAACAAGGTGGACTGCTAGCAGAAGAGCGAGTAGACTGGGGCGTTATTCCCTGTCTACCTCACAATACAGACTGACGTGCATGTTTAGCAAGTTTTGGCAAGCACAGACTGTCAAACATTCTGTTGCACATCAAAAGATCGCTAACCACGTCGCGGCGTTATTAGTAACTCACCTCTTCGAATGCAAGATGGCGACTTATACTCTGCCTACTTCATATACAGAACCAGGTAATGGAACGTACATTGGGATTTCTCCATATGAATTATCACTCTTCCTATGTTTATCCACTTATCGGAACCTCCACCTTGGGAATTAGACGTCCTGTGTGTTCACTGGTGTACCTTATGTCAGAGGTAGACTGGCCAAACACGTTTGTTGTTGCGGTAACCATCTTTCTACACAAATCAAAAAAATTTTTGCATCACCATACAGCGAGACCTTCAGTGGTGGTGGTCCAGATTGCTGTGCACACCGGTTCCTCTAATACCCAGTAGCACGTCCTCTTGCGTTGATGCATGCCTGTATTCGTCGTGGCATACTATCCACAAGTTCATCAAGGCACTGTTGGTCCAGATTGTCCCACTCCTCAACAGCGATTCGGCGTAGATCCCTCAGAGTGGTTGGTGGGTCACGTCGTCCATAAACAGTCTTTTTCAATCTATCCTAGGCATGTTCGATAGGGTTCATGACTGGAGAACATGCTGGCCACTCTAGTCCAGCGATATCGTTTTCCTGGAGGAAGTCATTCACAAGATGTGCACGATGGGGGCGCGAATTGTCTTCCATGAAGACGAATGCCTCGCCAATATGCTGCGGATATGGTTGCACTTTCGGTCGGAGGATGGCATTCACGTATCGTACAGCCATTACGGCTGCTTTCTTGACCCCAGCGGCGTACATCGGTCCGCCATTATGCCACCCCAAAACAGGAGGGAACCTCCAGCTTGCTGCACTCGCTGGACAGTGTGTCTAAAGCGTTCAGCCTGACTGGGTTGCATCCTAACACGTCTCCGACGTTTGTCTGGTTGAAAGCATATGCGACACTCATCTGTGAAGAGAATGTGATGCCAATCCTGAGCGTTCCATTTGGCATGTTGCTGGGACCATCTGTACCGCACTGCATAGTTTTGTGGTTGCAAAGGTGGACCTCGCTATGGACGTCGGGCGTGAAATGGCTCAAATGGCTCTGAGCACTATGGGACTCAACTGCTGAGGTCATTAGTCCCCTAGAACTTAGAACTAGTTAAACCTAACTAACCTAAGGACATCACAAACATCCATGCCCGAGGCAGGATTCGAACCTGCGACCGTAGCGGTCTTGCGGTTCCAGACTGCAGCGCCTTTAACCGCACGGTCACTTCAGCCGGCTCGGGCGTGAAGTTGCGCATCATGCTGCCTATTGCACACAGTTTGAATCATAATAAGACGTCCTGTAGCTTCACGAAAAGCACTATTCAACATGGTGGCGTTGCTGTCAGGGTTCCTCCTAGCCATAATCCGTAGGTAGCGGTCATCCACTGCAGTAGTAGCCCTTGGGCGGCCTGAGCGAGGCATGTCATAGGCAGTTCCTGTCTCTCTGTATCGCCTCCATGTCCGAAGAACATTGCTTTGGTTCACTCCGAGATGCCTGGACACTTCCTTTGTTGAGAGCCCTTCCTAGCACAAAGTAACGATGCGGACGCGATCGAACAGCGGTATTGACCGTCTAGGCTGGTTGAACTACAGACAACACGAGCCGTGTACCTCCTTCCTGGTGGAATGACAGGAAGTGATCGGCTGTCAGACCCCCTCCGTCTAACAGGCGCTGCTCATCCATGGTTGTTTATATCTTTAGGCGCGTTTAGTGACATTCTGAACAGTCAAAGGGACTGTGTCTGTGGTAAAATATCCACAGCCAACGTCTATCTTCAGGAGTTCTGAGAGCCGGGGTGATGCAAATTTTTTTTTTTTTCGATGTGTGCAGTAATACCGACAGACCTTACTTTAAATTCACAATTAAAATTTGTGATAAGAATTTGCACGAATTATGATGATACAGTAGCCATACCTGTTTTGAACAGAAAACGGTACAATATTTAGTCTGTGTTTTCATTTCTGGATCGATCTCTTTATTTATTAAGGAACAGAACCGTGTTATTTCCGACATCTCTGGGTACTTATTATGTTAGTTTGTTGGACCAGCTATCCACGCCTCCCTTCTTTTCTAGTAAGAGTTTATGCTAGCCACAGTCATATATTAATTGATTTATGTCTGTGCAACTTCAATAAATTCAGCAAAAAGAGTGTTTATAATCTCAACGTCACTGCATATGATCCCGAATATGTATAGCCGAAGACACATTCGTGAAACATTTTCGAATGACGAAAGCTGACTTGGAGTACTTGTACAGGCGTGATTTGAGCTGCATTAAAAATTTCGACACTGACATAAAAGATGCAGCTCTGGCTCGAGTGAAACTAGAAGTGACGCTGCGATCTTTGGCGTCTGGCTGTCACATCTTGCCGATATTTGGGCCTGTAGCAGTTTCCGAAAAGCAGAATTTCTATGGTTTTGTGTGATATATCGGATGCTATTTACGATGCCCTAAAGACTAATTTAAAAGCTAATATTTTCACTCTCGGACTCCACGAAATATTAAATTTTACACCGAATTTCTGATATATGCTTCGAGCAACTGCGCTGAAAGACATTGTAATGTAGTTGATTTTCTTTACTTACAGTTACTCTCAATCTGAAATAATAGTGCCACAAGAAGCCTGGAATTTCCTTTCTCAAATCGACTGAGCAAGTGTTTAAAGAGTACTGAAGTTTCCAGCATGGGAATCTAATTATCTGAGTATACTGTTGAGTTGAGTGTGCCGCTATGAAACCACAAATGTACTTTTCATTAGTTCAATAGTACTTGCTTATCAAGAAGCAAATTTTATCCATGAGTCATACAATAGAAAAATCATCTATTTTCAGCACAGAAATTAACCATTATGTGCTCATAAGCACATTGGCAAAACCTTGATGTCGCACTTCCTACCTCTGTAGCATAACAAACTGTTGTCGGAACGACGAGTTTTTGGGAGATCCTTAACCCTGTGTATGATTGAAACTACATGTACACAGGTCCAAATATGGAAAACATCAAATACGGCATGTTGGCTTTAGAATTGGCGGTCCCTTCTGACGCTAACTGGCAGTGGCAGAAGAAAAGTGTAGTCACAAAGTTGGAGCGTATTTAGCTTGTATGGCACGGCATGTTTCCTTTCATCTCATGTATTCGTAAAACTTCTCTGGTAATTGCTGTAACTGAAGACAGAGTGTACAGTACTCGCCATGTTCTTTTCGAAACAGATATGTCTCATTCATATGCATTCGGCATCCTTTTAATAGCAAATGCCACACTGCAGCACTCGTGTCCAAGCACAGAGGCGTCGTGGTATCCATCCCGCACTTGGAGGTTAAAATCTAACCTACCTGACACATATAATAGATTAACCTACTTCATATACAGTATACACTGCTTAGAAAAAAATTATTACACCCGAAAGGACGATGTTTTGATCCAATGACGGCCTGTGCCAACTAGGGGACAGTAGACGTGCTGAAAATTGTTTCAGCGTCGTCCGCTACCACAGAGCGTAATGGCACAGCTACGTGTGTCCTCCCTGCAATAGTGAATACACAGAGACAGTAGGCTCATTGCGATGCAAACGTGTGAAGCAAGCAGGCAGCCATGCCACAGAGACGCACTACAGTCAACTGAGCCAGTTTGAAAGGGGACAAACTGTGGTCTTCCAAGTGGCAGGATTGTCGTATCGGAGAACTGCCACACAAGTTGGACGTGCTGCATCAGTCGTGCAATGATGCTGGTATCAGTTGTCATGTGAACATCCTCACACAGGTAGACAAAGCCCTAGACATAGATGCGCGCCAGGATCGTCGTATTGTAAGGGCACCAGCGTGGGATTGTACAGCTACGATACCACGGATATGAGGGCTTCTGAGCCCAGATGTGACAACACGAAGTGTCACGAGCTGGTTATTAGCAGTGGGACTAAGGACACGCACACCTCTAGCCCGTCCTCCACTGACGCCACAGCATCGACGTGCACGGCTCGAATGGTGCCATCAGAGGATCACCTGTAAGATGGAATGGCGCGCGGTGGTCTTCAGCAGAGATTCTGCCTGCGCGCAAGTGACGGTCATTTGTGTGTACGATGTAGATGTGGTGAGCGCTGTCTGGTAGGGTGCTTTCGTCCAAGACACACTGGCCCCACCCCAGCTCTTTTGGTCTGCTGTGTGATAAACTACAACTGTCGTTTCACCAGCATACGGTGCACGCAGACCCATACTTTCCCTGTTCTTGCTACAAGGAGGTGATGTGTTGTTCCAACAGGATAATGCTCGCCCACAGACTACGTGTGAACCTCAATGTGTACTGCAAGATGTGCAGCACCTTCCCCGGCCAGCACAATCTCCGGACTCCAATTGAGCACGTTTGGGATGTGGTGCAACAATAAGTGACTCGTGCAATCCTTCATCTGACAGCTCTTACATGAACACATCGAGCAGGGGTGGCATAACGTATCCCAGAACAGTATTCGCCATCTGTACAGTCGACTACATGCTGGAGTCAGTGCCTACATTGCTGCCCGTGGATGCTACAGGCTGTACTAGTATGGGTATTTCAGCATAGGTCGATACCTGGTACCTCAGAAGCGCTTGTTCTATTGTAAGTGTAATCATTTCATGTACTCCCCATACACTGTTGCAACAATAAATCTTGAGTGGATTAGAAATCTCTAAAAGGGTAAGTAATTTCTTTTACATCAGTTTAGAATAGATTCTAACATTATCTAGCCCAATTAAGCTAACCTATGGTAAGCTAACCTCCTTGACCCCGCCAGAAACTGACAAAGTAGATAGGACGCACTGTAACCAAGCTGTCGGCCGACATTATCAGGCGGTGGTGTCTGACAATCTTTGTCAGTGCTACTGTAAACGCAGTGTAAGGTCATAGCTTCCACAGGTGCCATCTGACCAACCGCATACATTAATTCAATTGTATTTCGACAGTCACTGGATAACGCATATGGACGAAACAAAATCAAAATGCCTGTCGCGGAGCAGTGAATTCGCCTGCCCTCTTGGCTCCTGCTCGTAGGCTACGGTAGGCAGCGGCGGGCTACGGTAGGCTGCTGCGAGCTGCGGTAGGCTGCGGCGATCTACGGTAGGTGGGGTTGCCTACCTGCCCAGCTCGACGACCACCACGAGCGCGTGCGGCAGGCGGCGCTTGGCGGCGGCGGCGAGGTGCGCCAGCAGCGTGCTCTTGCCGATGCCGGGCGGCCCCTCCAGCACGACGGCGCGCTCCCCCGGCGCCGCCCCCAGCGCGTCCCGCGCCCACTCGGCGCGCCAGCCGCCGCCCGCCAGGTGTCCGCGCAGCGCCCACGTGTCGCCCACGCTGCGCTCCCACCGCCACGTGCCGCCGTCCTGCCAGGACAGCCAGTGCAGCGACAGGCCGGCGCTGCCCCACTTCTCGCACAGCTGATCGAACTGGGCGTCCGGTCCGTCCCTCCCCTGTGGGACACAAAATGACGGCGCCGCTTACCGATTTGGTGATGTGTTGTTTTTGATTGTACATCGATGTTTCTGGTAACCAATAAAACCACCCCCCATTCTCTACAGAATCGAACTCCCGTTCTTAAAAAAGCTTGAAGAGTCCAATCAGTTAATGTGTTAAGCACACGACGTTAAGCGTGTAAAACTTTTATGGTTAAAGTTAGTTTATGTTTACAGTTTGTTGGAAGTCCTTAAGTGCTCTTTTTATCAAACAATGGATGAGTGTAGTGTCGGTAATTTTTGCTCCATTTTAACAAAAGATTCCTTTCCCATGTCTGAATGTTTGTGACATCGCATCTCCCAGACAATGTATCGCAAACTATCATTATTCTGTTGGTACATTAGTGTTGCCTCTGGATACTGAATGCAAAATGTGTTGAGAAGAGAGTCAACAGTAAAGACCACTAAACTGAGACGTGCCTGACACTGGAGTTTCACTGTACGAACAGCGAAAATGTAGTAAGCGACAAGCCCTTTTCCCCCCATAATTTTTTGGCGGTGTCACCAAGAAAACATGAAATGATGTGTAAAGATGATTGTATATCTCTAAGCGGTCTGATTGTCAAATACTGGATGGATGTAGTCTGGGTAATATGTGCCACACGAGTCACACTGCCTCCAGACATACAGCATGTTTCAGCTCCCCCTACTGATGTTTTATGCAACCCGCAGTCTAATGTCTGCCCTTAAAAGCTACGCAGGAGAATTTAATATTCTCTCACTCACTACAGGCAAACTATTAGTTCTATGAAAAAATGAACAGCAACCTTTTTGTAGGAAATTTAGTGTACTTAAATCTCGCACAGGAATGAGATTTCGACAGAGGCCTAGTTTTCGAGTTATTCGAGAAAAACGTACAAAAGTGACCTTCAAACGCAACACCATTTCCACACTCAGTACCTACGGGCCAGCATTTCTAGTTTTGTGCATGGCACCCCTACCTACTACTGTACAAATATTTGCAACCGCACGAATTATTTTTCACATGTAATCTTCCTTGGTCTTCAGTGGGTGCTGAAACAGCAGGTCCTGTGGGCTTTCCTGAGCCCATGTGAGGCAAATTGAGGAGCCACTTGACTGAGTGAGAAGTAGCGACTCTGGTCACGAAAACTGGTAATGGCTGGGAGAGGAGTGTGCTGACCACATGCCCCTCCACATCGGCAATCTGTGACACCTATCGGCTGAGGATGACACGGCGGTGGGTCAGTACCATTGGACCTTTCGAGGCCTGTTCAGGCGAAGCTTCGTTTGACTTTTATTATACTGTCTTGGAAAGTAGGTATCATGTGCCACGTGTATGTACAGGTATGAACATAACTGGCAGTAAGGTGGATGCATATCAGAATTATTTTCATTTGACGCTGGAGACAAACAGAAACGTTTGTCCCGACAGAAAACCCAAAGAGATTCTGGTCATACATAAAGCACGCCAGTGGCAAGACGCAGTCAATACCTTCACTGCGCGATAACAACAGTGAAGTCAATGGTGACAGTGCCACTAAAGCAGAGTTATTAAACACGGTTTTCCGAAACTCCTTCACCAAACAAGTCAAAGTAAATATTCCTGAATTCCAATCAAGAACAACTGCCAAGATGAGAAACATAGACGTAGATATCCTCGGTGTAACAAAGCAGCTTGAATCACTTAATAAAGGCAAGGCCTCTGGTCCAGATTGTATACCAGTCAGGTTCCTCTCAGAGTATGCTGATAAAATAGCTCCATATTTAGCATTTAAATACAACCACTCGCTCACAGAAAGATCGTACCTAAAGACTGGAAAATTGCTCAAGTCACATCAATACCCAAAAAGGGAAGTAGGAGTAATCCGCTGAATTACAGGCCTATATCACTAACGTCGATTTGCATTAGGGTTTTAAAACATATACTGTATTCGAACATTATGAAGTACCTCGCAGAAAACGATTTATTGACATACAGTCAGCACAGATTCAGAGAATATCGTTCTTGTGAAACACAAATAGCTGTTTATACTCATGAAGTAGTAAGTGCTATCGACAGGGGATGTCAGATTGATTCCATATTTTTAGATTTCCAGAAGGCTTTCGACACCGTTCCTCATAAGCGTCTTCTAACCAAACTGAGTGCCTACAGAGTATCGCCTCAGTTGTGCGACTGGATTCGTGATTTCCTGTCAGAAAGGTCACAGTTCGTAATACTAGGTGGAAAGTCTTCGAGTAAAACAGAAGTAATATCCGGCGTTCCCCGAGGAAGTGTTATAGGCCCTCTATTGTTCCTGATCTATATTAACGACATAGGAAACAATCTGAGTAGCCGTCTTAGATTGTTTGCAGATGATGCTGTAATTTACCGTCTTGTAAAGTCATCAGATGATCAAAACGACTTGCAAAATGATTTAGATAAGATATCGGCATGGTGCGAAAAGTGGCAATTGACCCTGAATGAAGAAAAATGTGAAGTTATTCACATGAGTACTAAAAGAAATCAGCTAAATTTCGATTACGCGATAAGTCACACAAATCTGAGGGCTGTAAATTCAACTAAATACTTAGGGATTACAATTACAAATAACAGTGTCACAGACATGATACGTGAATTGGAGTGGCAATCATTAAAACGAAGGCGTTTTTCGTTGCAACGGGATCTTCTCATGAAATTTCAATCACCAGTTTTCTCCTCCGATTGCGAAAACATTCTGTTGGCACCGACCTACATAGGGAGAAATGATCATCACGATAAAATAAGAGAAATCAGGGCTCGCACAGAAAAATTTAAGAGCTCGTTAATCCCGCGTGCCGTTCGAGAGTGGAACGGTAGAGAGACAGCATGAACGTGGTTCACTGAACCTTCTGCCAGGCACTTTATTGTGAATAGCAAAGTAATCACGTAGATGTAGTTGTAGATGTAGAGAAGGCCAGCCGCTCCCAATATCAAAAAACGGTCAGAAAGTGTGGGGCACATCCGATCACTGCGAATTGCAGACAGAGGCCCGTCCTATGGCTGGCGGCTTTCTATTTTGATATCGAATCTCACGGGCCAGGGTGATAGACGCCCACTATTTTTACAGGAGGCAGTTTCCCCACGAAAGCTTCATGTTTTGGGCAGGAACGTGACAGCTCGGCACAACAGCTGTGCTATTGTGTGGGACGTTTCGGAGAAATGGTCTACAAGCTCAACGGGATAGCCAACAGAACGCCACCACACATAGCACTCCAGTTATCATTTTCTGTCGGCGTCTGTCGCTGGAAAACTTCCTGGGCAATGCCCTGGTGGAGGAGGCTGTGACTGATTGCTCGTCTGTTACGTCAGCACACGTTTGCAGTCACCGTAGGGAATCGACAGGAAGCAATGGTACTGGAGCTAAGTTGAAAAAGTATGGTAGTGCGAGCCTTGACGAAATTGTTGTAAGTCGAAGCTGGCTAAAGTTTTGTTAATCAGCCACGACTGTCCGATGTCTGGCTCAGTGGAGCGGAAGAGAATTTGAGTTGGCGTTAGTTCTTGACTGTCGCAGGGGTCGCGCAGTTTGCCGCCCTTCACGAATAATAATTTCATTCTGAGTTTAACTTGTCCGGCCACCAGGACAAACAATTAGGAGCATTTTTCGCTCTTCGATCGGTTTCCAGCCATGCAGTGCAGCCGACCACGTGTGGCAGCCGTCATCAGCACGCCATACCGTCTGTCGGTAATACACGCGGCTCCTGCCTGCAGGGTTTCAGTTGACTTTTCAGCCTCCCAAAATTCGAACTGAAGTTTCTCAACGGTTGCGTCCGTAAAACACTTTGCGTCCTTAGGTACTGCATCTGATTACCCACGTGTTTATCGATATTATACATCTCACCTGTTCTCTTTGCTCCCCCTTTTTGAAGCAGAGTAGCACACTAGATCTCCGTCAGTGCTGTTTGTACTAGGTTCTTGCAAACACCACTATCAGGTGAGGACTATGTACAAGTTTGGTTCATGTTCGTATACATGATTGTTCCTTGCATAAGCCGGCCGCGGTGGTCTCGCGGTTCTAGGCGCGCCGTCCGGAACCGTGCGACTGCTACGGTCGCAGGTTCGAATCCTGCCTCGGGCATGGATGTTTGTGATGTCCTTAGGTTAGTTAGGTTTAAGTAGTTCTAAGTTCTAGGGGACTAATGACCACAGCAGTTGAGTCCCATAGTGCTCAGAGCCATTTGAACCATTTGAATCCTTGCATAAATTCATAATCAATTTTGTGTTTCGTTTATAGAAAATAAATGTGATTCTAATTTTTAGGACTGTTTTTAACTTTTAAGCAGTCACCCTCACCAGAATTCTTTCCCAACATCGTTTTTGGAGGGGAATTTTGATCAGTTACCGCAATGAATAAATTATATGAGAGGCTAGATACCCCACGTAGGACTTATACCATGGCCATATAATATTGCATTACACTCTTCAATATAAACCCACTTGGGTGCGATTTGCATAGTATCACGATTCTACCTCCAAGTTGTATATCAGTTAAGGGTTGGACGACAGAAAACTCGTGGTTAGTTCCCAGCTGGCCTCATTATACCACCAGCTCAGTAGAGCAGTTACAGATTGTAAAATTGATTCTTGTGTAAATTTCACCTAACAATTTTATGAATTTCAAGAGCATGAAATATATAATTGCATCATTGTATTCGTGATGCCTTCTGACCCAAATCTACCGTGCTTCTAAGGGTTAAGTTTGGACTGAACTGTCAGAGCAATTAGTTTTAGCGTAAAGTTTACGAAAGTGGGACACGTTAAAATTAATAATGTCAATGAAGTAGCTGGCTATGCTCGGGGTCCAATATCTTGAATAGTTCGTGTAGTCAGACATTCTTGTACAATGATAGGACGGAGTGAAGTTATGACTGTTGAGAGATGATTGTGGGGTTGGAGGAGCGTTTGGTGGTTACTTTTGTACGTTTTTCTTGAATAACTCGGAAACTATGATCTCTAGCGAGAATGTACGCCAGTACAAATTTTATGTACATTAAATTTACTACAAAAAAGTCCTGTTAATTGTTTTTGTAGGGCTAATAGTTTGCGCATGTGGTTTCTAAACTACAGACATGGAATTGCAGGTTGCATAAAACGGCGTCAATAGGGGCAGCGGAACGGCCCTGCGTACACAGTGCGACCTGTGTTTCTCCCGGACTGTAAGATGTTCGGGTACCTTATTGGAATGCACCTGCGAGACATCGTCGAAAGACACCAATATTTCCACAGGTGAAAGGCAAAGCTGCAGCGAGTGAGCGCTGCGCTAGGGAATTTAAAACCTCCGTCTGCCGCGTCGGATTAGCTGAGTGGTCTAGGGCGCTGCAGTCGTGGACTGTGTGGCTGGTCCCGGCGGAGGTTGGAGTCCTCCCTCAGGCATGGGTGTGTGTGTTTGTCCTTAGGATGATTTAGGTTAAGTAGTGTTTAAGCTTAGGGACTGATGAGCTTAGCAGTTGAGTCCCATACGATTTCACACACATTTAATTTAATTTTTAAGAACCTCGGTCTGGAGAGCAATTTCAGAAAGACAACAAACGCACACACTGAAAACACTACAGCCAGCACACAACCAAATGTGTCCAACAGCAAAGGTTATCGATAGTGTGTATTAATAATCAACAGATGAGGTAGCAGTAACTCTGTCCCTCTGTGTTTTGACAACAGAGAGATCAGGGTTGCGAGCAGAGCTTAAAAAAAACCTCCATCTCTATTTATAAGGTCATTCAGTGATTCAGTTTCAACTAGCCCAGTAGCTGGAAGTGCATGTCAGAATCTCCGTGTTGTTATATTCCATGGGACGACAAGTGCTTCAACTCATTACCAGAATTCATCAACCACGGTGTTTGGCACCTGGTGACATGGGAGTATCTTGGAAACCCACAAGAATATGTTTCCAGTGGATGACAGGTCTTGAGAATGTGTTGGTGAGGATAACACTCAAACATGTTCTGTATCTAGGTACGTAAGAACAGTATTGGCAAGATGCAGTCTTGCACTATCTTGTTGAAAGGTAATGTGACCAACACTCAAAGAGAGGGCAGAGCCACCAGACTTAACGCATCAGAAATGTAATGGATACTGTGCAAAGTACCACCTATACGAGCCAGAGGTGATTGTATTGTGTAACCAGCAACAAACAGTACCACCACACTTGGTGCTGGGCCCATATGACGGTGAAGAAAGCAATCTTGAAACGTTACTTCTCTTCAGAGCCTCCACACACGGCCACATCCATTGCTATACTGTACACAAAATGGATTCGTACGAGAAGACTACGAGATACCACTCGTGTGCCCAACACCACTGTCGCTGCACTTTCCTCTACTCCCGTACTCAGGGAAGACGCAGCAATAGTTGCCACGCCCACATTCCTCGCTGCTCCAGAGGTTCTCTCACAGTGTCCACGTAGATACCTACCTTGCTGCAGACAGGCAGTCATGTCGCGTGGGTGTGCAATCCTCTCGGCAGAGGGAACAATTTTTTCGTCCTCTCGGGCGCTAGTAGCATGGGATCGTCCTGTATGGCGCTGAGTACAAACTCCTGAAGACATTGATTCTGTGTCGCCACGACAGTTGCGGGATCCCGACCGACGCGAGATGCAGTACTGTAAAAACTTATATTGCAGTCTTGGCAGGGTACAATCCAGACGCTGTCGAATTCCGACAGGTGCTGATACTTATAGACGTTTGTTCTTCTTGCCCGAGGCATAATGCGCTCGTCTCACAAACAACCAAGATCCAAATGCTATTTAAGAATGACACACCCACGGCATAAGCTTTCCTTGTATATGGAATGTAAACGGCGTTAGTCCCCAGTGCTTCGTGCAGCTACTCTGAAATCGTACCTTAAACCAGGGTGTGTTTGTGCAGCCCAGTTGACTTTGTGCCATCTGCACTTTATTTCGAAGGACTGCGTCCTGGCGGTTTGGAATGTCCCGACCAGAAAGCTCAAGTGCCTGAAACTTTAATGGATAGTGCTGCCACCCCCAGATGTTTCCTTATTTAGGTCCTAATTGCTACTGTGCCACGAAACTATCTGCAGCAATCTGTTTCCCCTGTTTGTCGGAAACTTTCCGTTATGTGCCATGGAAGGAATAGTATTAGCAAACTAGTATAAAGTTTTGCTGCATTATTTATTAGTTTGGTGCTACCGCATGAATGTTAAAAGCTGAAGAATGCGGGGATGACTTTGTGCTACGACTTTGTTAAGGGTCTGGGTGACTTTTCAATTACATACTGTGCCACTATTCGTAATACTAATTTTCTGTAGGCGATACTGTTGTAGAAGATGTCAAGGATGTATTGTCATCCTTTCACCAACTAGACTGACGATCTGTGGGAGAATGCGCTTGAAGAAATTCGTGAGAGGAAATCTCAGTTCGTGCAGCAGCTAAGAAATATGGTATTCACTGGAGTACCCTCATGAAGAAACTGCATGGGACACATCATGCACCAGTGAGTGCACAAACTATATTTAGCAAAGAAGAGGAGGATGTGTTTGCTGCACATGCTGTGAAAATATGTGATTATGGTTTCCCATTTTCATTGCTGGATTTGCTAGCCACTGTAAAAGCGTGTCTTGATTGACGTGGGCACAGAGTGTCATCCTTCTTTTGTATTCCTGAGTTTAAAAATGTGGGACCAGTACGTTTGTAAAGTCCTGAAAATTTTTTAATAATACGTTAAATACTCAGTAAAATACAATTATTTAGAGCTTTTACTTTTTGTTGTTACAAAGTTTCATTGTATGTGGTAGGCATTATGTCAGTAACTGTTTAGGATTGAAGAATTCAATCACAAGACAATGGTACGAAGTCACCCAGTGACTTTGTGCCAAGGTTCTGACAATATGGGTGATAGAAAGGTGTGCTCCGGGAAATAAGTACTAAGCTTATTCGATGAGGCATGTGTTCAACTTATATACACACTGAGAATTTACCATTAACGTTTCTCTAGAAAAGAGTATTGGTGACGTCAAGTTCAGAGAGTGGCGCAAGTGGCTTTCACCTTTTGACTGGCCAGTGCAGAGATACTGCACAGCAGAGTGGTACCACGAGGTGCGAAAGGGAGGCTACGATGAAGCCGTGTTCCCCGTAGTTCTGAGCTCCACCGCCGCGCCTCTGCCCTGAAACGGCGCCGCCAGAGGCCAGCAGGGCAATTCTGTTCGACTTCCAGGAAGCTCCTGTCGCAGTGACGTCGTCGCGCTGCCTACTCTTCGTGACACAGCCCGTGTCAACCGTTGGGGAGTGAAGAGACTTCCGTCTCCAGTGAACCGTGCCCACGTGCCAATGCTGCGAGAACTGTGTCAACAAGTGTCTACCAACTTGTGTTTCCTAGTGACTGTAGTGATGCCACAGTGTGGTCATTCTGAACTCTAAGCAATTTGCCACTCAGTAATCGTGGCTCATATACTGTGTTCTCAACTGCAAGTCCACACCTACAGTTTCATAGCTACTGCCGAGCCTGGCGAGCAAAGATATGTTTTTTGTAATAAATAAAGTATTGCTTATTCAGAGTGGCCAAATTAAGTGGAGTGTTACCAGCCACCTCAGTGTCCAAGAATTCGGAGACAACAGAAGTATTTTGAAGAAAATCTTCAAAAGTGGTATAAAGTCACCACAGTTTGTGGTAATCATTTACATATCCAACCGTATACTACAGCTCGAGCAGGATACGGTGGGGGATGCACACTGGCCAGTTTTCGTCCAAAGCGATGGACGAGTTCATTCGTTTGTTTTTCACCTTTTGTGTGTGAAATCTTATGGGACTTAACTGCTAAGGTCATCAGTCCCTAAGCTTACACACTACTTAACCTAAACTATCCTAAGGACAAACACACACACCCATGCCCGAGGGAGGACTCGAACCTCCGCACGGGATCAGCCGCACAGTCCATTGACTGCAGCGTCTCAGACCGCTCGACTAATCCTGCGCGGCTTTCACCTTTTGACTGGCCAACAATGACAGAATCGAAGCGCGCACCCTGAAATCTTTCTCAATCGATTTTGCAGGAACTATTCGGTAGAGAATTTTCATTTTTGCTTTACTTATAGCTTTATATTTCAGAGTCATGATGGTTTGCCCATTACTTTGTTAATGGTCACAGTTGTTGTGATATTTACGTGAAAGTAAGACACTGCTCGAGAGTCGGAAAATTGTGCATTGAGAAATAGAAGTCGCTACGATTTTGCGTTTGGTGCATAGTACGTAATATGTTGTCGCGTATGAAATTTAGCTGACATATGGATTTTTTCTTTAGACATGGGTAGAGGTGGCAATCTGTCACCAATCTTGAGAAAACTGGCCGATGTAGCACATTCGTTCGCGATCGCACCATGCCAGCGACAAAGTCAGAGTGAAATATCCACATTCCTCATATTTCATAAATGGTGTCAGATATTGAAATGAGATTTTGGCAAATGATAGTACGCAAAGAGGAGAGTATTTTACCATATCGTTATAATTTAAAACTTCATTATTTACTGCGTTATTCCAATAGCTACAGACTTTTGCGGTAAAAGAATGTAATTTTTAAGGGCTATTAATAGCTGGTGAAACGAGGATGTTATGGGTTTTGGAACAACATATGTGAAGATACACTCCTGGAAATTGAAATAAGAACACCGTGAATTCATTGTCCCAGGAAGGGGAAACTTTATTGACACATTCCTGGGGTCAGATACATCACATGATCACACTGACAGAACCACAGGCACATAGACACAGGCAACAGAGCATGCACAATGTCGGCACTAGTACAGTGTATATCCACCTTTCGCAGCAATGCAGGCTGCTATTCTCCCATGGAGACGATCGTAGAGATGCTGGATGTAGTCCTGTGGAACGGCTTGCCATGCCATTTCCACCTGGCGCCTCAGTTGGACCAGCGTTCGTGCTGACGTGCAGACCGCGTGAGACGACGCTTCATCCAGTCCCAAACATGCTCAATGGGGGACAGATCCGGAGATCTTGCTGGCCAGGGTAGTTGACTTACACCTTCTAGAGCACGTTGGGTGGCACGGGATACATGCGGAGGTGCATTGTCCTGTCGGAACAGCAAGTTCCCTTGCCGGTCTAGGAATGGTAGAACGATGGGTTCGATGACGGTTTGGATGTACCGTGCACTATTCAGTGTCCCCTCGACGATCACCAGTGGTGTACAGCCAGTGTAGGAGATCGCTCCCCACACCATGATGCCGGGTGTTGGCCCTGTGTGCCTCGGTCGTATGCAGTCCTGATTGTGGCGCTCACCTGCACGGCGCCAAACACGCATACGACCATCATTGGCACCAAGGCAGAAGCGACTCTCATCGCTGAAGACGACACGTCTCCATTCGTCCCTCCATTCACGCCTGTCGCGACACCACTGGAGGCGGGCTGCACGATGTTGGGGCGTGAGCGGAAGACGGCCTAACGGTGTGCGGGACCATAGCCCAGCTTCATGGAGACGGTTGCGAATGGTCCTCGCCGATACCCCAGGAGCAACAGTGTCCCTAATTTGCTGGGAAGTGGCGGTGTGGTCCCCTACGGCACTGCGTAGGATCCTACGGTCTTGGCGTGCATCCGTGCGTCGCTGCGGTCCGGTCCCAGGTCGACGGGCACGTGCACCTTCCGCCGACCACTGGCGACAACATCGATGTACTGTGGAGACCTCACGCCCCACGTGTTGAGCAATTCGGCGGTACGTCCACCCGGCCTCCCGCATGCCCACTATACGCCCTCGCTCAAAGTCCGTCAACTGCACATACGGTTCACGTCCACGCTGTCGTGGCATGCTACCAGTGTTAAAGACTGCGATGGAGCTCCGTATGCCACGGCAAACTGGCTGACACTGACGGCGGCGGTGCACAAGTGCTGCGCAGCTAGCGCCATTCGACGGCCAACACCGCGGTTCCTGGTGTGTCCGCTGTGCCGTGCGTGTGATCATTGCTTGTACAGCCCTCTCGCAGTGTCCGGAGCAAGTATGGTGGGTCTGACACACCGGTGTCAATGTGTTCTTTTTTCCATTTCCAGGAGTGTATTACACGTTTATTGTACTGAGCATGTGCTTTTTCATAAGTCACTGAGTTTAGGTTTCCTCAGTTCCTCACCCAATAAACATAATAAACCACTGTTTCAGGATTCCTCTAGCAATTGTATCTGCACGAAATGTTAGTGAGGTGAGACAGTGTAAACTCCGGTGTGTTTTGGCAAAAGAAGAAAATTTTGATTTGGCAACCAGAGAAATGTATAGGTTTTAATCAAAATTCGCCACTCGTGACGCTTTTCTGAAAGTTACAAATTGTTAAGAAGCCAGGCGGAAATCAGTCGCTGCCTTTTCGGCGGATTTCTCTTTAGGTACTAATGAAACCATAGCTGACAGTAGATCTTTCTGAATAGTCACCGTGCAAGTGTGGGTGTGGTGCGGCCCCACTTAGTATTTACAGGAAATGAGAGCATAGGCTTCAGCTTAGAACGGCACTCTCCCCACGCTTCCCCAGCGACTGCACATCTAGCGGCCACGGCATTTTGCGCGCTCTATACTTTCGCACCTATTTATAGTTTATATGAAGATAGTAACTGTTCTCGAAAGAACGGATACCATTGATGACCTTGCAGCTTCTCAAGAATAAATGATAACTAACCCTCAGCTGCTGACAGGTGTTGTTGACATACCTTCATTATCATTTATTCTAGAGAAGCTGCACGGTCATCAATGGTATCTGTTCTTTCGAGAACAGTTACTACCTTCATATATAGTTAAATGGCTATCCGGCCATCGACCTTCGTCTGTGCGAGTGCGCATAGGTTGTCCGAAGTCTTAGGGGAATCGTCAACTTAAGAGGGCGCGAGTAACGAGTGGATGGGCAAAGTATCTAGTAGGAACGTTACGTACGTAGAGAGTGGACGGTTGGGAATGTGGGTCTCACGGGAAGCGTCCAAGGGATAAGTCCCTGGAGTCGCGCTATTCATCTGTGTCATCAGTGGCTCAGATGGATAGAGCCCTGCCATGTAAGCAGGAGATCCACGGGTACGTGTCCCGGTCGGGACACACATTTTCAGCTTTCCCCATCGAGGTATGTCAACAACACCTGTCGGCAGCTGAGGGTTACAATTAATTATCATTTATTTATAGTTTGTTGCGTGCTAAATGCGTGACGTAGCACTTGTACAGCGCAGTCTTGTATTGCGATTCGAGTTGTATGCGTTTTGTAGGCTACCTGCAGCAGGACGACGGGCGGCGGGCTGTCGCCGCCGCTCTTCATGGCGTCGCGGAAGAAGCTGGCGCCGGCGGCGAGCGCCTGGCCGCGGCGCTGGGCGGGCAGCCCGCCGAGCACGAGCACGGCGCCTGGGGGCGGCGCCAGCACCGCATCATCCCGCAGCTCGCGGCGCCGCTCTAGCGGCCGCTCCACGAAGTAGCGCGGCGCGTCGCGCAGGGCGGCGCCCACCGCCGGCGGGCCGCCGCTCAGCAGGCGCAGCACCTGCAGCCCGCCCAGCAGCTGCGCCGCGCGCCGCAGCCGCTCCGGCCCGTCGCCCTGGTCACAGAGGCACGCAGTCGGTACGAGCAGGAAGTCCAGGCACAGCAGTGGCCAGGTGCAGATCCACAAGGGAAGGGGGAGGAGGGGGCGGGGGGTGTTCAAATGGTTCAAATGGCTCTGAGCACTATGGGACTTAACATCTGAGGTCATCAGTCCCCTAGAACTTAGAACTACTTAAACCTAACTAACCTAAGGACACCACACAATGCCTGAGGCAGGATTCGAAACTGCGACCGTAGCAGTCGCGCGGTTCCAGACTGAAGCGCCTAGAACCGCTCGGCCACCGCGGCCGGCGCAGAATCCTTCGATTTGTGAGATTGTCTCCATAACCATACATGTGCATCTGCTCCATACAATTTTAAACGAGACTCGTCTGACCAGGCAACATGTTTCCAGTAATCAACAGTCCAAAGTCGGTGTTGGTGGGCCCAGGTTAGGCACAAAGCTTTGTGTTGTCTAGTCATGAAGCCTTTGCTCCAAAGCCCACCCATACGATGATGTTTCATTGAATGGTTCACACGCTGACACTTTTTGATGGCCCAGCACAGAAATCTGCAGCAATTTGCAGAAGGGTTGCACTTCCGTCCAGCTGTACGATTCTCTTCTATCATTGTTGGTGCTGTTCTTGCAGGATCTTCTTCCAGCTGTAGTTATGTTTGAGCTTTGATGTTTTACCAGATTCCTGATATTCATGATGCACTCGTGAAATAGTCGTGTGGGAAAGTCCCCACTTCATCACTACCTTGGAGATGCTGCGTCCCATCACACATGCACTGAGTATAACACCACATTCAAACTCATTTGAAATCTTGATAACCTGCCACTGTTAGCAGTAGCCAATCTAACAAGTGCACCAGACAATTGTTGTCTTATACAGATGTTGCCAACAACAGCAGCATATTCTACCTGTTTACATATCTCTGTATTTTAATATCCATGCCTACTCTCTTTCCATCGGCACTAAAGTATATAGCTTTCAAGCTGTGTTGTCACACAGAATCGTGTTGCCACACTGATGCTGGCAACGCAAATCGATGTGTCAGGCATTAGTGAGGGCTCGCTGCAGTCCACAGCAAAGCATGGGAGCCGCCCCTGAAGACCACACATCCTCTATCAGCTCTGCAGTGCCTTCATACTGAGTTAGTACAGGATGATTTTTTCCACCATACACAAACTAGCGATTGATCGATGAGAGTATACAGAACAAAAAAGGTCTAATGAACTTATGTCTAGAAACGCATGGTTCTCATGCTAGAGGCCATTTAATCAATCATACAGTGTTACACAGACTGCAGTCTAATACACACTGTACCATGCAGCCATAGTTACATGATGTGTTGAAAATAGTTTCGATGTGCCTCAACACATGTTGAGTTTCACACGTTTGCAATGGCCAGGCTGCATCTGAACACTATTAAAGGCAGCATGAATATGCTGTTCCAGTGTCTCCACATCAGGAATGGGCTCTCCATACATAGTATTCGTGAGATGGCTCCATAACCAGAAATCGCACGAGTTGAGATCCAGTGAAGAAGCAGACCAAGCAAATGTACATCCTTGTCCGATCTATTGACCAGGGAAGACACATCTGAGATGTGTCCGAACGTCAACGGCGATGTGGTCCGGAGCACCATCATGTAGCATCCACATAACCCTTCGAATTATTAGTGGTATTTCTTCCAACAGGGGAGGCAAAGTCGCCTGCAAGAAACTCCAATAGTTCTGACCTGTTAGGCGTCGAAGAAGAAAGACTGATCCCAAAATATGGTCGTCAACTATCCCGCTCCATGCATTCTGGTTGCACCAATGCTGATGATTTGCTGTCACCATACCATGGAGGTTCTGCATACTCCCCCACAGATGACTTATGAAATTTGAAGGTACCAATCTGCGTAAAAGTGGCCTCATCTGTGAATAGGATGGATGACACAAATCCCAGAACTGTGGTTGCCTGGTGAAGAAACCAGTGGCAAACCGGTTCCCAATGTGAAAAGTCTGTCACTAGTAACCCTTGCACACGCTGTAAGTGATAAGTGTAGTAACAGTTATCATGGAGAATGTCCTACGTGGTTGTCTGGCTCACCCTCTACTGGTGGGCCAACTGCCTGGTACTGAAACTGTGGTCGAGTCTCGGTCGGGCACACAGTTTTAATCTGCCAGGAAGTTTCATATCAGCGCACACTCCACTGCAGAGTGAAAATCTAATTCTGGAAACATCCCGCAGGCTGTGGCTAAGCCATGTCTCTGCAATACCCTTTCTTTCAGGAGTGCTGGTTCTGCAAGGTTCGCAGGAGAGCTTCTGTAAAGTTTGGAAGGTAGGAGACGAAATACTGGCAGGACTGTGAGGACTGGGCGTGAGTCATGCTTCGGTAGCTCAGATGGTAGAGCACTTGCCCCCGAAAGGCAGAGGTCCCGAGTTCGAGTCTCGGTCGGGCACACAGTTTTAATCTGCCAGGAAGTTTCAACGAGATATGCTTTTTGTTTATGGACTAGCCGATGGTAATGCGCATGAACCTCGACGGTTGTATGAGGAACGGTACCCAGCAAGACACCCCCCCCCCCACCTGAAAACGTTTACAGCAAATCACCTGCGACTTTGCTAAACAGGCTCGTTAGCGGGATGTCATGGTGATGCTGGAAGACCTCAGACACGATGAGATGCTGCATTTGAAGAGACTGTTCTCGAGCGGCTCGAGGAAGCACCTACGACAAGTACTCGAGTGGTTGGCTTGACATGGGGGTCGCTCATCGGTTCGTCTGGGTTGATTTTGAGCGATGACGGCCAGCATCCATTTAGTTTCCTCCTTGTCCAAGACCTAAATCCTGTGGCGGACTATGAACACAGGCCAGAGTTTTGTCAGTGGTTTCTGCGACGTGTTGCACGAGATCCCGAATTCCCCACCATTGTGTTGTTTACCGACGAGTGCACCTTCTATCGGTATGGTCTTTACAACAGTCGAAACGTTCATTACTGGACAAGGGGAAACCCTCTCATCACGTACGTCTACGGGCACCGGGAACGATTTTCGCTCAACATTTGGGCAGGCATTGTGGGAGAGCATCTGACTGAGTCGATCCGTCTACCTCCTTGACTCACCGGGGAAAATTACCTTCACTTTTTGAAAGAAACTCTACCTGACCTGCTGGAAGATGTTCCCCTGGACATACAGCTGCGCATTTGGTTGCAGCATGACGAGGCTCCTGCGCACAACTCATACTGCGAGCGGATATTTAAATGAACTCTATGACGGCGCGTAATTGGCAGAGGTGCTCGAAGGACATGGCCCCACGGTCGCCAGACCTCATGCCACCAGACTTTTTCCTGTGGGCATTCTTCAAGGTTCTACTTCACCCACCTGGAAGCGAACCACCTAGAAACAAAGAGGAATTAATGGATCGCATTCAACATGCCGCCAATCACATGAGGACAATGCAGGAATCTTTGAAAGAGTTCGGCAAAACATCGTCCGACTTTACTAAGCTTGTGTCGCGTTAGAGGGTCGCCAGTTTGAGCACCTGCTTCAAGTAAACAATGTCCTTGCTACAAAAAAAGGCCCGTTTCAGGGCTGACACTATTTGAAAAAAACTTTCTGTACGCGAACTAACAGCTGTTGATGGGTTTGTTCCTGGTACGTCACGAAACTACATTGGATGTGTCGGGACCCCGACGGATTCGCCCCTAGGCCCCAGACTGGAAGGCTGGCTCGCTACCACTGAGAGTGCGGGCCGCCTTGGATACATTGCGATCTCTGACGGGCAACGCATTCGTGGTCGTGGCTTGTCCAGAGCATCTGGCAACAGGGCAATCCCATGGGCAATCTGAGCACATGGGCCGAGTGTCCGTAGTTTAAAAACTGTGCGTTGTTGACCTACACAACATTAGTAATTTATGTTCTACTGGCACCAGCTATCCAGGTTTAAAATTACGAGACAATTTTTCTCCACCCTATATATATATATATATATATATATATATATATATATATATATATATATATATATATATATATACACACACACTGAAGCGCCAAAGAATCTGGTATATGGAAACAGAGATATGTAAAATGGCAGCATACGGCACTGTGGTCGCCAACACCTAAATAAGACGACAAGTGTCTGGCGCAGTTGTTGGTTATCAAGATTTAACTGAGTCTGAATGTGGTGTTACAGTCGGCACACGAGCGATGGGACACAGCATCTCTGAGGTAGTGATGAAGTGGGGATTTTCCTGTACGACCATTTCACGGCTGTATCGTGAATATCAGGAATCCGGTAAAACATCGAATGCCCAACATCTGTGAACCAGAAAAAGTTCCTTCAAGAATGGGACAAACGACGACTGAAGAGAATCGTTGAACGTGACCATAGTGCAACGCTTCCGCAAATTGCAGCACATTTCAGTGTTGGGCCCTCAACAAGTGTCAGAGTGCGAACCATTCAACGAAACATCACCGATATGGGCTTTCGGAGCCACAGGCCCACTCGTATATCCTCAATGACAGCTCAAGACAAAGCTTTACGCCTCACCTGGGCCCATCAACACACAGACATTGGACTGTTGATGACTGGAAACATGTTGCCTGATCGGACGAGTCTCGTTTCAAATTGTATCGAGCGGATGGACGTGTATAAGTGTGGAGACAACCTTATGAATCCAAGGACCCTGCATGTCAGCAGAGGACTGTTCAAGATGGTGGAGGCTCTGTAATGGTGTGGGGCATAATACGTTTAGATACGACTTTGACTGGTGACACATATGAAAGAATCCTGTCTGATCACCTTCATCCATTCATGTTCATCGTGCATTCTGACGGACTTGGGCAATTCCAGCAGAACAATTCGACAGCCCACACGTCCACATTTTCTATAGACTGACTCCAGAAACACTCTTCTAAGTTTAAACACTTGCACCGGCCACCAAACTGCCCAAACATGAACATTATTGAACATATCTTGGATTCCTTGCAACATGCTATTCAAAAGAGATCTCCCCCCCCCCCTCCCCCCGTAGTCTTCCGGACTTATAGACAACCCTGCAGGATTCATGGTGTCAATTCCACCCAGGACTACTACAGACATTAGTCGAGTCCAGGCCACGTGTTGTGGCACGTCTGCATGCTCACAGGGGCCCTATATGAGACTGGCTCTTGTCTGGAATATGAAGTTGTGTTACTCCTGCTTCCATCATGTTCATTTTTAATTGCAGCGATCCATTCTTTTGTTTCAAATTCTACGAGGGCTGTTTGTTTTTCAACCTCCGATAGGCTATAAAAAAAGACAAGTTCATAGAAAACTATTATTTATTACCGAAAGTTTTGTACACTTATGGTTCCTTCTCAACATAATCACCGAAAAGATTGAGACATTTATCGTACCTGTGGACAAGCTTTGCAATACCTTCTTCAAAAAATGTTGTCGCCATTGATTGCAAATGAGCATTGACGCAGTTTTGAAGATCTTCTTTGGTTTGAAAGTGCTCCCCTCACAGCCACGTCTTCAGTTGAGGGAAAAGGTGAAAGTCGCTGGGTGCCAAGTCAGGACTGTACGGCGGATGATCGAAAATGTCCCATTGAAATTGTTCGAGGAGCCGTTGGGTTGTGCCAGCGGTGTGTGGACAAGCATTGTCACGGGTCAACACAATTCCTGAAGACAGTATTCCTCTTCATTTGTTTTGAATGGCTTCCTGTAAACGTCGTGAAGTTTCACAGTAAGCAGCTGCACTGGTGTGGTTGCGGGCTGCCGCCCACTGGGACGGCGATAAGCGAAGTAAGCTGGTGACGACGGTGGTCGGAGTGCAGAGCAGAAGAAGTCTCGCAATAGTCCAGTTGCTGGCAGAGTCGGAGTCCAGTTGAGGACAATGCCAGTGTCGTGACGTCGCGGTAGCGCTATCCAGGGCGGGAGTGCACGAGGGTGGTCCGCGTCATCTTGTTGGGAAGCCATGGAGGAGGTGTAGCCATTGATGGTACTACAAATTTTATCCCGTTTTCTTACATAACCGAATAAATAATCGTAAACTTTCAGTTTCTTATTGTTACTCTGTGTGTTCCTTCTTCAGCATAATTTGGTCCTAAAATTTTCCTGGTTACTTCTAGTTCTCTCTATTGGATTTCTTCAGTATCCCTCTTTCTGTTTAAAATTACTGTTTCACCTCCATAGAAAAACTCTGGTTCGGTGACTGCGTTGCAACGATTCACTTTAGTATATTTTCAGATGCAATTTTTTTTAATTAAAGATGTGTACTGTAAGCTTAAAGTCTGTTTCCATTTTGTGAGAAATAATTTCGCAACAAATCTTTTCCAGGGCCGTTTCCTGAATGGTTTCGCCTAAATATTCGGACTGAGACACTCTTTCGCTTTTCCCGTGTTCAGTTACTGCAATTTTGGCCGACACGTTGTTTCTAGGCACGTATTTAGTTTTTTCAAATGATTTTGGAGTCCGTCTGTTTTTTCTGTTTCTTCACCAATTTCTGTTGAATTTTGCTCTATTTTAGTGTCCTGTCATATTAATACCAGGTCATCTGCAAAGGCTAGGCAATCCATCTTAATAGTGGTTGATGCGTCCGTCAATTTTAAGCTCTGATTTCGTTTTCGTCACTATTGTATTGCTTTTCCCAACATACAGTTGAAAAGTAATACAGAGAGGTTCTTCACCTTGTCTCACTCCTGTTTAAATTTCAAAATTTTCCGTAATTTCTTCCTTGAATTTTATCTTAGATTTTGTACCATTTAGTGTCTGAGTAATAATTAATTGCTGCAGGTCTGACGTTCTCTCAGAATTTGGAACGCCGATTTACAGTCCACTGAATCATAAGCTTTTTTTAAAAAAAATCTTTCGGAACTGAGTTTTTTTTGGGAAAGTTCTATTTGCTCTGAAATCAGCTTGATATCCACCAGTTTATATATAGCAAAACCTACTCAAAATGGCTCATTGAAACAGGAGATGATACTGAAAAAATGGAAATTACGGAAGATAACATAACCAGTCGAGAACAGTCAGAAACGTAATAAATTAACATACACTTGAAGAAAACATATGGAAAAGTTAACAGAAATAAACGTTCGGAAGAATGCAAGGGAGAACACAGGGATTATATGAAGAGAATTTCGGAAGAACGAAAGAACAAGAAAAAGTCATAGCTACTCAAGTTTAAACGGTTTCTGAAAACATGTATCTGTGAGGGTTACCGAATTCTACTGTGATCCAATGAATCGTACTGAAAATCGGCAGTCAGTTTTATTGTGAACTGTACAAATGACATTTGATTCGTAAGACACGTCGTAATTCCGATACCGGATTTTGTTCGTGCCCTAAGAATGACGTCACCAGCAGCCATAATTAAAGAAGCCGTCTCAGCAGCAGACGACCAGCTGCAGCCATTTCCGGAGAGTTGTAGGGAGTTACGCCGTCACTACGTACTAATGGGGGCAACCGTTTAAGATAATTCCATTCTAATGGATTCTGGAATCACTGACTACATGCTGAATTATAGCAATATACTTTTAATTTGTGTTCAATTATAATAAACAAACATTAAGCAGTTTTTTTGTTTGCCTTTCAACCATTTCAAATCAACTGAGTCATAGCCGTGGACTTATACCGGTGGGCGTAACAAGTCAAGATCGGAATAAATATGTCCACGAATATATCCACGAATCTGTTAATGGGGGATTCGCCTGTTGCGGCAAAACAAAGAAAGACAGGTAGATCTCAGGTTGTTTACTATTTCAGATTTTACCTTTTATGATTTAATTACGTTTAATCGCTGGCAACATACTTCAGTGATACGTAACGTGAATGGAAGCGATGAATACACGCACATCGATCCAGCGGACGTAGAAGAGCGACGGGAGGTGCGTAGCGCCACGGCAGTAGATACAGTTGTTCAAACCGAAGGGGCAGTGTGTTACCTGGACAATGTCCCCCACAGTCGTGTCCAGCCCCTGGAAGATGACGGTCTTCTGCAGCAGCCACTCCTGCGACGCGGTGTCCAGCTGGAGCAGCGAGAACTGGTCGTCGTGTCGGATCCACCCCTCTGTCGCATCAGGAGGCACTCCGTCTGCCTCTGGATGAACATCAGACGCTAATATTTACAGCTGAGGCAGAAAGGCTTGATTACACAGAAAAAAATCGGTTAGGTTACTGGAGGGTACAAGGCGGCGAATCAAGTGAAAATTCTGTGAGTACAGTTTGTTACAATGAAATGAATACCCCTGGCTGCATACAGGCGTTGATGTAAGTCAACGGCGACAGTTGAAAATGTGTGCCCCGACCGGGACTCGAACCCAGGATCTCCTGCTTACATGGCAGACGCTCTATCCATTTTTTGTTTGTTTTTTTTGTTTGGTATAGTTCGTTGCGTTAGGTCTGGGCGGACGTCACAAGACATCCGCTCAAGGTGATCGTTGATTCCTTGACTCAGTTTTTTTTTTTTAATTCCAGAGAGCACGCAGCGCTCTGACCGAACACGCTGAGCTACCGTGCCGGCATCCATCTGAGCCACCGAGGACACAGAGGATAGTCGACTGGAGGGACTTGTCTCTGACACGCCTCACATGAGACCCAAATTCTGAACTTACTGTCCCGCACTATATTCATAGTGCCCCTGCCCATTACACTCGTTACTAGCGGCTTTACTGCCGATTGCCGTAAGATTTCGGGCACTGTTTGTGCATCTGCACAGAAGAAGGTGGTCAAATGGCCGGTGAGTCTTAACTATATATATGTGAAGAGGGTATCAGTTCTTTCGGACATGTCGACATGACTCAGATGGATATAGCGTCTGCCATGCAAGCAGGAGAACCGGGGTTAGAGTCCCGGTCGGGGCCACACTTTTTTTTTATGCGACTTAACTTCTGAGGTCATCAGTCGCCTAGAACTAATTAAACTTAACCAACCTAAGGACATCACACACATCCATGCCCGAGGCAGGATTCGAACCTGCGACCGTAGCGGTCGCTCGGTTCCAGACTGTAGCGCCTAGAACCGCACGGCCATACCGGCCGGCGGCACACATTTTCAACTGTCCCCGTTGACTTATATCAACGCCTGTATGCAGCCAGGGGTATTCATTTCATTTTAATTTCATTCTAACGAGCTCCATGGTCACCGATGGTATCTGTTCTTTAGGACATGTCTGAAAGAACAGATACAATCTTCATATATGTACAGTTTGTTAACTAGAATAATATACTTGCTGTTCAGAAACTAACTATGCAGTGCCATGTTGTGGTGTGTTTAGTAATGACTGATATGATTGTCAATTATTAATACTACGTTTTCATTGTTTAGCACATTTAAACCATATTTGACCAGGTATTTGTATTTGTTCGCAGGTCCGGTTTGATTGGAGACCAACGTCTTATATGACATCATTGTGATCCAGGTCATCATGCTGACGACTGAACAAAGAGTGTTTCTTGTGGAGCATGTGTTTCGCAATGGAGACAAGTTTACCTCAGCAGTGGAAGCTGCATATGCAGCAAAGTTTCCAGGAGTGAAGATAGCTAACTGCAATGCTGTACGGAACCTCATCACCAAGTTTCGAAAGACTGGAAGCGTTCATAATGCTCAAAATCAGGCAGGCCATCCACATCCACTTCGGAAGAGAAGATGGCGTCGGTGCAAGACGTGATGCTGCGACCTAACCTAACCTAACCTAACCTAACCTAAAAGTCCAAAGAAATCGGTTGGACGACTAGCTCAGCAGGCCCACGTGTCGGCGTGTTCCACGAACAAGATTCTCTGATTCTCCGCACGTCACTGTCCATGTATCCGTGCGAAATGTCGATCGTGCATGAACTGAGAGACACCGATCGCCCGGCGCGTGTGAACTTCTGAAAATGGTTTCTGTCCTTCAGGCAGGACAATGGTGAGGGGATTCTTGACACGACGTTTTTCAGGGATGAGCCATGGTTTCACCTCTCCGGTTGCGTGAATAGCCAGCAAAGTTGTGTGTGGACTACGGAGAATCCGCATGAATGTAAGGTGTCCCCTCTGCATGATCAAAGGGTTGGTGTTTGGTGCTCCGTGAATCGTAAACGCATCATTGGGCCGATCTCCTTTTAGGACACCATAAATGCAGAACAGTACTGCATCTGCATTGTGGAGCCCTTCCTAGGTGAACTAATAATGTCGTGTGACTAGAACCTCCCGTCGGGTAGACCGTTCGCCGGATGCAAGTCTTTAGAATTGACGCCACTTCGGCGACTTGCGCGTCGATGGGGATGAAATGATGGTGATTAGGACAACACAACACCCAGTCCCTGAGCGGAAAAAATCTCCAACCCAGCCAGGAATCGAAGCCGGGCCCTTAGGATTGACATTCTGTCGCGCGGACCACTTTTTTGTTACACTGGCATGTAGGTAAAGAATGCAAAAGAGTGAGAGACTGGGAGCGGTGGGAAGTTTCAACTACTTCGAGAGTATGACAAAGCAGATAAGTGAATGTGCAAGTGGAGTTGATAGCTCAAGAGACGTGTGAGAGGAATGACATGGAACAAAGAAAATCCCGAGACAAGTAGTGAGGTAATACAGTAAATGTATTATGTACCAACTACACCGTGCTTGCAGAAACGTAGAGTGTGAAGGAATAGGGACATAGTAGTCCAGAAAGTCAACTGTAGTTTCTGATAAGTCTGATAGCTGTAACGAAAAAGGATATGTAAGAAATGAAAGCGTTAGGGAGATAACACGCAAACAACGCCTGCAAGAGAAAGTTGTGAAAAAAAGACTAAAACGGTATGGACATATGAAGCGAATGGATGATAAGATGACGCCTTGGAAGATGCACGAGATGAAGATGGAGGGTAAGAGATGCAGAAGAAGGCCAAGCGAGAAGAGGGTAAAAAGAGTGGAAGAAAGCGTTCGGAAGAGCGACAGAGTTATGGGGGAAACTGGGCGTGTACATCTACTTTTATACATATACACTCTGCAAGCCACTGTGCGGTGATGGTAGGCATGAGAAATGAGGAAGGCTAATTGGATTTTGCAATATATTTCAGCTTTAATAGCAAATACACTGTTCAAAACTCATAAAACGAGAAGACTTGAAAAAAGCCTAGACACACACAAAGATTATAGCTAGATTACATCACGGTCATACAGAGAATTTCAAATAAATATTGGATTGCAGGGTGTACCCAGGAGCCAGACAGGATTAGATCCCAATTTAGTACTGATGAAGAGTAGACCGAAGTTCAAGAGATCTGTCTAGTAGACTCAGTATCGAAAGAAATGGGCCACTGAACTGACGTACAATTCTGAAATGTGTTTGAAGTTCTCTAAGGCTGTAGATACTATGATAATGAATACCACAATTGGCAGTTCAGTTGAAGAGGAACGGAATGTCTAAAAATGGTAATTACAGAAATAGGGCAGACAAATATAGGTACAAAGAAAGCAAGGTCTAAGAAATCTTGGGTAACAGAAGGAATATTTGAACTGATGGGCGAAAGAAGGTAGTACACAAATGAAACTTCCTGGCAGATGAAAACTGTGTGCCGGACCGAGACTCGACCTCGGGACCTTTGCCTTTCGCGGGCAAGTGCTCTACCATCTGAGCTGCCAGGAGGTTTCATATCAGGTGACACTCCGCTGCAGAGTGTAAATCTCATTCTGGAAACATCCCCCGGGCTGTGGCTAAGCCATGTCTCCGCAATATCCTTTCTTTCAGGAGTGCTAGTTCTGCAAGGCTTGCAGGAGAGCTTCTGTAAAGTTTGGAAGGTAGGAGACGAGGTACTGGCAGAAGTAAAGCTGTGAGGACGGGCTGTGAGTCGTGCTTTGGTAGCTCAGGTGGTAGAGCACTTGCCCGCGAAAGGCAAAGGTCCCGAGGTCGAGTCTCGGTCCGGCACACAGTTTTAATCTGACAGGAAGTTTCATATCAGCGCACTCTCCGCTGCAGAGTGAAAATCTCATTCTAGTACACAAATGTTCAGAGAAAGAGAGGAATACAACATTATAACTCACATAGGAAGGAAATACATGGGAAATGCTGGGAAGTTAAGTTGAAATGACCTTATGGAAGGTGTGAGGAAATCGAAAAACAATTGTCCGTCGGAAGAGCAGATTCATCATTTAAAAAAGTCAAAACAACCTTTGGCGAAATTAAAGCAAGAGTGGCAACATTACAGGCGCAGTAGGAAAGAAGATGATCGAAGCATTTGACATGTGGTGCTATACAGGGATGGTGAAAATTAGGTGGCCTGATGAGGTAAAGAAGAAAGGAACATATGGAAAACACTGCAGAAACAAGGGACAGGATGGCAGGACATGGGTTAAAACCTCAGGAAATAATTTTTATTGTACAAGAGGGAGCTACAGAGGATAAAAACTGCAGAGAAAGGCAGAGACTGGAATACATCCAGTAAATACTTGAAAGCGTTGGGTCCAAGTGCTGCTCTGAGATTAAGGGGTTGGCACAGGAGAGGAAGTGGTGGTGGACTGCATCAAAACAGCCAGAAGACTAAGTAGAGAGGGAGGGAGGGAGGGAGGGGAGGAGGAAGACAGAAGAGAGAAGAGAGAGAGAGAGATATGTTGGGAAGGGGAGGACAGATGGACAGGCTCGCATTCCAAGCAGAGCTGGGTAGCGATGGAAAATGTACAAAATGATGATGATGATGATGATGTTTAGGCATCCTCGAAGCGAGAAGGTGAAATCCTTGACTCTTGTAGGAGGCTGATCATGGAGATAGACCGAAAGGCACTAACAAGAGTCATACTCAAGCACCCGACTGTACAGGTCTTTCTAACAACTTGCAGTGCGTAAAAAAGGGGTCAGCTAAGGATGTACCAATATAACAGCTATGAGTCATACCTCACAGTGGTGCATCAGGCCAATCACCTGTAACGTCGAAAGGCCCGAGCTGGCCCCTGCAGCTGCGCTAGCCTACCTGTGACGAGGACGAGCGTCTTGGGGTGGCGCCGCAGCTCGTCCAGCAGGCGGCTCCGGGCGGCGGCGGACAGTGGGTCTGCAGTGTGCGGCTGGAGCAGCAGCAGCCAGCGGCAGGCGCGGCTGGCCAGCGCGGCCGCCACCTCGGGCAGGCGGCGCTCCGCCGCCTCGGCGGTCACGGCCAGCACCCTGTCCGGCTGCAGGGCCTGGAGCGCCTTCCCCGCCGACAGCAGGCCGCAACCTCGCTCGCACACCACCACCACCGGCCGGCCTGTCCACACGTGACACTTAAGCACCCGACTGTACAGGTATTTCTAACAACTTGCAGTGCGTAAAAAAGGGGTCAGCTAAGGACGTACCAATATAACAGCTATGAATAAGTACAGATTAATTTTTTTCGATACTTGTGGTGTCGGCGTCAGCAAGGTAAGTATATGGAAATGCAGACTTTCTCGGCGAATTTCATTGATGAAATATTCTAAGGTTATCAGCCAACCTGTGGCATCGTGCTGTCGCAACGTTTCGACGAGTTTCCTACTCGTCATCTTCAAGCGGAGTGTCGGGTTTATGTTCCATTCGTTCCTTTATAGCCATTGGACTGCAGTTCCTCTGTTGAGGGCCTAATCGATGGACTAGTAGGGTACTTGTGGAACAGACCACTGGGTGCGACACTTCTTTCGGAGACACACGATTGGCTCACTCTTCGAGCCATCGACCGAGGAATCCAGTGACTATAAAGGAACGAAGGGGACGTGAACCTGGGGTAAGACAGTAGGTGAGGTTGGACCCATCATACAAACAGTCACCTCCGTGGTCACTGCATAGACGCTAGAAGCTGTGGAGGTGATCCTGGAAGAGGAGAGGCATGTCACAGCTGCCCGTCCACAGAGGGCCCTGTGGGCATGCAGCAGGCTGCTCCCAAAGCCATCTCCATCCAGGGGTCAGTGACGTCACCGGCGGCCACTCGCAGAGCTGCCCACTCGTTGTCGCTTCCCAGAGATCGAGTTGCAGTGTCACCACCTACCTGCCTCCCTCTTTCAGACGACGCCACTGGATAAGATAGCTAAGTCTCTACAGGACAGAACCTGTCCCCATCTCCTCAATCGTTACCCTTTCACACCTCACTACCAATCTAGACCTCCCCTCCCCCATCAGCCCTGTCCTCTCACCCCTGAACAGCTAGAGCAGCTGCTCAGATTCCTTTCCCTACAGGCTATTACGACAGTCAACACCAGGGCCATCTTCATCCCGATGCAGAGGGAACACATTATCAGTGTGTAAGCGTATTGTCATATCGCTGGCTTAGTTGTGGAGTATCTTTGCGGGCAGCCGCGTCTGTCGAGTCGAGCGCGGGACACGGAACTGTTACGTTGTGTAGTGTGTAGCTCTGCATGTGAGAGGCATTGTTAGCATGGAAGTTGAAGTGTTGCTACAAGTGTTATTACAGTAAACTGATAAAATAAGTAAATGATTCAGAGGAAAGTGCGTCAAGAAATAATTTAAAAATGAGCAGTGCTGCTGATAACGTATTTGTGTGCCCTCTCGTTGCGTGTCGTACCGTACAGTATCAATCACCCGCGCCGTGTTCGGTCTCTCAGAATGAACTAATGCGAATCAGAAAAAATTAGTTACCACAAAAGAGTGCAGTCAAGTGCCAGTGTCTTGTAGCGAGCGTGAGGACGTGCGTTCGATCATCGCGTTTCCGCATTATCAACAATCAGCCGCGCCGCTACGGTTACGCACACGCTCGTACAACTGAGAACTGTGAACTGTAAATTTAACTTCGTGAACAGTGTTAAAATATCATTACTAGTTTCAAGGAGGACTGGTATCAGATATCTGTGTATGCGTGACGAGCGTAAGAACTTTCGTGCGATCATTCGGCTTTCGCATCATCAACGATCACCCGCGTCGTGTCGGTTACGCGTTTGCTCGTCCGAATGATATTGTGGACTGTTAATCATCCATTGGGATAACACTTCTGAATTAGAATATAGACAGTGCAACCCACGACTTTCTTTCATCGCCTCAAAAATATAGTTGTTCATACCAGACATAGGACAGTGTTGTGTTTTAACGTTGAGTGGCTCCCCTAAACCCGCTTGCATAATTCGATAGATAATTTGAGGCAAGCCAGCAGCAGTGTGGAGCAGAACAGTACGACCGCCGCGGGATTACCAGGTACGTGGCGTGGAGAGGGCGCACGGTCAAGAAAAGCAGAAGCACATTCATTTTATAGGGACCCCACCCTTTCGTACTTCCGGGCATGTTACAAGTGTTGTGGATGTGACCTTCTGTGAAGAACAAGATATTCTCCACGATACCAACTCAGAAGATGAAGATGCCATCGCCACAGATGAACCTTCTGAGCAGCCCTTCAGAAGGTCGTCTAAGAAGGACAAGAAGTGGAGAACACAGGACAGGTGCCAAACCACCTCCCTAGCTTCCCCTTCCCGACAGACATCCGTCACATCAACAACCATCATCACATCATCATCGATCCCTAACGTGCCTAGCAAGAAACGAGACTTTTCTATTTCAGAAGTACCACAAGCCAATACTACAAGAGAGGCCAAGAAATCATCAACCCAGAGAGGATTTGCAGGAATGACACTCCAGTGTGTACCCTGCACAGCAACAGGCAGGGATGAGCCTGTAAGATCAAGTGTAAAGCGTCAAGAAGCCGACACTTCGCATTAAGAAACGCTACGACAATACGGCGCCACCAGTCGGCTGACAACCAGAGAAGATTTCATTGTCGATAAAAAGTATTCCATAATTTCATGCTATCGAAAAAAATGTGAAGGCATCCTGTTCGAAAGTACTGAGTGATATTGCTGGACATAAGAAACTTGCACTACTAATCTAAATTAATTAAAATCTACGCAGTATCTGCGTAGCATACAGTGAACACAATTACCGTAGTTAGCAGTATAAAAGCTCACTGGATAATAAACTCCTGGAAATTGAAATAAGAACACCGTGAATTCATTGTCCCAGGAAGGGGAAACTTTATTGACACATTCCTGGGGTCAGATACATCACATGATCACACTGACAGAACCACAGGCACATAGACACAGGCAACAGAGCATGCACAATGTCGGCACTAGTACAGTGTATATCCACCTTTCGCAGCAATGCAGGCTGCTATTCTCCCATGGAGACGATCGTAGAGATGCTGGATGTAGTCCTGTGGAACGGCTTGCCATGCCATTTCCACCTGGCGCCTCAGTTGGACCAGCGTTCGTGCTGGACGTGCAGACCGCGTGAGACGACGCTTCATCCAGTCCCAAACATGCTCAATGGGGGACAGATCCGGAGATCTTGCTGGCCAGGGTAGTTGACTTACACCTTCTAGAGCACGTTGGGTGGCACGGGATACATGCGGACGTGCATTGTCCTGTTGGAACAGCAAGTTCCCTTGCCGGTCTAGGAATGGTAGAACGATGGGTTCGATGACGGTTTGGATGTACCGTGCACTATTCAGTGTCCCCTCGACGATCACCAGTGGTGTACGGCCAGTGTAGGAGATCGCTCCCCACACCATGATGCCGAGTGTTGGCCCTCTGTGCCTCGGTCGTATGCAGTCCTGATTGTGGCGCTCACCTGCACGGCGCCAAACACGCATACGACCATCATTGGCACCAAGGCAGAAGCGACTCTCATCGCTGAAGACGACACGTCTCCATTCGTCCCTCCATTCACGCCTGTCGCGACACCACTGGAGGCGGGCTGCACGATGTTGGGGCGTGAGCGGAAGACGGCCTAACGGTGTGCGGGACCGTAGCCCAGCTTCATGGAGACGGTTGCGAATGGTCCTCGCCGATACCCCAGGAGCAACAGTGTCCCTAATTTGCTGGGAAGTGGCGGTGCGGTCCCCTACGGCACTGCGTAGGATCCTACGGTCTTGGCGTGCATCCGTGCGTCGCTGCGGTCCGGTCCCAGGTCGACGGGCACGTGCACCTTCCGCCGACCACTGGCGACAACATCGATGTACTGTGGAGACCTCACGCCCCACGTGTTGAGCAATTCGGCGGTACGTCCACCCGGCCTCCCGCATGCCCACTATACGCCCTCGCTCAAACTCCGTCAACTGCACATACGGTTCACGTCCACGCTGTCGCGGCATGCTACCAGTGTTAAAGACTGCGATGGAGCTCCGTATGCCACGGCAAACTGGCTGACACTGACGGCGGCGGTGCACAAATGCTGCGCAGCTAGCGCCATTCGACGGCCAACACCGCGGTTCCTGGTGTGTCCGCTGTGCCGTGCGTGTGATCATTGCTTGTACAGCCCTCTCGCAGTGTCCGGAGCAAGTATGGTTGGTCTGACACACCGGTGTCAATGTGTTCTTTTTTCCATTTCCAGGAGTGTATATTAGACGGTCACTTAAAAGAGCTGACTGGTCGCTTTTGAACGCTTGAGACTGAGCACAGTTGGTACCACAGCATATCACCCTCCATCGAAGTGCGACCTTTATCAAGGCTAGGCAGGCCGGCCGGTGTGGCCGAGCGGTTCTAGGCGCTTCAGTCTGGAACCGCGCGACCGCCACGGTCACAGGTTCGAATCCTGCCTCGGGCATCGATGTGTGTGATGTCCTTAGGTTAGTTAGGTTTAAGTAGTTCTAAGTTCTAGGGGACTGATGACCTCAGATGTTTACTCCCATAGTGCTCAGAGCCATTTGAACCAAGACTAGGCATGTTGTCACAAGGCGTTAGACTGCTGTCTCTTCAGAATGACTAACGTTTGTTCAGAGTTCATAAACGCACATTAGTAAAATACAGTACATACCCACAATCCCAGAAAAGTGGTTATAGTATTGATTTTATATTCTAGCGTTTTCTTCCCAACTTAGCGCAGTTTACACTGTATTCTAAAAGAATGCTGTTATATAAAAGAAAAGCTTGTAATAACGGCACATATGGATAAGATGAAAGTTATGTCACGACTCGTATCTTGCTTGAGGGTGGAATATTGTGTTTCTATTACACTCGTCTTACTGCTATTATTTTCCTTACCATTACCTGTGATTACAGCACATTTATATATACACGTGGCTCTTCATCGCTACTTGCTCGAGTGCGAGCCAAAACTGGAGCAATATCTAGTTTAAATTGTTTTATTCAGAATTAAAGTCATGCTATTTACCTGAAATTTTCTCACCGATTGATTACTGTCATCAAAATTCCTCATACGATCTTTCACTGAGGGCTTCACCCTCTCCACTTTATCATCATAATTCAAGAAATCACTAATACTTTCCCTAGAGGCAGGTACAGTCAATTCTCTAACTTTCTGAGGCAACTTAGTTTCTAAACCCATAATTATTGATTCACTACCTAGCACTTTGTCCAGATATTTCAGTTTGTTTATCCAAAGCTCACAGAAATCTTTCACAGTACCCTTCCTACAGTCAAATCTCTCTCCTCCCCAAAATTCATTCAAAATTCTCTGCTGCTTCTCTTTGGACTAATATTCACCTAAAAATGCTTTCTCAAAGCTTTGCCCCAAAGTATAGCTATCAGCTACCTGAGCTGTCCATCCATAAGCATTCCCTTTCAAAAAACCTCTCACAAATGACATTTTCTTTCTGTCATTCCATGTTGCAGGCAAATCATTAAATTCTCTAATGAAATCAGTGGATGCACTTCCCCATATGGTTCAAAATTATTAAATTTCTTACAACTAACAAATGAAGGACTGTTTGGGACACTACATACTCTATGCTTTAGGTTTCGTACCTCTTCCTTCTTTCTCTTCATTTCAGCCAACTTGGAACCTACATTTTTGATTACCTTTAGCAGTTTTTCCTATACCACTACTGCACACTTGGTTTCTATCTCTGTTTCTAAATCATTTTTAATTTGATGGATTTGGTTCTCAAGTTTAACCGTGTTTTCAGCACAAAATTCCCTTGCAGCTTTGACTTCATCTTTACACTGTTTTTCGGAAGCCCCCACCCTCCTACTGTAGTCATCACAAAGCTTCTCTCTTCTACACATTTACTGCTCATTAATATTAATTTCTCATTAGTGTTATACAGTACTTTCTTTATCTTTGCATCACAATCTTTAGCAAACGCCTCAACCTTGTTATTTAATTCTGAAAGATTAGAGCTGACGACCTGAATTTCATTTTTAATTTCTTTCTTCAGTTCATCCTTTAAGCTAACCATGTCAGTTCTAAAGCTATCAGTTTTCTTTTCCATCCTATTAATGTCTTCTCTCACACTATTTTCCACACTACTAATGTCTTCATTCGTGCACATAGTATGCAGACAACTAAAACTACTCATAATTTGCCTTAACATCACTTCCAAATTTTCGTCTGCCATAAACTTTTGCCCTTGCTGACTTTCACTATTAGGTTCCTCCCTCTTGACCTTAATGATTTCCTCCACTTCAGTACTGTTTTCGTCCATTTCCCTCACATCACCATACAATGTATACGATGCTTTTATCATTCCATCTGCAATAGGACTTTCGTCCCATCATTCAAAGTTACATTCATGTTTGATTTATAATCACTATCATCTACAGCACCAGTCCCACTTACATCCTTCTGTTTATTTAACAACTTCACCTCTACAGCTTCGTTCTCAGCCACACTGTCTTGTTCGTTAAAGCCACTCATAATGTATCACTTGTGAGGTAACGGGCGAGTTGTAGCGCACTGAAATTATTCTAAGTTCGGAGTTGGCGTGGCCGCACGGGCCGCTAGGCAAGCCGGGACTCGTCAACAAACGCGTGGTGCCGAACATTAGCTGGAGCAGGAGGGGTAGACCCAGTGCGTGGTCCAGGCTGACCTTGTGGCTGGGAATTCCATGTTGACGCTGTGTTGAGGACTGTGCTTTGTGTCGATGAATGAGATTTGTATGCTGGGAGTGCCAAAGATGGCGGACTTTATGAAACCATAATGGCAGACATTTCACAGTACATGTAGAAATTAATAATAGACGGAGGAATCATGATACCTTAAAAAGAAACATGTACATTACCATTATTTGCATGGCGATTCAGATTTTCAATATCTTTATTAATTTAAAGTTTAGTATCTGACTGTAAATTACACAAGTAACACCCAGCAACGAATTTCCAAAATCTAAACGGTTCATCCGATTTTGTCGATCGATGTGTCATTAGAAAGCTATTAGTGTAAACCTAAATTGGTATGAGTTACAGGCTTGTAACTTGAATAGTACATGAGTTCTTGGAGATAAAAGTGGCCGATTACTATTGATCACGTCAGGCCATAAGTAGTCCACAGCTACATGAAAAAACGGCAGCAGCATTCTTATAAATATATTTATTCATCTATGTCTTTGTTTATATCCGATATATACTGTTGTTGTTGTTGTTGCTGTGGTCTTCAGTCCTGAGACTGGTTTGATGCAGCTCTCCAGTAAAGCTGCATGTCCTCGGGAAAAATTACGGCTGTAGTTTCCCCTTGCTTTCAGCCGTTCGCAGTACCAGCACAGCAAGGCCGTTTTGGTTAATGTTACAAGGCCAGATCAGTCAATCATCCAGACTGTTGCCCCTGCAACTACTGAAAAGGCTGCTGCCCCTCTTCAGGAACCACATGTTTGTCTGGCCTCTCAACAGATACCCCTCCGTTGTGGTTGCACCTACGGTACGGCCATCTGTATCGCTGAGGCACGCAAGCCTCCCCACCAACGGCAAGGTCCATGGTTCATGGGGGAAGCGATATATACTATTCATGAAGAAATCGGTCAAATATTTACTGTGTTTTAGAAACCACGGAGGCATTAGGCTACTGGCCTACTTTTGTTTCTATTCCTTTTGTGTATGTTTATTTGATCTGTTTATGTATTTAAGTATGTGTGTTAGAGCGTGTTTATGGTCCAGCCATAGGAATATTTATTTAATTTCAAGTTATTTAAACGCAAATCCAGTATTTCGTATGTGTTTCAATATGTTTGTGTGCGTTGGCTTGGAGATATGGCGGGAATGCTCTAGCCAATGACAGATCTCGTTACTATGGTAAGCAAATACCGAAGTCAATGGAGAGACTGTATGGAAGAGTCAGAGACGAATCTGGTGGGACAGGACATGGGGGAGTTCTGGACAGGAAGGCATCACAGACAGTCGCGGGAGTACTTGGAGTGTTGCTCAGTTTGTGCGTGGTCGCGGGAGATAGAAATATTTCGTAGTGCCGACTTGTGCACTCGTGAGATTTCCGAGACTTCTGCAGTGAATACGTAGTATACTTTTAGAAGTGAATATCTCTCGAGCTATGTTGTTGTTCATAATTACGTGAAGTATGAATCTATTGTTTCCCTGTTATTCAACTTATATTTCATTTAATTGCTGGACCATCGACACCAATAAGTGTTATGCAGTAATAAACGGCGTTCTTAAAGGTACTTCTGCTATCGTACTTATCATTTAAAGTCGTTAATAATAGTACCTACAGATTTTATGTAATTGGAATCTCTCATTTAAAAATTTTTATGTTACATTTAAGATTCGTAATTGTCGAGTGATAGGAACCTTCGACCATTTGATTCATGTGTATATTCATTTTGTATACTGTACACTTAGCAGTATTGGGCTTGTAATGCGGCAACTACGTAACCCAGCCCCTAGACAATGAAACCAGCCAAAACTTCTGATATTTCAACTCCGAGTCTGAGGGTACGTAGTTGAGGATCACATTTTTATAAGAAAGCCCGCGGACTTTAAACAACTTTTACTGTGAAATTACCTTATTCTCATTCACTCTTTTTCTGCTGTTGTGGGGTTGCCACCTCGATCTTTGTGACTGCGGCAAGTTGCAATTATCTCGGCGAGGCTTCTTATTTAAATCCAGTCAGCTGTGTCCACCTGTGGCGCTGATTGGCTGCTCCTGTACTCAGTGGCTTCTTCCATAGTACCCACTCGCTGATTGGTTGCTGTTATACTGTGGCCATGAAACCCATCGAGTTGATTAGCTGTTGCACCACTGCTATGTAAACCGCTGCTGAGTTCCCTGTTCAAAGTTCGCGAGTTCTATTTTATTGTGGCTACGTACAATATCCCTCACACAGGCTACCAAATGCGGCTGTTTGCCTGCTTTGTTTCGTCGTTGATTGTCCTCGGTGTCGACGTACTGCATTGCTATACTGGCTGAAAAATGGGCTGTGGAAGTTCAGCACTGACTACTTTAAATGACCTAGCCAACAGGTGCACATTTCCGTTTCGCAGTACTTTACTTTCACTGTTCACAACCCCCCCAATAATACACAGTTATATGGCCAGTGCACTATTGTTTAACTTTCCATAAGCATCATTAATAGATTGCACGCGAACATCCACATACTGCTACAATAGTTTCCTGTTGAACATTTACGAGCAGTAAAAGCTTAACCACATAGTTCACATTTGTTGAAGAATAAAAAGGTACATATGGAACTGACACTGTCATTGTTTTAACACATGGCCTAATTGTGTTACACTTATTTGACAGATGTATTGTTGTTGATCTAACCAATACAGGATCCTCGTCTGAAACTCTACTGCGGACTGACTGTCTCAGTTCTTATATATCCTCGCAATAATAGGTACTGAAACTACACATTGTTAGTTAAATTTACAGAAATTACAATGATAACGTAACTCATTAAATAAACTGGAGACATCGAAAAACTGGTTCTTTTTAACAGTTTCTTCTACTACAGGGGTTAAGTCGAATAATTTGTTTAAATCATGACATTAACAAATACCCTTACACAAACAATACTTTTGACAAAGCTGTTAATTACTTTGGAATTAATTAAGTACTGGCTTTGCTAACATGTTTTCGAATAGATCCAAATAGATCCTTTTGAGAAAACCATTAGTTATATATATATGAAAGGAATAGAAACAAAGGTGGGCCAGTAGCCTAATGCCTCTGTGCTGTCTAAAACACAGTAAATATTTGACCAATTTCTTCATGAATAGTATATATCGGATATAAACAAAGACATAGACAAATAAATATATTTGTAAGCATACTGCTACCGTTTTTTCGTGTAACTGTGGACTATTTATGGCCTGACATGATAAATAACAATGGGCCACTTTGACCTCCAATAACTCATGCACCATTCAAGTTACATGCCTGTAATTCACACCAACTTAGGTTTACACTAATAGCTTTCTAAAGACACGTCGATCGATAAAATCGGATGAACCGTTTAGATTTTGGAAATTCGTGGCTGGGTGTTACTTGTATAATTTACAGTCAGATACTAAACTTAAACTAATAAAGATATTGAAAATCTGATTACACCATCAGAATCGCCGTTCAAATAATGGTAACGTACATGTTTCTTTTTGAGGTATCATAATTCCTCTGGCTATTATTAATTTCTACATGAACTGTGAAATGGCTGCCATTATATTTTCACAAAGTCCACCATCTTTGACACTACCGGCTTACATATCTCCTTCATCGACACAAAGCACAGTACTCGTCACAGTGTCAACATGGAATTCCCAGCCACAAGGTCAGCCTGGACCACGCGCTGGGTCTACCCCTCCTGCTCCAGCTAATGTTCGGCACCACGCGTTTGTTGACGAGTCCCGGCTTGCCTAGCGGCCCGTGCGGCCACGCCAACTCCGAACTTAGAATAATTTCAGTGCGCTACAACTCGTCCGTTACCTCACAAGTGATACATAATGAGTGGCTTTAACGAACAAGACAGGGTGACTGAGAACAAAGCTGTAGAGGTGAAGTTGTTAAATGAACACAAGGATGTAAGTGGGACTGGTTCTGTAGGCGATAGCGATTATAAATCAAACATGAATGTAACTTTGAATGGTGTGACGAAATTCCTATTGTAGATGGAATGATAAAAGCGTCATATACATTGTATGGTGATGTGAGGGAAATGGACGAAGACCAGTACTGAAGTGGATGAAATCATTAAGGTTAAGAGGGAGGAACCTAGTAGTGAAAGTCAGCAAGAACAAAAGTTTATGGCAGCCAAAAATTTGGAAGCAATGTTAAGGCAAATTATGAGTAGTTCGAGTTGTCTGCTTAGTATGTGTAGGAACGAAAACATCAGTAGGGTGGAAAATAGTGTGAAAGAAGACATTAATAGGGTGGAAAAGAAAACTGATAGTATTAGAACTGACATGGTTAGCTTAAAGGATGAACTGAAGAAAGAAATTAAAAAAGAGATTCAGGCCCTCAGCTCTAATCTTTCAGAATTAAATAACAACGTTAAGGCAGTAGCTAAAGATTGTGATGAAAAGGTAAAGAAAGTAATATATAACACTAATGAGAAATTAACATTAATGAGTAGTAAATGTGTAGAAGAGAGAAAGAAGCTTTGTGATGACTATAGTATGAGGTAGGAGGCTTCTGAAAAACAGTGTAAAGATGAAGTCAAAGCTGCAAGGTAATTTTGTGCTGAAAACAGGGTTAAACTTGAAAACCAAATCGATCAGAATAAAAATGATTTAGAAACAGAGGCACAAACCAAGTGTGCAGTAGTGGTAGAGGAAAAACTGGTAAAAATGTAGATTCCAAATTGGCTTAAATGGAGAAAAAATGGAAGAGGTACAAAATTTAAAGCATAGAGTATGTAGTGTCCCAAACAGTCCTTCATTTGTTGGTTGTAAGAAATTTAATAATTATGAACTACATGGGGAAGTGCATCCATTGGATTTTAATAAGGAGTGGGTATAGGGTACAACACACACAGTTGGTCCATTTCCACCAAGTTAGAGTTTTAATATGTCACTATGATTGACTGGAGATATGGGGGAGAGGGACTTCTAATTTCCCATTAACACAGTTTTGCTATTTCCATCGTCTTGTAGGTTTCCACACTCTCATTGGCTACAGATAAGGAGTACTGTATTATCTGATTGGTTGGAAATAGGGGAATAGAGTTTTTTTAATTTTCTATTTATAGAGTTGGACTATTTCAACCATCTTGGATTTTAAGTGCTGTGCTATGATTGGCTGGAGAAAAGGAGGGGGCATGACCTCCCATCCATAAGGATGATGATGTTGTTAATATCATCATCAGCTCAAGGTCCTCAATGAGATCGTGTAGAATCTTGAACAAAATGCCAGTGACAAAGTTTAAAGAACGGTAGTGTGTCTGGCGGGATTCTAGGTGGATCAGAGTGGCTATACTTATACTGCTTACAGGGTTGTACCTTTTATCTTGATGGCCACATACAACTTTTGGTCCTGATTCAAAATCAGACAAATGTATCAAAAAAACGATATTTAGGTAACAAGGGGACATTAACCAGGATGTTCACCTTTCTTGTAACTTTCTTCCTTTAAGACATGAACACCAGTAAGTCCTTTCTAGGAAGGACCCTCCATTTTTCTATATCTTGTAATCCACTTCCTCTCCTCAAGATCTACTCTTGAAGGTTTCACAGAGTACAATTTGTAATAGAATAAACACCACCAGTGCCAGGGACAGAGATCAGGGACTCGAGCCTTGACCACCATCGTTCAACACCTCAGCCAGTCCAGAAACTCAGCAGAAGGGATCACTTTTATGTAATCAGGCTTCTACATACCAAGGGCCCCGGACGTCAGGAAGCTTCTGCAGTTCAACACACTTCTGCGTGACAACAAGCAGACGTCGGTCACTGCAAAAGATCTGCAACAGGTTCAGTATGGTGTGTGGAAGCCTCGTAGAAGTGATTGCTTCTGTTGAGTTGTTGGACTGGCTGGAGTGTCGAATGGTGGTCGTCAAGGCTCGAGTTCCAGTACTGTGTCCCTGGCACTGGGGGTGTATATTCGACAAGCAAATGAACACCGTGAAACGTTTCTGAATGGGTCGTGAGGAGAGGAAGTGGAGTATCGAATAACAAACGTAGGGTGCTATTTAAAAGATGTACTGTTGTTCATATCTTCGTAACGAACAGGGTTATAAGAAAGGCTGTCTGGCTGTCGTGATGATTAATGTCCCACTGCTAATTAAGCAACATTTGCATGATACATTCTTCATTTTGCTTAAGGACAAAGAGATACTTGGAATGGCCGAATAGATATATGCACTACATACTGCATCAAAAAACAGACGGATTTTTGAGTACAAAGTGAAACGTCAGAAATGGATGACATGTACGATAGTACGTGACAATTTAGAACGAAAAACTTTTGTGAATACTTCTATGATGCGCTAGATCTCACTCACGCTCAAAGGAAAAACCGAAATACGCGTAAAACGTATAAATGACTAGAGAAATACACTAACTCGCAACCACTTTTCCTGTGACACCATATACGCTTGTTTGTCAGAGACAAATGCTATAAATATAGTGAGAGTGATTTCAGGTGTGCCGCAGGGGAGTGTCGTAGGACCGTTGCTTTCACATTATACATAAATGACCTTATGGCTAACGTCGGAAGTTCACTGAGGCTTTTTGCGGATGAGAGGTTGTAACAATGGAAAATTGTACTGAAATGCAGGAGGATCTGCAACGAATTGACGCGTGGTGCTGGGAATCGCAATTGAATCTCAATGTAGACAAGTGTAATGTGCTACGAATACATAGAAAGAAAGATCCCTTATCATTTAGCTACAATATAGCAGGTCAGCAACTGGAAGCAGTTAATTCCATAAATTATCTAGGAGTAGGCATTAGGAGTGATTTAAAATGGAATGACGATAATAAAGTTGATCGTCGGTAAAGCAGATGCCAGACTGAGATTCATTGGAAGAATCCTAAGGAAATGCAGTCCGAAAACAAAGGAAGTAGGTTACAGTACACTTGTTCACCCACTGCTCGAATATTGCTCACCGGTGTGGGATCCGTACCAGATAGGGTTGATAGAAGAGACAGAGAAGATCCGACGGAGAGCAGCGCACTTCGTTACAGGATCATTTAGTAATCGCGAAAGCGTTACGGAGATGACAGATAAACTCCAGTGAAAGACTCTGCAAGAGAGACGCTCAGTAGCTCGGTACGGGCTTTTGTTGAAGTTTCGAGAACATACCTTCACCGAGGAGTCTAGCAGTACATTTCTCCCTCCTACGTACAGGGTGTTATAAAAAGGTACGGCCAAACTTTCAGGAAACATTCCTCACACACAAAGAAAGAAAATATGTTATGTGGACATGTGTCCGGAAACGCTTACTTTCCATGTTAGAGCTCATTTTATTACTTCTCTTCAAATCACATTAATCATGGAATGAAAACACGCAGCAACAGAGCGTACCAGCGCGACTTCAAACACTTTGTTACAGGAGTTCAAAATGTCGTCCGTTAGCGAGGATACATGCATGCACCCTCCGTCGCATGGAATCCCTGATGCGCTGATGCAGCCCTGGAGAATGGCGTATTGTATCACAGCCGTCCACAATACGAGCACGAAGAGTCTCTACATTTGGCACCGGGGTTGCGTAGACAAGAGCTTTCAAATGCCCCCATAAATGAGAGTCAAGAGGGTTGAGGTCAGGAGAGCGTGGAGACCATGGAATTGGTCCGCCTCTACCAATCCATCGGTCACCGAATCTGTTGTTGAGAAGCGTACGAACACTTCGACTGAAATGTGCAGGAGCTGATGTGCTTGATGCTAGTACTGTAGAGCAATGAGTCGCATGTCAACACAAGCACCGAAGTCAACATTACCTTCCCTCAATTGGGCCATTTGGCGGTGAATCGAGGAAGAACAGTACATACTAACGAAACTAAAATGAGCTCTAACATGGAAATTAAGCGTTTCCGGACACATGTCCACATAACATCTTTTCTTTATTTGTGTGTGAGGAATGTTTCCTGAAAGTTTGGCCGTACCTTTTTGTAACACCCTGTATATCTCGCGAAGAGACCACGAGGATAAAAATCGGAGAAATTAGAGCCGACACAGAGGCATACCGACAATCTTTCTTTCCACGAACAATACGAGACTGGAATAGAAGGGGGAACCGATAGAGGTACTCAAAGTACCCTCCGCCACACACCGTCAGGTGGTTGGTTGTTTCGGGGAAGGAGACCAGACAGCGAGGTCATCGGTCTAATCGGATTAGAGAAGGATGGGGAAGGAAGTCGGCCGTGCCCTTTCAAAGGAACCATCCCGGCATTTGCCTGGAGCGATTTAGGGAAATCACGGAAAACCTAAATCAGGATGGCCGGTCGCGGGATTGAACCGTCGTCCTCCCGAATGCGAGTCCAGTGTCTAACCACTGCGCCACTTCGCTCGGTACCGTCAGGTGGCTTGCGGAGTATGGATGTAGATGTAGAAATATGGTTTATCTCGTTTAAAATAAAAATCCAACAACGAGGGGTACATCTGAAGCATGTTTATCTGGCGAGGCGCTGGCCGCAGCGTAGCTACCTGGCGCTGTGGAGCAGACTCGGCTGAAGGCGTCGGTCGCTTCTGCCGTGAACGTGAGGCCGAGCGCGCGCACGGCGGCGCTGAGCGGGGCCCCGAGGTCCGCCAGCTGGGAGAGGACGATGTCGGTCCAGAGGGCGCTGTCGGCGGTGAGGTAGGGCGCCGCCTTCTTGGCCGTCCACCACGCCTTGACGCCCGCGAGCAGCGCCGCGTAGGCGCCGTCCGTAGACTCCCCGGGACCCGTGCCCAGGGCCGCCATCAGCTCGTCCTTTATCAGCTGCTGCAGCTTCTCCAGGCTCGCCTGCGAACGAGAAAAAGAGAACTACGCTTACATTCTGTGAAAGGAAAAATGGCTCTGAGCACTATGGGACTTAACATCTATGGTCATCAGTCCCCTAGAACTTAGAACTACTTAAACCTAACCAACCTAAGGACATCACACACATCCATGCCCGAGGCAGGATTCGAACCTGCAACCGTAGCGGTCACGCGGTTCCAGACTGTAGCGCCTAGAACCGCACGGCCACACCGGCCGGCTGTGAAAAGAAAAATGCAAAGATCCGAAGTGTCACTACTTTTGTAGCATAGTCTGCAGAAGCCTAAGAGACAACAAAAGGGAAACAAAGCCCAAAATCTGTAGGGGAGAGCGAGGCATGTTGAGCCAAATTTCACATTTTAATTTTTACATTTTTTGTTTTAATTTTGTTTTAATTGGGAAAATTATGATATTATACTACAATTAGTTGTGCACTTTTCTATGGTATTGACGCTTTGATCAACCACATATATCTCCCAAAATTAAAATATTTGTTTAATGCTGCAAAGTGTATCAATGTTCCCCACACGGGGGAAAGTTGATACTAGCGAGAGGCAAGTTGATACAAATGTATAAATAATAAGCTAATTGACATTAAGGTAGCAAATAATCACTCAATAGATAATCGCAAACATTTATTAAGCAGAATATAGTACAAAGGTAACTTAAGACATATTATTAACTTATTTTAAACACACAGATCATGAGATTGTGTCCATAACCTACTCATAATCACTGATTACGAAGTCAGATGTACAATGAATACAAGTGTACATCTTACAGTCTTTACTACATTCTATATGGGCCCATTATTTGCAATAAATGCACTGTATCCAGTCCTGACCTGGCTTGGATTCGGAGAATGGCTCCAAACATATGAGACACAAGGCGTCTTCCTCAGACTCTGATGCAACCTTCATTTTATTCTTTGGAACGCATTTCTTTTTCTTCACCTTGTTCTTCTCCTTAGTCTGACTCTCTACCATTTTAAAAAGCCTTTTTTGGCGTTTTCTGACTTGGCTACCATTTTAGTTTCCTTTTCTTTGGCCTCCTCTTCCAGTATCTCCTTTACTGGTGTGCTAGTAAGGATAGCGGATTTTAACGGTTTCTTCCCTTTTTTGATATTTTTTCGCTCTCCAGCTTTAAGGTAGAGACGGATGTCTTGAGGGCTTACAGTGAATACACCCAGAGAAACATCATTACTTGTAGATGGGACTGCAGTTTCTAACAACCCTACCACAACAAAGGTCAGCATTTAATAACGATTGTGGTGTTGCTCACGCTGCTAAATACTGCATCTTCGGGCAACAACAGTCATATTATGTGGCAGGTGTCATAAGAGCACAGTTAATAAAGTCATTTCATGTAATAATCAAAAAAACTAGGCACTCATCTTTTTGTGTTTCCCACGCTGGTCTCGTCGTAAAATCATGGCTCAATCATTGAAAATCTAGGTGGTTATGATTCCAAGCTCGGATGCAAAGAGGCCTAGGTTTTATCCTGCTATATTCAAAAGTTTTGTAGATGTGCTTCACAAACCATTCTTGGAGATTAAACCTTTCAAAGTTAGCACAATAGTGATGTACAAAAAAATAATCAGCACTCCGAATTCAAGTTACACTTCCTTTTAATTGCTTTTATTGCAATATCACGTAACACACAAAACATCACTTCACAATACAAAACATACTTGAAAACATCTTCCTCACATTTTATAAGCCAACTACAATATGCATCTTTCCAACATGACTTCCAACACTTGACTTTCTCAACGTCCGACTCTCTAACAACTCAACAACTAACTAACTATCGCTTAAGCGCCCAAAAATCAGAGTTACAAGTACGTCAAAGATCACAGTGACAAAAGAAAGAATACACATAAGAATAATATCATTGCAATATAAACATATCGATGTATCACAAATGAAATCAAATCTGAATGTTGTCTCAGAAATATGTTAAGTAGTTAACAGAAAAACAGTAGAATATTACTGGTATCGAGAGGTTCAGGTGAGGTACCATAATGGTAACGTAATTCAAGTACCATTACAAGTTGGAGTCTCAGTTCGGTTCACTTTGAACTGTAGACCACCAGCGTTGCTTGTCCCAGCCTGAGAAGTCTTGACAGTGCTGTCTTGTGAAGTCATCTCTCTATCCGTGACTGCGTTGGACAAGAAGTCATCATCAGTAACCACTTCTCTGTTGTATGGCGCGATTCCTGTTGCTTGAAATACAGATATAATATTTGTAGCATTTATTGCTCTATGTAGTGCCATCTTTACTATGCCAGGAATGTCGTAGATTTTTACAGTTTTCCCTGGATTGTTGACCATCCAGTCGTCGGCTGAAGCGAAGTAAAATTTCTTGAAAGGCCCATAAACTGACCTGTCAAGCGGTTGCAGGCAGTGGGAAGTGTCCGGGGGAAACGACAACATGACGATACCATTTTCTTTGCAGAAGTTGAGCACTTCAATAGATAAATGTGATTCATGGTTATCCAAAACCAACAAGCAGGGATTGGCCTTGGTAGATCTTACGTGGCCGTGAAAATGTTTAATGAACTTCAAAAACAATTCAGATGTGATCCATCCTGATGGGTAGGAAGTTCCAATACACCCTGGTGGTCCGTTAATTATGAAGTGATCCTTGAAGAACACTCTTGGAAATACACTCCTGGAAATGGAAAAAAGAACACATTGACACCGGTGTGTCAGACCCACCATACTTGCTCCGGACACTGCGAGAGGGCTGTACAAGCAATGATCACACGCACGGCACAGCGGACACACCAGGAACCGCGGTGTTGGCCGTCGAATGGCGCTAGCTGCGCAGCATTTGTGCACCGCCGCCGTCAGTGTCAGCCAGTTTGCCGTGGCATACGGAGCTCCATCGCAGTCTTTAACACTGGTAGCATGCCGCGACAGCGTGGACGTGAACCGTATGTGCAGTTGACGGACTTTGAGCGAGGGCGTATAGTGGGCATGCGGGAGGCCGGGTGGACGTACCGCCGAATTGCTCAACACGTGGGGCGTGAGGTCTCCACAGTACATCGATGTTGTCGCCAGTGGTCGGCGGAAGGTGCACGTGCCCGTCGACCTGGGACAGGACCGCAGCGACGCACGGATGCACGCCAAGACCGTAGGATCCTACGCAGTGCCGTAGGGGACCGCACCGCCACTTCCCAGCAAATTAGGGACACTGTTGCTCCTGGGGTATCGGCGAGGACCATTCGTAACCGTCTCCATGAAGCTGGGCTACGGTCCCGCACACCGTTAGGCCGTCTTCCGCTCACGCCCCAACATCGTGCAGCCCGCCTCCAGTGGTATCGCGACAGGCGTGAATGGAGGGACGAATGGAGACGTGTCGTCTTCAGCGATGAGAGTCGCTTCTGCCTTGGTGCCAATGATGGTCGTATGCGTGTTTGGCGCCGTGCAGGTGAGCGCCACAATCAGGACTGCATACGACCGAGGCACACAGGGCCAACACCCGGCATCATGGTGTGGGGAGCGATCTCCTACACTGGCCGTACACCACTGGTGATCGTCGAGGGGACACTGAATAGTGCACGGTACATCCAAACCGTCATCGAACCCATCGTTCTACCATTCCTAGACCGGCAAGGGAACTTGCTGTTCCAACAGGACAATGCACGTCCGCATGTATCCCGTGCCACCCAACGTGCTCTAGAAGGTGTAAGTCAACTACCCTGGCCAGCAAGATCTCCGGATCTGTCCCCCATTGAGCATGTTTGGGACTGGATGAAGCGTCGTCTCACGCGGTCTGCACGTCCATCACGAACGCTGGTCCAACTGAGGCGCCAGGTGGAATTGGCATGGCAAGCCGTTCCACAGGACTACATCCAGCATCTCTACGATCGTCTCCATGGGAGAATAGCAGCCTGCATTGCTGCGAAAGGTGGATATACACTGTACTAGTGCCGACATTGTGCATGCTCTGTTGCCTGTGTCTATGTGCCTGTGGTTCTGTCAGTGTGATCATGTGATGTATCTGACCCCAGGAATGTGTCAATAAAGTTTCCCCTTCCTGGGACAATGAATTCACGGTGTTATTATTTCAATTTCCAGGAGTGTATGAACATCGGAGGAACTGAGTTGCCGATGGTACTGACAGCCAATACCATAGTGACATCTGCCCCCTTTCCGCTGACGTAGCTTTCCCTACCTGGCGTACTCCTTTCTGAGCAACGATTTTGTTTGGTCTCTGAACTGTTTGCACACCGGTCTCGTCGACATTCCAAATATCCTTAGGTTCAAATTTGTATTTATCTAAAGTACTCTTCAAATTGTCAAAAAATAGGTCAACATTGGCTTTATTAAAACTGGTAGCGCGACTAAGGCTCGTAGCCTCAGGCTCCCTGATTGATAGTCGAGGGTGTCTTTTCATAAATAAGCTAAACCAGTCATTTGTAGCCATTTTATGGTTAACCCATGAATCAGGCAATGTAATGATATCCCTATTAGCCACAGCAAGTTCGTAAGCTAAAACTTTGATGTTTTGTGGTGTAAGTAAGTAGTAGATTTTATAAGAGTGTATTATATACTCTTCGAGTTGAGATTCTAATTGGACTGGAAAAATTTGCCTTGGTTTGGCATACCCCATTGTAACCGTTTGACCTTGCGATTCATCTTTTTTCTTATAAATCTAAACAATGTCATTTTGTCGATCTCGAAGGCTACAGCTGCTTCCCGTAAAGACATGGTTTTGGTCTTGACGGCTTCATAGGCTTTTTCAAAGCTCTCATTCGGGACTTTCCCTCGATCTGTCTTCCTGGTATAATTCTGCACCATGTTTCTGTAAGAAAAGACAAAACTCTAATTTTTACAATATTTGGGTACGTTGATACACTGTATCAATTTGCCCCAGCTACGCGTATCAACTTGCCCCATTGAATAAGTGTCTCTTAAGTCAAACTTAAGTCTCTAAAATATAAAGTCTAGAAAGATGAAACTATCATGAAATTCTTACCAAGAAACAGGCGTTTGACTGTGCCAACAGTGGACTTCCTGAAGAATATCCTCTTGCTGGTACGCCAACTCAAACACATCAGTCAACAATTACTTTCTACTCATGAAAACACAATTTCAACAACAAAAGCGCCTAGACTGCTCTGTTGACAGCTGGACGCCGTGTGGCACTGTGTCGCGGCAAACAACAGCCTCTACTCACTCATGTCCACCCTACGCATGCGTGTTAGCTCACAGTCCCATCTGTATCAACTTGCCCACGTATCAACTTGCCCCACTCTCCCCTAAGGTCATTGTATTGCCAACATTCCTTTACGGATGCGTGCATGTGAATGTCGGACACCAACATAGCAGTACTCAGTTGTACAAAATTGTTAAGGCTTTCGTGGCCACTTGTTGACAAACTGCCTGTTGGCTTCCGTCTCGGGTTATTCGGCCGACGTCCGTCTGATGATTTTTCTGACGTTTCGCCGGCACAAGTGGCTGGCATTGTCAAAGTTTCACCCTCCATTGCTGGTGGTGGACTGGAGGCGAGCTCGCGGCCGCAAACTACATTCCTGGAAATTGAAATAAGAACACCGTGAATTCATTGTCCCAGGAAGGGGAAACTTTATTGACACATTCCTGGGGTCAGATACATCACATGATCACACTGACAGAACCACAGGCATATAGACACAGGCAACAGAGCATGCACAATGTCGGCACTAGTACAGTGTATATCCACCTTTCGCAGCAATGCAGGCTGCTATTCTCCCATGGAGACGATCGTAGAGATGCTGGATGTAGTCCTGTGGAACGGCTTGCCATGCCATTTCCACCTGGCGCCTCAGTTGGACCAGCGTTCGTACTGGACGTGCAGACCGCGTGAGACGACGCTTCATCCAGTCCCAAACATGCTCAATGGGGGACAGATCCGGAGATCTTGCTGGTCAGGGTAGTTGACTTACACCTTCTAGAGCACGTTGGGTGGCACGGGATACATGCGGACGTGCATTGTCCTGTTGGAACAGCAAGTTCCCTTGCCAGTCTAGGAATGGTAGAACGATGGGTTCGATGACGGTTTGGATGTACCGTGCAATATTCAGTGTCCCCTCGACGATCACCAGTGGTGTACGGCCAGTGTAGGAGATCGCTCCCCACACCATGATGCCGGGTGTTGGCCCTGTGTGCCTCGGTCGTATGCAGTCCTGATTGTGGCGCTCACCTGCACGGCGCCAAACACGCATACGACCATCATTGGCACCAAGGCAGAAGCGACTCTCATCGCTGAAGACGACACGTCTCCATTCGTCCCTCCATTCACGCCTGTCGCGACACCACTGGAGGCGGGCTGCACGATGTTGGGGCGTGAGTGGAAGACGGCCTAACGGTGTGCGGGACCGTAGCCCAGCTTCATGGAGACGGTTGCGAATGGTCCTCGCCGATACCCCAGGAGCAACAGTGTCCCTAATTTGCTGGGAAGTGGCGGTGCGGTCCCCTACGGCACTGCGTAGGCTCCTACGGTCTTGGCGTGCATCCGTGCGTCGCTGCGGTCCGGTCCCAGGTCGACGGGCACGTGCACCTTCCGCCGACCACTGGCGACAACATCGATGTACTGTGGAGACCTCACGCCCCACGTGTTGAGCAATTCGGCGGTACGTCCACCCGGCCTCCCGCATGCCCACTATACGCCCTCGCTCAAAGTCCGTCAACTGCACATACGGTTCACGTCCACGCTGTCGCGGCATGCTACCAGTGTTAAAGACTGCGATGGAGCTCCGTATGCCACGGCAAACTGGCTGACACTGACGGCGGCGGTGCACAAATGCTGCGCAGCTAGCGCCATTCGACGGCCAACACCGCGGTTCCTGGTGTGTCCGCTGTGCCGTGCGTGTGATCATTGCTTGTACAGCCCTCTCGCAGTGTCCGGAGCAAGTATGGTGGGTCTGACACACCGGTGTCAATGTGTTCTTTTTTCCATTTCCAGGAGTGTATATGTACCTGGCGCGGAAACGTCCGAGGGCTTTTGCGCTGTCATTTCCAGTGCTGCTTCTTGCTACCTGCGACAGTCTTTCGCTGCAGCAGAGGAAGCCAGGATCCGTTTACCTCGAGGCTTTCCTCTTTCTTGTTGAAACTGTTCTCGTGTTTCTCGGGACGATAGCGAAGCCGACTGACGAGGCGAGTCCCGGCCCGTCACGCACAGTGGTCAACCTCACTGAACGACAACTCGTCGAAGAGGAAGAGTCCGTCCTTCAAAAAGGAGGGAATTTCGCTGTCATCCCGAGAACTATGTAGCACCATAGTGGTCGAGCCAGAAAAGTCTGCTGTGGCTGAACACTGTCTTGACACGGGAGACAGCACGAAATACGGAGAGACAAAGATCCTTTCGTCCGCTCCCACGTACTGGGAGTCCATCATTAAAGAAGCAGTCGAAATCCGTATAACTGACGACCTTATCGATAGAGACACGGGATTTCAACTCGGCAAGGCATGGGAACCAGCACTGGTGGCACTAAGGCATCGTCGGCCGCAGGCGAACGAATCCGAGTCAACACAGACAGAGAAAGTCTGCACCTTTAAACTGGGCGCCAACACACTGCTCCCGCGCGCGCTGGACCGCTATTTGCGGCCGCGCCTTTCCCGCGTCGCGAATGAGAAGACCGTGGCCCGTTTGTACAGCAGGTGGCGCTGGATGTCGTCGTGCGCTAATATTCGTCTACGATGACGTTATAGCCTCAATCCTTTGCACTTGCGCTTTTTTAGCGAGTCAGCGTATTACTAGCGAGCCATTGCAGCAACACGTCAGTAATCACCTGAAGATGAGAAACAGCTGCCTCGTCGAACTATTGTGCAGCTTCCACAATATTACCCGACGCCGCGCCCATATGGGTTATAGTCCAATGGGAGAAAGGGCAGCCAGTCAGTGTACAAAACACCGTAACAATTAAGCTAAATGACAATGTTTTGTCCGCAGCTCGTGGTCGTGTGGTAGCGTTCTCGCTTCCCGCGCCCGGGTTCCCGGGTTCGATTCCCGGCGGGGTCAGGGATTTTCTCTGCCTCGTGATGACTGGGTGTTGTGTGATGTCCTTAGGTTAGTTAGGTTTAAGTAGTTCTAAGTTCTAGGGGACTGATGACCATAGATGTTAAGTCCCATAGTGCTCAGAGCCATTTTTGACAATGTTTTGGCTGATAATACAGAAGCTGCAAGCACTTTTAACAGTCACATTCTAAATGAGCAGCAAAAATGGGAATAAATGGTTCAATTGAAGAAGCGAATGAATATATTAAAATTGTCGTCTACAAAACTAAAAGCAAGTGTTGAAATTGTCGTCTACAAAACTTAAAGCAAGTTTTGAAGTACGGGTAACTCCAACATCCTCTACTGAAAATAATTAAAATTAAAAAAGAAGCTCATATGGTATTACAGAATTTTACAAAGAACTCTGAAAAGTTGTTACAACTTGAGCAATGTCCATAATGATATACATACTGTGGCATTGCCACAGGGAATTTTCCCGCTCTGGTTAAAATGTGTAATTGTTAAACCTTTTCATAATAAAGGTGTCAAGAAGAACTTAAACAATTATCATCCAATTCCCTTTCTTCTTTTTTCAAAATATTCAAAAAGTAACGTACTGAAGAGCAGTCTACACTTAAGTGGAAACAGTTTATCTAGCATTTCACAGGTTTGGATTCCAGAAGGATTGCTCAACTGAGAATAGTTGGCTCTGAGCACTATGAGACTTAACTGTTGAGGTCATCAGTCAACTTAGAATAGTATTTATACATTCTATTATCAAATCCATAATGAGTATGAACAGGAATATGAATAATGCTGCAACATGGCAAGTTGGTATTTTTTTTTTTTGTTTTTCCAAGGCATTTAATTGTGTACAGCATGTTATTCTCTTAAAGAAACTAAAGTTTTATGGAATCGGTAGCTTTACACACAGATGGTTTCAATCATACTTAACAAACAGAATGTAAAATATTGTGCTGAATATGTCAACATGTAAGGGTAGAAAATTGTAGTGACTGGAGAGAAATCAAAATGGGTGTCCCATCGGGTTCAATAATTGCTAATCTTGGAAATAAACGAATTAACCTCCAGACGTATTTTCCACATAGCCACTCAAAAATTTCTTATGGAAAAATTTTCTGGGGCAAGTCACAACTGCCGGCCGAAGTGGCCGTGCGGTTAAAGGCGTTGCAGTCTGGAACCGCAAGACCGCTACGGTCGCAGGTTCGAATCCTGCCTCGGGCATGGATGTTTGTGACGTCCTTAGGTTAGTTAGGTTTAACTAGTTCTAAGTTCTAGGGGACTAATGACCTCAGCAGTTGAGTCCCATAGTGCTCAGAGCCATTTGAAGCCAAGTCACAACTTAGAACGTATTGATTGTACAAAAGCGAGCAGTAAGGATAATGTGGGATGTTCGCCCACGGGCATAATGTCGGCACCTCTTCAAGGAGCTGGGCATTTCAACCGTGCCGTCACAATACATATATCTGCTGGTGGAATTCTTCGTAAATAATCCATAAGAACAGTGTGGTCCATCCCTGCAACACTAGACTGAAGAATGTCTTTATTACTCATTATTAAAGCTGTCAGTGGTTCAAACAGGAGTTAAGTACGCAGCAACAAAAATCTTTGTTCACTTGCCCAGTAACATAAAATGCCTGAGAGGTAGCGAAGTAAGTTTTAAATCTAACGTTAAATCATTTCACCTGGACAACTCTTTCTATTCGATTGGAGAAAATCTGGTAACCGTAGAAAAAATTGTTCTTAAGTGTAGATGCACGAGTAAGATTACAAAATAACGTGTTCGTTAATGCTAACACTAACCATGTATACATATCCATAAACTGACTCGTTCCACATCATTCGTTAAAAGGAAACGTTCAAATTATATATGGAACATGTAACTAACCGAGCTAGAAGAGATGGCTGGACCTGAAATTTCAAGGACGTGACAAATCAGAAATTTTTGCTGCTGCTGGGGACGATCACGAAGGAGATTATTTTGTATAGTGCTTCCAGCTAGCATGTGTGTAAATGCACACACTTTAAAATTTCTCTTGCAGCGTATTGGCTTGGTTATTACGCTGAAGAGCCAAAGAAACTGGTACGCCTGGCTAATATCGTGTAGGGCCACAGGGAGCACACAAAATTGCCGCAACACGACGTGCCATGGACTCGACTAATCTTTGAAGTAATGCTGGAGGGAACTGACGCCATGAATCCTACGGGGCTGTCCATAAATCTGTTAAGAGTACGAGTGGCTGAAGATCTCTTCTGAACAGCACGTTACAAGGCATCCAAGATATGCTCACTAACGTTGATGCCGGCGTAAGTGTTTAAACTCAAAAGAGTGTTTCTGGAGCCACTCTGTAGAAATTCTGGACCTGTGGCGTACCGCATTGTCCTGCTGGAATTGCCCAAGACCATTGGAATGTATAATGGACATGAATGCATACAAGTGAACAGACAGGATGCTTACGTACGTGTCGCCTTTCAGAGTCGTATCTACACGTATCAGGGATCCCACATCACTCCATCTGCACACGACCGACACCATTACAGACCCTCCACCAGCTCGAACAGTCCCCTGCTGACATGCAGGGTCCATGGATTCATAAGGTTCTCTCCATACCCGTACACGTCCGTCCGCTCGATATAATTTGAAGCGAGACTCGTCTGACCAGACAAAAAATGGCTCTGAGCACTACGGGACTTAACATCTATGGTCATCAGTCCCCTAGAACTTAGAACTACTTAAACCTAACTGACCTAAGGACATCACACAACACCCAGTCTGACCAGACAACATGTTTCCAGTCATCAAGAATCCAATGTCGGTGTTGACGGGCCCAGGCGAGACGTAAAGCTTTGTGTCGTGCAGTCATCAAGGGTAGACGAGTAGGCCTTCAGCTCCGAAAGCCCCATATCGATGATGTTTCGTTGAATGGTTCACACGCTGGCACTTGTTGATGGTCCAGGACTGAAATCTGCAGCAATTTGCGGAGGGGATGCACTTCTATCACTTGATCAGTCGACGTTGGTACCGTTGTTGCAGGATCCGGCCGCAGCAGTGTCGGAGATTTGATGTTTTATCGGATTCCTGATATTCACGATACACTCGTGAAATGGTCGAACGGGAAAATCCCCACTTCATCGCTGTCTCGGAGATGCTGTGTCCCATCGCTCATGCGGCAACTGTAATACCACGTTCAAACTCACTTAAATCCTGATAACTTGCCATTGTAGCAGCAGTAACCGATCTAACAACTGCGGCAAACACTTGTTGTCTTATATAGGCGTTGCCGACCGCAGCGCCGTATTCTACGTGTTTACGTATCTCCGTATCTGAATACGCGTGCCTATACCAGTTTCTTTGGTGCTTCAATGTACATGTCTGTAGCACTGGTATACATTGAAATCCCCTTGCCATAGTGCTGCAGCACGACTCCAGATGAACTGAAAGAAAATGCGCAGCCCCTTGAAAAAGTGGAGTACCGTGCCGTATTTCGTTTTCCGCATCTGAAGGGAAATGCAGGTGTTATAATCCGCGCTGAGTTGGTGCGGGTGTAAGGCAACTGTGCGCCACCATGTGACAGAGAGTTTATTTGGCGCAGAGTGGCAGTCCATTTGCCTGTGAAGAAACGGCGACATCAAGGGAAGTGGAGGCTGTGGTGCCTGAAGACCGGCTAACCGCAGTCGAAGCGATAATGGTAAAAGTGAAAAACATTCACGGGACAATCTTCATCATCTCGCACGACACACTGAACACGACGAAGAACGCCGCCCGCTGGCTTCCACGACTGCTGGTGCTCATTCAAAAAGCCGTCAAACTAAGCCAGCAGCGGAAGTACACTACTGGCCATTAAAATTGCTACACCACAAAGATGGCGTGCTACAGACGCGAAATTTAACCGTCAGGAATAAGATGCTGTGATATGCAAATGATTAGCTTTTCAGCATTCACTAAAGGTTGGCGCCGGTGGCGACACCTACAACGTGCTGACATGAGGAAAGTTTCCAACCGATTTCTGATACACAAACGGCAGTTGGCCGGCGTTGCCTGGTGAAACGTTGTTGTGATGCCGCGTGTAAGGAGGAGAAATGCGTACCATCACGTTTCCGACTTTGATAAAGGCCGGATTGTAGCGTATCGCGATTGCGGTTTATCGCATCGCGACATTGCTGCTCGCGTCGGTCGACATCCAAAGACTGTTACCAGAATATGGAATCGGTGGGTTCAGGAGGGTAATACGGAACGCCGTGCTGGATCCCAACGGCCTCGTATCACTAGCAGTCGAGATGACAGGCATCTTATCCGCATGGCTGTAACGTAACGGATCGTGCAGCCACGTCTCGATCCCTGAGTCAACAGATGGGGACGTTTGCAAGACAACAACCATCTGCACGAACAGTTCGACGACGTTTGCAGCAGCACGGAATATCAGCTCGGTGACCATGGCTGCGGGTACCCTTGACGCTGCATCACAGACAGGAGCGCCTGCGATGGTGTACTCGACGAAGAACCTGGGTGCACGAATGGCAAAACGTCATTTTTTCGGATGAATCCAGGTTCTGCTTACAGCATCATGATGGTCGCATCCGTGTTTGCCGACATCGCGGTGAACGCACATTGGAAGCGTGTATTCGTGTTCGCCATACTGGCGTATCACCCGGCAGGATGGTATGGGGTGCCATTTGTTACACGTCTCGGTCACCTGTTGTTCGCATTGACGGCACTTTGAACAGTGGACGTTACATTTAAGATTTGTTACGACCCGTGGTTCTACCCTTCATTCGATACCTGCGAAACCCTACTGCATGTTGCAGGAACTGTACGGGCCTTTCTGGATACAGAAAATGTTCGACTGCTGCCCTGGCCAGCATATTCTCCAGATCTGTCACCAATTGAAAACGTCTGGTCAATGGTGGCCGAGCAACTGGCTCGTCGCAATACGCCAGTCACTACTCTTAATGAACTGTGGTATCGTGTTGAAGCTGCATGGGCTGTACCTGTACGCGCCATCCAAGCTCTGTTTGACTCAATGCCCAGGCGTATTTCGGCCAGAGGTGGTCGTTCTGGGTACTGATTTCTCAGGACCTATGCACCCAAATTGCGTGAAAATGTAATCACATGTCAGTTTTAGTATAATATATTTGTCCAATGAATACCCGTTTATCATCTGCGTTTCTTCTTGGTGTAGAAATTTTAATGGCCAATGGTGTATTATGATTGTGTGAACCAGTCCGGATTTACTTGCTGAAAGTAGCAGACCAAGCAGTCCAAATATGTGGACCGACCACAGCGAAAATGGCGAAGACCCAGCCATCAGTGAGCTAGCTGATGATTTGTGATTTTCGGGACTGGTATGGAGCGGCGGTGAAATATTAAACTTGTAGGAAGTAAATCGTCAAAGAAACTTGATCCCGAAATCACCTGAGGTGGTTTCTGGATGCTGGAGGCCGAAGCGTCACGAGAAGCTCCCTAAGTCGACGTGTCGTTACCGTAAGAATTGTACCAGCCGGAAGTGGAACTGGTTCTAACATGTGAAGTATCTGTCTCTTTATGATCTTTGCGTACGCTAAGAAATAAACAGCCAAATGTTTGTAGCAATGAATGATATGAATTTTATTGCACCTCTTTTCACTTGCAGCAATATAAACTGTCGTCTTCGGTTCCTGCCTAGGCACACACTCGGAAATCGCCACATATTTGGAAATAAACAGCCAAATATTTATTTCAGCGTTCGTTGCATGGTTTGACGGAAATGTAAATAACCCCGAATATTGTAGAACATATTTATATTATGTGTAAGAAAGTCCCAGAATGTGTTGAAAACGCTAACATGTAAAATAAAAGATTGGCGTCTGGTGGGACGTGTACATACTTGCTTCGACTCTGTAATCCACTTCCTTATCCTCTACACTACGCAGAAGACACGCGATTTTCATCTTTTGTGTAAGTTATCACAGTATCTCTTGAAGGCTTATATTGCTGATGCGTCATTAAGTGACATATTTGTGCTATATTTTCAATACGCCGTTGTGTTGAAACGGCATACAACAAGTTATAATACAAAACATCTATATACGCCAAAATCAATGTGGCGTCTGCCGCATCGCGTGACGTGTCATTTTGATCTCACTTCCGTTGGTATAATTCTGTCGTTAACGTATATAAGAAGGGGGCATTTTTGCTCCTTGACAGTGCCCCAGCTAACTGCGTGTGGAGTAGTGACACAGGCTGTTTCTTTGGGCTATCAAAGTTCGCCCGACCCCCGTCTTCTCTTGAACTGGCTCTTAGAGACTTCTCCCCCTTAACACAGTTTAGCGACGAGGTGATTTTCAAGAAGTACCGTTTCCTCCTCACTCAAAATTCAGACTTGTACAACCAAGGTTTCGGGCAAGTCATTCATAATTGGGAGAAGGAGTGTCTCGGTGAATGGCTGACACGTAGACAAGCAGGACAACCGTCTCTGATTTTCACCACTGCAGCTGAAAGTTTTCGAGGTAATAATTACAATTTTACGTCCATCTCACGTAGCGGAGGCGTGAAGTGGTGTGGCGAAACAAGCGCTGTATCACTGTGAGGGATACACAGGTAAGCGAGGGTGGCGCGACACACCCCACGTCACAGCTACCAGCGCCGCGCCATCATAACGCGTCTGTGCGTGGCACACACAGTATTGCGTCGTAATCTAACAATGAAATTAAAAACTGAAGTAGCTTTCCAAACTTTGTAAGTATATAGAATAGTTAAAATTATTAAATCTCATAATGATAATCTGAATAAGTTATCCTAACGTTATTTTAAGAAAAAAATAAGTGGCGCTAAATAATGCAGCTAGAAAGCTAAAAGCTGTTCAGAATGGGCAAATGTATGTCACAGTCAAATGTTACAAGTCTCAACTTTATCGGAGCAATATTTTGGTCAAAACTGTCGTTTTTACGAAAATTTGAAGGAGCTAAATATTGGACTCAGAAAGATGAAAATCCATATGTAGCCTCAGTTTGATATAGAAACATTAACTATGTGACTCCATTAAGCTACCTCTAATAGTTTTCAAGTAATTTACTATAAACTTAATTTGGAACAGAGACGTCCTTATTCATAATAGATTAAGTATCATTGTATCATTTGTAATTGTTACAGGAAGTTCTAATTATAGCACTCGATTACATTAAGGAAATAATACATCTGCAGCAAGTTTCAAGACTTTACTGTAAAAACCGATCAATACAATGGTTGAATAAAACGTTCTCGGTTTTCAAGCCGCGTCAATTCGAATAAAATCCTAGCGCTTTCGATGACCATCTCCGCCATCGTCGTCAGGAGTTCACTGACTGCGAGGCCGTCATGTATGCCGTCGCGAAAGACTCCGAGGACAAATACAAGGACTCTTAAAGAGGTAGTTCAGAGGTCACGTCCTACTGTCTGTTCCGTTCTAAAAATTACAGCCAGGGAAGTGTATGCAGTCAAGCTGAAACTTTTTCAGTAAGTAAAGCCTACTTCTATAAAAAATTACGAAGATTGTAAATTGTTTCGCGGCAAACTTATTAAATAATACGAGTCCGAGAAAACAGCCATTTAAATTCTGCTACCTGTGTTACAGCGGTAGATAGCAGATGCTCAGTTTAGCGAATGGCTGCGCCCATTTATAAATATGGCTAGGCCGTGAGTAGGACACATTTCGCACCGAGCCCTCAGTGTGTCCACGTCAGTGAAACGCCAGCTTACGCTGTGCCTCGGATGAAGTCAGATGTAGGCACCTACCAAATCCATGTTTTCGGTAAAAGTAGGAAGTGAACAGGCGAGCACTGTACAGCGTTTTGGGTCGCTTAGATTACACGGAAGTGACTGTTTGTGTGCTGCCGGTAATGTCGACAAAAAGCGCGTGGCAAGTGGTGAGATTATTTTCCACTTTTGCGGCGAGCAATTAACTTTGGTGAATAGAAGTTAGGGCGATAGACCATTTTACTTGGACCTTACCGTCGAGGTCGCCTCTGAACTGATAATAGCACTATTTACAATAGGGGCATTATTCTTATTACTGTCAACAATATTATTATGTTTGTGCGTGTGAAGTTTTACTGAATATATTAGTCAGTTAAAACTCAAAACTTTTATTTACAGTCATAGTTCCTTATCCCGCTGAGTAAATAGCTCGTAGGAACATTTTCTTCCCGTGACCACAAGAAGTTATGTGGACTTTCAGAGTAGAAATTATGGTCAGTATGTCCTCCATCGCCTACTGGCTGACGGCGACCAGGGCGGACGTAGCAAGCACATCGACGCTACGACAGATTCCGACGCCCACGTCTTCGCGACCGCCGGCGCACGGGCGCGGACGGCGAAGAGAACGGCCCGCGGGGGGAGGGGATTTAAATCGGCCGCCCGCCCTCAGGAGCTCAGTTCGTCAGCGCACCTGACGATGGCGACATGTCTGATCGCCGAAATATTGTGCCCGTTGGACACTGTGAACCGGCAGTATACCCGTGGACTGTTCGAGCAACAATAACATTGCTTACTCCAGTATGTTGTAGAGTTATGGAGCAAGTTGTATGGTCACGCATTGTGACATTTCCGGAGAAGAAAATTCTCCTCTATAAGAATTAACATGGTTCCGAAAACAGAGATACTACGAAACTCAACTCGATCTGTTCATCCATGGGATCGAGAGCACCGAAAACAAAGAGGCCTAGGCTGATGCCGCGTTCGTTGAATTCCGCAAAGCATTAGATCATTCCCATACTGTCGTTCAGTGAACGAAATGGCGCTTACCGATTCTCGGGCTAGATTTCATGTTGTATTTAGGACCTTCTTGCAGAAAGAACCTAAGCTGTAGTTCTTAACGGAACGAAGTCCCAGACGGACAGGTAATTTCGGGAGTATCCGAAGGGAGTGTTATAGGACTTTTACTGTTTACAATTTATGTTACTTATATTCGTACGCCGTCCACACGCATTAATGCGAACGCTACCTGTGTTCGACGTCAGCGCGAAATAACCATTCACGGACGGCATATAGCAGCAGTAGCAGTGGAGGGCATATAAAGAGTGTTAGGGGGCGCGAGGAACAATGCAGTCGTTGTCCGAATGCTGTAACGGAGCTACACTCCTGGAAATTGAAATAAGAACACCGTGAATTCCTTGTCCCAGGAAGGGGAAACTTTATTGACACATTCCTGGGGTCAGATACATCACATGATCACACTGACAGAACCACAGGCACATAGACACAGGCAACAGAGCATGCACAATGTCGGCACTAGTACAGTGTATATCCACCTTTCGCAGCAATGCAGGCTGCTATTCTCCCATGGAGACGATCGTAGAGATGCTGGATGTAGTCCTGTGGAACGGCTTGCCATGCCATTTCCACCTGGCGCCTCAGTTGGACCAGCGTTCGTGCTGGACGTGCAGACCGCGTGAGACGACGCTTCAGTGTAGGAGATCGCTCCCCACACCATGATGCCGGGTGTTGGCCCCGTGTGCCTCGGTCGTATGCAGTCCTGATTGTGGCGCTCACCTGCACGGCGCCAAACACGCATACGACCATCATTGGCACCAAGGCAGAAGCGACTCTCATCGCTGAAGACGACACGTCTCCATTCGTCCCTCCATTCACGCCTGTCGCGACACCACTGGAGGCGGGCTGCACGATGTTGGGGCGTGAGCGGAAGACGGCCTAACGGTGTGCGGGACCGTAGCCCAGCTTCATGGAGACGGTTGCGAATGGTCCTCGCCGATACCCCAGGAGCAACAGTGTCCCTAATTTGCTGGGAAGTGGCGGTGCGGTCCCCTACGGCACTGCGTAGGATCCTACGGTCTTGGCGTGCATCCGTGCGTCGCTGCGGTCCGGTCCCAGGTCGACGGGCACGTGCACCTTCCGCCGACCACTGGCGACAACATCGATGTACTGTGGAGACCTCACGCCCCACGTGTTGAGCAATTCGGCGGTACGTCCACCCGGTCTCCCGCATGCCCACTATACGCCCTCGCTCAAAGTCCGTCAACTGCACATACGGTTCACGTCCACGCTGTCGCGGCATGCTACCAGTGTTAAAGACTGCGATGGAGCTCCGTATGCCACGGCAAACTGGCTGACACTGACGGCGGCGGTGCACAAATGCTGCGCAGCTAGCGCCATTCGACGGCCAACACCGCGGTTCCTGGTGTGTCCGCTGTGCCGTGCGTGTGATCATTGCTTGTACAGCCCTCTCGCAGTGTCCGGAGCAAGTGTGGTGGGTCTGACACACCGGTGTGAATGTGTTCTTTTTTCCATTTCCAGGAGTGTAGCTCGTAGGAACATTTTCTTCCCGTGACCACAAGAAGTTATGTGGACTTTCAGAGTAGAAATTATGGTCAGTATGTCCTCCATCGCCTACTGGCTGACGGCGACCAGGGCGGACGTAGCAAGCACATCGACGCTACGACAGATTCCGACGCCCACGTCTTCGCGACCGCCGCCGCGGGCGCGTACGGCGAAGAGAGCGGCCCGCGGGGGGAGGGGATTTAAATCGGCCGCCCGCCCTCAGGAGCTCAGTTCGTCAGCGCACCTGACGATGGCGACATGTCTGACCGCCGAAATATTGTGCCCGTTGGACACTGTGAACCGGCAGTATACCCGTGGACTGTTCGAGCAACAATAACATTGCTTACTCCAGTATGTTGTAGAGTTATGGAGCAAGTTGTATGGTCACGCATTGTGACAATTCCGGAGAAGAAAATTCTCCTCTATAAGAGTTAACACGGTTCCGAAAACAGAAATACTACGAAACTCAACTCGACCTGTTCATCCATGGGATCGAGAGCACCGAAAACATAGAGGCCTAGGCTGATGCCGCGTTCGTTGAATTCCGCAGAGCATTACACCATTCCCACACTGTCGTTCAGTGAACGAAATGGGCGCTTACCGATTCTCGGGCTAGATTTCATGTTGTATTTAGGACCTTCTTGCAGAAAGAACCTAATCTGTAGTTCTTAACGGAACGAAGTCCCAGAGGGACAGGTAATTTCGGGAGTATCCGAAGGGAGTGTTATAGGACTTTTACTGTTTACAATTTATGTTACTTATATTCGTACGTCGTCCACTCACATTAATGCGAACGCTACCTGTGTTCGACGTCAGCGCGAAATAACCATTCACGGACGGCATATAGGTCAGTAGCAGTGGAGGGCATATAAAGAGTGTTAGGGGGCGCGAGGAACAATGCAGTCGTTGTCGTAATGCTGTAACGGAGCTATTTATATGACGTCCAAAAGGGGATGCTCTTTGGCTTTCGTGTCAAGGGTGGAAGCATCTCCGAAAGGACTATAAATAGCTCGCGAGCCGCCGTGGTTAAAGTATACCGCGCATAGCAAAACAGCACTATCGAAAAAGAATGGAAATGTCGTGTGGTTAGGTCGTCCCGTCGGGTAGACCAGTGGCCAGGTGCAAGTCTTTTGAGTTGACGCCACTTCGCCGACGTGCATGTCAATAGGGTGAGATGATGATGATGACAACATCCACTCCCTGAGCAGAGAAAAACCCCCGACCCAACCGGGCATCGAACTCATGCCCCTTGGCATGGCAGTCTGCCGCGCTTACAACTTTTTTTTTCATTTTTGTTCGTTGTTGATCGTTGGGTTGGGTCGTTGGGGACGTCACGTGACATCCGTTAAAGTTCGTTTGTTGATCCTTCCACTCAGTTTTTTATTACAGAGGCCAACCAGCTCTCTGACCGAACACACTGAGCTACCGTGCTGGCTACCACTCAGCTACTAAGGGGCACAGCACTACCGTAAACCGGCGCCGAGCCAACTGTGGTGCCGCAACTGGACGTTCGTTGAGTTCCGGTAGGTGGCCTTTCCACATGCATCACATTTTATGGGGTCGTTGTGGTCTGATGAATGTTTTCGTGCCATTTCCTGTCTGATCCCACCATTCTCGGAGGCACAATGGATCGACACATGTATTAATCTATCCTTGGGGACCATGTCCATCCCTAAATTGCTGTATGGTGTGGCAGGTGGCAGTTGACGCTAAATAGCGAAAAGTGTGAGGTGATCCACATGAGTTCCAAAAGAAATCCGTTGGAATTCGATTACTCGATAAATAGTACAATTCTCAAGGTTGTCAATTCAACTAAGTACCTGGGTGTAAAAATTACGAACAACTCCAGTTGGAAAGACCACATAGACAATATTGTGGGGAAGGCGAGCCAAAGGCTGCGTTTCATTGGCAGGACACTTAGAAGATGCAACAAGTCCACTAAAGAGACAGCTTACACTACACTCGTTCGTCCTCTGTTAGAGTATTGCTGCGCGGTGTGGGATCCTTACCAGGTGGGATTCACGGAGGACATCGAAAGGGTGCAAAAATAGGGCAGCTCGTTTTGTATCATCACGTAATAGGGGAGAGAGTGTGGCAGATATGATACGCGAGTTGGGATGGAAGTCATTAAAGCAAAGACGTATTTCGTCGCGGCGAGATATATTTACGAAATTCCAGTCACCAACTTTCTCTTCCGAATGCGAAAATATTTTGTTGAGCCCAACCTACATAAGTAGGAATGATCATCAAAATAAAATAAGAGAAATCAGAGCTCGAACAGAAAGGTTTAGGTGTTCGTTTTTCCCGCGCGCTGTTCGGGAGTGGAATGGTAGGGAGACAGTATGATTGTGGTTCGATGAACCCTCCGCCAAGCACTTAAATGTGAATTGCAGAGTAGTCATGTAGATGTAGATGTAAATGCTGTTTGTTTTTCCTCGCCACGATGACATCTACCAGCAGGACAACGCAACGTGTCACACAGCTCGGAGTGCGTGTGCGTGGTTCGAAGAGCACCGGGAAGAGCTTACCGAACTCCCCTGGCCACCAAACTCGCCGGACTGAAACTCGGTCGCAAATCAGAGGGACCACCTCGACTGGGCTGTTCGCGCCACGGATCCTCAACAGAGAAACCTGTCGCAGCTGGCCACAGCGCTGGAGTCGGCATGGCTCCACGTGCCTGCCGGCACCTTCCACAACCTCACTGACTCTCTTCCTCCACGTCTTGCAGCGGTCCGCACTGCAAAATCTGGTTATTCTGGCTTTTGACGGGTGGTCACATTATTTTCACTGGACCGCGTATAAGGTTGGAGGCTCCGTGAGGTTCTTCGTGGACAATCACGTTTTCCGTAGGAAGGTTTCAGCACCAGAAGTCTGTAGCGAAATGCTGGTAGACCTTCTGAGGAATGGCGATTAGTGTAGGCACTAGACGTTGACCGTGGGCGTAAGTACATGTAACGTACTGTGCATAATAAGGCGAAGAGCCCCACTACGGTTGGATGACACTATTAGCGGCAAATGGCCGCAAACAGTACCAACCACTAAATACGTAGGAGTAATCATCCAGAGTGACCCTAAGTGCAATAACTAATACTAAGAAAAAAAAAGCAGATGCCAGGCTCCGATTCTTTGAGGAAATCTTAAGGAAACGTAATACATCCGCGAAAGATGTGGCTTACGAAACACTTGTCCGACCGATTCTTGAAAATTATTCATCAGTCTGGGACTCTCACCAAGTAGGATTAATAGAGGAGATGAGAAGATCCAAGCAAGAGCGGCGCTTTTTGTCACGGAATCGTTTAGGCAGCGCCACCTGGATTAACAAGGCCTGTTCGTTGCCTGCTAACAGCATGTTCGGTATGGCAAGAGTAATCATAACAGCAGCAAATAACTTACGTTACATAGCACTGTGCTGAGCTTGGGCAGACGTGTATGCTACACATTGTGACCGTTTTACAATGTTCATGTTATTTATCCGATGCACAGTTCCTATCTGTCTTAGGGACAAACAAAATGCCTTAGCCATGTGTGACTGGATATAAAGGAAATTATATGACAGGATCGCAAGTGCATGTTTTTTTTTTTTCATTTTCAGAGGAAGAACAGCTATCAGAAAAATGGAAATGGGCTATTCGAAGGAAAAATTTTAGTATCAGCAAAACAAAAAATGTATGTCGTTTAACTGCATTTAACTGCAGTATGAAGCTAATAATGTGAAGCATAAACTTAAAATTAAACGTGATTCTGTGGTGTCACCGCCAGACCGCCACACGGCAGGTCTAGTCTAGAGAGACTCCCCTAGCACTCGCCCCAGTTGTACAGCCGACTTTGCTAGCGATGGTTCACTGGCTGCATACGCTCTCATTTGCAGAGACGACAGTTTAGCATAGCCTTCAGCTAAGTCATTTGCTACGACCTAGCAAGGCGCCATATTGAGTTACTGAATGTATTCTGAACAGATAATATTGTGAATCATACCGTCAAGAGCGACTTTCATCATTAATGGATTAAAGTTAAGTATTAAACTAATTACGTCCGCTTTCTGAATTCTAATTCCCTGTCATGTTCCAGACCTCACGTCAGTATAATCCTTCCCTCCTCACGCCAGCCTGCGTGAGCTAAAACGCGTGCATTTCGGCCTCCATTCGTAACACGGTGTTGGCTCTTCAGCCAACACAACATATTCAACACTAGCTTTGTTGCTGTTTTGGCAGTATTATTATTATTATTGTTATTATTATTATTATCCTCATTAAAACGTATCTTAAATTTTGTAATGGGAGATTAAAACTGAGCACCGAGCGCGAAGCGTGTCTACTGCTCTAGATAAACTCCATATAATTATTTAATCCCTGCGGTCGCAATTTTGATTTTCCACGAATATTTTCGCTGAATTCACATGAGATCAGGTAACTGAACGCCAATTCTCTTTGTTACGTTATTCGTGTAACACTTGCCTGCGAATTTTTTCGTGCAGCTTGCTGCTATTTGTGTTACAACTTAGTTGTTTGCTTGCTGTGAAATTGAAGCCTCATGCGGAATAAGGTGGAGCGGAGCAGTGTATCACCTCGAACTTCAGGTAACATGTTCAGCGAGATGCTTTTTTTTACAGGTTTAGAGCAGTACATACCCGGGGTTATTAATTGTCAACCGAGGTACCTACATAAAATCAACAAGCAGCTGCGTTTGGAGGTGCTGGATTAGTGGTTCAGCAGATTAATCATTTGAGGCAAAGGCAGAAAGAGTAGAGGTTCTCGTCTTGTCGCCAAGCGATGATAAAAGGGAACCTATTTTGGTGTTTTATTTTTTGGCCATTTCAGAGCAAAAATGCTGCTTTATGAATAATGTGACTTGGAACACAACTGGTAGTCTAATATCAATGGCCAGACATCAATGTCGATATGATGACTTAACTAATACTTCATAACTACCTACCAGAAATGGTTATGAAATGTAGTATTCAGAATTTACAAATTGAAAGTTTCTAAAAAAAGCTATTTGAGACTCGTCCTCCACTATTATTAGTTCCTCATTATTAAGCTCACGATAATCGATCTTGCGTAGCTGTCATGTGAATTACTGGATGTAAGTGTGTGAACAACAGTTTCACCCTCACGAAATATAAGAACGTATAAGGTTATCAATATGTCACTAAAAATATACGAGGTGTGTTTTTTAAGTAAGGTCCGTTTTGTTGTAGACACTAGTAGTTCGTGGGCATACCGCAACGAGCGCGTGCGTCGTGTACCGGCATGCCTCGGGAACAACTGTGCTCAGTTTCAGCTCTGAAGCTAACATGTACGGTTCTGTTCTGTGCTTTTAAAATGTTTAAGACTATCAGCTCGCCCGCCGCGTGTGAGGTTCGCTCAGTGATACGGTTTTTGTCGGAAAAGAACCTGTCTGCTGCAGAAATTCATCGACAGATTTGCAAAGTGTACAGTGATACTGTTATGAGTGAAAGCAAAGTACGTAAGTGGGTACGAGAACTCAAAGATGGCCGTGGCAACGTCCATGATGAGGACCGCTCCGGTCGCTCTTCTTTGACTACAGACGGTTTGGTGGCTTCAGTTGAAGCGAGGATTCGTGAGAACAGGCGCTTCACAATAACAGGTCTCTCAAACGAAATTACTTGACTTGTCGAGACCAGTGCTTTACAACATTGTTTCTGAACACCTAAAGTTTAGTAAACTGTGCTCCCGCTGGGTCCCAAAACTCCTAACAGAGGACCACAAAAACCAAAGATTTGAGTGTCTTATGAAGTTCTTGACTCGTTATCACGCAGAAGGTGATGGCTTCTTGAGTCAGATCGTAAGTGGAGAGAAAACATGGGTTTCGCATATCACGCCCGAATCGCAGCAACAGAGCATGGAATAGAGACACACACACTCGCCTGTAAAGGTGAAGGCCCCACAGACTCTGTCCCAAAGCAAAATCATGGCGTCGGTGTTTTGGGATAGGCATGGTGTTTTGTTGGTCGACTTCATGCAACGAGGAACCACTATCACTGCAGAAGCATACTGCCAAACCCTTAGAAAGCTACGCAGAGAGATTCAAAATAAAAGACGTGGCATGCTGGGAAAGGGAATTGTTCTTCTCCATGACAATGCAAGACCTCACACTGCAGGTCAGACCCGCCATTTATTGGACAGTTTTGGCTGGGAAGTTTTAGACCACCCACCCTACAGTTCTGATCTTGCGCCGAGCGATTACCATCTGCTCCTCCACCTCAAACAACACCTCAGTGGCAGCTGTTACAATGATGAGGACAAAGTGAAAACGGCAGCGAACCCTTGGTTATCGGAGCAGGCGGCAAGTTTTTATGAAGAGGGTATTTTAAAATTGGTTGAGAGGTATGATACGTGTTTCAACAAACTTGGCAACTACACTCTTGGAAATGGAAAAAAGAACACATTGACACCGGTGTGTCAGACCCACCATACTTGCTCCGGACACTGCGAGAGGGCTGTACAAGCAATGATCACACGCACGGCACAGCGGACACACCAGGAACCGCGGTGTTGGCCGTCGAATGGCGCTAGCTGCGCAGCATTTGTGCACCGCCGCCGTCAGTGTCAGCCAGTTTGCCGTGGCATACGGAGCTCCATCGCAGTCTTTAACACTGGTAGCATGCCGCGACAGCGTGGACGTGAACCGTATGTGCAGTTGACGGACTTTGAGCGAGGGCGTATAGTGGGCATGCGGGAGGCCGGGTGGACGTACCGCCGAATTGCTCAACACGTGGGGCGTGAGGTCTCCACAGTACATCGATGTTGTCACCAGTGGTCGGCGGAAGGTGCACGTGCCCGTCGACCTGGGACCGGACCGCAGCGACGCACGGATGCACGCCAAGACCGTAGGATCCTACGCAGTGCCGTAGGGGACCGCACCGCCACTTCCCAGCAAATTAGGGACACTGTTGCTCCTGGGGTATCGGCGAGGACCATTCGCAACCGTCTCCATGAAGCTGGGCTACGGTCCCGCCACCGTTAGGCCGTCTTCCGCTCACGCCCCAACATCGTGCAGCCCGCCTCCAGTGGTGTCGCGACAGGCGTGAATGGAGGGACGAATGGAGACGTGTCGTCTTCAGCGATGAGAGTCGCTTCTGCCTTGGTGCCAATGATGGTCGTATGCGTGTTTGGCGCCGTGCAGGTGAGCGCCACAATCAGGACTGCATACGACCGAGGCACACAGGGCCAACACCCGGCATCATGGTGTGGGGAGCGATCTCCTACACTGGCCGTACACCACTGGTGATCGTCGAGGGGACACTGAATAGTGCACGGTACATCCAAACCGTCATCGAACCCATCGTTCTACCATTCCTAGACCGGCAAGGGAACTTGCTGTTCCAACAGGACAATGCACGTCCGCATGTATCCCGTGCCACCCAACGTGCTCTAGAAGGTGTAAGTCAACTACCCTGGCCAGCAAGATCTCCGGATCTGTCCCCCATTGAGCATGTTTGGGACTGGATGAAGCGTCGTCTCACGCGGTCTGCACGTCCGGCACGAACGCTGGTCCAACTGAGGCGCCAGGTGGAAATGGCATGGCAAGCCGTTCCACATGAATACATCCAGCATCTCTACGATCGTCTCCATGGGAGAATAGCAGCCTGCATTGCTGCGAAAGGTGGATATACACTGTACTAATGCCGACATTGTGCATGCTCTGTTGCCTGTGTCTATGTGCCTGTGGTTCTGTCAGTGTGATCATGTGATGTATCTGACCCCAGGAATGTGTCAATAAAGTTTCCCCTTCCTGGGCCAATGAATTCACGGTGTTCTTATTTCAATTTCCAGGAGTGTATGTCGAAAAATAGAGTGAAGTATGTACTTTCTGAAAATAATTTTACTTTTTTGAAATAACCTTTCGTTGTGTACCTGTGTTCAAACGGACCTTACTTAAAAAACACGCCTCGTAGTATACAGGATGTTACAAAAAGGTACAGGTGAACTTTCAGGAAACTTTCCTCACACACAAAGAAAGAAAATATGTTATGTGGACTTGTGTCCGGAAACACTTACTTTCCATGTTAGAGCTCATTTTATTACTTCATTTGAAATCACTTTAATCATGGAATGGAAACACACAGCAACAGAACGTACCAGCGTGACTTTGTTACACGAAATGTTCAAAATGTCCTCCGTTAGCGAGGATACGTGCATCCACCCTCCGTCGCACGGAACCCCTGATGCGCTGATGCAGCCCTGGAGAATGGCGTATTGTATCACAGCCGTCCACAATACGAGCACGAAGAGTCTCTACATTTGGTACCGGGGTTGCGTAGACAAGAGCTTTCAAATGCCCCCATAAATGAAAGTCAAGAGAGTTGAGGTCAGGAGAGCGTGGAGGCCATGGAATTGGTCCGCCTCTACCAATCCATCGGTCACCGAATCTGTTGTTGAGAAGCGTACGAACACTTCGACTGAAATGTGCAGGAGCTCCATCGTGCATGAACCACATGTTGTGTCGTACTTGTAAAGGCACATGTTCTAGCAGCACAGGTAGAGTATCCCGTATGAAATCATGATAACGTGCACCATTGAGCGTAGGTGGAAGAACATGGGGCCCAATCAAGACATCACCAACAATGCCTGCCCAAACGTTCACAGAGAATCTGTGTTGATGACGTGATTGCACAATTGCGTGCGGGTTCTCGTCAGCCCACACGTGTTGATTGTGAAAATTTAAAATTTGATCACGTTGGAATGAAGCCTCATCCGTAAAGAGAACATTTGCACTGAAATGAGGATTGACACATTGTTGGATGAACCATTCGCAGAAGTGTACCCGTGGAGGCCAATCAGCTGCTGATAATGCCAGCACACGCTGTACATGGTACAGAAACAACTGGTTCTCCCGTAGCACTCCCCATACAGTGACGTGGTCAACGTTACCTTGTACAGCAGCAACTTCTCTGACGCTGACATTAGGGTTATCGTCAACTGCACGAAGAATTGCCTCGTCCATTGCAGGTGTCCTCGTCGTTCTAGGTCTTCCCCAGTCGCGAGTCATAGGCTGGAATGTTCCGTGCTCCCTAAGACGCCGATAAATTGCTTCGAACGTCATCCTGTCGGGACACCTTCGTTCTGGAAACCTGTCTGGCGTGAGGTCAGTCACTTGACGGCGCGTGTCGGCGCGGGCCTGCCCGTTGCCGGCGCGCCGTAAGGCACGGAAGCTCGCACTGGGGCGTATCGCTTTCCAGTCGGGTGTGCCGTGGCAGTCCTCACAGGGGAAGTGATGCGTCTCTCATAGCCTCTCCTTCCCAAGTGGCTCTTTCCGCCTTCCCGTGGTGCCAGATGTTAAGCTTGGCATTCTGCCTCGCGACAAAAGGGAGAGCTGCGACCCAACCCGATGCGAAAGCGAAGGGTGCGTGGCACAGGGGGAGCTGTGTCGAGGGACCGAACACCAGTCCCTTTCTGTTCGCAGGGCACAGACCAGCAGGTGCTCTGCATGCCGGCGACCTCGTTTGTCGGCGTGGGATCACGGCGCGAGTCGGCAAGGGTGCTTCGCCGCGCCCCTGGGTAACCGGGGCGTGTTCTGCCAAACCCAGGAGGTGGTGACATCGCCTGGGCTAGGTTAGATGGGCCCAGACCGCTGAACGACTGAGGGACCGACCCACCACCTGAGTAGCAGTGGGTCCTTGGCCTTCTGGTGGAAACTCGGGCAAGTAGGCGGCGAAGGGCGAGGGGTGCATCCGCCTCTCCGGAGTGCGGGGTGCAGTTGCCGAGGAGCGTCGTGTGAAATCGTCGACGACGGGGCCATCGATGGGGACCAGTGTGCTGGCGACGGCGCGCTGAACCCGGCAGCTCTGGAGTGCCCTTGACCTAGGGGCGAGGTCGGTGGGCGAGCTGCAGAAGTCCCCCCCCCATGCCAGAGGAGCCGGTCCGGGGCAAGAGACGGGCTCCCACCTTTTTTCTTTCACTCGTCAAATATGGCTGAATCTGAGACGAGTGACTCTAGTGCGACCTCGAGGGCGTCGATAGCGACTGTTCCTGCCTCACAGGAGGAAACGGAACAGAATGTGCAAACCACACTTGAGAGACACACCAAAATTAGTCAAATTCTAGACTCAAGTGTAAAAAATGGTAAAATCAGCCAGGCTGCTGTCCTGGCAATTAAAAACGAGCTCGCCGCTTGGGCCATTGCAAGTGCAAGGCTTGAGGGGAGACTCGAAGAGTTAGAAAAAGAAAATAACAGACTCAGACAGCAACCAACCAAGACATGGGCAGCAGTAGCTGCACAAGCAGCCACAAAAACTCAAACCACCAAAGAAGCAATAGCTAAGGTCACAAAAAGACCGGACACGGCGGTCTTTCTAAGACCCCTGCCCGGACAAACGGTAAAAAAAGTACAAGAAATTTTCACTACAATAATTGACCCTGCCAAAGACAAAATCAAAATAAATAAAGTTAAGGCAACTAAAAATGTGGTAGTAGTAGATGTAGCTACAGAAGTAGACAAAGATAAAATACTTAAAAACACCAAATTGAACGCAGCAGTCAAGTGTGAACCACCAAAAAAAGAGAAATCCGCTGGTGATTCTCTATGATGTACCAGTAGCTTTAACGGAATCAGACATTTACGAAACATTATACAATCAGAATTTCGATGACACGGAATGGGAGACATTCAGACAAGACTTCAAATTGCGCTTCAAAACAGGGCCCCGGGACCGTGATGTTGTACATCACGTCGCCGAGGTCTCTGGAAAGATGTGGCGGAAAATCACCACTATGGGCAAAATCTATTTAGGTTTCCACGCCATAAACGTACGGGACTATCTTGTAGTTCCCAGATGCCACAACTGTGGCGATCTAGACCATATACACAAACACTGCGAAAGGAGGCCGGCCTGCTCCAGGTGTGGGGCCGAAGATCACGCGAGAAAAAATTGCAACAAAGTAGGGATCTGTATACCCTGCACAAAGAGAGGAAAAAAGCCATGCAATACCACTGGCAGAAACTGCCCTACCTACAGGATGCTCGAGCAGAGACTTATAGGCAGAATTGATTATGGCTGAGCCCCCAAATGGGAACAAGAAGCCTAAAAGAAAGTCTCCAAGCAAGAGGTTGAGGGATGCAATAAGGGCCAGTAAGTTTAAAGAATTTATACAAAAGATCACCAGGCCACAACACTTCATTATCATGAAAGATGTCTGTATTCAAACAGATCCCTGTGACGAGAATAATGCACCCTCCCCTCCGAATTGGGGACAAAGGTCGCCTAAAGATCAAGAACGACCACCTGGGCGTCCTGTGGTAGGGAGATTATCAATGCGGGAAGAGTTAGTGCAAGAAAACAAAATAAGTAGCACCAGTGTACCGATAAACAGTGGTACACCAACAAGCCCACACACTGAACGAGAGCCAGGAATAGATCCTGCTAGGATTTACCCCAACCTGGAGCTCGCCTTGCAGCTGTCAAGGCTGGAAGAGCCGGCCACTCTCACAACAGCCTTGAGGCACGTGGTGCGTGTCGGCCACAAATACGGTAGAGACATTACCTTTCCAGTGATGGAGGCTGTAGACAGAATACAGCTCAAGACAATGAATCTCCCCACAGACTTCGGAGCCCTGCGAGACCTGGTCATGAAAGTGTTTGAAAGGCGAAACGAAAAATTTAACCTTGATGAGTTATACAACCAATCTGTCATCACAAACGGCAGAATAGCTCACGACTGGCGCAAAAACTGGCCAGAATCTCACATACACACATACTTTCCACGTGAGCCAATTAAGAGTGGGACAGATAAACACTCATAATAGCAGATTGGTCCTGCAGGAACTCCGAAGGGTGGTGGAGGAGAAGAGTCTGGACGTACTCTGCATGCAGGAGCCGTACTCCCTGGCTGGCCGGATCCCGTTCACTGCAGTCAATTGGCAGCAAATCCATAGCGGAGCGGAACCAAGAGCCGCGGTTATGATTATAAATAAAGCGTTAAGAGCCACCACATTAGCACAATTTTCAGATGACCACTGCAACGTCGTGGAGCTTCACTCACCCACTGGATTATTATACCTAGTCAATATGTACTTCCAGTATGGAAGACAAATTGATGAATTTCTGGATAAGCTTGTCCTAATAACCACGGCGTTGCGGGGACAAAAAATTCTCGTGACTGCGGACATCAATGCAAAATCCCCCCTATGGTTCAGTGGCACCCAGGATGAAAGAGGTGAAAAAGCTGTTGATACCATTATGTCATTACAATTAATAGTCGCTAACAAACAAGGAAACCCTCCCACCTACACAGGAGGGGGGGGGGGGGGAAACGGCACAAACATTGACGTTACCTTGGTAACATCAAATCTGGTGACAAAATTATCGAACTGGACAGTCTGGGACCAGATCACTACCAGCGACCATAACATGATAACATTCAACATAGGAGACAGCGAGTGCCACTGGGACATGGGGTGGGAAACGCAGTTCAACTACAATAAAACTGACTGGGACCGCCTGGTGAGGGAGTGCGACATTCCTGCGTTGCTGGAGGGTGATGTCGATATGGAACAATATGCCAAAGATTTTACAAATGCGATAATCAGGGCAGTAAAGGCAGCTGTACCAACCAGGAGGAGGGCTGTCGCGGCCTCCCCTTCACCATGGTCAGCCGAACTGGGGCAAATGCGCCAGGCAGTACGGAGGGCGAGGAGGTATTACCAGCGGTGTGTCGTCTGGCACGAAAAGCAGCGCTGGCAGCAGATATACAGAGAAGCCAAAGAACAGTTCCAACTGGAACTCAAGGCTGTCAGGATGAGAAGCTGGGAGAAATATGTGCAAAGCCAATTGGCTACGGACCCCTGGGGACTTCCCTACAAAATAGTCAGGGAAAAAATAAAATCACCTATGGTGTTATCTACCGTCAGGGATGGGAACCGGATGACGGAGACCTGGCAGGAAACTGCGGAGGCCCTACTCCGTGCCCTGTTACCTGACGATAGAGAGGAAGATGATTCGGAAGAACAGCAAAGAATACGACTAGAGAACCAGCGGGTCTATGAAAACAATCGCGTGGTGTACCCCTTCTCTGAAGAAGAGGTAAGCTCTCAAATAAAAGATCTCAAAAAAGGAAAGGCTCCCGGCCCGGATGGCATCATTGCGGAGGTGATACAATACCTCGCCCCCCAACTGGTAGCACCTCTCACTCAGCTATACAATGAATGTTTACGACTTCAGACATTCCCCTCAATATGGAAAAAGGCGAATGTGGTCATAATTAAAAAAGGCCCAGACAAAGATCCCAAAGAAGCTAAATCCTACAGACCTATATGTCTACTGGACGTGTTGGGCAAGCTCTTTGAGAGGTTGCTGGCAGACAGGCTGGCTGCACACCGGGTCCTGTGTGGGATGAGTGACAGACAGTTCGGTTTTCGGGCGGGGCGATCCGCGTCTGACGCAATCGCCCTGGCCGCGGATGTCTGTGGCTCTGCCCCGCACAGGTACATAGTTGGCATCATGGTGGACATCAGTGGCGCCTTTGACAACCTGTGGTGGCCTTCGCTCTTCTCCTGCTTGCGGGAGAAAGATTGCCCAGGGCCGCTATATGGCTGTCTGAGGAGCTATTGTGAAGACAGGGAGGTCTGGCTATCGGCCCCTGGTCAGTAAGAAAATCACCAAGGGGTGTCCTCAGGGATCTGTCCTGGGGCCACTCTTCTGGGACATAAATATGGAACCACTCTTGGAAGAACTAAAGAGTAGTGAAGATGTACTAGAGGTCATAGCCTACACAGATGACCTCCTCCTGCTGGTAGGCGGCCATAGCCGCGAAGAATTGGAGCCAAAGGTAGAAAGAGCCATCACAATACTGACCACATGGTGTCATAAAACAAAGATGTCAATAGCACCTAACAAGTCTACCTACTTGCTGCTTAAGGGTCAACTTATAAGAAACCCTACCGTTAGAATAAATGGCCTACCAATCCTCAGGCGTAGAGAAGCTCGGTACCTTGGTGTGATCATCGACGAGAGGTGGAACTATGCATCGCATATAGACACAATAACACAACGTTCACTCACAGTACTACACAACTTAATTGGAATAGGGCACAAAAGATTTCACCTCTCACCTGATCTTATTAAATTATATCATAATAGTATTCTCACATCCATTGTAGGCTACGGATCAGCGGTCTGGGCACACAGGCTCACGAGGGTCATGCCTGCCGTGGCCGTAAGAAGAGTGCAGCGAAATATGCTCCTACGGTCAGTAGGTGCATATAGAACAACACCAGGAGGGGCACTTTCAGTGCTGATGGGGATATGTCCGCTGGACATAAAAATTAGGGAACAGGCCACTTGGTACTGGGTCAAGAAAAATAGAAGGGAAAAGATAGAAGAAATCATGGGGGTATATGTAGGGGATAAGCCAAGCATTAAAAGAAGGGGAATGGAATTGTGGCAGGAACTCTGGGACAGCGAGGAAACTGGCCGAAGAACGCATGAGCTGTTTCCAAGCATACAGGAACGTCTTGAACTCACCTATATCAAACCATCAAGGGGGCTGCTGCATTTTCTTACTGGCCACGGACCTTACCCGACATATCTCTGTCGGTTTGGGAAAAGGGCGGCACCAGCGTGTGACTGTGGAGCAGTGCAGGGCACACCAGACCATGTGGTGTATGAGTGTCCCTCTTCGACGATGTAGCACACCAACTTAGGGAACAACTGCCAAATAATGACACGTACCACTTGCTCAGGCATCAAAACACCTTCGATACACTGAATAAACTGACTAATAACATCTCAACTAAAGTCCTCAAAGAATATCTACGTAACAATCATTAATTAAACACCAGATTTGTCGCGTACGCCCCCCTGTTCCGCCGGAACATGGAATAGGCCAGTCGCTTCACGGCTGGAATCCGCCAAGTCTTCGGAATAGGTTGGGGGGCAGTACATCATTACCGGATTTGACAAGCACCGATTATGACATTAGAATAAGGTTAGTTATAAGATTAATAATTAGGATAAGAAAAATAGAATAAAACTGCAGCGACCAAGTTACCGGCCAGCCCAGTGTCAGGGGCACTCCCACTGGGATTAGCTCAGTGGGAATGGCCAACAAAATAGGTTTGTATTATACTCTGACACATTGTAACGCTGCAGGTAGAGTAGTAATAATAAGTAACCATCTTAGATCACAGTAGCAAAATATTCCCATAGTGGTGATGGAACGTAGTAAACCCTCAGTGTTAACATAAAAAATAGCTGCAGTTAGAAATTTAGAAATAGTTTAATAATAGGACCTACTAATGTACTTAGGTAGTAGGTTATTTTGTATCACAATAATGATGTAATGATGAAATACAGAATTTTTTTTTTAAAAAAAGATATATAAAAAAAAAGAACTGTCTCGATACAAACGTACCGCGCCACGGCTATTGCCCCGTGCTAATCCATACATCAAATGGGCATCTGCCAACTCCGCATTTGTAAACATTGCACTGACTGCAAAACCACGTTCGTGATGAACACTAACCTGTTGATGCTACGTACTGATGTGCTTGATGCTAGTACTGTAGAGCAATGAGTCGCATGTCAACACAAGCACCGAAGTCAACATTACCTTCCTTCAATTGGGCCAACTGGCGGTGAATCGAGGAAGTACAGTACATACTGACGAAACTAAAATGAGCTCTAACATGGAAATTAAGCGCTTCCGGACACAAGTCCACATAACATATTTTCTTTATTTGTGTGTGAGGAATGTTTCCTGAAAGTTTGGCCGCACCTTTTTGTAACACCCTGTATAGTCAGAAAAGAAAACGTTTCAAGAAGTGCCTACGACCAGAAACTGCTCTTGTGCGGACAAGACGTGTACGTGGGCTACTCAGCGCAGAGGCCCTCTTGATCCAGATGGCGCTGGTCTAGTGTGCTCGAGAGCGCCGCTGGGATGTTCCATAATGTCCAGTAGCAGACGCTGGAAGGAAAGAGCTGCGCATGACGGCGAAATTTAGTGTCAAAATTTCGAGAGCGTGCATTCCAAAATTAGTCGAGCAACGTGTTACTCCCTCCCTCACACAGTCGCGAAATGATCACGGCGGGGAAAATGAGGTGAAACTGGAGGTCTTACGACAGTAGTTGTTCCCGTGTACCGCTAACGAACGGAACAGGAAAGGCGGGAAAAGTTCGTGTCATCAGAAGTACTCTCCGCCACACACCGTAAGGTGACTTGCAGGGCTGCAGACGTGCACGTGGCAGGCTCCAGCAGGGGGCGGGCAGGCAGGCAGGTATCTGTGTGAACCTAGACGGCGCCTCCGCTGGCGTGTGTGGGTGTGGCGTGCTGCCGCCCCCGCACTCACCTGGTTGCAGAAGAGCCGGAACCTGGACAGGAACTCGCCGGCGTCGCTCGGGTCTTCGCAGGTCGAGAAGCAGCAGCCGACGTCCTCCTCCTCCAGCGAGAAGGTGACCTCCGTGATTCTGGAAATCTCCTTGGCGCCTCTCACAGCGCCAGTGTCCACGATGTCGGGCGCGGTGCTCACGTCGCGTATGTCCATCTTCTTCACGCCGGTGTTCGTGAATATGCCGACCGTCACCTACATCAGAAGCAGACGTTACTACCAGACCTCCTTAACTGAAGAGGCTAGAGGGCACCCTATCACCAGATAGTTATACGCTAACAACAGAATCGTCCAATCCAACGTATCGAAATCTACCCTGAAATTTTTCATACAGGAAGAATACACCGGTAGAAATGCACTATCCAAAATTTTATCTACTAAGGCGCACAGCAAGTATTTTTAAAAATAGGTTGAAAACTGCCAAATTCGTAGCTGGCCAGGCTGCTGGAGAAGTGTACAAGCCTGCCCTAGCTGTAGCAAGACGGCGCGTGCGCACGACGACGGGCACGTACACTCGATTGACGGCAATCGGATAGCAGATAACGCGGCACAACGCAATCGTAATTTGTAAAGCGAATTTCAGTTACATCGATAGTTTCAGTTTGACAATTGCTCTTCAGCCGTATTTGCAAGTCATTAATAACCATAATACACTACTGGCCATTAAGATTGCTACACCACGAAGATGACGTGCTACAGACGCGAAATTTAACAGACAGGAAGAAGATGCTGTGATATGCAAATGATAAGCTTTTCAGAGCATTCACACAAGGTTGGCGCCAGTGGCGACACCTACAACATGTTGACATGAGGAAAGTTTCCAACCTATTTCTCATGCACAAACAGCAGTTGACCGGCGTTGCCTGGTCAAACGTTGTTATGATGCCTCGTGTGAGGAGGAGAAATGCGTACCATCACGTTTCCGACTTTGATGAAGGACCGATTGCAGCCTATCGCGATTGCGGTTTATCGTATTGTGACATTGCGGCTCGCGTTGGTCGAGATCCAATGACTGTTAGTAGAAGATGGAATCGGTGGGTTCAGGACAGGATAACACGGAACGCCGTACTGGATCCCAACGGTCTCGTATCGCTAGTAGTTGAGTACACAGGCATCTTATCCTCATGGCTGTAATGGATCGTGCAGCCACGTCTCGATCCCTGAGTCAACAGATGGGGACGTTTGCGAGACAACAACCATCTGCACGAACAGTTCGACGAAGTTTGCAGCAGCATGGACTATCAGCTCGGAGACCATGGCTGCGGTTACCCTTGACGCTGCATCAGACAGGAGCGCCTGCGATGGTGTACTCAACGACGAACCTGGGTGCACGAACAGCAAAACGCCATTTTTTCGGATGAAACCAGGTTCTGTTTACAGCATCATGATCGTTGCATCCGGTTTTGGCGACATCGCGGTGAACGCACATTGGAAGCGTGTATTCGTCATCGCCATACTGGCGTATCACCCTGCGTGATGGTACGGGATGCCATTGGTTACACGTCTCGGTCACCTCTTTTCGCATTGACGGCACGTTGAACAGTGGACGTTACATTTCAGATGTGTTTCGACCCATGGCTCTACCCTTCATTCGATCCCTGCGAAACCCTACATTTCAGCAGGATAATGCACGACCGGATGTTGCAGGTCCTGTACCGGCCTTTCTGGATACGGAAAATGTTCGACTGCTGCCCTGGCCAGCACATTCTCCAGATCTCTCACCAATTGAAAACGTCTGGTCAATGGCGGCCGAGCAACTGGCTCGTCGCAATACGCGTCACTACTCTTGATGAACTGTGGTATCGTGTTGAAGCTGTATGGACAACGGTACCTGTACACTCCATCGAAGCACTGTTTGACTCAATGCCCAGGCGTATGAAGGCCGTTATTACGGCCAGAGGTGGTTGTTCTTGATACTGATTTCTCAGGATCTGTGCACCCCAATTGCGTGAAAATGTAATCACATGTCAGTTCTAGAGTAATATATTTGTCCAATGAATACCTGTTTATCATCCTGCATTTGTTCTTGGTGTAGCAACATTAATGGGCAGTAGTGTAATTATCAGTTGCCCTTGCGGTAACGCTAGTGTTAAAACTGAATTGATTTTCCTTGTATTTCTTCACACATGCTTGCTAAGAGCTCATCTCTTTGTGGAGGTTGCAGAGTTTCACAGTATGCATTCCCTTTTAAGATTATCAGTAGGGCCCGAAAACATCCTAGGCGTCTTTGATATAGGCTGTAGAAACACCCCTGATAGAGGGGTGTGAAGGATTCTTCCTTGTATGCAACGGTCGCGCGACACACGGAAAACTAAACAAAAAATTTCACAAAGAGGCATACTTCCTGCAGAAAAGCAAACTGTCATATAGCAGAAATCTGACATGGACTGAAACGAAAAAAGAAAACATTAACTATGAATCAATACACTCAATATTTGTACTGTAGAATCAGAATCTAGAATTTGTACTCTAGAATCAAATAAAATGATGTTGGATATGTCTCACGCGGATCTCTACTGTTAATTAATACTGCGTAAGTTGCAACTCAGATGTCATTTAATAATGCGGCTCACTGAAATAAATTATAACTTCACGGCTTCATCAGTGATAACAAAGCAATAGAACACATCATCTGCAGCTTAGAAGGGGATATTAAACGCGGATAATTATGAAACTTGGAAGTTTTCACGGAACTGACATCAACAAATCTGATACACTGATTTCGCCTTAGTTAGCAATCAGGCGCGGAGCACCAGACTGTACTGTAGGATGAACTCACACGTAGCCAAGATTTCTATTTAGCATATTAAAAGTATACTTCTACTAATCCAAACGTTTTTGCGGAAAATTTTTTAAAAGCCAGTCTGAAAAATTCAGAAACCATGGAAGTAGTAGAACTTGGTAGTCAGTAAAGTATCAATAGCACCAGATCTAAACCTGAATGGATAGAATCGGAAACAAATCACCTACTTCCATTATCTACACTGCACAGCGAAATTAAAGGATCGCTCTTTCGAAACCTCATAACTGTCTCTCATTCCAACACATAAGTTTGAAATTTGTCTCAAAGGTGCCCTCACCTCCTTCTGCACTGGTGCAAAAGCATGGCGCTCTGCAGCCTCACCCTAGGGATCGGCTTCGCTTCAGACAGCGAGGTGACGAAAAAAAAATCCACAGTCTAGAAATTCGTATGAGCTGTAAGGTTGGTTAATCATGTCACATTGGCGCCAAAATTTACCACAATTCAGCCCAGTTCCACTGGAGACGTTGCAATAAAACTGATTATGGTGAGATAAATATACTAATCGATCTTCGATCATATGAAGTCAACGATACCGCACCGAAGACATAAAAACCAAAACTCCACTACTACATAGCAATGCGAGAATGTTTAAAAGTCAAAGTTTGTAAATACTTAACGTAATTGCGATGATTATGGACTTCTCAAAATAAGACAATTAATTTTATTTTATTTATGAAATGTATGTTCCAAAGATTGTTTTGCCTAAATAGATCGAAAAATGATAGTAATTTCTTTGCGTTGTTAGAGGTAAACCTTTGTTCTTTGTGCGGTTGGTTGTACGAGTTTGAAGTGCGAGGATGGAGAACGAGTTATGTGTGTTTTATTGATTTGTATTGTGAAATGAAATGACTGAATATATAAGTGTAATTCTGCAGAAATTCCACCATAATTCATATTATTGTTGAAACATCAACCTGATAAGCCTCTAGACGATTATAGAAAGATAAACTACAGAAAGGAAATGTACAACGAGCCACCAATACACACCAAAGAAGAGCAACAGAAAAAGATGAGTATTTTTGGTATTAACAGAACTGGTCATTTAAATTCGACTGTCCCTGTCACTCGCTACAGTGTGTCACTATCTCACTGTGGCAACTGCTGTGAAAATGTGATCATTGATCAACCAACTTTCGGCAAAAAGAGGGTGGGGATTGTCAGAACGTATCAGACGACAGGAAGTGAGGCGTGGCGCCTTTATATCGCTGCTGCCTGGAGCCCATGTGTCGGGAGAATGACTCATGCGTGCACAGTGACAGATGGTCTGAAGCGGATTCAGTCGAGTACGTAGTTCTAATTTTCATCCACCAGAGGACAGTAGCGGACAGAGACACTCAAGAAACAGGTCAAGAGAATGTTTTTGTGAATTGTTCTGTTTATTTCTTTAAAGTTTTTTTGTTTCTTTATGTTTTTCCACTTTTATATATCTTTTTAGTAGTGTGAATGATGCGTGAATGTGGTCTTAAGTAAATATGTAGATCATTGTTATATTGACAAACGCTGTACGAACTAGCGTGAGGAATTTTTAAGACAGAGTGATTGCAGACGACGGGGAATTTTGTATTATAATATGTTAAGTAAGGTTATGGTAAAAGGAAAGCTAGTTCGAGTGCAAATTAAAATAGTTAATAACGTAAAGTATATATAAAACAGCAGAATATTTAATATTTATTTCGGGAAAAAGTACAATTCGAAAGTGTGTTACTTGTTGTTTGGTTAGTCATGAAAAGCGAGGACTAACACGAGAGAATGTTTTTCTATTGGCCTTAAAGGAAACCTACCAATCCGAACGGAGTATTCTTCGCGCATCTTTTGTCTCTTGGAGATACAGAATGCTTACAGCAGTGTAAACGAGTCGGAGCCCAGCCTTTCAATGGTACCGTCGTATGTAGTATGAGCTCCAAAGGAAATTGTTGTTTGCCGGTTTGAGTTGTGCTACATGTTTCAAAAGTGCTTTAAAGTGAAGGCCTATTTATCCCGCTGTGTTTTTTTAGAGGATAATATTATGGAAATGGAAGAGGATGTAGATGAAGATGAAATGGGAGATATAATACTGCGTAAAGAGTTTGACAGAGCACTGAAAGACTTGAGTCGAAACAAGGTCCCTGGAGTAGACAACATTCCATTAGAACTACTGACGGCCTTGGAAGACCAGTCCTGACAAAACTCTACCATCTGGTGAGCAAGATGTATGAGATAGGCGAAATTCCCTCAGACTTCAAGCAGAATATAATAATTTCAATCCCAAAGAAAGCTGGTGTTGACAGATGTGAAAATTACCGAACTATCAGCTTAATAGGTCATAGCTGCAAAATACTAACGCGAATTCTTTACAGACGAATGGAAAAACTGATAGAAGCCGACCTCGGGGAAGATCAGTTTGGATTCCGTAGAAATGTTGGAACACGAGAGGCAATACTGACCCTACGACTTACCTTAGAAGAAAGACTAAGGAAAGGCTAACCTAGCATTTGTAGACTTAGAGAAAGCTTTTGACAATGTTGGCTGGAATACTCTCTTTCAAATTCTGAAGGTGGCAGGGGTAAAATACAGGGAGCGAAAGGCTATTTACAATTTGTACAGAAAGCAGATGGCAGTTATAAGAGTCGAGGGGTATGAAAGGCAAGCAGTGGTTGGGAAATGAATGAGACAGGGTTGTAGCCTATCCCAGATGTTATTCAATCTGTATATTGAGCAAGCAATAAAGGAAACACAAAAAAAGTTCGGAGTAGGTATTTAAATCCTTGGAGAAGAAATAAAAGCTTTGAGGTTCGCCGATGACATTGTAATTCTGTCAGAGACAGCAAAGGACTTGGAAGAGCAGTTGAACGGAATGGACAGTGTCTTGAAAGGAGGGTATAAGATGAACATCAACAAAAGCAAAACGAGGATAATGGAATGTAGTCGAATTAAGTCGGGTAATGCTGAGGGAATTAAATTAGGAAATGAGACACTTAAAGTAGTAAAGGAGTTTTGCTATTTGGGGAGGAAAATAACTGATGATGGTCGAAGTAGAGAGGATATAACATGTAGACTGGCAATGGCAAGGAAAGCGTTTCTGAAGAAGAGGAATTTGTTAACATCGAGTATAGATTGAAGTGTCAGATATAAGTATTTGTATGGAGTGTAGCCATGTATGGAAGTGAAACATGGACGATAAATAGTTTAGACAAGAAGAGAATAGCAGCTTTCGAAATGTGGTACTACAGAAGAATGCTGAAGATTAGATGGGTAGATCACATAATTAATGAGGAGGTATTGAATAGAATTGGGGAGAAGAGGAGCTTGTGGCACAATTTGACTAGAAGAAGGGATCGGTTGGTAGGACATGTTCTGAGACATCGAGGGATCACCAATTTAGTATTGGAGGGCAGGGTGGAGCGTAAAAATTGTATAGGGAGACCTAGAGATGAATACACTAAGCAGATTCAGAAGGATGTAGGCTGCAGTAGGTACTGGGAGATGAAGAAGCTTGCACAGGACAGAGTAGCATGGAGATCTGCATCGAACCAGTCTCAGGACTGAAGACCACAACAACAACAACGGATTTTTAAGTAATTTTGTGTGTGAGGAAAGAGTAATTCCGCGTGGCATATTGAGCAGATCGATGACTAAAAACCTGAGTGCTTTAGACACTGATAAACTTAATAGTATGGCGAGCAGTTTAATTAGAGGACAATACGTGTTTAGTAGCTGTTCTTATCTCGAGAATTACGTTACCATAAACTTGCTAGCGTGAATAAAAGGGTTTGTGCATGACTGTGTTAGGATTGGCATGGGCTTGGCAGTGAACGTGTAATTCTGAACTTCAGAATATACCGACGTTTTGCCAGTTTTTCCGCTTTCTCCCAATTTTTAGAATAGTTACGCTGTATGCAGCCTGGTGTGAGTCGCAGTACGGTAGGTTTCTGCTCGGCTTTCCTACCGGCGATCTGCTGCCACGAGTTCACAGGTAGGTGCTGGTAAAAGGGACAGAAAGGAACCGCGCCGCCGCAGAAGGTCGTCACAGCCCCTCTTACCCAAAATCCACCCATTCTTTCGACGCCTCTGCGATGAAGGTCAGAACCGCGACACCCGGCGCCGAAATCACGGTGTTTTCTTACGGGTGGCCGAAGAAACAGATGCACGTTGTGAAGAAAACCGTCCTGTCGCTCGGGGTACTGTGAACTGTCGTTTTCGACATCGAAAAGTATGGCAGTCAGTGCCTGAAGAGAAGGGATGGTTTCATTGACACTCATTACGCCACCCACTACGGCCTTTTCATGATGTTTCTGAGCGGCGCCGAGTCTGAAATGTTTTCCTCGGCCACCCGTAAGAAAGTAATGTGATTTCTAACGCTGGGTTCGCTGTTCTGACTCCATCGCGGAGGCGTCAGAGGAAGGGGTGAAAAGTGGATAAGAGTAGCCGTGACGACCTCCAATCGTGTGACCCGTCCATGGTGGCATTGGTCAGAATTTTGGTGAAATTTGGTGCCAATGGGACGTCACTAACCCACCATACACGTCACATGAACATCTGAGCTCTGGTATTTTCTTACACGTGTCGACACCTTGTTGTCTGAAGAGTCACCGAGCCCATGTACGGCGACGGACCATGCTTTTGCACCATTACAGAGAATGGTTTTAGGCACCTTTGAGCCAAATTTCGAACTTATGCGACGGAATGGGAGGCAATTAAGGGAAACTGATCCTTTAAATTTGTTGCGCAATGTAAATTGAAGAATAACCGAGGAAGAGATATTCCGCTTCGATATTACGTTCAAAATTGCAAAAACTAAAACAGCTTTGAACAGGAAGGAAGAGCTAACATAAAGCAATACCAGTTTACACAATATTAAATAATTCTTTAAAAAAGTTGTGTGGGTCGTTGCCTTTAATTGGACAGATACATTGGCAGTAGGAGAGCCATAACCAAAATGGCTGCCGCCCTTAGAGACCACAGGTTGGAGTGGAATTTTAATTAGGTCATGAACAGGTAGAATGACCACTGTGAAACACGTCAGTGAAACACGTCTGTCACGATGACAGAAAATATCGGTTTGGGGCACTGCCAGGACACAGAGACCAAGGCAGGTTAACCTGTATATATGTATACTGTCCTTCCAGAGTTAAAATAATAGAAAAAAATTATGTCAAGAAGTAATGTATGACAAATTCCAAGGTTCGAGTGCACAATTAGGATAAAAAAGCTACAAAATTAACTACGAGGGTGAGTCAAATGAAAACCTTGAATATTTTTCAAAATATTATTTATTGTGCAGAAGTGGTACAAAGCTGTATCATGTTTCAACATAATCTCCCCCACGTTCAATGCAATTACTCTAGCGCTTACAAAGTGCATAAATTCCTTTAGAAAAAAAATTCTTTTGGTAGTCCGCGCAACCACTCATGCACCGCGTGGCGTACCTCTTCATCAGAACGGAACTTCTTTCCTCCCATTGCATCTTCGACTGGTCCAAACATGTGGAAATCATTGGGGCAAGGTCTGTTGAGTATGGTGAATGAGGAAGGCACTCAAAATGCAGGTCTTTGATTATTGCAACTGTTGTACGGGCAGTGTGGGGCCTTGCATTGTCATGTTGCAAAAGGACACCTGCTGACAGCAATCCACGTCGCTTTGATTTGATTGCAGGCCGCAGATGATTTTTTAGGAGATCTGGGTGTGATTCACTTGTGACAGTGGTCCCTCTAGGCATGTAATGCTCCAAAGTGACGCATTTTTCGTCCCAAAAGAGAGTGAGCATAACCTTCCCTGCTGATGATTCTGTTCGAAACTCTTTGGTTTTGGTGATGAGGAATGGCGCCATTCATTGCTATCTCTCTTCGTTTCTGGTTCGTGGAAGTGAACCCAGGTTTCGTCCCCAGTAACGATTCTTGCAAGGAAGCCATCACCTTCTCGTTCAAAGCGCCGAAGAAGTTCTTCACAGGAGTCAGCTGCCGTGGCACCCATCTTGCGGACACTTTGTGAAACTTGAGCACATCATGCACAATGTGGTGTGCTGACCCATGACTAATCTGTAAACATGCTGCATTGTCATTCAGTGTCACTCGGCGGTTTTCCTTCACTACGGCTTCAACTGCTGCAGTGTCCTATGGAGTCACAACTCGTTGTGCCTGACCTGGACGAGGAGCATCTTCCACTGAAGTCACACCATTTGCGAACTTTCTACTCAATTCGTAGACTTGCTGCTGTGAGAAACATGCGTCACCGTACTGAACCTTCATTCGTCGATGAATTTCAGTAGGTTTCACACCTTCACTACGCAAAAACCGAATAACAGAACGGTGTTCATCCCTGGTGTAAGTCGCAAGTGGGGCGGCCATCTTTATATTGATACTGCGACGGTATGTGTGCATCTGCACTATGCTGCCACCTACATGCCATTCTGCCATTCTGCAGGCTGTTTGTAGCACGCTTAGAACTGACAGGATAACGGCACGAAATTTAATTTGGTATTACAAATTTAAGGTTTTCATTTGACTCACCCTCGTACCTACTGTTAACTGAAGAGACTTGTGGAAAATCGGAAGAAAAAGAGTACGAGATATATTGATGGCCAACAAACTGACTGAGAAAACATGCAAAGAGGGGGAAGCATACTGTGACAGATAATTAGGAGTACTAAGTTGATCACAAGCTAGGCCATAGCTGAATGTGAACACGAAAGCTAGCCCAGCCCAAATTACCCAACAGTACCCTGACCTTTCTCATATATGGAGCATCTGCTACTAAATTCACCTACAATTTTAACTCCCCGCCCCCCTTCCTCTCTTTCCCCCATAACCAAACTGACATTTCCTTGATACCTCAGGATGTTTCCCCATCAACCGGTACCACCACCACATGTAGACAGTTTCTATTCACTTCTCATGTGTACTGTTTATCGTCTATGTTTCATTTCCGCAATAGGCTACACTTCAGATAAATTCCTTCAAAAGAGACTTCCTAACACTTAACTGTATATTCGATGGTAAAGTATTTTTCATTTTCAGAAACGCTTTCCCTGCTATTGCCAGTCTGTGTTTTCACTGATCAGCCAGAAGATTATGACCACCTACCTAATAGGCGGTACGCCCATCTGTAGCACGAATAACAGCGGCGACGCGTCGTGGCATGGAAGCAGTGAGGCCTTGCTACGTCGCTGGTGAGAGCTGGCACCACATCTGCACACAAACAAGTCAGCTAATCGCTGTAAATTCCAGGGAGGGGGACGCTGAGCTCTGACGCCACGTTTTATCACTTCCCAGGTGAGTTCTACTGGGGTCAGATCTGGCGAGTTGGAGTGGCCAACACATCAACTGGAATTCGCCACTGTGTCCCTCGAACCACTATCACACTCCTAGTCTTGTGACATCGAGCATTATCTTGTTGAAAAAGCCGGTTGTTGTGGCCGAGCGGTTCTAGGCGCTTCAGCCCGGAACCGCGCTGTTGACACGGTCGCAGGTTCGAATCCTGCCTCGGGCATGGATGTGTGTGATGTCCTCAGGTTAGTTAGCTTTAAGTAGTTCTAGGGGACTGATGACCACAGCTGTTTAGTCCCATGGTGCTCAGAGCCATTTGAACCATTTGGTTGAAAAATGCCACTGACGTCGGGAAACGTGACCGCCATGAAGAGGTGTACTTGGTCTGCAGCCAGTGTACGATACACCTTGGCCGTCATGGTGCCTTGCACGAGCTAGACTGGATTTATCGATGCCCATGTGAATAATCCTCACAGCATAATGGAGCCACCGCCAGCTTCTCTTTGTCCCGCAGTACAGCTGTCAAGGAGCTGTTCCCCTGGAAGATGACGGATTCGCACCTTCCCATCGGCGTGACGTCCGCCCCCAGTAGCTGAATGGTCAGCGTGACGGATTGTCAATCCTCTGGGCCTGGGTTCGATTCCCGGTTGGGTCGGGCATTTTCTCCACCCAGGCACTGGGTGTTGTGCTGTCATCATGATCCTATCATCCTCATCGACTGCAAGTCGCCGAAGTGGCGCCAAATTGAAAGACCGGCACCAGGCGAATGGTCTGCCCGATGGGGGGCCCTAGCCATACGATTAAATAAATAAATAAATCGGCGTGATCAAGAAGGTGTCGGGATTCATCAGACCATGCAACGCTCTGGCACTTTGACAAAGTCCAGTGCCGATGGTCACGTGCCCATTTAAGTCGTAGTTGCTGATGTCGTGACATTAACATTGGCACATGCTTGGGTCATCGGCTGTCGAGGCCCATCGTTAGGCATGTTTGGTGCACTGTGTGTTCAGATACACTTTTACTCTGGCCAGCATTAAAGCCTGATGTTAGTTGCGCCGCAGTTCGCCGCCTGTCCTGTTTTACCAGACTGCCCAGCCTACGACGTCCGACATCTGGTAGGAGGGGTGGTCGCCCAAACCCACGACGTTTGGATGTTGTTTCACCTCGATTTTGCCACCTGTTGAAGACATTCATCACACCCGACAAGTCGTGCAGTTTCCTAAATGCTTGTACCGAGCCCAGGACCATTACAATGAAACTCAGATAGCTCGTACATTCCCCATTCTACACACGGACAGCACACTGACTAATAAATACTATATGCACCGTGCGTGTGGCTGACAAGCATTCATTCCTCGTTAAGTGACGCTGCTATCACCTGGACAGCTTCATATCGATAGTGGGTCGGTGGTCATAATGTTCTGGCTGATCAGTGTATGTCCTCTCTGCTTCGGCCGTCCCTTTCCATAACTTTCTTCATGTTTGTTTCATTCGTGTAGTTCTCCTTTTTATTCCTTCTACCATCTCATCTTTGCATAGTATCTGAGCTCTTGAGATTATATTGCTCTATTTCTGCAAATACATCGCTAGTGGCGCCTTACGCACTAAAGCGCAACTCATGTCTTTCGAAGAAAGTGGAAGAAACAACAAAGTCTTTATGTTGAACTTCAACAAAGTATTAGGAAAAGCAATCGTCGTCATGAGTCGGGCGTGCCGTTCACAATGGTGCAAGAACGTTCAGGTGACGGCGCTGGCGTCCACGCCTCATCACAGATGTGGGTGTCGGAGACTTCCCTCTCTCTAAAATAGAACAGGCGGTGGTCTGTGGCAGATCTGCAGACAGAGTACAATGCTGGGGGGCAGGCACAAGTGCTAAGGAGGACACCGTGTTCAACGTGGGATCACCGCAGCAGGCGACCCTCACCTGTTCCCAAGTTGACCTGAGGACATCGTCAATTACGACTCCAGTGAGTACAAGGTCACCGATATTGGACCACTGGTCAATAGAAACGTATCCAAGGTCAGATGAATCACGTTTCTTTTTACAACCTCTCAATGGTCGTGTCCATACACACCGTTATTCAATGAACAGCTGCTCGAAACATGGACATGCCACAGACGCAGGCCCGTGGCGGTAGGACGGCAGTAATTTAAGGCACCATGGCAGCTGAAGACTGCGAGCAAATTATTAGTGACCACCTGCAATCCCTTAAGTGTGATGTCGTCCACATCGGCAGTGGCATCTTCCAGCAGGATAATTATCCATGCCGCAAGGCCAGAAACGTGTTATGGTGGTTTGAGGCGAATGATAGTGCACTCATGTTGCTGTGCCGGCCACCAAATTCGCCTGGTCTGAGCCCGATGGAGCACGTCTGAGATGGTATCGGGTGAAGCTCCGCACTCTTCAACCAGTGGCCCACAAGTTGACTGACCTGTGTCTAGATATCTTGAACCACATACCTTAGAGGAACCTATCAGAAGGTCTTATCGTAACCATGCCACGCAGAATCGCCGCTGTTTTGCATTTCAAACTTGGACCAACACATATTAAGCAGGTGATGTTTTGTTTACCGGTGCATCATTTCTATTCCTAATGCATTAAACCTTACTACACTCCTGGAAATGGAAAAAAGAACACATTGACACCGGTGTGTCAGACCCACCATACTTGCTCCGGACACTGCGAGAGGGCTGTACAAGTAATGATCACACGCACGGCACAGCGGACACACCAGGAACCGCGGTGTTGGCCGTCGAATGGCGCTAGCTGCGCAGCATTTGTGCACCGCCGCCGTCAGTGTCAGCCAGTTTGCCGTGGCATACGGAGCTCCATCGCAGTCTTTAAGACTGGTAGCATGCCGCGACAGCGTGGACGTGAACCGTATGTGCAGTTGACGGACTTTGAGCGAGGGCGTATAGTGGGCATGCGGGAGGCCGGGTGGACGTACCGCCGAATTGCTCAACACGTGGGGCGTGAGGTCTACACAGTACATCGATGTTGTCGCCAGTGGTCGGCGGAAGGTGCACGTGCCCGTCCACCTGGGACCGGACCGCAGCGACGCACGGATGCACGCCAAGACCGTAGGATCCTACGCAGTGCCGTAGGGGACCGCACCGCCACTTGCCAGCAAATTAGGGACACTGTTGCTCCTGGGGTATCGGCGAGGACCATTCGCAACCGTCTCCATGAAGCTGGGCTACGGTCCCGCACACCGTTAGGCCGTCTTCCGCTCACGCCCCAACATCGTGCAGCCCGCCTCCAGTGGTGTCGCGACAGGCGTGAATGGAGGGACGAATGGAGACGTGTCGTCTTCAGCGATGAGAGTCGCTTCTGCCTTGGTGCCAATGATGGTCGTATGCGTGTTTGGCGCCGTGCAGGTGAGCGCCACAATCAGGACTGCATACGACCGAGGCACACAGGGCCAACACCCGGCATCATGGTGTGGGGAGCGATCTCCTACACTGGCCGTACACCACTGGTGATCGTCGAGGGGACACTGAATAGTGCACGGTACATCCAAACCGTCATCGAACCCATCGTTCTACCATTCCTAGACCGGCAAGGGAACTTGCTGTTCCAACAGGACAATGCACGTCCGCATGTATCCCGTGCCACCCAACGTGCTCTAGAAGGTGTAAGTCAACTACCCTGGCCAGCAAGATCTCCGGATCTGTCCCCCATTGAGCATGTTTGGGACTGGATGAAGCGTCGTCTCACGCGGTCTGCACGTCCAGCACGAACGCTGGTCCAACTGAGGCGCCAGGTGGAAATGGCATGGCAAGCCGTTCCACAGGACTACATCCAGCATCTCTACGATCGTCTCCATGGGAGAATAGCAGCCTGCATTGCTGCGAAAGGTGGATATACACTGTACTAGTGCCGACATTGTGCATGCTCTGTTGCCTGTGTCTATGTGCCTGTGGTTCTGTCAGTGTGATCATGTGATGTATCTGACCCCAGGAATGTGTCAATAAAGTTTCCCGTTCCTGGGACAATGAATTCACGGTGTTCTTATTTCAATTTCCAGGAGTGTAGTTAATCATCTGATTGTGCAACTGGAATTTTGTTTAGTTTTGTTCACAAGACGAAAGATTACTTCTGCTTCACATCTACAACACAAGCTACGGCTCACTGGTAGTGTATTTGTTGATAGGCACTGAAGAATGGTCCGTAAATACGGCAGTGGTGGTGATCTTGTTGAGTCGCAACGTTTCTGCCTCTTTGGCTGCTACTTCTGCGAGCTCGTTGTTATCGATTATGATCGGTCGCAGCTTGCAATACAATGAAACAGCGCAACAAACTAAACTGTTTTATAAGTTACATAGTGTCGTACAGGGTGTGGAAAAAGGGGAAGTGTCCTATCATGTATAAACCATGTCCGCTGTATTTCTGGAAGCCTGACTTGCTCTAATAGCACAGGTAATTTGTCTAGCAGAAGCTGGTGTTAAACAGCACTTGTCATTTTGCCATTAAATGTATAGAGCTACAAGTCTGTCACGAACAATTTCTGGCCACGCATGACACTAAAGCCAACGTGAAGCCTTGCTAGCATGATCCATAGAGGATTTGCATCTGTCCACATGTACATATTGTGGTAATTTATAGTGCAAGTCTGCGTGAATCGCGCCTCACCCGTAAATGAATTACGTGCACGTCCGGTCTTACAATCCGTTGGCAGAACTCTAACCTCACAAGGTAATCTTCTGATCTGAGCTTGGAAACGGCGCAGGACCGACGACGCAAATGCACGGTTTGTGCGTTCAGTACCTGCAGGTCTTCGCACATTTGTTTCAAGGTCATCTTTCACCCATCGCAGCTCTCACCCCTCTTCATCCGGCTGCCGCGCGGGATTAGCCGAGCGGTCTTAGGCGCTGCAGTCATGGACTGTGTGGCTGGTCCCGGCGGAGGTTCGGGTCCTCCCTCGGGCATGGGTGTGTGTGTTTGTCCTTAGGATAATTTAGGTTAAGTACTGTGTAAGCTTAGGGACTGATGACCTTAGCAGTTGAGTCCCATAAGATTTCACACACATTTGAACATTTTCGAACTCCTGGCTGATGTGCAGTGCGGTGGGCAACAGGTTGGTCTCCCACTGTTGTCCAGGGCGTCTACAGACACGTCTTCGGCCTGAAGTTTCATTGACTGGCGTAGCATTGTCCTCAGTGACGAGTCCTGCTTCGAACTGAGCTCCGATAACCAGCGAAGAGGTGTCTGGAAACGTCCTGTGCAGTGGTTGGATACCGACCTGACTGTCGCCTACGAAACAGCCAAAGAACCAGGAGTCATGGGCTGTGGTGCCATTTCTTTTCACAGCAGGACCCCTTTGGTTGTTATCCCCGGCATCCCTACAGCACAGCGGTACATCGACGATATTCTACAAACAGTTTTGTTGCCGTTCTTGGCAAGCCATTTGGGGTTACCTTTCAGCAAGTTAGTGCCCGCCCACAAACGGCGAGAGTTTCGACTGTGTCCTCGTGCCTGCGAACCCCAACGTTGGCCAGCAAAGTCACCAGATGTCTCCCAAATTGAGAACGTTTCCAGTTTTATCGGCAGGACCCTCCAGCCATCTCGAGATTTTGACGATCGAACGCGCCAATTGGACGGAATGCGACACGATATCCCCCAGCAGCACATCCAGCAACTCTATCAATCAAAGCCAGGCTGAAAAGCTGCTTGCGGAAGGGCCAGAGGTGAACCAAGGCATTAGTGTCTTGCTCCATTTCTCTTGAGTACATCGTCAAGTTTCTCTGAAACTGTAATCATCTGTTCGTCTGTACACATAATTCACATCTCCCAGTTTCCATCGCATTCATATAATTCCTTGGTGGTGCATCGTTTTTATGTTCAAATGGCTCTGAGCACTATGGGAATCAACTTCTGAGGTCATCAGTCCCCTAGAACTTAGAACTACATAAACCTAACCAACCTAAAGACATCACACACAACCATGCCAAAGGCAGGATTCGAACCTGTGACCGTAGCGGTCTCGCGGTTCCAGACTGTAGCGCCTAGAACCGCTCGGCCACCCCAGCCGGCCGTTTTTATGTCTTAGAGTGTGTCTGGTGACACAGAACAGCAAAATAACTACAAAGCCTGACCAGTTAGCCAGCTTCCGCTACAGTGAGTTGGTGATGATGATGATGATGATGATGATGATGATGATGTTTGGTATGTGGGGCGCTCCACTGCGCGGTTACCAGCGCCCGTGCAAATTCCCAACCTTTGCTCAGTCCAGACTCACCACTTGCGTGAATGAGGATGAAATGTTGAGGACAACACAAACACCCAGTCATCTCGAGGCAAGTGAAAACCCCTGTCCCCGCCGGGAATCGAACCCGGAACGCCGTGCTCGGGAAGCGAGAACGCGACCGCTAGACCGCCAGCTGTGGACCTACTTTGAGTTGGGTTTACAACCACGCCGTACCGACCTGCTCGAGCGGGACGTCTCCGATCTTGCTGACCATCTGCTGCCACGCGGGCCGCACCTTCCGGCAGTAGGAGTCGTAGTAGTCGACCAGGCTGAAGTTGGCCTGCGGCGTCTTCCTGCCCTGGCCCTTGGCCTTCTTCTGGTCCTGCGGCGCCGGCAGGAACACCTTGCGGCCCAGCGCCTCCGCCTGCTTGTGCTTCAGCTGCAGCAGCATCCCGCGCCACGCCGCTGCACCGCCGCCGCCCACCTGCAGGCAAACGGGACCCACTGTCAAGGCGTTCATTCGTCGCCACCGTCACAACACTGCCGTAAACGCACACGCTTATTTCCTGTTCCGTGGGCTGCGTAGTGGGTTGGGGGTTTCGTTACACTAGATGTTGAGCGTTAGTGACAGAGGGGAGCGTAGGTCATTATTTTCTACATCTACATCTACATACATACTCCGCAACGCACCATACGGTCTGTGGCGAAGGGTACCTCGTACCACAACTAGCATCATCTCTCCCTGTTCCACTCCCAAACACAACGAGGGAAAAATGACTGCCTATATGCCTCTGTACGAGCCCTAATTTCTCTTATCTTTGTGGTCTTTCCGCGAAATGTAAGTTGGTGGCAGTAAAATTGTACTGCAGACAGCCTCAAATGCTGGTTCTCTAAATTTCCTCAGTAGCGATTCACGAAAGGAACGCCTCCTTTCCTCTACAGACTCCCACCCGAGTTCCTGAAGCATTTCCGTAACACTCGCGTGATGATCAAACCTACCAGTAACAAATCAAGCAGCCCGCCTCTGAATTCCTTCTATGTCCTCCCTCAATCCGACCTGATAGGGATCCCAAACGCTCGAGCAGTACTCAAGAACAGGTCGTATTAGTGTTTTATAAGCGGTCTCCTTTACAGATGAACCACATCTTCCCAAAATTCTACCAATGAACCGAAGACGACTATCCGCCTTCCCCCCAAATACCATTACATGCTTGTCCCACTTCATATCGCTCTGCAATATTACGCCCAAATATTTAATCGACGTGACTGTGTCAAGCGCTACACTACTAATGGAGTATTCAATCATTACGGGATTCTTTTTCCTATTCATCAGCATTAATTTACATTTATCTATATTTAGAGTTAGCTGCCATTCTTTACACCAATCACAAATCCTGTCCATCTTGTACCCTCCTACAGTCACTCAACGACGACACCCTCCCGTACACTACAGCATCATCAGCAAACAGCCGCACATTGATATCCACCCTATCCAAAAGATCATTTATGTAGATAGAAAACAACAGCGGACCTACCACACTTCCCTGGGGCACTCCAGATGATACCCTCACCTCCGATGAACACTCACCATCGAGGACAACGTACTGGATTCTATTACTTAAGAAGTCTTCGAGCCACTCACATACTTGGGAACCAATCCCATATGCTCGTACCTTCGTTACGAGTCTGCAGTGGGGAACCGAATCAAACGATTTCCGGAAGTCAAGGAATATGGCATCCGTCTGATACCCTTCATCCATGGTTTGTCAGGAATGGCGTGAGGGAAAGCGACACTTTGGGGCGGTGGAATACGTTCTGTCCTTGGTTCAATGGGTGAGGTGTGAGTGAAACATCGGTGAGTCCATTATGTCGTGTATTGATACATACGACCCTTGAACCAACTGAGTAACACATTGTGTTTTAACCCGCTAAATTGCTCGCGGCACGGAGTCATAGCGTGCATATTCCAGTGGCCGCTGTTGCGGCGACGGCTCGCATTGCAGGTGAAACGTCCTCTTTGAAAAATTATGACTGTGCTGGTAAACCCCTTACGTTATTTGATTTTCAAACAGCTGAGCAAAACTGAACGTACTCAGACATTTCTCTTTACTTATTCTGATCATCACTAAACTGACACACAATATTTTTTCTTAGCGCAACGCAATCTGACTTTCAATAATCCCTACAAAAGAATGGCCCTGACTAACAATAACCTATACCTTTCATGAATCACTTACCTCACAAAAATCTTCGTTACTCGAACTACTGCAATACAGCGAGCGCCAATACTGCCAGCTAAATGAAAGATTCTAACTACTGAAGGCACTAACTACTGATAGGCATAGTTAGCAAATGAAAGATTTTCATAGAGAACAAACGATGTATTTAACAGTGTTCAAAAGTCATAATATATATATATCAGTTCATGACATCCAGTCTTACAAATTTCCTTTTTCTGACGGACACACGTCCAGATCGTCCGCACTCAAAACTCTGCCACCTCTCTCCCCACATCCACCACTGCTGGCGGCTCACCTCCAACTACGCAACGTTACGCGCTGTTCACATCCAACTGCCCGACACTACAATAGTGAATATTCCAACAATGGCAACCAGCCACAGACTGCACACAGCACAGTCAGTGATTTTCATACAGAGCGCTACGTGGCGTTACCAACATAAAAACAGTGCCCAATACATATTTGTTAATTTTTTTATATTAACGCTAACAAATATATCAAATGCACACAATTATTGATACACTGTTTGTCAAAAGCAAAAATTGTCGACTGTCCATAAAGACAGTCCTGATCATGCATCACAGTAGTAATTACATTGCACAAAGTCTGAGCAGTAAAAGAAAATGCACACAGAAGTAGTGGATTTCCATGCAGTCTTGAAGAACTAGTATTGTCCTTCCAACGGAAAGACAATGCTAACTCTTGACATGCTGACAGGTAATGGGCCACAACAGAGGAAACCCACAGCACAATCAGTCGAAGTTTTGAAGAATATTGGTAGGTAGGTCATCACAGAGCAGACCCACTGTAGTCCTGGTAGAGATTATGGTATTGGTGGGCCACCAGACGTGCAGACGCACTGCAGTCCTTGTAGAGAGAATGGTATTGGTGGGCCATCAAAGGTGCAGACCCACTGCAGTCCTCGTAGAGATTATAGTATTGGTGGGCCACCACATGTGCAGACGCACTACAGTCCTTGTAGAAATAATGGTAATCGTTGGCCATCTCCCTCCCCACCTCCACCACTGCTGGCGGCTCACTTCCAACTGCGCAATGCTACGCGCTGTTCCCATCCAACTTCCCAACACTACAATAGTGAATATTCCAACAATGCCACCCAGCCACAGACTGCCCACAGCACAGTCAGTAATTTTCATACAAACTGCTATGTGGCGTTACAAACATAAAAACCTAAACAGGCTACTTACAGAGGGAGCGCCAGGCAGCTTATTCTTCCACTCAGCACTGTACCCATGACCCACTGCGGCGGCGCAATCTTCTCCTTGTGAAGTCGCTCGTTGCATTATTAACAAGCGGCTATGGCGTGGCGTGGCGTCCCGGAATCGAACCAGCGAACCTAAGCTTCGGCGTCTTCTGGTGGAGTTCATCAGCCTCTAGGTTCACAGGTGACCCATTTGGTGACGCCGCAGCCCCTTCGTCCTCACCAGCCAACTGGGTAAGTACCACACCAACATCTTTCCGGTAACTTCTGGGATGCCATCTTCTGCACTGACCTACTGGCGCGGTACCGACGTATTCTTCTGTCGAGCAGCGTTGCAGCTAAGTCGTTGCAATGAAGTGTGTCTTCCGCTAACTAACCATCGGTTTGTCCATCCAGGCGACGTTTCTTCGTCTCTTCTTTCTCCCCTCAAAGCACTGCCTCATGCCCGTTTACCGGAGGTGTTTATGCGTTGTTTTCGCCAATGTCGTGAAGTTTCTAGGACGGCGACTGACTCCTTGGTCGTTGATCTATGCTTCTCACGTTGGATAAACACGTGGCCAATGTCGACACACGTGACGGATTTCCTTGTTTCACCTCTATGCGGGCGTTGCCCTGTCGTCATTCTCCGCATCGCCAGATACGTCACGCACGTGAGTTGAGTCTCCCGACAGCTCCTGGAGCATTGACGGCTGACGTGCAAACTGCACTGGACGTTGTCCTCCTTGACAGCAATGCCAGCCTGCTTTGTCGTTGATCTCTCCAAGTGCCATCTGCTACTGCGCAAGCTCCGCTGGTAATCGGCCTCCTTTATCGACTGATGCCGCTTGCGAATACTATGGCTTAGCGTGTCAAAGTCTCTAAAATGTTCAGTTGTTGTTGTTGTTGTGGTCTTCAGTCCTGAGACTGGTTTGATGCAGCTCTCCATGCTACTCTATCCTGTGCAAGCTTCTTCATCTCCCAGTACCTACTGCAATCTACATCCTTCTGAATCTGTATAGTGTAATCATCTCTTGGTCTCCCTCTACGATTTTTACCCTCCACGCTGCCCTCCAATACTAAATTGGTGATCCCTTGATGTCTCAGAACATGTCCTACCAACCGGTCCCTCCTTCTAGTCAAGTTGTGCCTCAAGCTCCCATCCTCCCCAATTCTATTCAATACCTCCTCATTAGTTATGTGATCTACCCATCTAATCTTCAGCATTCTTCTGTAGCACCACATTTCGAAAACTTCTATTCTCTTCTTGTCCAAACTAGTTATCGTCCATATTTCACTTCCATACATGGTTACGCTCCATACAAATACTTTCAGAAACGACTTCCTGACACTTAAATCAATACTCGATGTTAACAAATTTCTCTTCTTCAGAAACGCTTTCTTGCCATTGCCAGTCTACATTTGATATCCTCCCTACTTCGACCATCACCAGTTATTTTGCTCCCCAAATAGCAAAACTCCTTTACTACTTTAAGTGTCTCATTTCCAAATCTAATTCCCTCAGCATCACCCGACTTAATTCGACTACATTCCATCATCCTCGTTTTGCTTTTGTTGATGTTCATCTTATACCCTCCTTTCATGACACTGTCCATTCCGTTCAACTGCGCTTCCAAGTCCTTTGCTGTCTCCGACAGAATTACAATGTCATCAGCGAACCTCAAAGTTTTTATTTCTTCTCCATGGATTTTAATACCTACTCCGAATTTTTCTGTTGTTTCCTTCACTGCTTCCTCAATATACAGATTGAATAACATCGGGGATAGGCTACAACCCTGTCTCACTCCCTTCCCAACCACTGCTTCCCTTTCATGTCCCTCGACTCTTATAACTGCCATCTGGTTTCTGTACAAATTGTAAATAGCCTTTCGCTCCCTGTATTTTACCCCTGCCACCTTCAGAATTTGAAAGAGAGTATTCCAGTCAACATTGTCAAAAGCTTTCTCTAAGTCTACAAATGCTAGAAACGTAGGTTTGCCTTTTCTTAATCTAGCTTCTAAGATAAGTCGTAAGGTCAGAATTGCCTCACGTGTTCCAATATTTCTACGGAATCCAAACTGATCGTCCCCGAGGTCAGCTTCTACCAGTTTTACCATTCGTCTGTAGAGAATACGCGTTAGTATTTTGCATCCGTGACTTATTAAACTGATTGTTCGGTAATTTTCACATCTGTCAGCACCTGCTTTCTTTGGGATCGGAATTATTATATTCTTCTTGAAGTCTGAGGGTATTTCGCCTGTCTCATACATCTTGCTCACCAGATGGTAGAGGTTTGTCAGGACTGGCTCTTCCAAGGCCGTCAGTAGTTGTAATGGAATGTTGTCTACTCCCAGGGCCTTGTTTCGACTCAGGTCTTTCAGTGCTCTGTCAAGCTCTTCACGCAGTATCGTATCTCCCATTTCATCTTCATCTACATCCTCTTCCATTTCCATAATATTGTCCTCAAGTACATTGCTCTTGTATAGGCCCTCTATATACTCCCTCCACCTTTATGCTTTCCCTTCTTTGCTTAGAACTGGGTTTCCATACGAGCTCTTGATATTCATGCAAGTGGTTCTCTTTTCTCCAAAGGTCTCTTTAATTTTCCTGTAGGCAGTATCTAACTTACCACTAGTGAGATAATCGTCTACATCGCTACATTTGTCCTCTAGCCATCCCTGCTTAGCCATTTTGCACTTCCTGTCGATCTCGTTTTTGAGACGTTTGTATTCCTTTTTGCCTGCTTCATTTACTGCATTTTTATATTTTCTCCTTTCATCAATTAAATTCAGTATTTCTTCTGTTACCCAAGGATTTCTACTAGCCCTCGTCTTTTTACTTACTAGGTCCTCTGCTGCCTTCACTACTTCATCTCGTTCAGTTAACCTGTACTAAGTCTTTACGTATTTTTCTGCCAGATGTCTGCTTTGAACAACGATAAATAACACAGAATTATTATACACCCTGTGAGAACGGCCTTGCCGCGGTGGTAACACCGGTTCCCGTCAGATCACCGAAGTTAAGTGCTGTCGGGCTGGGCTAGCGCTTGGATGGGTGACCATCTGATCTGCTGAGCGCTGTTGGCAAGCGAACTGAGGAGCTACTTGATTGAGAAGTAGCGGCTCCGGTCTCGGAAACTGACGTACGGCCAGGAGAGCGGTGTGCTGACCACATGCCCCTCTGTATGCGCATCCAGTGACGCCAGTGGTCTGAGGATGACACGGCAGTCGGTCGGTGCCTTTGTGCCTTCATGGCCTGTTCGGGAGGAGATTATACACCCTACAGCTGTTCTTGTAGTCACTATGTGCTGCACACAATGTCCAGCCTACAAATCACCATGGTGGATAGCCCTTGTTACACCTTCTGTCGCAGTGAAGGGGCTAGCAATGATAAACAACTAAAAATTCTCGTTTGTCAAATTGTCATGTACATAAAACACAGGAAACACAGATTTTTATCAGAGAGTAAGGTATCATGGTTGAAATATCCACGTTATAACAAGCTCGTTAGATGCAGACTGATATTTATAATAGGTAAATAACGTTTCTTTTTAATTTTTAATGCCCTTTGTAGATGGAAGGACATTACAGTCGCCCAAAATAGGTAATGGTTTCACACTCAGTGATTCTTAAATGGGTCTGGATGCTAGATTTCTCTTCAGAAATCGAACATTGGTTTTACATGGTTGTTAATCCTGCGCTGGATCACGAAACTTGGTTGGCTTGATTTATACTGAAAAATATCAAATGGCTCTGAGCACTATGGGAATTAACTTCTGAGGTCATCAGTCCCCTAGAACTTAGAACTACTTAAACCTAACTAACCTAAGAACATCACACAAATCCATGCCAGAGGCAGGATTCGAACCTGCGACCGTAGCGGTCGCGCGGTTCCAGACTGTAGCGCCTAGAACCGCTCGGCCACCCCGGCCGGCTATTTATACTGAGATGGGTAGTCTAATTATATATGGAAAATGAGCCTGCAATGAGTAATATTCTGTTTCTTATTGAAAATTATGTCGAAATAATATACTCGCTTAGAAACAGCGAAAAATTGTCTATTTCGCTGACATACAATAACTGATCGCTATGAATCGATGACAAAAATAAAGACAATAAAAAATAAGAACCACAAAAATTACATGCTCTGCCCTGTATAGACAGCCAAACAAAAAAAGTGAAGTACCCATCTGGAGAAGAGCAAACGAAATGAAACGTCACGTATTGAGAGTCCGCGATGTTACTGCAATGGCTTCCAAATCGGGTCAGTTTATCAAGGTTCAAATGGCTCTAATCACTATGGGACTTAAGATCTGAGGTCATCAGTCCTCTAGACTTAGAACTACTTAAACCTAACTAACCTAAGGACATCACACACATCCATGCCCGAGGCAGCATTCGAACCTGCGACTGTAGGAGCAGCGCGGTTCCGGACTGAAGCGCCTAGAACCATTCGGCGACAGCAGCCGGCGTTTATCAAGGAACTTGGCAGAATGAACCTAGTTATCACAATGGCGTTACACCCCCTCTGGCAGGAAAACACGCAATAACTCGCTTGGGGATGGTGTCATAAAGCCTTTGTAGTCTTTTTATTATGGAAAGTACGTCCACCACTCATGTACGTAATCCTTGGTTTTCTGAATACTCGCACTGGGATGGAACTGATGTTCGAGATGATGCAAGACTTGTTGTGTCAGCGACAAATCTGTGGATTTCAGAGGTCACAGAAGTATCTCAATATCAGTCAGGCAGCTCACAGAGGTACGTCCCATGTGCGGACGAGCACTGTCCTGTTCAAAAATAGAAGTTACCGTCACGCAAGCGGTGACACATGCGGATGGAAGATGTTTGTGACATTCCAGTGTGCTATCAGAGTCAGCACCAGCTGCGACCTGACGTATTCGACGGCTCCTCACACTGTGATGCCAGGAGTAACACCACTGTTTCTCCCCAAAACAATGGAAGAATGGGACGTCTCTCACGTCACAGCCCTGTTCGCCGACAATAGTCATCAGGGACATTGCAGCACTAGGATCCGTCGCTGGAGAAAATTCAGCACTGTTTAGCAGCAGTTCATGCTTCCCAGTCAAGCTATCGCTCGAGAAGCAGCCGTTTCCGTACGACGGTGCTTCAGAAGTCTGGCTGCTCCTAGTCTCCAATCAATGGTGAAGGACTATTGTAGGCAGTCCATTCCTCGTTTTTGGACGGCAGCTGCAGATGTGAAGGGGGTTACAACGTGTGGTGTTGCACAGTTGTGGCCGGCCAGTGTGGCCGTGCGGTTCTAGGCGCTTCAGTCTGGAACCGCGGGACCACTACGGTCGCAGGTTCGAATCCTGCCTCGGGCATGGGTGTTTGTGAAGTCCTTAGGTTGGTTAGGGTTACGTAGTTCTACGTTCTAGGGGACTGATGACCTCAGATGTTAAGTCCCATAGCGCTCAGAGCAATTTGAACTTTTTTTTTTTTTTTTTTTTTTTTTCATTTGGCTGTTGTCAGATCCGAATGCCCCACTAACCTGGATTACTGCACGACTCGACCAACTAGAGACCGAAATGTGGCCTCTTTATAACTCTAAGAGGTGCTGATAACGCTTTCTCATAGGAGCGTTCAGTATCTCCATGGCCTTCACAGTGATCAGTCAACATCTGACACTACTCGCGCCCTTTACGTACCGTACAAGGCCCCATAACAAAACTAAACAAGAAAAACCCTAAGCTCTCCTGTGGCTGTTCTATCTACTCTAATTATCGAAACACCTACTGGCCGTGTATAGATGTACACAGCTACAGCTACATCTGACCATGTCTTCTCGGTGCTTCATTTTTTTATCAGGACCATGAGCCTTATTTATCTTCATATACATATTTTCATAGTCACATCTGAGATGACAAATGCTTCTGTAAACGAGAGCTTTCCCAATCACATTACCAAATATTGACGACAATGCAGCCTCTCATTGCCTCAGATATGAAAAACATAGTTTGAATCGAAGTCCTTCACATTATTCATTTGTTCATGTCTACATAGGTACTGCAGTGACAGTGGTGATGGACTGATACGTTAGTTGGTGAGGTGTACTGAGATGACATTATTCACGATCCTGGGTGGGCTGTAGTGGTGTGGTGGCAGGTGGCAGCCAGTGGACAGTCATGGCTACAACACTGGTTGAATAAGTCCTCTTTTTGTTTTTGATGACAATTAAAGGAACAAATGTGGAGTGGGAGAGTGGTCAGTGCCCCCCCCCCCTCCCCCTAACATACGCGGCCATGGCTGGTGACGTGTGCTGCTATCAACAGCACTGCATGATCCCTCACGCTATCGTGGCAGCTGGCAAAGTGGTGATACCAGCACGGCGGCAGCAAATCCGTCTCAGGAACAGCGCCAGGTGGTGCGTGACAGGCGGACAACATGTGGCGTTAGGCATCTAGCCTGCCCACGTTGCTCAGCATTATGTGTACAAGGGGAGAAGTGAGATCAAACCGCGACCCCCAGGATGAATGATGGCGGTGGTGTGGGCCTGCACTGGGTGATGGTGGACAGCGTGTGCTTGCTTGGTACAAAGAACAGCAACAGCATTCACTCTGGTCACGCAATGATGGTTGGGCAGAAGACGACCGGCAGTAGGCGCCAGTCATTCAGCAGCTGACCTGTTGAGGGATAAGCGCCAATCTGGCAGAGTCCCAGCTCAGCACAGGCAGCGATCTGCAGCTACTGACAGCACAGTCTGGCGGTGGCAGCATGCTGGGTCATCTTGGATGGCGAAAAGCTGTGTACCTCTCCTCGTGAGTAGCGGCTGATGCTGACTACAAGCTGAGACTGAGTCTAAATTGGGTGGTATATGTACGAGCTGGGCCAACCAGTGTTTCTGTCATGACAGCTGGTGATGCTGGGTGCAATCGTTGCGAAAACATAAAATCATTTTCCGTAGCTTTATTGTCATGTCAGGATCTTCAAAAGCCCTGTTTGGGCTGTAATGTCTATTAACGTCTTTCAAGGGGGCTGGGTGGCGTCTTCTGGAACGTCAGCTTACTGAATACATGTTCTTGCTTTCTGTATGTGTGGCAGAACGCCTAGTGACTGAGGTGTTTTGTGATATCATCCTCATGACACCGTTTTGCTGAGCCAGTCACAAGGGCCATTCGCCATGCTGGACAGAACTGTTGCACAACACTATCTCTGCATCAAACACGCGTAGATCTCCATGAGACCCAGTCCCAACAGCATAAATAAGAAGCCACAAGAACTGCCATGCACCATCGATACTTTGCTTGTGGAAACACTGAGACTGCGTACAGTCTGTTGATTTGGTGTTGTCTCTCCGTCATCTGCTAGAGTAGCGCAGGCAACAGCCTACCATGTAGCCAGACCTCATGATTTCACACTGCCAAATGGCATACCAAATGTGACAGCGGTTGTCACCTGACAACCGAAATAAGATTTTTATACACAAAGAAGAGAACATCTGCAGAAACAGTCGAAGCGCTGGCTGTATGTTTTATTGTTGCGAAATGACGTGGCGTAATACGCAGAATAATTCTATTCAGATTGAAGTAGATATAGAAGCCTACTAACTCTTACTAGTTTTGGATATGTAAGGACATGTTCGAAGAGAATTTCTAGTACACACATGGGTTAGGTGGAATAAAAACAACCAAATAAATGAAAAACTTAATGTAATAAAGTATTATGAAAAGCTCGGTTTAAACAAAAATCTACTCTTCCTCTTTTGAAAACACCATTCAGTAATCGCACCAAAACGATAATGGTTAGACTGTATACTTCTAGCAAATTTCTCTCAGTCACATCTTTTGCAATAGCACGCTTTGTCATAGGTGATATACAAGGAAATCCGTCGTGGTGGTGCAGCTTGTGTTGCTGACAGTGTCATTCAGACAACGCAAAACAATGGACGCAACCTTCAGATTCGAGGGACTTTTCAAATGGGGTAACATGCAAATGTGTCCCATAATGCACCACTTTTATTGTTATTAGTTACCTTGCAGTACATAATATTTTCGATGCATTTCAATGTATTTAATCAGCTTCTATTTTCCATTGATAAGACATTATATCTTGTTTCAACTGCAGTTATCTTCCAAGCCATCGACAACCACTGTACATCTTTTTCAGAATTGTTTTCTACAGGGATAGGCTGTGCAAAGGTACATCTCCAGCCTAGTGCTGTCTCCTCTTTTGCACTGTCGTGTCCTTCACCTCACATTCTTTGTGAGGATGTTAAAAAAGTACTCTAGCACCTCCCACAGAAACAAGTGATCACACCTGTCTGGCCTAGTTCGTGAGCGTCCCCTTTGGTACTGGTAAACAAAGTGAACGGCTCCATCCACTGTGAAGAAACAGTTGATTCGCACGTGGTGATTGACAACTGTTTGATTCCTCATCCGTTTTTGCAGAATAAGAAGGCGGTGAACGGTACTCTAAAATCTTGCGACTACCTTCCGTCCAGACTCCAGACGAATACTTATTTTGAACAGCCTATTTGGCCTCTACCAATACTAAAGACCTCCTTTTGGCATTTCTGGCGTCACTGGCATTTTCCAAATGTACTTCGAACAACTGATATGAGATAATGTGTCATGCTGTAGTTATCTCTATGTAATCGTCGCTTGTAACACCCATGAGCATCTCGAGGAGCTCACTTTTTCCGCCCTTCAGAAAGCCAGTCTGAAATGCAATCTCAGGAACTCTCATGTTTTTCAACAACTGACTCGTGAGCTTAATTATAAGGAAAGTGGGATATTTCCAGCCAAATACCAAGCGGAGACATGTCTCCACCCTCGAATTTAAAATAACTACGATCTTTGATGGGCAAGATGAACTACTGTAGGAAGTTTAAGGCGAATATAGTGCAGATTAAACCGTTCCTTAGTGCCCTCTGAAACAATGTGCTCCGCACTCTTAAAGTGCCCATCGAAATGGGCCTTGTTTAGTGGTATACACCCCTGAAAAATCTTTGATTCTTGCAATAGATGCTTCCCAGCATGGAATTGGCGCGTCCTTTCAAATCGGAAAGTGGATGAGTCAGAACACCTGATGACTTTTCATTTTCAAATAAAGCTCATCAAAACTGTGCACAGATCGAGAGAGAGGCCCTTCCAGTCATCTATGCAGTTTACAAATTTTACACATAGTTCTAAGCTGTAAAAATCCAGCTAGTCACAGCTCACTTCACTCTCCTCTCACTCATTGTTGCCTGACATACGAGCACAACGCTAACAGCGGTGGGCTCTCTTTTTATCTGCATACCAGTGTTTCACCGCTCACAAACCAGTGTGACAGCATGTGAATGCAGATGATTTTTCCTCTGTCCTGGATAGCCCCAATGCAGAATTTGACCAACAGGAGGTCGTATGTTTCCACATCGAGTCAAAGGCCCTTTTCACTTTAGACGATGTTTCAGTCAAGGCATCGAAAATTACGGCAGGATCGCACAAGGACCTCATGATACATTAATTTTTAAGTGGACGAAACCAGGCTGATCGGATCACTTCTTTGCGAGATTGGACCGAACATAACAGTGCTACATTTCTGTGAAACATTGGCTGTGAGCTCAGGACGGGGTCTTCACACCCACTACAGAAGAATTGTCCCACCACCCTCCAGGTGTTCATACCACCCTCACTGTGTACTTCAGTCCTTGCTCAACATCACACTGATCTCTAGGGTGTTATGCAGATGAAGAAATTGGTCCACTGCCTTGATTACTGGCCAGCCATCAACACCGACATTGAGGCGCTAGCCCTGACATGTGTGCCGAAGGCATCACCTCCCAAAGTTTTTTGATCGTGGCCCCAGCCTGCTGCTTCTTGGGACAGTTCACGTGGACTTTGTGGGTCCTTTTCTCAACTCAATGAGGCTAACTGTACAGACTCTTTCTCAAAGTGTCCTCCTGTCACCAGACTGTATTCCACAATGGCACAACTGACTATAAAAGTACCCACACAGGCGTTCGTAATCGAAGGCCTCCCACAGACCACAATTACTGGTAATGGTCTCTAGCTGACCCTTTATGGAGTTTTGCGCTCAACATGGCGTATAGCATGTCTTCACTGCTCCTTTTCATCATCAGTGAAATGGAGATGTGAGTAGATGGTTTGCATTATTAAGGTAAGGATGAAGGCATTGATTCGGCCTTCTTCTAGTGAAGACTCTAATGGTGTTTTTAAGTACTACAGGTCCACGCCCATCACAGACAAGAGCCCACTGGAAATTCTACATAGCAGAAAACTTTTAACTACGAGGTGTGGCTAGAAAAAAACCGGACTAGTACTGGTGAAACAATAAAACGAATGCGATAAGGCTGAAAGTCGCGTGGCCTGTCACGTGACTCTCGCTCCGCCTACTGCTCGAGTTTCATCTGCCTCCTGCACTCAGTCTGCCCGTGGCGTCTGTTTTAAGTAGTTGACGTTTTGTCTGTGCGTCGGAAAATGTTGAGTGTACAGAAAGAACAGCGTGTTAACATCAAATTTTGTTTCAAACTAGGAAAATCTGCAAGTGAAACGTTTGTAATGTTACAACGCCAATCGATGCATTGGAAAACTCCTGGTTCTCCACGACAAAAAAAAGCACGAATGTCAAAATCGAAATTCAAGGCAATGATGATTGTTTTTTTTTTGACATCAAAGGGATTGTGCACATTGATTGGGTACCAGAGGGACAAACAGTGAATCAGCATTACTACATTAGCGTCCTGGCTACCCTACGTGAGCGAGTACGGAGAAAACGGAACGATTTGTGGAGAAAAAAGTCATGGATCCTTCACCAAGACAATGCCCCAGCTCACAGTGCGTTGTCAGTGAAGACGTTTTTGGCAAAACACAACATTCCCATCTTAGATCATCCACCCTACTCACCTGATTTGGCCCCCTGTGACTTTTTTCTTTTCCCTAAAGTCACGTCAGCTTTGAAAGGAACTAGATTTGAGACTGTTGAAGCAGTAAAAGAAAAAGCGACGGAAGTAATGTATGGACTTACCGAAAATGCTCTGCAGCATTGCTATGAACAGTGGAAAATTCGTATGGAGCGGTGTAGAGACCGAGGAGGAGAGTACATTGAAGGAGATAACATGAAATTGTAAATAATTGTAAATAAATGTTTTTTCCAGCATCAGTCCGGTTTTTCTCTAGCCGCACCTCGTATCATCCACCTCCTCCAGCTGTGGCAACAGTACCAACATCTTTCATAACAATGCAGCTTCGACAAGGCAGAGTGGGTACGTGTGTGGATGATATCCAAGATGGGCCCCCACTACCGTCATAGTTGTAGAGGGCTACTATCTTTACTACGTGGACACCGGTGGACTCCACTGGTGGTGTCAAGAAAACATCTGTGGCGACAACCTTCTTCCATGGCTACCATCCCTGCACCTGCAGCTGAGACCGCGCAGCCAGGAGCTGCGTTCTGCACGTCCTCCCACACTCCCTCCCCCTTCTGATACAGCAGCAGCCTTAGTAGGTCGACCAAAGTCACTGCTACCGTTCTGCAGGGCTTTGAAGTGGTGCCTCGCTCCTTCTCTTGACACAGCTAGTCCCAGACCCCGCTACGCCTGATGGACTACGGCACAAATGGCAATCTCACGTGAGCCGATCACACAGACCCATCCTGATCTCTTCTTCCCACCCTGACGACAGTCCAGGACATCGAGTTCTGTCAGAAGTGCTTCCCTCCCTCCTCGCTGTTGACACGTATAGGAATGCTTTAGACCCAATATGGTATCTCAAATGGGGAACAGGGGACGGGGAGGGGGTAGTGGGGAGGGGGAATGGGCGAGCGAGGAGGGGGCAGAGGTAAGGACTCTGCAGACAGCGGCTTGGAGAGGGAGACTATTTCCTCCCGGCCACAATTGGCGGCGCCACATGCTTGTAGCGGACAGCGAGGACACAGGAATGAGACGTCCTCCTTCAGCGCAAAACGCCACACTTCGTGACCCCATGGATAAAGCTGCTCACACAGTGATAGCAAGCCAGTGTTGTATTCAGTCTACGAGGGACGTTCAATAAATAATGCAACATATTATTTTTCTTGGCCAATTTCGGTGGTAAAATGCATAATTTGTTGTGTTACATCATGGAATAATGCCGCTTCAGATCCTGTAGTTTAATGAAGTTCCGATAGCTGGTGTTGCTATATGTTTTCTTCAAAGTGGTGTCTGTAACAGAGGTACATTCCAAGCAGAAAGTTTCCATAGACTTTCTTTTGACGGAAAACCAGAGCTTTGAAGGTATTCACAGGCCACAGCAGAATGTCTACGGAGATGTGGCAGTGAACAACAGTACGCTGAGTCATTAGACGAGGCATCTATAGACAGCCGCGCAAACCTGTCCAATCTTCCGCATGCCGGCCGGCTGCACACAGCTGTGACTCTAGCAATCATGAAAAGTGCGGACACTGTCATTCGAGATAATCGATGGATCACAAACACCTTGCTCCTCAACTGGAAATCTCTGTTTGTAGAGCTGACACACTCGCTCACTTGTTGCGGCATCCAGAGGTGTGTGCCTGGTGGGCTCCTTGCCACCTACCAGAAGGCCATGAAGAGCAACAAAGGATGATAGGTGCGGAATTTCTTCTGGGACTTTGAAGGGGTTATTCTCTTTGATGACCTGCCACTTGGTGCTCCGATCGATTCTGAAGTGCACTGTGCAAGCCTGAGGAAACTGAAGAAACAAGTTCAGCGTGTTTGTCGCCACAGAAATGGAAACGAACTTCTCCATGACAGCCCAATGCCTCGCGCAAGTATGTGCACCTGAGAGGAACTCATAAAACTTCATTGGACTGTTCTTCCTCATCCACTCTAGAGGCTAGGTCTCGCACCTTCTGTCTTCCATCTGTTTGCCAAACGAAGGATACACTGTGTGGCAATCAGTACATGTATGGTGGGGAGGTTGTAAACATAGAACTGTATCGTTGACTATCGATAGTCGCCTCTGCCGGGCGCAGACTAACAGTGGGGAGTCGTGGTGCACCTTTCGTGGAGCGTGGGCGGAGTGTTGCGTTGATGCCGTAGCTGCAGCGCGCATCTTACAAGTTATGGTGAAGTAATTGGAAATGTTGCCCACCCAAGTTTTGCGTTTAATTTCAATAATCAAGACGCAGTATCGATGTTTATCCAAAAGGTGATGTTTTTCGGTTTCGTGTGTCGCGTCGGGAGAACAACAATCAACTGCGTCGCGACAGTTACGCAAAAATAGTGTGAACTGATATGATCCTAATTACAGGTTCTAAGTGAAAGAAACACATATTGTTTTGACTGGCTGAATATCATGAGCGCAGGTACTTTCTCGTCCGTATATCGTACCCGAAATTTTATGGAACATCCGCTTCGCGATTCGGTCATGCGCACGCTTTTGTTATAAGCTATTGAATTGTTTAGTACTGATGAAAGAACTGAGCCAATTGTGGACTGATAAAAGATCAGTTGAACAGTGATTATTTTGTGTTCTATGTGTCGTGTTTTGCATTGGATGCCATCATTTAGACAGCAACCTTATACGTCACAGCAGAGACGTACTTGGGTTACAAATATTGATCACGTCCATTGTGGAATAATGTCAATTGTGAACAGTGTAACCCCACCCTGTGCGAGTGTTTAACAGAATACAGTGAATTGCCGGGTTGGGTGGCCGAGCGGTTCTAGGGGCTACAGTCTGGAACCGCGCGACCGCTACGGTCGCCAGTTCGAATCCTGCCTCGGCCATGGATGTGTGTGATGGCCTTAGGTTAGTTAGGTTTAAGTAGTTCTAAGTTCTAGGGGACTGATGACCTGAGAAGTTAAGTCCCATACTGCTCAGAGCCATTTGAACCATTTTTGAATGCAGTGAATTCTACCAGATCAAGTTGGTAATGGTGTGAGTGGGTCCTCTCCGTGCTAGGCAATAGTTATTACAAAAAAAGGCAGTGTAGAGAGCAGCAGATCAACTGCCGCGGGAAGGACAAGGTACATGGGTTTAGCCACACGGTCGTTAAATATCCAGCCCCGTTCCTGTGTTTAGGGAGTGCTGTACAGTATCGAGTGCTAAAGGCTTGGTTTTATTAGTGCAGCATATCTAAGGCCCTTTCCTCCCGGGCTTGTTAGAAGGTTACTGATGCGGCAAGACGTTGGCTTCGACGTCTACCAGTAGCGTGGCAGCACGCGGGCATATACGCCTAGCAGTAAGGTGGCGTAAGACTGTCGAACTGAACAGATATTATGTTGAAAAGTAGGGTTTTGTAGATAATGGGGAATGAAACCAGCCTACCATCAGAAAAAAATGTGTTAAATTACTTATTTAACGTCTCTTGTGTACCTTGTATATGCCTACAACGCATGTCAGATTCTCTTGTAGGTTGGACTATGTTGGATTTTTCATAGCAGTTTGATGGACTTGGATTTCATTGGCGGACTTGATTCATTGACGGACTTGCATTATTCCACATCGTCCATCCTTTGTGTAATCACAGACAGCCTGAAGTTTTTGTTGTACACCCTGAGCTATCAACATGTAGTGAACTTGTAACTAATGTTTGCGGGGGGGGGGGGGGGGGTTGTTTGGGGAAGGAGACCAGACAGCGAGGTCATCGGCTTCATCGGATTAGGGAAGGATCGGGAAGGAAATCGGAAGGAAATCGGCCGTGCCCTTTCAGAGGAACCATCCCTGGCATTTGCCTGGAGTGATTGAGGGAAAGCACAGAAAACCTAAATCAGGACGGCCGGACACGGGATTGAACCTCGTCCTCCCGAATGCGAGTCCGGTTCAAATGGAGGGAGCAGGAGCAGCATTCGCACAGTTTCCACAGTGCCAGCAGCGACCTACCTCCTGCCGCCAGAAGAGCACTATGTCGTCGAAGCTGCCGGCCTGGCTGTGGTTGCTGGCCAGGTAGAAGCCACGCGGGCAGTGGGTGACGGCCCGCACCACCAGCAGGGCGCACAGCTGCAGCTCGTAGTCCTCGCCCGCCATGTCCGCCGCGTCGGCCCGCTTCTCGTACGTCAGCTCCCGTCTGTCGACGAAAACGCGTTGCCATACCTCACTTCATACATTTAAACGTTTATAAGGTATGCATGCAAAGAAGGATCTTTCCTTATTGGACCCGAAAGTAAGGTACAGAGTCGAGAGGGCGCCGGCAGATGTGTGGAGACTCACTGAGCACATCAGTTCTCGGATATTCCAATGCGGAAAACAAAAGTACACTCCTGGAAATTGAAATAAGAACACCGTGAATTCATTGTCCCAGGAAGGGGAAACTGTATTGACACATTCCTGGGGTCAGATACATCACATGATCACACTGACAGAACCACAGGCACATAGACACAGGCAACAGAGCATGCACAATGTCGGCACTAGTACAGTGTATATCCACCTTTCGCAGCAATGCAGGCTGCTATTCTCCCATGGAGACGATCGTAGAGATGCTGGATGTAGTCCTGTGGAACGGCTTGCCATGCCATTTCCACCTGGCGCCTCAGTTGGACCAGCGTTCATGCTGGACGTGCAGACCACGTGAGACGATGCTTCATCCAGTCCCAAACATGCTCAATGGGGGACAGATCCGGAGATCTTGCTGGCCAGGGTAGTTGACTTACACCTTCTAGAGCACGTTGGGTGGCACGGGATACATGCGGACGTGCATTGTCCTGTTGGGACAGCAAGTTCCCTTGCCGGTCTAGGAATGGTAGAACGATGGGTTCGATGACGGGTTGGATGTACCGTGCACTATTCAGTGTCCCCTCGACGATCACCAATGGTGTACGGCCAGTGTAGGAGATCGCTCCCCACACCATGATGCCGGGTGTTGGCCCTGTGTGCCTCGGTCGTATGCAGTCCTGATTGTGGCGCTCACCTGCACGGCGCCAAACACGCATACGACCATCATTGGCACCAAAGCAGAAGCGACTCTCATCGCTGAAGACGACACGTCTCCATTCGTCCCTCCATTCACGCCTGTCGCGACACCACTGGAGGCGGGCTGCACGATGTTGGGGCGTGAGCGGAAGACGGCCTAACGGTGTGCGGGACCGTAGCCCAGCTTCATGGAGACGGTTGCGAATGGTCCTCGCCGATACCCCAGGAGCAACAGTGTCCCTAATTTGCTGGGAAGTGGCGTTGCGGTCCCCTACGGCACTGCGTAGGATCCTACGGACTTGGCGTGCATCCGTGCGTCGCTGCGGTCCGGTCCCAGGTCGACGGGCACGTGCACCTTCCGCCGACCACTGGCGACAACATCGATGTACTGTGGAGACCTCACGCCCCACGTGTTGAGCAATTCGGCGGTACGTCCACCCGGCCTCCCGCATGCCCACTATACGCCCTCGCTCAAAGTCCGTCAACTGCACATACGGTTGACGTCCACGCTGTCGCGGCATGCTACCAGTGTTAAAGACTGCGATGGAGCTCCGTATGCCACGGCAAACTGGCTGACACTGACGGCGGCGGTGCACAAATGCTGCGCAGCTAGCGCCATTCGACGGCCAACACCGCGGTTCCTGGTGTGTCCGCTGTGCCGTGCGTGTGATCATTGCTTGTACAGCCCTCTCGCAGTGTCCGGAGCAAGTATGGTGGGTCTGACACACCGGTGTCAATGTGTTCTTTTTTCCATTTCCAGGAGTGTATTCCATCTTGTTTTCTTTTACTGACAGTTTCATTCCCTCCATATGGGACAGAGAGGAAATGGTGAGGACGAGACTGGTTGGAACCACATAGCTGTTCTTGAGTCTGACAACACGAAAAATACAAATGTAAGTTAATGAAGTAATAAGTTTGGGATCCAATACAGTATATCTGTTGAACACGTAGTTTGTAAAACAGACGATGACATGGATGGTGCTGCGAACTATAGCCTAATTGACAGTCTTGCTGGTGGTCCGTAAGCGATCGATATTATTGTGTCAAACGTTCAGTCCCGAGTAAGGGTGCTAACCGTGGGACAGAAGTGTGGATGGATCTGCAACATTACAGATGATACGTTCCTAAAGGGTGTAAATTATTAACTATATCAAGAAAACGTGAGTCAGTTACAAACTACGGTGTGCACACACTTTATTCAACATGTAAACGTCACTACAGACATTCGGATTTAGGTTATGACGTAGTCCATATGCCTGCCACCATTGGCGATGATGTGGCGCAGTCGAATAGCGAAATTCTGCGCGACCCGCTGAAGTGCCGGAAGATCGATGCTGTTGGTGAACTGAATGGCTGTTTCGAGGTCAGCAGGGGTTCTGCGGTTTCTGCTGTACACCTTGTCTTTAATATAGACCCACAAAAAGGAGTTGTATGTGTTCAGATCCGAAGAATATGGCGGCCGATCGATGCCCATACCCGTGGCCTCTGGGTACCCCAAAGCCAGAATGCGATCCTCAAAGTTCCCTATAGGAGATCAAACACTCTCCCACTTCGGTGGGTTTGATCTCCATCTTGCATGAACCACACATTTTGGAAATCAGGGTCACTTTGGATAGTGGGCATTTAATCATCTTCCAGAACCTTCACATTGAAACACCCCCGTTTAAATTCCTTCATTGAGTCTTGTGTAATTTATCGAATCCGCCAAACAAGTGTTATGATTATATAACCGTGTGCTTAATGGATGACAGGCCATCGGTTTTTCTGCTGTGGTTTCAGGGGCGTTTCAACCGAGTGCGGCTGTTCTGAGACTGAATAGGGGAATGATTGAAAGTTTGCCTATTATTAAGGACCATAAAGGTTGCGATGTACAAACTGATATATATTTCCTACTAACACACGAATTCTGAGGCAGTTGCTACCTTTGCCTTAAACGTCTAATTACAGTTATATCTTTTTATTGGTTGCTGATTTTCAGTACTTCGTCACACGCAATGCTGATGGTTAACATTCACAACAATCCTCACTGCAATCCATGGTTGTTGCTGGCCGACGCGGTTGAGGCGAGACACGTAATTCGGCACTTGTCACTTTCTGTTTCATACCACTCGCGAATCGGTATTAGTGAGGGTCAACCCCACGACGATCAGGGGGACGTGCTCACTCGTCATACTCCGGTGAATATTACCGTTTACAACTCACTCGACCACCATTCTTGCCCGTCTTTCCAACACCACCGCTCGCTCGACTCTCTCCAGTACCACTCCGCACTCGACACTCGTCTCACTGCCTTCTGCAGCGATCGACAATCGATTCCTGTCTGCTATCGACCTGGGCATCGGATACTAGCATCTATGTTCGTAAGGGATCACGGATGCCTTACATCCCCGCCCCAGAAACCTTCTTTGTAGCCACAGGCGAAAAAGAACAATAGCAAAAAATTATAATATAGTTTATAAATGAAAGTGAGGAACATTAGATTCTGGTTCACATACTGAAAGTTACATTATATCACAAACAATACCCTATAGACTCCGGTAGCAAACTGCCCCTACAGAAACATTATACAGCATCAATCTATCTTAATTAACATAGCATGATAAATATTTTTATAAACATTGCCTTACATTTAATTACAAAAATCTTGACTTTGAAAGGTTTGTACGAGCCATTAACTACATATTTGTTATAACTTGCTACAGCAAAGACAAGAAAAAATATTTGAATGCCAGCTACCCCTTTGGTATGCCGTCCTTCCAGCAGGGTTCCTGCCGCCCATACTACTATCACACTAAGTTATAACTCACTTGGTCAACACACATGAGACTTAAGGAAGAAATTCACAACTTATTCGTTTGAGTCTTTAACACAAGCAAAATTGAAAATAAGAACAATATAAACCATTTGTACCTTGGGTTTTGCAATTATTTTACAATTCCTCATACCTCTACAAACTCAATAATATTAAATGCTCCATTATACCACTAAACATGTCTTACATAACTATTTGCATCTCCATAACTAATGTGGTCACCCAATGAAAATTTTAAATTACTGATCATTTCATTTTGTCAAACCTTTACACTGCCATCTGTGAATTATCACTAATGCTCAGATGAGACATTAATCCAAATCTGCTATATGGATATTTATTATTCATTACACAGTGCCAGAATTCTGCTTCTAAAGCTTGACCTACGTATAACCATAATTGACTGTAATTCGGTACATGAATTACTAATTATTCATTAGTTAGACTTTGTGCATACTCCAGATCAACATGTATACCTACAAATAACTTGCAAACAGATGTTGCTCATGTGCTAAATGACATACTTCAATACTTCAAACATCTCATACTCAATACACTTCATTACACATAACTCCCTCAACTTAACAGCAACTTCAACTGCAAATAAATATACATCTTCAAACTACATCAACCCTCTATATTCGCTGCAATAACTACATAAAAAATACTACTATTTTCTCATGTATTTGTTTCTTTATATGCCATCCTAATTACAAGCTGATACATTACTTCAATTTTCTTACAACAGTTTGACCTTTTCATGCCTCACAAAACAGCTCTATAGGATTACACAAATTCTTTTTTGACCGATTAGCTTCCCACCACATTTTATAAACATTAGCTTTCTGATCTGGTTCTCATTTTCTTACTTCTGGCACTATTAATTTTGTAATGTACTGACACTAAACTGATTTTTAACTTATTGATTCTTTGACATCTCACACTCCACATCAACAGTAACTACTTATCCTTATTTTAAGTCAACTATAAATCTGCTAGATGGTTCCTGACTGAATTACTTGGATGACCACTACCAATCCTAACTACTACACTAACTTTCTTAACCTACAGATAGAGAAAGATGGCAGAGGAGTGAAACTTGAAATAAGAAATAAAGTTTCACCCAGTTGGGAGTGTACCAGTCGCCACTTGGTATACCAGCAAAAGAGTTGCTGGCTCCCTACACCTTAAACTGATTTTATTCCATTATCTGGGTTGCCCTTATCCTTACGTGGATAGTATCTTTTTATATTCTCAATATGTTCCTTACCATGAGCTCTTTTTGTTTGCACATATTCCGGTTCAACTGTGTTTGGGTGGTCAATTCTTGTGATCCTATATGGTCCTTTACAAACATGGTTAAATTTATGTATCTCATAATTTATTTTCTTCGATTTGGCATGCACTTTTACTAGCGCCGGATCCTCCACTCGATATGTTATTGGCTTTACCAGTTTATCATGTCTCTCCTGTCTCCTCTTTGCTTTCTCTTTCATGCTCAATTCCACTAATTCTAATTTCTTCTCCCATGTTACATCATTTCCAGGTGCATAATCCAATAGCTCACGAAATACTATATCAGGTTCATGGTTAAGTAAGATCTCGCACAGTGCAAATCCCATCAAGTCATATGAGAGATGATTGCTGATACGTTCAAATTCTCCCAGGTACTTCTTCCATGACCCCTGCTTCCTGTGACAGTATGTCCTACACAAACAATTTAATTCCTTCATCGATCGTTCGGTTGGTCTATATCTTGGGATTGCAATTAGTTCTATCTGATGCTTATCCAGCATTTCTTTGGTTTCTTCCTTGATTTCTTCATTTTCTTTAGATATCTCTTCTATATGCTTGTTGATTTCTTTATTTCCTTTGGACATCTCTTCTCAACGTTTCTTGATTTCTGTATTTCCTTTGGACATCTCTTCTAAACGCTTGATGATTTCTTTATTTCCTTTCTTGATTTCATCATTTCCTTTGGACATCTCTTCTAAATGCTTGATGATTTCTTTATTTCCTTTCTTGATTTCATCGTTTCCTTTGGACATGTCTTCTAAACGCTTGTTGATTCCTTGGAGCATCTTAATTATTACTGACTGCAATTCTCCATCCTCTAGACTCAGTTCCTTTCTAATTGGTTTTACCGGTTGAATGACTCAATGGGCTGTCCATTGACATTCTACTACTACCAATTCCTGACTCATCGTTGTCCTCCTGCCCTATCACCATTTTTCTAACTACCTCCTCCACAACCTTTTCCTTCAGTTCAGGATCCATTCTCAATTATTCACTATGCACTGACAAGAAAAATAAAATAATCTCCTAGTAACCTAAACACTCACTAATTAGCTAATAACGAAATAATCCTTCACTGTATTAGGTTAACCCAGACTGGCAAAATAGACCTCTCCATTGAACAGCATAAATTACAGAAGCCTACCCAGATCAAACATCAATGACTGCATTTCAACACAAAATCTCGAAGTAACATACACACAACTTAAAAGACATATAAACATGTAGTTTACAATAACTAATGCAAATGAAATACTATTTTAGGTTGTACGGCATGAAAACACACGCATATTAGCATACCATGCTTCAGAGCAAATTCGCAAAGAAATGTTAAAAAATATTGTTTTTATAATTTCTGCAAACTGTCAAATGTAATTTGAAGTTACTTCCGTGCTCTGAAGATAGTGCAATATTAATTAGTCTCGCACCAGCAAATCATCCTCACTGACCGCTCAATGCTCGTCGAAGTCGCGATGTTTTGACGCTTGAAGTCGCGCTACTACTAGTCGTGTTGGCGTTGGCTCCTCCGGCGCGGCGACTGTCAGGCGATGCGTTGCTGTAGCTGGTGTGTGGTGCCGTGTGCAAAGCGAAGCTCGCGGCGAATTGCGCTGACGCAGTCTCGTAGTTTGGTGGTTTGCGACAGGATGGAGCTGATGACACGTATTTCGTTGATCGGCGGGTAGGTGGCGCAGACGTCGTATACCTCGAGGGTTCGCCACTAGATGTCGAACTCTGCGTTGTCGTTGTTTCTACTTCAGCCACTTCGCTCCATTGTAGTCACCGGTCAGTGTGGTACATCTCCGCTATCCAAATCCTTGCTGTCGCGGCGTGTGGACCTTCTTCACTGCTTCACATGATTTGGCTAGCCGCTCACAGAGAGTATGTGACGTCATCCAACAATTACGCCAGTCAACACTCGCAAATGCGGTAACAGTTTATGGGTCCACATCAAATTGAGCTATTTACACTGTTCAAAAGATAATTTCGGATACGAAGTCACTTGAAAACATACTCCTGATACTTTCGTAACGGAATCTTGGCTGGTTCACTCGCGATTATGCACAAACGCGCCTTTTCTTAGAATATGAATTTTACAGAAATTCACGCAGCTTCTCGTGTCCATACCTCAATATATTGTTTATTAACACTGCTTTCGTCACTTGAACTCATAAAAACAAATTGTTTACTGTTTCTTAGTCACTTTTGCACTTAATTGTCTAAATAATGTGCTTCTTTCCCACGATTTCTAATTTCACCATACATGTTATATTAGACTGTTTCTAGTTGGAATACTGTAATTTTAGTCACGGTAACGACAATACCAAATTATTTTTGCACTAAAATCGTCCGATAAATGCCAATGTCTTTCCACTGAAACCAAAAATAGTGCATAATAAACCATTGTTCGGATCCGAAGATTGCAACTGTCCTTTTCACGGGAGCCAAGATGAAACACCCCCGTTTAAATTCCTTCATTGAGTCTTGCGTAATGTATCGAAGCCGCCAAACAGTTAATTGTTATGATTATATACCCATGTGCCGTGGTTTCGGGGGCATTTCAACTGAGTGCGGCTGTTCTGAGACTGAATAGGGGAATGATTGAAAGTTTGCCTATTATTAAGGACCATAAAGGTTACGATGTACAAACTGATATACACTCCTGGAAATGGAAAAAAGAACACATTGACACCGGTGTGTCAGACCCACCATACTTGCTCCGGACACTGCGAGAGGGCTGTACAAGCAATGATCACACGCACGGCACAGCGGACACACCAGGAACCGCGGTGTTGGCCGTCGAATGGCGCTAGCTGCGCAGCATTTGTGCACCGCCGCCGTCAGTGTCAGCCAGTTTGCCGTGGCATACGGAGCTCCATCGCAGTCTTTAACACTGGTAGCATGCCGCGACAGCGTGGACGTGAACCGTATGTGCAGTAGACGGACTTTGAGTGAGGGCGTATAGTGAGCATGCGGGAGGCCGGGTGGACGTACCGCCGAATTGCTCAACACGTGGGGCGTGAGGTCTCCACAGTACATCGATGTTGTCGCCAGTGGTCGGCGGAAGGTGCACGTGCCCGTCGACCTGGGACCGGACCGCAGCGACGCACGGATGCACGCCAAGACCGTAGGATCCTACGCAGTGCCGTAGGGGACCGCACCGCCACTTCCCAGCAAATTAGGGACACTGTTGCTCCCGGGGTATCGGCGAGGACCATTCGCAACCGTCTCCATGAAGCTGGGCTACGGTCCCGCACACCGTTAGGCCGTCTTCCGCTCACGCCCCAACATCGTGCAGCCCGCCTCCAGTGGTGTCGCCACAGGCGTGAATGGAGGGACGAATGGAGACGTGTCGTCTTCAGCGATGAGAGTCGCTTCTGCCTTGGTGCCAATGATGGTCGTATGCGTGTTTGGCGCCGTGCAGGTGAGCGCCACAATCAGGACTGCATACGACCGAGGCACACAGGGCCAACATCCGGCATCATGGTGTGGGGAGCGATCTCCTACACTGGCCGTACACCACTGGTGATCGTCGAGGGGACACTGAATAGTGCACGGTACATCCAAACCGTCATCGAACCCATCGTTCTACCATTCCTAGACCGGCAAGGGAACTTGCTGTTCTAACAGGACAGTGCACGTCCGCATGTATCCCGTGCCACCCAACGTGCTCTAGAAAGTGTAAGTCAACTACCCTGGCCAGCAAGATCTCTGGATCTGTCCCCCATTGAGCATGTTTGGGACTGGATGAAGCGTCGTCTCACGCGGTCTGCACGTCCAGCACGAACGCTGGTCCAACTGAGGCGCCAAGTGGAAATGGCATGGCAAGCCGTTCCACAGGACTACATCCAGCATCTCTACGATCGTCTCCATGGGAGAATAGCAGCCTGCATTGCTGCGAAAGGTGGATATACACTGTACTAGTGCCGACATTGTGCATGCCCTGTTGCCTGTGTCTATGTGCCTGTGGTTCTGTCAGTGTGATCATGTGATGTATCTGACCCCAGGAATGTGTCAATAAAGTTTCCCCTTCCTGGGACAATGAATTCACGGTGTTCTTATTTCAATTTCCAGGAGTGTATAATAACGCAATACAATTTGAGTTTGCAGGTTGTGTAGGATTTATAGGAATGTGGAAGGAATTTAGAGTCAAAAAGGAATTTGATCTGCTAATAGAGCATTCGTTTGAGAAACTGAAGACGGATATGGAAGGCAAAGGCGGATCACGTGGCTTTCGACGGCCTGTGAGCATCGATAAAATTTAGGAGACGCAGATATACATGCGCAGCGGCGGAGGGTGGACATTCGTGAGATATTACACTGCTGGCTGTTTAGACTGCAACACCAGGAGGGATAGCAAATTAGGAAACTTGACGTACTGTACGAATACAGTATGAAGAATAGAGGATTAGAGTTGTAGGTGATTCGGAGGTACGCAGTACGCGAAGTTGCCACCTGTGGCGTCAGCAATGGCGCTAACCAGGCCGAGTACCGAGTCGAACTGAGCTTGGATGACACAAATGGATCTGTCGTTGTGTGTTTACTTCACTATTATGCGAAAGTTCGTCTGTCGAAATGACTGGTGCGTAGTGACGTGCCAGTCTCCTGGCAGCCCTTGACCAGATGTTTTCAGTGCGTGAGAGATCGAGGGACTGTGCCTCCCATGGGACAGCCCAACACGCGCCCTATCGAGCTAGGCCAGGACATTAGGACAGCATACAACTATTACACTGTCTCGTTGCAAGGCGACACCTTAGAGATTTCGAAGACAGGGCTAAACCACAAGAATGACAGAAGGGCAACAAACACTGAAATGGACAAAATCGGACGAGAAAACCACAGATAGACGCAAGAAACATGTAGAAGAGATTACCATGGCTGGCTGACCATGAGAATAAAATGGAGAAGCCTGCCACTCTGCGTCACATTAAAACATCCACCCTAAAAACACTGGGGTGGAGGACACAGAGGGACAAAGGACATGCGCTAAAACTTAGATCAAATATAAAGCCCACCCTCACGAATAAAGCGTAAAACTAAAGCTGCTGTTGAGGCACTGTCGCTCAATACCGAAGGTAGGGTGCTGGGAAACTTAAAAGTCCGCCGCAGAACGGCTAAAAGTGGGCAGTCCAGCAAGAGGTGGACGAACGTCATTTGTGAGCCACAGCGACTCTGAGATGGGTTCTCGCGACGAAGGAGGTAACCACGCATTAGCCACGTACGGCCAATTCGGAGCCGGCAGAGGACAACTGATTCCCTTCGAGAGGACTGCATGGAAGACTTTCACACATTCGTAGTCTCCTTAATGACACGGAGTTTGTTGTGCGTGCTGTTATGCCATTCCTTCTCCCAAAGCCGAAAACCCTGTCGTTTAAGAGACAACGCAGGTCAGTTTCGGAGATGCCCATTTCCAGCAGCGGTTTCCGCGTGGCCTGTTTGGCCAGCCTGTCAGCAAGTTCGTTGCCTGGGATTCCGACGTGTCCTGGGGTCTACACTAACACCACGTTCCAGGCCATAGATGGACTCCTGAATGGACTCTACCAAAGGATGGCGAGGGTAGCACTGGTCGATAGCTTGTAGGCTGCTCAAGGAGTCAGTACACACGAGAAATGACTCGCCAGGGCATGAGCGGATGTGCTCAAGAGCACGAGATATGGCCGCCAGCTCTGCAGTGAAAACACTGCAGTCATCTGGCAAGGGGCGCTGTTCAATATATCCTCTATGAACATACGCAAAGCCTACGTGATCATCAGCCATCGAGCCATCAGTGTAAACCACTTCAGGCCCCGGTACATGTCGAGAATCGAGAGGAAATGATAGCGGAGTGCCGCAGGGTTAATGGAATCCTCAGGGCCATGCGGAAGGTCCAGAAGAATCTGTGGCCTAGGTGTACACCATGGAGGCGTACGTGAATGGACCTCGAGGAGAGGTGGAAACGGGAAGGACTCCATTTCAGACAGAAAAGACCGGACGCGAACCGCAATCGTAAGCCCTGGCATGGCCCGATGCGGGAGATGAACCGTCGTGGTTGGGAAAAGGAGACGGTAATTTGGATGCGCAGGAGAGCTGCAAATGTGTACAATGTAACTGGCGAGGAGTTGTGCACGCCTAACGTTCAATGGAGGGACTCCGGCCTCCACCAGGACACTGGTCACCGGACTCGTTCTGAAAGCTTCCGTCGCTAGGCAAAGGCCACAGTGGTGCACTGGGTCGAGTAAACGCAACGTTGAGGGCGTCGCCGAACCGTAAACCAGACTCCCGTAGTCAAGGCGGGATTTAACAAGGGCTCTGTAGAGCTGCAGCAGCGTAGAGCGATCTGTACCCCATTTGGTGTTGTTCAGGCAGCGGAGAGCATTGAGGTGAAGCCAGCACTTCCACTTCGGCTGGCGAAGGTGAGGTAGCCAAGTCAATCGGGCGTCGAAAACCAGTCCTAAGAATCGATATGTCTCCACTACAGTGGGTGAATCATCATTAAGGTAAAGCTCTGGTTCTGGATGAACGGTGCGACGCCGACAGAAATGCATGACACACGACTTCGCGGCTGAAAACTGGACGCCGTGAGCTAGAGCCCATGACTGCGCTTTGTGGATGACTCCCTGTACGCGCCGCTCAGCAACACCAGTACTGGAGGAGCAGTACAAAATGCAGAAGTCATCTGCATACAGAGAAAGTGAGGCCGACGGCCCTACAGTTGCTGCTACACCGTTAATAGCCAGTAAAAATAGAGACACACTCAATATGGAGCCCTGTGGAACACCATTCTCCTGAATACAGGTGCTCTATGGGAGGCACCGACTCGGACACGGAAAGTACGGAGCGACAGGAAGTGTTGGATAAAAATTGGGAGCAGGCCCCGGAGACCCCACTCATACAATGTGCCAAGGATATAGTGTCGCCAGGTCGTGTTGTATGCTTTACGAGGTGCGGCTAGAAAAAAAACCGGACTAGTACTGGTGAAAGAATAAAACGAATGCAATAAGGCTGAAAGTCGCGTGGCCTGTCACGTGACTCTCGCTCCGCCTACTGCTCGAGTTTCATCTGCCTCCTGCACTCAGTCTGCCCGTGGCGTCTGTTTTAAGTAGTTGACGTTTTGTCTGTGCGTCGGAAAATGTTGAGTGTACAGAAAGAACAGCGTGTTAACATCAAATTTTGTTTCAAACTAGGAAAATGTGCAAGTGAAACGTTTGTAATGTTACAACAAGTGTACGGCGATGATTGTTTATCGCGAACACAAGTGTTTGAGTGGTTTAAACGATTTAAAGATGGCCGCGAAGACACCAGTGATGACACTCGCACTGGCAGACCATTGTCAGCAAAAACTGATGCAAACATTGAAAAAATCGGTAAACTTGTTCGACAAGATCGCCGTTTAACAATCAGAGCAGTGTCTGAGTTAACAGGAGTTGACAAGGAAAGTGTCGAACAAGGCAGATGAAACTCGAGCAGTAGGCGGAGCGAGAGTCACGTGACAGGCCACGCGACTTTCAGCCTTATTGCATTCGTTTTATTGTTTCACCAGTACTAGTCCGGTTTTTTTCTAGCCACACGTCGTATATGTCAAAAAAGACAGCAACCAGATGTTGGCGTCTGGAAAAGGCTGTTCGGATGGCAGACTCGAGGGACACAAGTTTATCAATGGTAGAACGACCCTGGCGGAAGCCACCCTGACATGGAGCCAGTAGGCAACGTGACTCCAGGACGCAACCCTACCGCCGACACACCATATGTTCCAGCAGCTTACAAAGAAAGTTGGTGAGGCTCATGGGCTGGTAGCTATACACATCAAGCGGGTTTTGACCGGGTTTGAGCAGTTAAATGATAGTGCTCTCCCGGCATTGCAATGGAAAGACTCCATTGCACCAGGTTCGGCTGAAGATGACGAGGAGATATCGCTTGTAGATATTTAATCATCTGACTGTGGATCAGATCCGGCCCAGGACCTGTGTCGGGGCAATGTGCAAGGGCACTGAGGAGCTCCCACTCTGTAAAGAGTTATAATACACTCCTGGAAATGGAAAAAAGAACACATTGACACCGGTGTGTCAGACCCACCATACTTGCTCCGGACACTGCGAGAGGGCTGTACAAGCAATGATCACACGCACGGCACAGCGGACACACCAGGAACCGCGGTGTTGGCCGTCGAATGGCGCTAGCTGCGCAGCATTTGTGCACCGCCGCCGTCAGTGTCAGCCAGTTTGCCGTGGCATACGGAGCTCCATCGCAGTCTTTAACACTGGTAGCATGCCGCGACAGCGTGGACGTGAACCGTATGTGCAGTTGACGGACTTTGAGCGAGGGCGTATAGTGGGCATGCGGGAGGCCGGGTGGACGTACCGCCGAATTGCTCAACACGTGGGGCGTGAGGTCTCCACAGTACATCGATGTTGTCGCCAGTGGTCGGCGGAAGGTGCACGTGCCCGTCGACCTGGGACCGGACCGCAGCGACGCACGGATGCACGCCAAGACCGTAGGATCCTACGCAGTGCCGTAGGGGACCGCACCGCCACTTCCCAGCAAATTAGGGACACTGTTGCTCCTGGGGTATCGGCGAGGACCATTCGCAACCGTCTCCATGAAGCTGGGTTACGGTCCCGCACACCGTTAGGCCGTCTTCCGCTCACGCCCCAACATCGTGCAGCCCGCCTCCAGTGGTGTCGCGACAGGCGTGAATGGAGGGACGAATGGAGACGTGTCGTCTTCAGCGATGAGAGTCGCTTCTGCCTTGGTGCCAATGATGGTCGTATGCGTGTTTGGCGCCGTGCAGGTGAGCGCCACAATCAGGACTGCATACGACCGAGGCACACAGGGCCAACACCCGGCATCATGGTGTGGGGAGCGATCTCCTACACTGGCCGTACACCACTGGTGATCGTCGAGGGGACACTGAATAGTGCACGGTACATCCAAACCGTCATCGAACCCATCGTTCTACCATTCCTAGACCGGCAAGGGAACTTGCTGTTCCAACAGGACAATGCACGTCCGCATGTATCCCGTGCCACCCAACGTGCTCTAGAAGGTGTAAGTCAACTACCCTGGCCAGCAAGATCTCCGGATCTGTCCCCCATTGAGCATGTTTGGGACTGGATGAAGCGTCGTCTCACGCGGTCTGCACGTCCAGCACGAACGCTGGTCCAACTGAGGCGCCAGGTGGAAATGGCATGGCAAGCCGTTCCACAGGACTACATCCAGCATCTCTACGATCGTCTCCATGGGAGAATAGCAGCCTGCATTGCTGCGAAAGGTGGATATACACTGTACTAGTGCCGACATTGTGCATGCTCTGTTGCCTGTGTCTATGTGCCTGTGGTTCTGTCAGTGTGATCATGTGATGTATCTGACCCCAGGAATGTGTCAATAAAGTTTCCCCTTCCTGGGACAATGAATTCACGGTGTTCTTATTTCAATTTCCAGGAGTGTAAGTTGCGGCTATTTTCACAAATGCTGTCAATAACCATCACAAAAGTGATTTGCATCACAGAGCATTTCGAGACTTCCTGTCAGTTTACTTAGTAATTATAAGTTTAGTTGTAGTATGTGAAGAATTATTGAGTGAAGAAGGAGGCATCGTTTATCATTACGATTCAATTGATCATGCAAATGCTAATTATAAATTTCCAATAAATCAGATTCCATGCTAGTTCCCCGCACTTCTTATTCGCTTTATATGACTTTCTAACTGCGAAGAAAGTTTGATAAGATGAAAGGAAACTAAAGTGCACAAAATACATCTTGCACCAGCCTTATGATTTGTACAATTTGTGTTTTTAAGCAGAAAGCTCTCCCTCACTGCACTTCTGACTGCAGGAAATCACCATGTCGAAGCCAACTGTGTAAGTGAGGTGAAAGTAAAATCTCCCTTTCCACTGCAGTGCAGAAGAGCGCGACAACATAGCAAGCATACGAGCTTCAGTGTGGCAGCGTCCCTAGAAGAGTCTTTTCAAACTTAGACCGTCCACGCAGTGTCACTTTGCAGCAAGAACGGCTGTCAGCAAGGGAATTTTCCCAACCAACTGGTGTCCACGAAATCGACAGCTTGCCAGTATTAAACCGCAATCAAGCAAACAAAGCAATAAAGATCTGACACTTAAGGGTCGCCTACCGTCAAATACACCGTCTTATAACCGCGGCGTGTCAGCTGCGCTTTGTCGGTAACGACAGATTAAAATGCAATACCAACACAACGCTGCATTTTGGGAAACAATTACTTAGGCTGTGCAGAACCAGAAACTACATAAGAATTCCCACACTACAAATGTGGCCTCTACACGTCAGTTATAAAAAGCAACAACAAACAGTAGGCTGCTGTTTTGACACTATCAGTCTAGCCTCTAGGCATCCAGTATGAACAACACTAAAAGACAGTACGCAGCCATCTCCAATCAGTTGGGCCTCTAGGTGTACATTACAAACAACAGTACAAGAAAGAATACAGCAATCACCAAACTAACAGTCTAACTTCTAGGTCTCCATTACGAGCCAGAGTACGATAAAGTATGCAGCCATCTCCACACTATCAGTCTAGCATCCAATTGTCCATTATGAACAACACTACAAGAAAGTGAGCAGCCATCTCCACAATAACAGTCAGGCCTCAGGGAGTCCATTACAAACAACAGCACAAGAAAGTGTGCAGCCATCTCCGCACTATAAGTGTGGTCTCTGGGTGTCCATTATGAACAACAGTACAAGAAAGTATGCAGCCATCTCCACAATATCAGTCTGGTCTCTAGGCATACATTACGAACATCAGTACAAGAAATTAAGCACTCACCTCGACTGTAACTGTGGGGCCTCTAGACATCCATTATGAACAACAGTACAAGAAAGTATGTAGCCATCACCACACTAACAGCCTGACCTCTAGGCGTCCACAACGAGCAAGAGTACAAGAAAGTAGCATCTAGGCACCTGTTATGAACAACAGTACAAGAAAGTACGCAGACATCTCCACAGTATCAGTCGGACCTCTAGGCATCCATTACAAACAACAGTACAAGAAAGTGTGCAGCCATCACCACAATAACAGTCCGGCCTCAGGGTGTCCATTTCGAACAACAGTACAAGAAAGTGTGCAGCCATTTCCACACCATCAGTCTAGTCTCCAGGTGTCCATTATGAACATCAGTACAAGAAATTATGCACCCATCTCCGAAGTATCAGAGTGGCCTCCAAGCGTCCATTATAAACAACAGTACAAGAAAGTATGCAGTCATCTCCACACTATCAGTCTGGTCTCTAGGTGTCCATTAGGAATAACAGTACAAGATATTATGCATCCATCTTCAGAACATCAGGCTGGACTCTACGCGTCCATTGAGAAGATCAGTATAACAAACTGTGCAACCATCTCCACATAATCAGTCTGATCTATAGGTGTCCTTTACCAACAACAGTGCAAGAAAGTATACAGGCATCTCCACACTATCAGTCTGCCCTCTAAGCATGCATTATGTAAAACAGTATAAGAAACCATGAACCCATCTCCACACTATCAGTCTCGTCTCCAGGCGTCCATTAGGAAAATCAGTACAAGAAACCTGGCATCAATATCCACAGTATAGGTGTGTGACCTCTAGGGCACCATTACGCACAACACTACAAGAAAGCGTGGTCTCCAGGCATCCATTACAAACAGGAGTACAAGAAATTATGCACCCATCTCCACAGTATCAGTGTGGCCTCTAGGCGTCCATTACCAACAAAAGTAGAAGAAACTATGCAGTCATCTCATTATCAGCCTGGTCTCTAGGCAGCCATTACGAAAATCAGTACAAGGAGCCCTGCAACCAGTTCTACACTATCAGTCTGGCCTATATGCGTCCATTACGAACAACAGTACAAGAAAGTATGCAGCCATTTCCACTGCAGCAGTCTGGCCTCTAGGCATGCATTATAAACAACAGTACAAGAAACCGTGAAACCATCTCCACACTCTCAGTCTTGTCTCTAGGCGTCCATTACGAACATCCATACAAGAAATTATGCACCGATCTCCACAGTATCAGTGTGGCCTGTAGGCGTCCATTAAGAACTATTGTACAATAAATTATGCACTCATCCCCACACTATCAGTCTGGTCTCTCGGCGTGCATTACAGACAACAGTACAAGAAGTTATGCACCCATCTCCACAGTATCAGTGTGGCCTCTAGGCATCCCAAGTATGCAGCCATCTCCACACTATCAGACTGGTCTCTAGGAGTACATTATGAACTTCTTACACAGTATCAATGTGGTCTCTAAGCGTTCATTATGAACATCAGTACAAGAAATTATGCACTGATCTCCACAGTATCAGTGTGGTCTCTAGGTGTGCATTATTAACAACAGTACAAGAAAGTATGCAATGATCTCCACACTATCAGTCTGGCCTATAGGTGTCCATTACGAACAATACTACAAGAAAGTATGTAGCCATCTCCACACTATCGGTCTGGACTCTAGGCATCCATTGTGAACATCAGTACAAGAAACTGTGGAAACATCTGCACATTATCAGTCTAGGAATCCATTACGAACAATACTACATGAAAGTACAGGGTGTTTCAAAAATGACCGGTATATTTGAAACGGCAATAAAAACTAAACGAGCAGCGATAGAAATACACCGTTTGTTGCAATATGCTTGGGACAACAGTACATTTTCAGGCGGACAAACTTTCGAAATTACAGTAGTTACAATTTTCAACAACAGATGGCGCTGCAAGTGATGTGAAAGATATAGAAGACAACGCAGTATGTGGGTGCGCCATTCTGTACGTCGTCTTTCTGCTGTAAGCGTGTGCTGTTCACAACGTGCAAGTGTGCTGTAGACAACATGGTTTATTCCTTAGAACAGAGGATTTTTCTGGTGTTGGAATTCCACCGCCTAGAACACAGTGTTGTTGCAACAAGACGAAGTTTTCAATGGAGGTTTAATGTAACCAAAGGACCGAAAAGCGATACAATAAAGGATCTGTTTGAAAAATTTCAGCAGACTGGGAACGTGACGGATGAACGTGCTGGAAAGGTAGGGCGACCGCATACGGCAACCGCAGAGGGCAACGCGCAGCTAGTGCAGCAGGTGATCCAACAGCGGCCTCGGGTTTCCGTTCGCCGTGTTGCAGCTGCGGTCCAAATGACGCCAACGTCCACGTATCGTCTCATGCGCCAGAGTTTACACCTCTATCCATACAAAATTCAAACACGGCAACCCCTCAGCACCGCTACCATTGCTGCACGAGAGACATTCGCTAACGATATAGTGCACAGGATTGATGACGGCGATATGCATGTGGGCAGCATTTGGCTTACTGACGAAGCTTATTTTTACCTGGACAGCTTCGTCAATAAACAGAACTGGCGCATATGGGGAACCGAAAAGCCCCATGTTGCAGTCCCATCGTCCCTGCATCCTCAGAAAGTACTGGTCTGGGCCGCCATTTCTTCCAAAGGAATCATTGGCCCATTTTTCAGATCCGAAACGATTACTGCATCACGCTATCTGGACATTCTTCGTGAATTTGTGGCGGTACAAACTGCCTTAGACGACACTGCGAACACCTCGCGGTTTATGCAAGATGGTGCCCGGCCACATCGCACGGCCGACGTCTTTAATTTCCTGAATGAATATTTCGATGATGGTGTGATTGCTTTGGGCTATCCGAAACAGACAGGAGGCGGCGTGGATTGGCCTCCCTATTCGCCAGACATGAACCCCTGTGACGTCTTTCTGTGGGGACACTTGAAAGACCAGGTGTACCGCCAGAATCCAGAAACAATTGAACAGCTGAAGCAGTACATCTCATCTGCATGTGAAGCCATTCCGCCAGACACGTTGTCAAAGGTTTCGGGTAATTTCATTCAGAGACTACGCCATATTATTGCTACGCATGGTGGATATGTGGAAAATATCGTACTATAGAGTTTCCCAGACCGCAGCGCCATCTGTTGTTGAAAATTGTAACTACTGTAATTTCGAAAGTTTGTCTGCCTGAAAATGTACTGTTGTCCCAAGCATATTGCAACAAACGGTGTGTTTCTATCGCTGTTCGTTTAGTTTTTATTGCCGTTTCAAATATACCGGTCATTTTTGAAACACCCTGTATGTAGCCATCTCCACACTATCAGTCTGGACTCTAGGCGTCCATTATGAACATGATTACAAGAAGCTGTGCAAGCATCTCCACACTGTCTGGCCTATAGGTGTCCATTATGAACAAGAGTACAAGAAATTATGCAGTCATCTCCACACTATCAATGTGTCCTCTGGGCAGATAGGAGGCGTCTAGGGAACACTCATAGGAGGCACTATCAGTGTTGCTTCCATACATCCATTATGAACAACATTGCATTCATTGTGTGCATGAAGGGAGTGGTTATGCAACTAACGGGAATGGAAGGTCGATTAGCGGTGTTGGATCCTTCTCGCTGGTGGGTGCCAGTTCTGTCTGATACGTGGACATGATCATAGAAAAGATTCAGCATGGCCAGGTCCAATGTACTTCTCAGGCCTACGGTGCCACAAATGAGCAGGTTGGCTGGGAAGTCTTGTTTTGGATTACTGTCAGGTACAGGTGTTGAATGCTATATAGGGTAGTAGCCTGCGAGCTGTGCAGTACCAGGACAGGATCCTCTGTTCTGTTGTCCAGCTTTGCAGTCAACATTTCAGCGAGGGGTCCGTTTTTCACGCACTTCGTGATAACCTTTCTTCAGGAGGCAATGCAATATCCTGTGGTATCTCCTGACCTGGACCCCACTGAGCACGCCTACAACCTGTTGGAACTTCCTGTACATTATCGCAGGAACATTCTTTATTCACTGTACACCGACAAAGAGTGTGACTAGGGTTGAGGACAAACGAAAGGGCTGTCTTATACGAAGCACACCAAGGAGGATCAAACTATGTCACAATACATTGGGATGGAGCAACGTGTTTTGAGATTCGCCCAGAAAAAGATTTCCACATTCTTACATACTGTCTTTATTTGTTATTGTTTTGTTTTTATTTCACAGTGATGTCAATTTCTTGGTTTCAAAAGGTTTTTTTATCACACTGTGTTCCCCTTGAATCTACACTCGTCTATAGAAAGGGAGGTGGTGCTAAACTTTTTTATGCAGTAAATTAGTATTAAGCACAATGATAATAACAATGATAATGATAATAATAATAATAATAATATTTGAGAAATTCCACTGGGGGGAGAATACTTACTCTTCTTCCGCCATTGTAGATTAAAACAGGTTTCTTCTTGGAAGTGTAGACCCGCAGGTAACCGTTACCAAACTGGAAATAAAAGAGAAATACTATAAATGATTTGAATATGAAACAGCACCAAACAAATATTTTTCTTAGCTGTATTTTCTGCTAAACACGCAGGTAACCGTTACCAATCATGAGCACAGCAGTGTATATTCAACCGTGTTAGACGTATTCAAAATAATTTCGACTGTATTTTGTTTCCTAACAATTTTTCGATCTTAACATTAATTATAGATCTGTAACTAAATTTTTAACAGATGTAAAACCTGTTAGTTACCGTAGCGGTTACCGTTTCGGAAATGTTCACAGAAACTCGGAGGGCTAGAGGCTATAGCTTGAAAGGCAATAAGCACTTAGAATCTCTTTCTAGAAAACTAGACAGTCGTGATTTGAAGGTAAACCTCTTTCAATAGTGGCATTCCCACACATCATAATCCGCTTCATTTAAAACAGCTAAACTCACAGTTTAAACACTTCGTTAAAGTACGTATATCACTATTTGTTGGAAGTATATGTATGTGGCGTTTCCCTCGAGCATCAAATGCAGTACCTTATCTTTTCCCTATCCTGGGGTAGGGCAGAGTCCTTTTGAGATCTGATCGAATGTAGAAGCTTGATAATTTTCTGCCAAATGTCGTTGAGGTGCGCTTAGGTCAACACAGATCCTAACTGGGATATTAGAGACGGGATCATCAGTTCTGACAGCTGTCTCACAATCAAGTGAAGCTTCCCAAAAAACTTGGTTGGAACTAGCGTATTTATTTCGTTTCTGGGCCTAAGCAGCGTGTATGAGTAGTATATTTATGCAAATTCTGGCTCAAAGAGCATTTCAATTAAAAAGTCCAGGTTAAAAACCGAGATTCCATTTTCACAGTATCCACTGAGCCAAAAATTTATCTATACACAGAAAACGAAATTCTCATTTAAAATTTACAAATCTAAAAATTTTTATTCTTTATAAATAAGAGCCAACAAACATCTGCCTATACCGAAAAAACCAAATTCTCACTTCCTCATTTAAAAATTTACGAACCTAAAATTTTATTCTGTATAAATAAGACACACCAAACCTCATTTGCCTATACTGAAAAAAACAAAATCCGATTTATTAAAGAAAACCTAATAAACATTTCTCTTTATAAATAATATCTCAAATCTTGCCTATTTATTCCATCGACTGAAATTTAAATTAAAAATCTCGAAGGTACATTTAACCATAAACGTTTTAATTTTGAAATTTCAAATTTCTCTCTATATAAATACAACCAAAACAAAATGAACACCAAAGCTGAGCTATTTTAAAACTTAGAAAATTACAGTAAAGGAAAATATGGATTGAGTAATAAAGATTTAGGAAATTACTGCAAAGAAAATGGTTACTCAAATGTAACTAGACAAGATCTAATGGAATTTATTGATTACTTCAACAAGAAACAAAGAAAAAAAGGAAGAAGAGAGAACTACGATATGAAACTATAAAAGAACTTTGATCAATTTCTAAAACCGAGAATTTGAAGAATTATTCCAAACTTAATACACAAAAAGGTTTTGCGAGATAATTTCATCGCCATTATCCAAAGTGACTCTGATTTCAACAAGATGTGGTTCATGCAAGACGGAGCTCGACCCCATCCAAGCAGGAGAGTGTTTGATGTCCTGGAGAAGAACTTTGGGGTCCGTATTCCGCCTCTGGGGTAGCCAGGGGCCAGTGACATTGGCCTCGATTGGCAGACATATTCTCGGGATATGAACACATGCGACTCCTTTTTGTGGGGCTGTATTGAATACAAGGTGTTCAGCAATAATCCCAACACCACTGCTGAGCTGAAAACAGCCGTTCAGGAGGTCGCCGACGGCGCCAATGTTCCGACACTCCAGCGGGTCACGCAGGATTTCGCGATTCGTGTCCGCCACATCACCGCCAATGATGGCAGGCATATCGAACATATCTTAACCTAAATCCGAATATCTTTAGTGACGTTTACATGCTGAACAAAAGTGTGTGCACCCCTAGTTTGTGTAACTAATTTATGTTTTTATCATATAGTTCAATAACTGTCACCCTGTATGTTGGCGGCAATAGAATCGTTGGCAGTCAGCTTTAAATGTCGGTTTTGTCATCAGCGTCCCTCGAAATGAACGTCGCCTTTCCTCCAGAGATTCCCATTCGAGTCGCGCAGCACCTCCGTAACACTTACGTGTCGTTCGAATCTACCGGTAACAGATCTATCAGCCTGCCTCTGAATTGCTTCGATGTCTTCCTTCAATCCCACCTGGTACAGATCCCGAACACTCGAGCAGCACTCAAGAACAGATCACGCTAGCGTCCTATATGCGGTCTCCTTTACACCACGTTTTCCTTAAGTTCTCTCAATGAACCGAAGTCGACAATTCGCGTTCCCTACTATATTCCTCACATGCTCATTCCATTTCGTATCATTTTGAAACGTCACGCCCAGATATTTAAACGATTTGTCTGTCTCAAGTAGGACTCTACTAACGCTGAGTGTATTAACTTACACTTTCTACACTTAGAACTAGCTGCCATTCATGAAACGAATTAGACATCTTGTCTAAGTCATTTTGTGTCCTCCTAAAATCACTCAATTCCGACACCTTACCCTACACCACAGCGTCATAAAAAAAAACCGCAGACTGCCGCCCACCCCGTCAGCCAAATCATTTACGTTCTCGGATGAGAGATGTATATGTGAAGGGGCTACGATGTCCTTGGTGTGTGTGATAGGACGTGGTCTAGCGGAGCCTCGCGGACAAGTATGCCTGCCCTTAAGCTCCCATGCAGTCCAACATCAGCCCACCGTCACCTCCGAATACCCCACAGATGTGGACATGCAACGTATTCTGGCTTCTTTACTTTTTTGTCCGTGTGATTGTCAATACTGTGCGGAAATACAAAATTTTAAATCACTAGATGAAAAATGTGCCCAACTTACACTCCTGGAAATGGAAAAAAGAGCACATTGACACCGGTGTGTCAGACCCACCATACTTGCTCCGGACACTGCGAGAGGGCTGTACAAGCAATGATCACACGCACGGCACAGCGGACACACCAGGAACCGCGGTGTTGGCCGTCGAATGGGGCTAGCTGCGCAGCATTTGTGCACCGCCGCCGTCAGTGTCAGCCAGGTTGCCGTGGCATACGGAGCTCCATCACAGTCTTTAACACTGGTAGCATGCCGCGACAGCGTGGACGTGAACCGTATGTGCAGTTGACGGTCTTTGAGCGAGGGCGTATAGTGGGCATGCGGGAGGCCGGGTGGACGTACCGCCGAATTGCTCAATACGTGGGGCGTGAGGTGTCCACAGTACATCGATGTTGTCGCCAGTGGTCGGCGGAAGGTGCACGTGCCCGTCGACCTGGGACCGGACCGCAGCGACACACGGATGCACGCCAAGACCGTAGGATCCTACGCAGTGCCGTAGGGGACCGCACCGCCACTTCCCAGCAAATTAGGGACACGGTTGCTCCTGGGGTATCGGCGAGGACCATTCGCAACCGTCTCCATGAAGCTGGGCTACGGTCCCGCACACCGTTAGGCCGTCTTCCGCTCACGCCCCAACATCGTGCAGCCCGCCTCCAGTGGTGTCGCGACAGGCGTGAATGGAGGGACGAATGGAGACGTGTCGTCTTCAGCGATGAGAGTCGCTTCTGCCTTGGTGCCAATGATGGTCGTATGCGTGTTTGGCGCCGTGCAGGTGAGCGCCACAATCAGGACTGCATACGACCGAGGCACACAGGGCCAACACCCGGCATCATGGTGTGGGGAGCGATCTCCTACACTGGCCGTACACCACTGGTGATCGTCGAGGGGACACTGAATAGTGCACGGTACATCCAAACCGTCATCGAACCCATCGTTCTACCATTCCTAGACCGGCAAGGGAACTTGCTGTTCCAACAGGACAATGCACGTCCGCATGTATCCCGTGCCACCCAACGTGCTCTAGAAGGTGTAAGTCAACTACCCTGGCCAGCAAGATCTCCGGATCTGTCCCCCATTGAGCATGTTTGGGACTGGATGAAGCGTCGTCTCACGCGGTCTGCACGTCCAGCACGAACGCTGGTCCAACTGAGGCGCCAGGTGGAAGTGGGATGGCAAGCCGTTCCACAGGACTACATCCAGCATCTCTACGATCGTCTCCATGGGAGAATAGCAGCCTGCATTGCTGCGAAAGGTGGATATACACTGTACTAGTGCCGACATTGTGCATGCTCTGTTGCCTGTGTCTATGTGCCTGTGGTTCTGTCAGTGTGATCATGTGATGTATCTGACCCCAGGAATGTGTCAATAAAGTTTCCCCTTCCTGGGACAATGAATTCACGGTGTTCTTATTTCAATTTCCAGGAGTGTATATTACTGATTAATCAGTCAGTTCATTGGGTATGTACGAGGGTTGCCCAAAAACAACGCTACGAATGCGAAACGTTACGTAAGTGTTACCTGAAGTCTCCTGTGTGAGCGCGCCAAGTTTCCTTCACTTCCGACAGATAGCGCAGCTGCAGCACAGTTCCAAAATGGCGTCTGTAGGTTATGTATGTTACAAGCAACGTGCCGTCATTGATTTCTCGCTGCAGAGAAAGAAACTGTGGGGAATATTCACAAACGCTTGTGCAAAGTCTATGGAGCATCTGCTGTCGACAGAAGTACAGTTAGTCTCTGGGCTCGGGGGGTGAGGTCATGAGATGGCGGTTCGGCGGAGCTCCACGATTTGCAGCGGTCGGGGAGACCATCCACGGCTGTCACACCTGACCTAGCCCTCTCGGACTTACGCTTGTTTGGGCCATTCGAGGATATCATTCGTGAAAGACAGTGTAGCACAGTGTAGCACTGGCTCCGCCACCAAGACAAGGATTGGTACCGACAGGGCAGACACCCCCTTGTTTCGCACTGCAGGAAGGCCACAGAACGGGATGGCGATTACGTGGAAAAATAGGATGTGCAGATAAAACAACGTTATTTGTGCGTGTAATTCTCATTATGTTCAATAAACAATTGTTGAAAAACATGCGGTGCATTACTTTCTGGTCCACCCTCGTACTAACATTCTCAAATCTTGGAAGAATGGCATGTCGTCCGATGATATTTACATAGCAACTGTTGTTTAGTTTACCACTGCAAACAGCATTTTTGTCTCTGAGTGTTATTTCTTTTATAAATGATTGTTTCCTCTGATTTATCTGAGTGTTATTTCTTTTTTAAATGTGTTGTTTACCCTGATTTATCCCTGTGCGAAATCTATTTTCAGACCCAACGTTTAGGTTTCGTCTTCCTTGTATTTAGCTCTTGTGACAGCTCTAAGGCCATAATGTGCACTAAAACATTCATACTCGACCAAATGATTTCAATTGACGCCATATTGAAAGCTGTGCAACTACAAAGAATTTGTGGCTTTCTGTGTGAACAGTGGCCTGCGATGCCACTTCAGCAATCCACAAGCTGTGGCGTCACATTATATGCGTGTGTGAACCCGGCTTAATGTTGCAAAGGCTTGACACCGTCCATGACACCGTCAGACTCGGCGACAGTTGAAATAACAACGAGTCCCACTTGGAAGTCTTAGGGGGACTCTTTGTCCTTTTATTCACGCAAATGTTAATGTTGCGACCCTCCTCTCCCACTCCCCACCCCCACCCCACAGGGGGTCGTGGAAACTTCGACACACTTTCAACCACGTGGCTGCCCTGGGGCCTGAAGACAACCAAGTCCCACCTAAGGGATGTCGAAGGGGTTGCCTAACCCTCTGGCGCGACAGCAGCAGCGAGGCTGAATGTGTGTCGAACTTTCTGACAGGTTCACCATCTGTAACGTGCTCGACAAACCTGTGTGGGTGGCAACAAGGGTTTGGCTGATCTGCGGATGGGGGCTTTAGAGCAACTCTTTGCCATTTTAATCACACACGTGTTGATGTCGTGACACCGCATGATCACGCCAAAGGGGGGCGCGGAACAGGAGGGCTACGGACGCAGAAACAGCCCTTTCTGTTTCAAATCACGTTCAAATTTCGTCGAATGGTTTTGAAAAGTTCACAGTGGTTGCGTCCTGTATATCAGAACAAAACTTGGGGTCGCCCTACGCTCCAAAGGCGTCAGATAGCTCTCAGTCGGGTTGCAGCCCTGCAGTAACCTTAGAGTAGGTTGTGAACACCCAAGGGGCGGAAGCAGGGTCGAACATCGTTGCTCTTCCCACTGTGAAGTGTTCTTTTGAACCGCGAAATGTGCGGAAACCAACGTCCGAACGGAAGGGTTGGTTTCATTGACACTCTTGACGCCATACCACGAGGCGTTTTCGTGTCAATTCTGAGCGCCGGTGTGTGTGACATGTTTTCGGGTGCCACCCACAAAAGAATCTGCGTGATTTCGACGCTGGGTGTCGCGGTTCTGACCTCCACCGCACAGACATTAAAAGAAGGGTTGAAATGTGGGTCGGAGGAGATATGACGACCTGACCGTCACGTGACGCGTGTTGTTGAGTAGAACTGTAGTAAAAGTTGCTGCCAATGTGACTCGATTAACCAACTTATAGCTCACATGAACTTCTGAGTTGTGGCCTCTGTTTTCTTTGGTCGGCACCTTACTGTTTGAAGCTTCTCCGAGCCAGACGGTGACGCCACAATGCGCCACGCTTTTGCACCATTACAGAAGAATATTTTAGGCATCTTTAAGTCAAATGTCAAACTAAATGGTATACAATTACAGTGTTTCGGAAAAGTGGTCGTTTAATTTTTTTGCAAAGTGTAATTGCTACGTGGCATTACTTAAATGCGAGACTTTTCTTAGTGGCTGCTACTGCGCTACTTTACACATTATTGTTGGTCGCTAATGTTGTTGGACTTTGAGACCTGCGTCAGACCAGTCTTCGGACTGAGACCACAGCAGCTGCAAGATTAGTAGGTGCGAAATACTAAGTATTCTGAATTTTGTTAATTCACAACGAGGGAGGTAAGCGTTATTCATACCGTGGTAACATGAAAATAGATCTGGTTTTGTAACTCAGTGCGAACATCTACGTTTCCTCGCCTTCTGATATTTTAGAAAATGTGAATATCCAGTGTTTATTCCACATCGGAGTTTCCATATGAAGCAAGCAATGGATTATTTTAGCGTCCTACTTTGCCAATTTTCTAAGCTACCTTGGTTTTAGATAGCTTGACGCCTTGCGTCATGGAGTATAGGCAGTCTTCTAATTGTCATAACTTTTGTTTGGTCCTCGGTGAAAAAGCTTTCGACTGCCAGTCACTAACGCCTGACGCTGATGGTGATGCAATTACACGAAATCTTCAATTTATCAGCCCAGCCAAGGCATCGTTCTGCGGCACCTTTTCAACACGTTCCCTACCTGTCATCTTCGCTTGAAGATCACAAGTAGGAAACTTGTTGAAACGTTACAACAGAACGACGCATTGACTCGGCTGATAAACCGAGAAGACTTCACCATCGAGAATCGCCGAGAAAATCTAAATTCGCATATAGCACAGAAGTCGTCAACTGTCCGCCTGAATCGGTAGGGATTGATGATGAGGTCCCTTACTCCGAGGGGCGTAGGGAACGATGCGGGAGAACCGCATTGCCGGCCGCGGTGGCCGTGCAGTTCTGGCGCTGCAGTCCGGAACCGCGGGACTGCTGCGGTCGCAGGTTCGAATCCTGCCTCGGGCATGGGTGTGTGTGATGTCCTTAGGTTGGTAAGGTTTAAGCAGTTCTAAGTTCTAGGGGACTTATGACCTAAGATGTTGAGTCCCATAGTGCTCAGAGCCATTTAAACCATTTTTAAAGACCCGCATTGCCGACTAGGCAAGGTCGTAGCGGAGGTGGTTTGCCATTGCCTTCTGATGGGGATTAGTACTGAAAAAGAAATGATCATGCAGTCCGCCGCGAATACTATAGGTCACCAAAGTAGGAGTTACATGACGTCGGAGGGTTACAACGAAAGCGCTACACATCTTTGCAATAATCAAACACCAAACAAAAAAAATACATGAACGCACGCTGTAAGTAGGCTGTTTAGGTTTTTTATTGGTAACGCCACCTCTGTATGAAAATCACTGGCTGTGCTGTGTGCAGCCTGTGGCTGTTTTGCATTGTTGTAATACTCGCCATTGTAGTGTTAGGCAGCTGGCTGTGAACAGCGCGTAGCGTTGCCCAGTTGGAGGTGAGCCGCCAGCAGTGGTGGATGTGGGGAGAGAGATGGCGGAGTTTTGTAATTTGTCATGAACTGCTATATATATGATGATATCAAGGTAAATACATTCTTTGTTCTCTATTAATATCTTTCATTTGCTAACTATCCCTATCAGTAGTTAGTGCCTTCCATAGTTTGAATCTTTTATTTAGCTGGCAGTAGTGGCGCTCGCTGTATTGCAGTAGCTTGAGCAGCGAAGATTTTTGTGAGGTAAGTGATTTGTGAAAGGTATAGTTTAATGTTAGTCAGGGCCATTCTTTTGTAGGGAATTTTGAAATGTTCATATTTTTGCGGACCCATTGTGATACTATGAGAGCTTTGAATGATATATTTGGTATGGGATCATAATTTTTAAAGTACGTTTGAGGTTGATGACACTATTGAAATGAGCAGAGAATTTTTTTAGGTCTTGAAACTATTGGAGGAAGCTACGACGATTTTGAGAATTGACTGAGGTGTTATGATGTTATTATTACGATGACTATGTGTATTATGCTGTTGCGGTATGTTTATGATCAGTAAGCTGATGCTATATGAGTTATTTGATTATGCTACGTATTTATTATCAGGAAATATTGAAGAAGCGTCGACGACTTTGTATATGTGTAATAAGGTAAGGAGTAATGAATTAGGGACTCTGACTTGTAAAAAAGGATGTTGGAAACCAAGAATCGTACTTTAAGAGGTAGGAAATGTGTGTAAATGCGTGAATGTATCACAATGCCGGCGAAAATTTTTTGGACACTGTTATATTCATAAGATATTGTTTCTACACATTTGTAACCAAATTCTCAACCTGTGAATTTTTTTATATGAGACTGTCACTGTAGCGAAAACTGCTGTCGTCAATATTTCGGTATGGAAGGTAAGTGACCGTGACGTAAATCGTTGTGAGCGGCCAGGTGTGCCAGCCGCCTTGAGAAAAAGCCATTAGGTGGTAGAAAAAAAAAGGGGAGGCCATTATCCTCGCTATTGACATTCCTTTGTAGAAAGCATCGTAAATACGACACGCTAATAATAACTTGGAAACATTTTTACATCTGCACACCTGATTATGACAAGCGTCTTTCTACGAGAGTTGAGAGATTTTCTGTACTACCTTATGAAATGCCCTATGGCTAATGAATGATGTTTCATGCCTTCCTTTGTACATATTTACTCATTTTGTTTAATATCTAGTTTCTAGCTGCACTGCAGCATTGGTTAAAATAAAATTTAATATATGTACTAATATAGTTATTTGATGCCTACTGATCGAGTCAATAAGAAATTTATGATCTACTTCCAAGAAAACGAGGGCACATAAATAGACATTTCCCTTCACAGGAATTGCATAAATACACTCCTGGAAATGGAAAAAAGAACACATTGACACCGGTGTGTCAGACCCACCATACTTGTTCCGGACACTGCGAGAGGGCTGTACAAGCAATGATCACACACACGGCACAGCGGACACACCAGGAACCGCGGTGTTGGCCGTCGAATGGCGCTAGCTGCGCAGCATTTGTGCACCGCCGCCGTCAGTGTCAGCCAGTTTGCCGTGGCATACGGAGCTCCATCGCAGTCTTTAACACTGGTAGCATGCCGCGACAGCGTGGACGTGAACCGTATGTGCAGTTGACGGACTTTGAGCGAGGGCGTATAGTGGGCATGCGGGAGGCCGGGTGGACGTACCGCCGAATTGCTCAACACGTGGGGCGTGAGGTCTCCACAGTACATCGATGTTGTCACCAGTGGTCAGCGGAAGGTGCACGTGCCCGTCGACCTGGGACCGGACCGCAGCGACGCACGGATGCACGCCAAGACCGTAGGATCCTACGCAGTGCCGTAGGGGACCGCACCGCCACTTCCCAGCAAATTAGGGACACTGTTGCTCCTGGGGTATCGGCGAGGACCATTCGCAACCGTCTCCATGAAGCTGGGCTACGGTCCCGCACACCGTTAGGCCGTCTTCCGCTCACGCCCCAACATCGTGCAGCCCGCCTCCAGTGGTGTCGCGACAGGCGTGAATGGAGGGACGAATGGAGACGTGTCGTCTTCAGCGATGAGAGTCGCTTCTGCCTTGGTGCCAATGATGGTCGTATGCGTGTTTGGCGCCGTGCAGGTGAGCGCCACAATCAGGACTGCATACGACCGAGGCACACAGGGCCAACACCCGGCATCATGGTGTGGGGAGCGATCTCCTACACTGGCCGTACACCACTGGTGATCGTCGAGGGGACACTGAATAGTGCACGGTACATCCAAACCGTCATCGAACCCATCGTTCTACCATTCCTAGACCGGCAAGGGAACTTGCTGTTCGAACAGGACAATGCACGTCCGCATGTATCCCGTGCCACCCAACGTGCTCTAGAAGGTGTAAGTCAACTACCCCGGCCAGCACGATCTCCGGATCTGTCCCCCATTGAGCATGTTTGGGACTGGATGAAGCGTCGTCTCACGCGGTCTGCACGTCCAGCACGAACGCTGGTCCAACTGAGGCGCCAGGTGGAAATGGCATGGCAAGCCGTTCCACAGGACTACATCCAGCATCTCTACGATCGTCTCCATGGGAGAATAGCAGCCTGCATTGCTGCGAAAGGTGGATATACACTGTACTAGTGCCGACATTGTGCATGCTCTGTTGCCTGTGTCTATGTGCCTGTGGTTCTGTCAGTGTGATCATGTGATGTATCTGACCCCAGGAATGTGTCAATAAAGTTTCCCCTTCCTGGGACAATGAATTCACGGTGTTCTTATTTCAATTTCCAGGAGTGTAATTTCTTTACGATTTGGTAACTTATCTGCTAGTGTAAGTTCTCGTGATGCATCACTCTAGTGTTAAGATGTGACATAGGTATTAGACATGGCCATTTTTAGTGTAATACTTTTTCTGCTTGAACTTTGTCATGTTTAGGTATAAGTTATGCTGTTTGCCAGGCATAGTGCTACTGAATTTTAATTTGTGTTACTCTGCTAAGCCAGATTTATTTTTCTTGTTTGCTGCACATTGCCTTACATTAGTTGTAATATTGCAATTGCTTCGCTAATTTCTAAAATGCTGCTTCCTTTGCAAATCTGCACTTTTTTGTCATTGCTGTTTGCGTTAATTGTTTTATGTGCTGCAGCATTGCCTTGTCCCTTAGTTTAGCATCTGAGCTCAGTAGATTTAAGTTAGCTTAAGAGGGGGTAGACTATATAAGAAACTAGTTGTGATGAATGGAAAGAAATGCATTGAAGGTATATGAAAACGTTTTGGGCCAAAATGAGTATTGTACAATGATCCGTAATTATTTTGAAAGAAATATGGTTAGAATACAAAAAGGAGGTATAGATTGGACTTTTTGGGAATAATGATGAACGAAGGGAGATCTCCAAGAACAAAAAAAGTTTTGTTCGCAAGATACTGCAGTAAAACAAACCCTGTCCTTTCCCTTTCTGTTATTCCGCTATGTGTTTGTGTACTCTTGTACATTTGTGTTCTTCCTGTCTTTATGTGTTTATCTGATGAGAGTTGTAGAATTTTTTCTGATAATATGTTATTTACCTTGTAAAGATGCTTAGACATTACTTATTCTGTTTTGTTTTAATGCTTATGTGTGAAGTTGATGTTCCAAAAGTTATTCTGATATTTTATGTATTTACTTATGTCATAATTCCTGTAACATTGATGTATATGTTTATTTCTGTTCTGTTGTAAAACCTGTACTACAAATGTTATCTGTATTGTTATGTTCTTTAATAATGTATTTTGTACCTTTGTAATTGTATTCTCATGTTATAATATTGTAATTGACACCAGTTCTTCAAATTAAGTATCATTTCACTGCACACGTTTCTGTTGGTCATAGTATATGGACAATATGTGAGAAGTAGGGACTGATAGTGTTTGCACGTGTGTTAATAATTCAGCAAGGGACTGGATAACAGCATTGCTGGTTCTAAGGACAATTCCAAAAACTTTGTGAGTGCACAAGTGGTTGTTATGGACTTGCTATATTTTCCGCAAGACTCTTCGATGGTGATTGTGCACCTGCACAGTCACAACAGATGGCTGCTGGCCGTCTCTACAAGGACTACAGTGGGTCTGCATCTTTGATGGCCCACCAGTACCATTATCTCTACAAGGACTACAGTGGGTCTGCATCTTTGCTGACTCACCAGTACCATTATCTCTACAAGGACTACAGTGGGTCTGCGCCTCTGGTGGCCCACCAATACCGTAATCTCTACCAGGACTGCAGTGGGTCTGCTCTGTGATGACCTACCAAACGATATTCTTCAAAACTTCGATTGACTCCGCTGTGGGTTTGCTCTGTTGTGGCCCATGACCTGTCAGCATGTCAAGTGTCAGCACTGTCTTTCCGTTGGAAGGACAACACTACTTCTTCAAGACTGCATGGAAATCCACTACGTCTGTGTGCATTGTCTTTTACTACTCAGTCTTTGAGAAAAACACTGCAATTCAACGATCAGGACTGTCTTTATGGACTGTGAGAAAATTTTAGCTTTTGACCAACATTGTATCAATAAGTGTGTGCATTTGATTTCTTTGTTATTGTAATTATGAAAAATTTTTTCAAATCTGTATTGGGCACTGCCCAAACCAATTTGTAAAATTTTTTGTGGGGCTGTTTAGGTTTTTTATTGGTAACGCCACCTCTGTATGAAAATCACTGGCTGTGCTGTGTGCAGCCTGTGGCTGTTTTGCATTGTTGTAATACTCGCCATTGTAGTGTTAGGCAGCTGGCTGTGAACAGCGCGTAGCGTTGCCCAGTTGGAGGTGAGCCGCCAGCAGTGGTGGATGTGGGGAGAGAGATGGCGGAGTTTTGTAATTTGTCATGAACTGCTATATATATGATGATATCAAGGTAAATACATTCTTTGTTCTCTATTAATATCTTTCATTTGCTAACTATCCCTATCAGTAGTTAGTGCCTTCCATAGTTTGAATCTTTTATTTAGCTGGCAGTAGTGGCGCTCGCTGTATTGCAGTAGCTTGAGCAGCGAAGATTTTTGTGAGGTAAGTGATTTGTGAAAAGTATAGTTTAATGTTAGTCAGGGCCATTCTTTTGTAGGGAATTTTGAAAGTCAGATTGCGTTGCGCTAAAAATATTGTGTGTCAGGTTAAGCACAGTCTTGTATATAAATGTTCAAAGGGGACGTTTCAACGCATATACTTATAAGGAATAAAGTTGCTACATTGTATTTAAAATTAAATTCGTTTCGTAGCCATTCGCAGTCTAAGACGTTTATATATTGAAAATCAGTTCGAGAATAAATTTGGAAACATTGGGAGCTGCAACAAAGCAAGGTGAATACGTGAAAGTGTAATCTGCAGGCGGTCACATATCTCAATAAAATATTTTTCGCGACTCCAGTTATCTTATCAACACTTACTTTTTCCCTCTGTTCTCACGACGCAGCAACACACAACCAGAGATAGATCTAGAGTGTGCTAACGAACAGCCTTCAGAAGAAGCCTGAGACTAAATAAATCATTTGTTTGGTAGCAGTGTACTTCAGTATAAAGAAAGGTGGCAGATAAGTGCTCTATAAACAGGTAACCGATTCACGAAACCGTCGTTAGTTTTGTTTTGGAAAAGCAGCAGTTGTTCGGTCATTTGTTAGTTCCAGATTTCACTTGCTCCGTCCAGTTACTATCGGGAAAAATGTACTAGTGTGATTCATCGCGTATTCGTATATGCGGTTTTGAGATCTTCTCCATGCTTCCAGTAAGTTACATAAATACGAAGCATGTGTTGAAACGAGATTTACTGGATCTACTTGTAGCGGATTCCCTATTTTGTGAGTGAAACATCCTTCAGAAGTGTAAAAGGAATCACGGATTCCTTACACAAAGAAGAAGCTACGCTAAACACAGGCGATGGAGTGCGCATTGTATAGCCACGATTATCGTAGAGGTTAACATGATGGGTTCAGTTCTTTCAGTTCTACTCTGGCATTACAAAGTTATTGAAATCTTGCACGACAAGTCCTTTTTATTCGACCAGTTACCCGTTTTCAAACGAGTGATCTTTTGCGGTTTTAGCCGGCCGCGGTGACCGAGCGGTTCTAGACGCTTCAGTCTGGAACCGCGCGACTGCTACGGTCGCAGGTTCGAATCCTGCCTCGGGCATGGATGTGTGTGATGTCTTTCGGTTAGTTAGGTTTAAGTAGTTCTAAGTTATAGGAGACTGATGACTTGAGATGTTAAGTCCCATAGTGATCAGAGCCATTTGAACCATTTTTGCGGTTTTATTGTTAGCTTATCTTACTGCTTCCATGAAGTGGAAGAACTATTCACATTGGGTGCAAAATTTTTTACTCTCAAAGAAGTCCATCCACATACAGAACGCTACAGAATACATGGCTGTCTCTCAAATCATATCCTTTTAACTTACTGAAATGACATTTTATACATTAATAACCAAACCTGAAGCATAACTCGCATCTGTTTCACGAATCGCATCTTTCAGTTGAGAGTTTATCGTTTCATTTTGCCCCATGTGAAAATGTGGCGGCACTATGTAAATTGATTCTGTATTGAAAAATAATTATCGTGTCTTATGGAACCACGTTCACTGTTGGATTTTGGTTTTTAAATATTTGAGAGACATTTTTAGCTAAATTTGATTTAGTTTTTATGCATGCTTTTTTTTGTCCTTCCATGACGTATTTCCAAAATTTGTATTATTCTAAAATTATTGCCACTGACTTATTGCTTGTTGGATGGAAAGCTGCTTTTCCTTCACTCGTTGATTAGCGTGGTGGCAAAAATGAAGACAATGGAGGGAAAGCGTATAATTGGAATTCAACGTTCAAAACAGCATTCACTCAGCAAGTTCGAAGTTGAACTGCTGCACCAACTTCCTACTGAATAACGCAGATCTACGCATTCTTGGAGTTCAAAACCAACTGAAACTGCTGGAAACTAAGGAGGCGATGGGCCCTAAGTGAATTTTTGTTAGGTTTAATAATGAGTACCATGCGTAAACACCTCCGTTTCAGATTATATTTACCATGAGTCACACTCCGAGAGGGACTATTTCAAAAAAAATGGTTCAAATGGCTCTGAGCACTATGGGACTTATCAACATCAGAGGTCATCAGTTCCCTAGAACTTAGAACTACTTAAACCTAACCAACCTAAAGACATCACACAGATCCATGCCCGAGGCAGGATTCGAACCTGCGACCGTAGCAGTCGCGCGATTCCGGACTGTAGCGCCTAGAACCACTCGTCCACCGCGGCCGACGGGACTATTTCCACGGAGGGAAAAGCCATAGGTTAGTACTGTTTGTAAAACGTGTAAAATAACGTCTGTGCAAAATCCTTGGCTGATATGACGACCTCTGTGTGTCTCAGTGCAACAGGTCGGCACGTGTCGTTACTGGGCAGGATATTACCGTGTATGCGACCTACTGTTGCCTTAGGCTCGCCACTATTATTTCGGACTACTGCGAGTATTGTACGCCAGGTCACACGTCTGGTTAGGACAAACTGCAGGAGGAGACTCACGTAAAACTGCGTCCCTCCGTAATAGTGCTCCTAACGTGTCGCCTTTTTCCAGTCGGAATAGTACAGATGAGATCAGTTGTGGTAAAATGGACCACTGCACTCGTCATGAATATGCTACGTTGCAGTCAAGACGTTCATTGCTAACAACAAACTATTGAAAACTGGAAGAAGACGGACCTTGAATGTTTGGTACTGAACGTAGTGGAAGTGCGAGCATAATGTGTGAGAGCAGTTCCTTCACAAATCGAAATGGAGCATTGATTCAAAATCAAGTGTTCAAGACATTCTGCAGACTATTCTGGAAAGAGAAAAATGTGTGAAAAGCCTGTCCCACACACCCTGACTCCAGTATAAACACATCGACGCTTGGTCACCTGTTGTGACTTCATTGAAACGCAAAGTGCCGACGATTCTTTTCTGGAAAAAATCGTCATGAGTGACAACAGTTGGTATTATTAATACGAAACTACCACTAAACGACGAAGTGTAGAAATGAAACTGATATGAAGGGCCGTCGCTTTGACAATGTAACCGACTTTCAAAGCAAGGTGACGGTCGAGTTGAAAAACAACCGACAGGACATACCTCAGCCGCCATTGGGCACTGAGTTGAATTCAGTGACGACAAGCGAAAATTTGTGCCGGACCGGGTCTCGAACCCGGTTTTCCGCTTTACGCGAGCAGTCACCAAAGGCCCTTCGGCTATCCGGACACGCTTCCCTTCCAACCTAAATTCTCTGCCTGTTGAAATTACACATGTAGCGACCACTGTCCATTATCCTCATTACTCGCAGCTTTACTTGACTCCCGCAAGACTTTGTACGTGGTGTGCATCCGCACCAATGTTGTCGTTACCGTGAAGGCGCATGTGTGTTATTGTTTGTGTGGCGTCCGTCCCGCGTAAAGCCGGCAATCCGGCTCAAATTTTCACTTGTCGCTATTGAATGTAATTCAGTCCCAAGTAAGATCTGCATTTCTCTTAAAGTCAAGGACTTTTCTGACAGTTCCACATGGTTGTATGAATGTTCCGTGCCTTGTACTCATATGAAGAGAGACTGTAAAACACATGAAGCATTAAGATAACCATCTTAAGTTTTGTGTATTTTTTATTACTACTCTTTCGAAACGTTTTGGACTGATGTGATCCAATACACCTTGGCAACAGCAGGAACATTGAAGTAAAAACAAAAGAAGTCATTTATTTAGCACAGAGATTCTACCTATTAGAACCAAATACTAAACAATAAAGGTACTACTGACATAAGAAGGAAATACGACAAGTGGGTACTAGGCCTTAGGCTAGAACTGAACGTTAATGACTGCGAATAGCTCCTTGGAGCACTACCATAGATTATGTCATATACGAGGGTCGCTCAATAAGTAATGTCCAGCATTTTTTTAAAAAGCTATTAATATACATAGACAAAAGTCCTTGTTGGTGCTTCACCGAGCGAGGTGGCGCAGTGGTTAGCACACTGGACTCGCATTCGGGAGGACGACGGTTCAATCCCGTCTCCGGCCATCCTGATTTAGGTTTTCCGTGATTTCCCTAAATCGTTTCAGGCAAATGCCGGGATGGTTCCTTTGAAAGGGCACGGCCGATTTCCTTCCCAATCCTTCCCTAACCCGAGCTTGCGCTCCGTCTCTAATGACCTCGTTGTCGACGGGACGTTAAACACTAACCACCACCACCACCATTGTTGGTGCTTCACACTTGGTGTTTGTTCTGTTCGCCGGTGAAGTTTAGAACCGTTCTGGCAGATGGCAGAGCCGTAGTACAGCGTCAAAATGGCGTCTACACACGACTCACGTTACAAGCAACGTGCTGTTATTGAATTCTTGTGTGCAGAAAAAGAAACCTTGTCGAACATCCATAAACGTTTGTGTGCAGTGTATGGCGATGCTGTAGTTGATAGGAGTATATTTGGGAGATGGGTAAAGAAAGTTACAGCCTCAGGAAATGCAGAAACAGAGCTCCGTGATCAGCCACGCTCGGGACGTCCTGTCACAGCCACTGCTCCAGACGTGCTGGATCGTGCGGATGCCATTATTCGTGCCGACCGGCGCATCGCAAATGGACTGCTGGCTCTATAGTTGTTGGTCAGCGTTGGAAGTGCGTCTGCAATGATTGGGAACACGTCGCCAAATTGGATTGGACATCACTGCCTCATCCACCCTACAGTCCAGACCTGGTACCCTCGGACTTCCATCTCTTTGGGCCGCTTAAAGATTCTCTACTGGGAACACACTTTGAAGATGACGAGAGTGTCAGTCATGCAGTGAAAACATGGCTACGCCCACAGGACAAGAGCTTTTACCAGCCGGCAATACATGCTCTTCCGCAACATTGGCGCACACCCACAGAACGTGATGGAGACTACGTAGAAAAATAGGACATGGACAAGGCTTCTTGATGTATGTTGTCATCACATTCTGACTTTTAACAATAAATATGTTCTGAGGAAAAAAAAGTGGAGCATTACTTACTGAACGACCTTCGTACAATTATGTATCCAGAATTTTGCAATAAGGTCACGAGTGGGAATCATTTTAGAATCACATCATTAGGACCGGCTGTGTTTAGCATCAAAATGAATCTAAGTGAGTGGCAGGAATTAACGGACTAAAGCTTTCTGGCTAATAGGCACTAGTGCGTCTTTGTCACCTTCGGTCATTGTGAACGTCGGTGCCGTCACGTTGTTCTCCATTGGTGGAAACATCTAGACACCTTTCTTTTGTTCAGCGATTTTACCCGTTTTTCTGCTCTGCGGTCACTTGCGTCAGTGTCGTCATTTCAGCGTTTGATGCGGTAGCGTTCTCGTTTCCCGCGCCCGGGTTCCCGGGTTCGATTCCCGGCGGGGTCAGGGATTTTCTCTGCCTCGTGATGACAGGGTGTTGTGTGACGTCCTTAGGTTAGTTAGGTTTAAGTAGTTCTACGTTATGGGGGACTGATGACCATAGCTGTTAAGTCCCATAGTGCTCAGAGCCACTTGAACCAGCCAGCGTTTGATTTGAATAAATTTCTGGAAGGCCGCTGTCAACATTTTGGCCTTTTGTCTGCCATCTTCTGTTTCTGTCCCACTCAGAGCACCCATCTCGCTAACGCACGCTTATGACGTGCCGCTCTACATCTACATTTTACTCCGCAACCCACATAAAGGTGTGTGGCAGCGGGAACTTTTGGTACCACTACCTGATCCCCTCGTCTCCGTTCCCCTCGCGAATGCCGCGTGGGAAGAATCAGTAAGCCTCCGTGTTGGATCTAATTTCTCGAATTTTCTCATCGTTATAATTGTACGACTGTCATTGTCGATGCCCGTCTCTTCTCTAAAAGCGCTCTCCCGAAATACCAGCACTAAGTCTCACCGCGATGCACAACGCCTCTCTTGTAGCGTTTGCCACTGGAGTTTGTTGAGCATCTCTGTAACGCTGCCGCCCGGACTAGACCATCTTTTTTGCGAAACGCGCCGCTCTCCGTTGGACCTTTTCTATCAGTCTTAGCTGGTAAGCATCCCAGATTGGTGAACAACACTCAAGAAGCGGTTGAGCAAGCGCCTTTTAAGCCACTTCCTTCGTAGGTGAGTTAAATTTCCATAACAGTCTCCCCCTGTATCTCATTGTAGCGTCTGCTGCTCGGCGGCCGGTTCCATTCTCGGTGGAGGATGAAAATCTCACCGTCCGTGTTTGGCCGGCAAAGAGAGAAGAGATGTTGACGTACAGTTCCTAATCTCTAGAGTTTGCTCCACTGCACCTGTTTAAATTCCAGAAGCCTCCGCGGTGTCCCAGGCTGTTAGGGCTTTTGACGCTGCTGACGGTGATTAAAAAAAAAAAAAAGTTCAAATGGCTCTGAGCACTATGAGACTTAACTTCTGAGGTCATCAGACCCCTAGAACTTACAACTACTTAAACCTAACTAACCTAAGGACATCACACACATCCATGCCCGAGGCAGTATTCGAACCTGCGATCGTAGCGGTCGCTCGGTTCCAGACTGTAGCGCCTAGAACCGCTAGGCCACTCCGGCTGGCCCTTTTGCTAGGGAGGACGTAACATGTTATATTGGATAGAGAGTCATCGTCAGAGTAGTTTTCTTTGTAGTTTTTTCGTTTGATGCTTATTTCGTGAGATATTTGGCCGGGTCACGACCAATGGACCACCCTGTATATGCCACGCGGGGTAGCCGTCTTGTCACGGTCCGCGCGGCTGCCTCAGTCGGAGGTTCGAGTCCTCTCTTGGGCATGGGTGTGTGTATTGTCCTTAGCGTATGTTTAAGTTAGATTAAGTAGTGAGTAAGTTTTGGGACCTATGACCTCAGCAGTTTGGTCCCATAAGACCTTACCACAGATTTCCAAAACACACACACACACATTAAAGTTACCTACACTCAACTGATACACATAAGACCCATCTCTCACACACCCTGAGTAGAGGGGGCCATTCCGATTAAGCGACTGAGGCTGCCTGCTGCGTCTTCCAGCCTACAATGCCATATGACTCTCTCTCTCTCTCTCTCTCTCTCTCTCTCTCTTTTGCTGAACGACTGAAAAGATGAGTTGTCTGTTTGCTGTCTCAACGTTACGCAAGAAACTTTATACGGTGGCGCTGGATTTAGGGAAAACTTACTCCGTCAGTCACTGGCTATGTGCAGGAAAACGGAAAAACATAGTGTCACGGCTATCAGATTTGACTCCTGTTAAATATAAGAGAACGCACGTTACTGACATTAGGAAAGCCTCCCACGTGTACATATTAGACAGGACTGAATGAAAGTAGTTCAAACGAGCAAATGTAGTGGTTTCAGCACGCGAAGGCGAATGTATTGCGCCCACGGCCTCCGCAAGAATGTCATTGCAATACGATTAAATGTCTCCAGGTAACGATGGATGGGCAGGTGGATCAAACACGTACATGATAACAAGGGGCCGGCCGAAGTGGCCGCGCGGTTCTGGCGCTGCAGTCTGGAACCGCGAGACCGCTACGGTCGCAGGTTCGAATCCTGCCTCGGGCATGGATGTGTGTGATGTCCTTAGGTTAGTTAGGTTTAACTAGTTCTAAGTTCTAGGGGACTAATGCCCTCAGCAGTTGAGTCCCATAGTGCTCAGAGCCATTTGATAACAAGGGCACACGTACTTGAAAATCACTCCAGTTGGGACTGAACGTTGTCAGATATTAGAAACACTCTAAAGGAAAATTAAGCTATGACACAAGACATAATGTACACATGAAACTAACAGCCATTGGTTTCATATGGGGCCATCACAAGTGTAGCAGTAGTATGGGAGACGTTGAAATACAGTGTCAGTCGGTGCTAGAAGGCGTACCTGATGCGTACCGCTGATCTGCTTGGCTAATGATTCGCATCAGCGGTACTTGCAGCAATGGCTGCGCCACTATCGGGTGCATGAGGTCGCGAGAACGTGGTTGCACATACGTCAGGTAATAGAAAAACAATAGCGGTCTTCACCTGTGTGGATATGTATGTGTTTCAGTAAAGAGACAGGAAGACACGTACCATAGTACTCTCTGAAAAAGCTGAGTAATAAAGGGAACAGACGATCTGTCAATTGTAGCTAGGTATATTACCACAGCTCAAAGCATATTGAAATTCTTGAAGAAGTTGCGGAAAAAGTAGGGCTATAAATATCATTGGAAAAAACGGAATATATGACATGCAACAAACAAGCACCAAAGTTTTTGAATACAAAATATGGAAAAATAACAAGAATTTCTCAGTTTAAATACTTGGGGGAAATCATCCAAGAAAACGGTCTGGAAAAAGCTGCAAACGAAGTTCGCAGTCACAAAATGCAACTGCATTCAGATTAACACAAAATATTTATAATAAAAAATCACTTTCTAAATTCAGTATACTTGGGAATTACAGCACTGTTATCAAACCTGAATGTGTATATGGAACAAAAATTTTAATTTTATACAGAAAGAGGGATACTGAAGAAATTCAAAAGAAGGAAAGGAAGATTATTAGGAAAATTTAGGTCCCAAAATTATTAATGTCGAAACTTATTAGGTGAGATGTTAAAAGGAAATAGGAAAATATACAGACATACACGGTGACATGAGAAAACGAATACTTAAATTTTATTGGCACATTAAAAGCATGGCACTCACTAGGTTGAGAAAACAAATAGTAGGATTCTAGGAAAACAGAAGTAAGACCAAAACTGAACCAATTAAATACGTCCCTGCGATTAAGGACGATCTTAAAGTAGCCGGTATAAATCAGGTGACGTTAAAAATAGAAAAACATTCAGACAAAAGATATTTGATTGGAAAGTTGGTCAGAGGGAAATTAGAAAATGGATTGGAACAGCGTGGTCTGATGAAAGAAACAGACTTCATTCTGAAAGGACGAAACAAATTTGGACACGATAGAAGGCCAAACATCGAAACCGAAATTGATTAAATGAACCTCACCAGCACTCGTCTCTGGTGGCTAGCAACCAATATGGTTAGGTTAATTGGAACACATTTCTGTAATGCAGCTGTCTATTGAAGAAACTAGACCAGCAAGCCATAAGGCTAAAGCTACTGTAGGAAACTTCCCACAGTAAGGAATATAGTGTGAAATAATTGAAGACATATTTAAAGGAAACCTGCTTGAAATTTTAACGTTACGCATATGTAGGTGAGTTAACGGGCCACCCAGTTCTGGTACGAGGTAACATCAAATTGTTGTACGGGTGAACGCCAGCGGACACACTGCCCAGGGCGCGCCGCGGCGGTTCCAGCTGGGTGGAATGCACTGGAGAGTCCAGCCACAAAGGCGACCAGCGTCGCCAGACATGGGTGAACTCCAAAGCTGGGAATTTGGGCGGCTGTTGCTGGCATGGTCTTTGTGCAGGAGATGCAACAAAAATGGCGGAGTGTCAGACAGGCTGAAAGATGGCTTCTTACAGCCTTTTGAAAATCTACAATAATTTACAGACGGGTATTAAGGCAAAGCTAGATACGAAACTTCCTGGCAGATTAAAACTGTGTGCCGGACCGAGACTCGAACTCGGGACCTTTGCCTTTCACGGGCAAGTGCTCTACCAACTGAGCTACCCAAGCACGACTCACGCCCCGTCCTCACAGCTTTACTTCTGCCAGTACCTCGTCTCCTACCTTCCAAACTCCACAGAAGCTCTCCTGCGAACCTTGCAGAACTAGCACTCCTGAAAGAAAGGATATTGCGGAGACGTGGCTTAGCCACAGCCTGGGGGATGTTCCTAGAATGAGATTTTCACTCTGCAGCGGAGTGTGCGCTGATATGAAACATCCTGGCGGATTAAAACTGTGTGCGCTGCAGAGTGAAAATCTTATTCTGAAATCATGCCCCAGGCTGTAGCTAAGCCATGTCTGCGCAATATCATTTCTTCCAGGAGTGCTAGTTCTGCAAGGTATGCAGAACAGCTTCTGTGAAGTTTGGAAGGTGGGAGACGAGGTACTGGCAGAACTGAAGCTGTTAGGACGGGTCGCGAGTCGTGCTTCGGTAGCTCAGTGTGCCCGCGAAAGTTAACAGGTCCCGAGTTCGAGTCTCGGTCGGGCACACAGTTTTAATTCGCCAGGAAGTTTCATGTCAGCGCTCACTCCGCTGCAGAGTGAAAACCTCATTCTCAAAGCTGGATACATTTGCGATCTCAGAAAAATGAGTCACATCCTATGGTACAACAATATTTTCAATATCTTTATGACTACCGAAGTTAGCATTTCACAATAAACATTTTCACAATGAGCTGTTGAATTAACAACTTTTAAACGCTTCATGCGATTTCAAGAAACGACATCTCAGATGATAGCACTGCATGACAATTACCATCCCAGAAAACCACTCACGTGTGTCTGTTTTATATGTTGACTCAGGACTTTTTTACACCTTTTTTATCAAGCAAATGTTTGTCATAACGTCGTGGTCTCGACAGTTACATGGTATATGAATGTAGCACGAATACCTCATGTGTTAAAATAGTTGTGTAGTTATTTAACTAATTTATTTTGCCAATAACTTTATTTAAATGTTGATTGTAAGTTGAAATAGGACATCCTTTTCAAAGATAAACTTTTGTATACAAATAACCGATACTATTTATACTATCGATTCTTGTATAGTAAATATTATCTCAGGGTTTTAACTAAAAGAATTTCATAGGATTTTGTATACAATGTATTATATTTCATGCTAAAATGTATAAAAAGAAATTAATTTTTTAGTACTTTGTACGTACAGTTAAAATTACTCTTCTTTTGAAAATATTTGAAATTACGAAATATCTGGCATATTTAAAATTCATATTATTAGTTGCACAATCTAACGCTAAATTATTAAATTTATTTCCGGATTCATTTATAAAATAATGATATAACTTGGTGATGATTCATATTTTGTCAAGAAAGTTTGTAAACTCTTTTGCTTTGTAAACTCTTTGGAATATTGTGAGTACCGCAGAAAGTAAGGAGTAAAGGGCATGCCTCTGATGGAGACAGACGTATTTATATGATCGACACTAACTATGTAATTTGGAATAGTAAGTGGAAATTGTGAAAACGGTATGATATTGAAAAATGTAACAAAGAATAAAATTCAAGAGTAGTATAGACAAATCTTCATCAGTTATTTAGTCATCAGTAACCCACAACGTTAAATCGAAATTTCAGTGGCAAGAATGTACCCCTAGACGCAAAAACTGGAGCCAACAACAAGAAGAGAAAATGAAGATCGGTAAGAAGTTTTTCCTTTGTAAATCTTACGCTTCTCAAAGCTTTTGAAGCTAATGAAGACACTGATAAAAATTTAATAGCGATGTGTGGGAGGGTAAGATTACGAAATCCTATTTAAAAACTGTACTAATTTAAAAGTGGTCAACCACATGTGATATTGGAACCACAATTGAAAGGAGAACTAAAAGATGCTTCTGTCCAGATGGCATAAACAATTGTTTAAATAATATTTAACGATCATTCTTTGTTATTTAATGTGAGCGCGCTTGTGCAAGAATACTAACTTTTTATTTATGAACAAATCTTTATTTGTAATTATCGTGAATGGCGTGAGCATGACAATATTTATAAAATTTCTTTATTTAAATATCAATGTAATATAATAATTAAATCTGGGAAGTAGCTAAGTTAAGTCAAATCATGTCTGTAGAAATTAAGAACGTATTTTTGGTGGGGGCGGCCTTCAGCCAATGGAAAAACAGACAGTAGCTTCTCAAATGAAGAGCTCAGGGGAGCGATTGTGGATATTTGGACGCTTGTTTTGGAAGAACGCAGACCTGATTGTGGTATTGCCTGATATTTGATTGAGTGGGTGATAGATTCGTGGCAGTGAGCGGCCAGTAATAAGACTTCAACTTTTGAGGAGAGATACTTATTTTACACGGAGATGTGGTGGAAGACAGATCTGCCTGAGGTATTCGGTCGTGATGGTGACAGACTCTGGTGGTAAAGTGCTGCTGCAACACAAGCTTTTGAAGGTACTTAATGTGTTGAGAGGTCTGCACGTGCTCCAGAGTAGGAGAGTAGGACTAACTCTTTCCGCTTCTATTACGTAACTGAGGATAGGCAGGGTATGGGTTTCTGTTCGTGCTCTCATGCGCGTCAGTATGTAAAACATGATGTTGAACTTGGAACTGTTTTGAGCTGGTGAATATTTCGCATATTGTGATTACAAAATGAAATTAGTTGTTGCGTGACTTTGATGATTATTTAGTTAGAGGATTTTGGTGCCACTCTCGTAATGCTTCCAAAATAACTTTACTGCATTTGATATATTTCCTGTCCTGTTTTAACTGCGTACAGTAGGACCATTTCCTGTCTGTTGAAAAAACATTATTCAGCATAAATCTTCGTCGTCCACATCAATTACAAATTTCAGAATAGAAACCTTGTTATTAAATTATTCACTTAACTTTTATTTTGTATTTCTGTGTATATTATTAACTCGCAATTCTATCAGATGCGTAGACTATTTGCTTGCACGATCACAGATACAGGTTATTACTGTAGCAAATTAGCTGCAGGGTATGGAAGCAGATGTGGACAGCTCGACCCTATGGCTGCATTCTTTTTAAACAGAGCTGTTGAAAAGACCAAGTACCTAAAGTACGAACAAACTGTAAGTGAAGACGGAGTTGGTTTGCTTATATGGGATGCTGTTTGGAATAGCAATAGTAATCGTTAGGTGTCGTTGCAGAATCCAGAATCCTTGCTAGTATGCGAACAACCCTCTCCACTTCGCTCACCTGTCGTAAATAACTAAAGAAAGCATCTACTTGCTCTTACTTATTACCACGTTACAAGGAGCCACACCGCAATTTATTGTCTCTCGAGTTCTGTCCGCAGCTAACAGGGGCGCGTCAAGAGTAAAGGGCAACAACAGAATTCTGGTAAATGGCCTGAGATTGAATGCGTCGACGGACCTAGAGAGAGAGAGAGAGAGAGAGAGAGAGAGAGAGAGAGAGAGAGAGAGAGATGGTTCAAATGGCTCTGAGCACTATGGGACTTAACATCTTAGGTCAGAGAGAGAGAGAATCTTGCCCCAAAAAATAATCGGTGATTTTCAAAGTGCGCTCGATGTGAGAGACCCCTTAGGCTTTTCGCACTCGATGTCTCGGAAATAGTGGGCACAGGCGAACGTTCAAAGCCCGTTGCCCTTGATGTCCAAACTTTGCTCCATCACGTACCTAACTGGAGACTGATAGCAGAGACAACTATTCTCGGTAATTTGTGATTGGCTACTAGAACGCAGCACGTTACCTTGAACAGCGATTGTTCATCAGAAGTAAAGGCAACGTCTGTAGTAGCCCTTAGAAAGCATACATCACAGCTATTGTCAGTTTATAAAAACAGCCCATCGCAGAGTCATCTGCATGTCCAAGAATACACTGTGTTGCTTGTTTACTTATTTGTTTGCAGGACCATATCATTATGGAGTAGGTGTAAGGACATTCACAACGAGTTGCGGAAAATACCTGTTTAGGGTGATGAATGCCAGCATACACTAAATGTGGATGAATGCACATAAGTAGCAGGAAACCTGCACACTTTTTGAATAGGGCGTTACTGGTTTGCTTTTGGACTGGGTCACGTCGATTACTCATTCAAGCACACAGCGATTCAAACAGCGGAGGTAACATGAAGTAAATAGCATTTGAGGCATTTCTGGGAAAATATCAGCAGAGTTCTCGTTCTACTAATAACTCAGCTTCTAGGGAATCTCTACAAGAAGGGTTAACATGGAAAATCAGAGCCGCGCGGGATTAGCCGAGCGGTCAGGGGCGCTGCAGTCATGGACTGTGCGGCTGGTGCCGGCAGAGGTTCGACTCCTCCCTCGGGCATGTGTGTGTGTTTGTCCTTAGGATAATTTAGGTTAAGTAGTGTGTAAGCTTAGGGACTGATGACCTTAGCAGTTAAGTCCCATAAGATTTCACACACATTTGAACATTTTTTTTGGAAAATCAGACGAATTCAAATGTGTGCTGCTACAACTCGTAACCGGGCAGTTCCGCCAGTGAAGAGTGCATTCCGATGTTAAGGTACCTCAAGAAGAAGTCTTTCAGGTAAAGGCGACGTTCTTGTCGCAAAGTACTTTAGAGCGGATTTAAAGCAACAACCATCGAGACAGGCCGTAAAATGATAAACAAACTCCATTATAAATGATATAAAGAATACCTCTACAAATTTTTGGGACGGATTCCTCACACCAATACTAGAAAAAGTTGGCGATAAACATGCCCTGGAATACTTCTGTTGTTTACATAGTTCTGCGTAGTTAGCGCGTACACAACTTTCCCACTAGAGCACGCCCCGCTAAGCACAACAGCGCAGGCACAGCGCTCGTCCGTCTCCGCATTACGAGATGGCGCTGTCTTAGATACGGACCAGATTCTGCTTCTGCCGATCCGCGTATTAATATGTAACGCAGCCAGTGAGATTGCTGCTAACGTAGAACCTTTTCTCCTTGCGGATCACACTCGCGCAGTGATACCTGAACGCTCGAAGTATTATAACGAGTGTACAGACCTCCGATTAGACAGTCTGCATTAGCCTGCATTAGTCTGTAGTCAAGTTTCAGTCTGCGCCTAATAAGATTACCATATTCCTGTACATAGCCATGAAGAGAAACGTATAGACACTTTGTCAAGTATCAGAGATTAACGTACCAAGACCAAAGGAACTTCAGATCGTCAGTTGTAAACACCATCCAGAATCAAGTTACGTAATGTCTATATTATTTATTATTTCAATAAATGTGTGTGAAAATTAATCAAGTTCTATTTAAAGTTGGTCACCGTCAATCTGCTACTCTAAGCGTGCAAGTGGCATTTCTATCGTCTGACCTAACGGCAGAAGATAAACACGCCACGATAAGACCACGAGACATATTGCTAACACTCGCCTACTTCGTTAGAGCGACAAGTCAAATAATCTGATGGTGTGTGTATCGAAGGTCTTACAGTACGCACACCACAACTTCATTTTTGAGTTTTAATAAGACAACATTAAAAAATTCAAAAATCAGAAATTTACAATAAGTATTACAAATACCATCAGCTTGCTTGTGCTCACGCATACATACATATCACATTCGTGAGTGCGTGAAAATCTCCGCAGTGCAATACTCAGACTAGACTCCAGCAGCAATTTTAGATTGATCTATGTAATGTAATTGTAGGTATTGCCCATTCAGTTCATACTTTTTCCTAACAAGGGAACATCCCCATCGCACCCCCCTCAGATTTAGTTATAAGTTGGCACAGTGGATAGGCCTTGAAATACTGAACACAGATCAATCGAGAAAACAGGAAGAAGTTCTGTGGAACTACGAAAAAATAAACAAAATATACAAACTGAGTAATTCATGCTCAAGATAAGCAATATTAAGGACAGTGTGAACGCAGGAGCGCCGTGGTCCCGTGGTTAGCGTGAGCAGCTGCGGAACGAGAGGTCTTTGGTTCAAATTTTCCCTCGACTGAAAATTTTACTTTCTTTATTTTCGCAAAGTTATGATCTGTCCGTTCGTTCATTGACGTCGCTGTTCACTGTAATAAGTTTAGTGTCTGGGTTTTGCGACCGCACTGCAAAACCGTGCGATTAGTTGACGAAAGGACGTGCCTCTCCAATGGGAACCGAAAACATTTGATCGCAAGGTCATAGGTCAACCGATTCCTCCACAGGAAAACACGTCTGATATATTCTATACGACACTGGTGACGGCATGTGCGTCACATGACAGTAATATGTTGTCGACCAACCTAACTAGTACACTTGGCGAATGGGTAAAAAGATTCTTCTACCTTGCCCGATTTAGGTTTTCTTGTGGAAGTGATAATCACTCCAAAAAAAGTGATGAAAACATAAGAGTCTGTCACATAAACTGAAAACAAAAAGTTAAACTTGTCACTCGAGGGAAGACTCGAACCAAGGACCTCTCATTCCGCAGCTCGTCACGCTAACCACGGGACCACGGCGCTCTTGAGCTCGCACAGTCCTCGATATTGCTTATCTTGCGCATGGACTACTCAGTTTGTATATTTTGCTTATTTTTTCGTAGTTCCACAGAACTTCTTCCTGTTTTCTCGATCGATCAGTGTTCAGTTTTTCAAGGCCTATCCACTGTGCCAACTTATAACTAAATCTGAGGGGGGTGCGATGGGGAGGTTCCCTTGTAAGTAATTTATTCGCGACATTCTTCCAGACTTGAAGCAATACTTTCTCTGTCGGGTGTCCCTGCAAATAAGAGGATCTACTGTGAGGGTACCGTCATCAATTCCCTTACCAACGATCTTGCTCCGCTACACGGTATAATTAAAGGATCACTTTTTCGAAACCCCGTAATTGTCTCGCGCTGCAACGCAAAAGATTGACATTTGGTGCAAAAGCGTGGCGCACTGCGATGTCACCATCGATCAAGGCGATGCTTCAAGCAATAAAGTGTCGCACAGGCGAGAAAAGGTCAAAGCACAAAAGTTCATGTGATCCGTAAGCTAGGTTAATGACGCCGCATTGTCACCAAATTCCACCGCGATTCTGTCCAACCTCACCGTGGGCGTGTGATACCATGGAGAGGTCGTCGCAGCCCCTCTCCCCCACATTTCACCCCCTCTTTTGACGCCTCTGCGATTGGCTGTCAGAACAGCCCAGCCCAGCGTTGAAAACACGCAGTTTTCTTATGAGTGGCCGAGGAAAACACTTCAGAGACACCGACGCTCAGAATCGACTCGAAAATTTCTCAGGGAGTGGAATGAAGGGCGTCAGTGAAACCACCCCTATTTGATAAACTATGTGCACGATTCGCGATGTGCACACTCAGCTAGAAGTTTACGTCAGTGCCGCCACGTGGTCGCACACTGCGTCACATTTTTATCCTCGATCGCACGGCATAAGTCCAGCTAGACGACATCACACTCCTCAGGTATGCTAATTTACTCAGTATGTACTGTAGTAAAATTAGATCTGACGTCAGTATATGTTAAAGTTGTACTGACAGTAAACCTATGTTGTGGCTTTCTGAATGAGCTACAGTACTGTAAGTTATGAATTTTATCACACAGGAATCCATTTAAAGCGCTGACGAGGGAAAGTCCCCATGGCACCTCCTCAGATTTAATGGTAAGAGAGCTCAGTGGACAGCCCGTCAAAAACTGAAAACAGATAAAGCACGAAAACAGGAAGAAGGTGTACTGAATTGTGGGGAAAAAAGCAAAATAGAAGCAGTAAACGGTCTAAGGACAAGAAGTGCAGTGTAGTAGAACAGTGGTGGCGTCGTGGGTAAGTTGTTGCGGTGTTGGACTGCCACGCGGGCGAGCCGTGGATGGAACTCTGCCGTTACAATTTTTTTTTTCGTTGTGTCTGGTGTCGTGGTGTAACGACCGTATGCAACAGCGAGGTGTAAGGAAGGGACCGTAATGACAGTTGATTCTGCACAACTACTCAATTAGCAAGTGGCTTTTAATTGGGAACCGCAAACGGGTGATGACAAGGCGACAAGTCAACAGAATCCTACACTGGAAAACATGTCCGGTGTGTCATATACAGCATTAGTGACAGTACGTGTGTCATATGATAAGAATCGCTGCTGGCCCGTCTGGGCGAGCGGTTCTAGGCGCTTCAGTCTGGAACCGAGCGACCGCTACGGTCGCAGGTTCGAATCCTGCCTCGGACATGGATGTGTGTGATGTCCTTAGGTTAGTTAGGTTTAAGTAGTTCTAAGTTCTAGGGGACTGACAACATCAAATGTTAAGTCCGATAGTGCTCAGAGCCATTTGAACCAACCAAGAATCGCTAATCGACGCAACTAATTTGTAGCTTGGCAAGAGTGAGAGATACGAGGTGCGATAATAAATTAATAAGACTGATGTGAAAAAAAAATGTTGCTCACCGTTTTAGACAAGTTTAGTGCTGTCTCCTTCAAAGTAGTTCCCTTCTGATTGCACGCTCTTTTTCCAGCGCTACTGCCGTTGACGGTAACATTTCTGGAACTCATCTTCTGCAATATCCTCCAAGACCCTCCTCACAGCTTTTGGGACATCTTGTATCGTTTGAAAATGGTGTCCCTTGTCTGCCGTTTTGACTCTTGGAAGTAGAAAAAAGTCGCACGAAGCGGTATCTGGTGAATAAGGTGGCTGTGGTAGTACTAAAATTTGTTTTGAGGTTAAAAATTACTGTACTGACAGAGCAGCATGGGATGGCGCATTATCGTGATGCAGAATCCAATTATCTGCAATGTTGGCACGAAGAACTCTTTTATGAAGTCTTTCTAAAATTTCTGTGTAGTAATGTTGGTTAACTGTTTGTCTAGGAGGGACCCACTCTTTATGAACAATTCCCTTGGAATCAAAGAAGCACACAAGCATGCATGTCACTTTTGACTTGGACAAGCGAGCTTTTTTTGGTCTGGGTGATCCCTTTGATCACCATTGCGAACTTTGGCGTTTTGTCTCTGGATCGTACTGAAAAAACCAGCTTTCATGACCAGTGATAACACAGTTCAACAATTCTGCATTGATTTCCGTTCGCTCTAACAGATCGGCTGCCACATTTTTCCGAGTTTCTCGCTGTTGGGGTGTGAGATTTTTGGGGACCATTTTCGCACAAATCTTTCTCATACCAAGATCTTCAGTTATTATTAGACGAACCGTTTCTCGATTGATGTTCAGTTCTTTTGCAATCATTTTCACGGATAATCTTCGATCAGACCGTACGAGTTCACGCACCCTGGCCAAGTTGACATCCGTCCGTGAGGTTGATGGACGTCCACTGCGGTCTTCATCTTCAACATTCGTTCTGCCTTCACTAAACACTTTATACCAACGAAAAACTTGAGCTCTTGGCATAACCTCCTCTCCAAAAGCCTTCTGAAGCTTACCCTAAGTTGCTGTCGCGTTTTCACCCAATTTAACGCAAAAAGAAATGGCATACCGTTGTGCAATATTATGCGGTTCCATTTCCGTGACGAGAGACACAAACACGTGTTAACTTATTACAGCACAACTCACAACTGAGCAGTTGCATCGATGTGCCACTTGGACTAGAAGCAGCTTACAGACCAAGGTCAAAGATATTGTGCCTACGCAAGCCTCCAGGGTTACCACATCTTGCAAAGAAAATCAGTCTCATTACTTTATTGTCGCACCTTGTATGCCTCGTTGCCTGATTTAGGTGCTCGTATGACTGTGAATGTGATCACTTCCAAGGAAATGATGAAAACATAATAGTTTGTCACATAAGTTGCAACAAATGAACAAAACAGTTTCACAATCACACAAGTTCTCTGTGCTCTGTCAAAACATATGTTTATAATGTTTTTGAAATTGCGTTCGTTTTGGAAGTTTTGACGCTTGAACTCCTTTGTTGTAACATTGTTCACAGATGTTTAATTTTTGTTTTCTGTGAGACGTCTATGTGGTATCTCGCCTGCTCTCACAATTCATCACGTTTACTTGCGACGGCAACGTCTTCTTGCCACGTGACTCATATTCCATAATCAATGCATAGCAGGATAGATGCCAAGACTACAGGAAGACAACAAACATTTTGATGACCGGACGGAGAGTTCACAATGTTGTGAAAAAATTATGAAAGTATGTGTCACGAGGAAATTTTGAACACTGCTCGCTCGCAAAGCAATCTGTCACCGTGACCACGTAACCACTTTCGCTCAATATTGCCTTGTGAAACTTAGACCGGTCGCTGTTTCTACTTTGCTTGTTTTTCCACAGTTCAGTACAACTTCTTCCTGATTTCATGCTTGACCTGTGTTCGTTTTTTGACGGGCTACACACTGGGTAATCGTAGCACTAAATCTGACGGGGGTGTGACAGGGAGTTTCCCTTGTGAGAATCATAAGGGCCTGAAGCACATCACCGTCGATTGTGAGACTGTAGCATTTATTCATGCTTCTGAAATCCGTTGATCGTACGGTGAGTAAAGTTTATCTGTGCTGTGGGCCCACACTGCATGTAAGATAATTCACGAAAAGCTGTATCACTGGTTCCTCTGACATTCACCGAAATGTGGGATCTACATCGGTGTGCTTTGTGCCCTTACGGATCTCAGCACCTCATTTGTATTCCAGTCAAGTGACCATGTTCGTTGGAATTACTACTTGAGTTTAATCATGTCCACAAACGGCACTTTGTGGTTGGAGTTTGTTGTTTACTGTGCGGGAATCGGCTTTCGTGTGCAGTGTAAACATGAACTAAGTAGAATCTATTTTAAATGCTAACCGAAAAGTAAAGCTGTGAGGAGTTGGCTAGCCTGGGTAGCTCACATGACAGGGAATTTTCCCGCTAAAGGTAAAGGTCCCAGGTTCGAGTCTCGGTCCAGCACGCAGCTTTACTCTGCTAGGAAGCTTCGTATCAGCGTACACTGCGCCGCAGAGTGAAAATCTCAGACTGGGAACAGAAACGCAAATTACCAGGAAAAGGTAGCCGCAAAGTAGCTAGTGTCTCCGAGAACAGATCCTTTGATTGACAGAGTGACGAAATCAAATAGGCGTGACTACAAGCGAACGTTTAACAAGGAAAGTGTACAGTTAGCACAAGTTGCTGTCTGGGTGCAGTGTAAGAGTATCTGATTTTGCAGGCTGAAAGTAAATTCATGAACTAATACATCTCTTAGGGATCTTGTAGATTTGTATTCAAAAAATGGATAAGCACGAAAACTCCCACTTACACAAAAATGCGAAATGAGGAGTGGCCAAAGCTTCAACATTATTTCGTTATTGGCCTAAACGGTACTTAATTACGTACAAACAACAAAATTCCTTATAAACAATTCTTTCTTTTATCATAAAAGTTATGTGTTTAATTATTATTATTAATGTTATCGTTACCGGCAGTGGCTGCAGTTGTATAAATTTGGTGGTAAGCATAACTCTAACACAGCAGATACTATTAATTTCACACGCTCAGATTTATCTGAATCTAAAAATCTGTGAACATCCAAAATGTATAATCACTAGCCACCACTGTGTAACAGTGATAAATTAAAAACTTAACAACAGGTGAGGGGCTCGGGAGTAAAACGTGGCTAGTGACATTTTGGGCAAGACTGACCTATGCAACACATAATGCAGTATGTTTCATTCAGAGTTAAATGCATGATTTAATTGTCAAAAATCTGTACAGATGGCAGAAGAATACAGCTTTTTCTTTCCTAGTAACTAGGAATTGGTGCATGTATAACATGGTATGTGTGACAAAACGGCTTCTGGGATGAAGTTGGAGTCTGGAGGCAACATGGATGTGAAAAATACTGCAACGTTATAACAGCTATCAAAGAGTGATTATGTATGAGTTTCCTGACTTTGATAAAGACCCAAATTACTCAGACAGCATTAGTAACGAATAAAATGAGAAAAGAAGTGTCACTAACCTCAAATTTGCTTCTGCTTGTACACAGTGGTGTTTAACGTGTCATACGTGCCAGGCAGACGTCCTCGACCCAACTGAGTGACGTTCTGTTTTGCTTCCACCACGTACCAGAAGCTCGTCATGTTTATTGCGTGGCTTTAAAAGTAGCTGAGAAATTCATAGCTAATGATGAGACCAGTGAAAGTGAAAAAAAAACAGACATTAGTGTTTTGTCTCAAACTTAGTAAATGTAGTTACATTACATTCTCTCACTATTATGTTGCCTTAAACTATTATCCACGAATTTTTGGCGTCGAAATTTGCTGTGGCAAGCGAACATTTTTATTAATATGAATAATGGGGTGTCTACATTTTAGGACCATGAGTAACGTGGTATGTACCATACAATTTGTGTCAATTTAAAAAATTATTTCCATTTTGTAATATTTAATAAAAAACAAGAAGAAACAATGGAACATTGAACATCTATAATTACATTTTTATAAATCTGTATACCTAAAAACTTAAGAACACTGTTTTACACCCAAGACCCTCAATTCATCCATACTAAACAATAAAAATACAAAGTAGCTGGTCTGCTGGGTGTGTCTACATAATATACGCTTATATGCTTGTAGCCCCTGAAAACGGAAAAGTTAGCACGAAGAACAAATAAAATGGCTCTGAGCACTATGGGACTTAACATCTACGGTCATCAGTCCCCTAGGACTTACAGCTACTTAAACCTAACTAACCTAAGGTCATCACACAACACCCAGTCATCACGAGGCAGAGAAAATCTCTGACCCCGCCGGGAATCGAACCCGGAAACCCTGGCGCGGGAAGCGAGAACGCTACCACACGACCACGAGCTGCGGACGCACGAAGAGCAGAGGTCTTCTACCTGTTTTCACCCTTTATCACTGAGTATTCGTAATGCCCAAACAGCAGTATGATTTTTGAGCAGTGTTTCAAAAAAAGAAAAAAAAATTAAAGTCAATAGGAGAATACTGGTGATTTTTTTGTACCATTCGGCACATTTCGAGAAAAGCAGCAAACGATGGACGGACTAAGTTTTCTTTTATTTATCTATTCAGTTCAATATTTTGATTTGATGTATCTTGAAGTCCGCAGCTCGTGGTCTCGCGGTAGCGTTCTCGCTTCCCGAGCACCGGGTCCCGGGTTCGATTCCCGGCAGCGTCACGGTTTTTCCTGCCTCGAGATTGGGTGTTGTTGTGTCGTCTTCATCATCATCGTTCATCCATCCACTTTACGGTCGGAGGAAGGCAATGGCAAACCACCTCCATTAGTACCTTGCCTAGTACGGCGGTGAGGGTCTCCCGCATCGTTCCCCTACGTTCTGTAAAGAAGTATGGAGTTTCATCTCATTATGTATCTTGAAACCGACAGAGAGAAAAATTTTCTACCTTTGTTCGATTTCTACGTTTGTCACAGGAAATACTAGGAATAAAAAGCAGAAAGTCGGTTATTTCAGAAACCGACTATTGTGAGACGTTTTAATACTCATGTTGAACTGGCGCGGAAAAAAACCCGATATAACCGAAAACGTTTGAGCGATAGCCGTCATCGGTATGTCACAGACTACGAAAAAAGTTGTCGGAAGACGCCCGCTGGCGATCGAATTACGTACCATAAGTGAATATTAATATATTTTATGGAATTGTCGTAGGAGTTTGAGGCCTTAAGCCTAATGTTTCTTATGCAGCTTAATCTATCCAACGCAATATGATACGCAGCTTTGGGAAAATCCGTTATTTAGCGGCATGCTTTGAAATCAACGAAAAAAAAATTGTTTCATTGAGTTGAATGATTTTCGAGATTTGACGTGATGAAACGGAAGCTGTTTTCCGCACGCGAAAATTTCAGCTGTTTCAAAATATTTCACTTAACTCTGTCTCTAATTGAAATTAAGAGGAGATTTTTAACACGCTTAGAGGCACTATAGAAATCTACATCACACGCGAATTCCAAATCTCTTTTACTTGAGTTTTGTGTGAGATGTGGGCTATAAAGTGATTTTGTCTGGCCTTTGAGAGTAGTAGCATTGTTGTGGATGCCCGCAGACAGCACTTGTCGCTCCATAGTCGCAAGTTTGGACGTTGAAAAGTCAGATGTAAGCTAATTTTAGTCAGACTACAGTGAAAAAGCGACTGTGCAGTGATTTGTCTCTGATTAAAAACGCGCGATGTGGAAGAGCCGGGCCGGCCGGTGTGGCCGAGCGGTTCTAGGCGCTTCAGCCTGGAACCGCGCGACCGCTACGGTCGCAGGTTAGAATCCTGCCTGGGGCATGGATGTGTGTGAAGTCCGTAGGTTTAAGTAGTTCTAAGTTCTAGGGGACTGATGACCTCAGATGTTAAGTCCCATAGTGCTCAGAGACATTTGAACCATTTTGCTCACTTATTGTTAGTTGGACCAGCTGGCTGGCCAGTGCTGTCCAAGTTAAATGCGCCGGTAAAGCTGTTGTCATGCATTATCGCTCAGTCTATGTGCGTGGAACACAGCGTAAAACGTATCTTTACTATCGTACTTGTCTATACTGGACACAGCTCGGCTTCCGCCCCACGTGAAACGAAATCGGGTGAGATTCAAACAAATGCGGATGGTGTAACGTTTACGTCAAGTTCATACTTATGATGAACACGGAATAGTCAATGTGTAGGGAGAGAATCACACCAGCGATACGTTCCCTGGAACTAGTTCTGTGTAACAACCAGGTGCACGCCAGCTGACACAAATAGGTGAATGAAGCGGAGTGTGGCTCACCATTCAACGCAGACTCCGGGCGGTCACGGTGCAGCAGACAGTAGTCAGCCGGCGGCTCACACAGGTTCCTGCTCGCTGCGCGGGCGTGGCTATCTTCTGCTTGCCGATCACGTGACGGGCTACGCTGCTGACGTCACTTCGCGGAAAACGTTGGCCTCGGCGGAAAAACGTCCGCACGCCGCGCTTCCTCTTCGCGGTCGCTGCGGCGCCCGCTACGCTCGCCACACGCTGCCCGACTGTTATGGTCGCGGAGCGGCCCATGTCCCGCTTAAGTTTCTGGCGGGACCGAGAAGGTTAGAATCTATTCTCTAGAGGAGCGTAACGTGGCGAGTACTGTACGCTCTGTCCTCAGTTTTTGGAATAACCAAACAAGTTTTACGAATATACGAAAAGAGGGGAGAAACGTTCTCTTACATTCAAGTCACGGCTCCAAAATACTAACACGAATTCTTTACAGACGAATGGAAAAACTGCTAGAAGCCGACTTCAGGGAAGATCAGTTTGGATTCTGTATAAATATTGGAACACGTGAGGCGAAACTGACCCTACGACTTATCTTATAAAATGGATTAAGAAAAGGCAAACCTACGTTTCTAGCATTTGTAGACTTAAAGAAGCTTTTGACAACGTTGACTGGAATACGCTTATACAAATTCTGAAGGTGGCAGGCATAAAATACAGGGAGCGAAAGAGTATTTGCAATTTGTACAGACACTAGGTGGCAGTTATAAGAGTCGAGGGGCATGAAAGGGAAGCAGTGGTTGGGAAGGGATTGAGGCAGGGTTGTAGCCTCTACCCGGTGTTATTCAAACCGTATATTGAGCAAGCAGTAAAGGAAATAAAAGAAAAATTCGGAGTAGGTATTAAAACCCACGGAAATGGCTCAAATGGCTATGAGCACTATGGGACTTAACATCTTAGGTCATCAGTTCCCTAGAACTTAGAACTACTTAAACCTAACTAACATAAGGACATCACACACATCCCTGCCCGAGGGAGGATTCGAACCTGCGACCGTAGCAGTCCCGCGGTTCCGGACTGCAGCGCCTAGAACCGCACGACCACCACGGCCGGCAAATCCACGGAGAAAAAATAAAAACTTTGAGGTTCACCGATGACATTGTAATTCTGTCAGAGACGGCAAAGGACCTGGAAGAGCAGCTGAACGGAATGGACAGCGTCTTGGAAGGAGGATATAAGATGAATATCAACAAAAGCAAAACGAGGATAATGGAATGTAGTCGAATTAAGTCGGGTGATGCTGAGGGAATTAGTTTAGGAAATGAGACACTTAAAGTAGTAAAGAAGTTTTGCTATTTGGGGAGCAAAATAACTGATGATGGTCGAAATAGAGAGGATATAAAATATACACTGGCAATGCCAAGGAAAGCATTTCTGAAGAAGAGAAATTTGTTAACATCGAGTATAGATTTAAGTGTCAGGAAGTCGTTTCTGAAAGTATTTGTATGGAGTGTAGCCATGTATGGAAGTGAAACGTGAACGATAAATAGTTTAGACAAAAAGAGAATAGAAGCTTTCGAAATGTGGCGCTACAGAAGAATGCTGAAGATTAGATGGGTAGATAACATAACTAATGAGGAGGTGCTGAATAGAATTGGAGAGAAGAGAAATTTGTGGCACAACTTGACTAGAAGAAGGGATCGGTTGGTAGGACATATTCTGACACATCAAGGGATCACCAATTTAGTATTGGAGGGCAGCGCGGGGGGTAAAAATCGTAGAGGGAGACCAAGAGATGAATACACTAAACAGATTCAGAACGATGTAGGTTGCAGTAGGTACTGGGAGATGAAGAAGGTTGCAGAGGATAGAGTAGCATGGAGAGCTGCATCAAACGAGTCTCTGAGCTGAAGACCACAACAACAACAGCACGAAATGAGGAGAGAAACGTTTTCTTACATTCACAAGATGATCCTTGCTGATATTGAAAAAATTACAAGCACTACACACAAAATGAAAGAAATTCAGCAAAACAGATACACAGGGTGAAGAACAATGCGGCCACTCGGACTTCGCAGCGCGGTTCCTCACCCACTAGCAATACAAAAATGTCTGTCACAACATTTCGTCCTGTGCATGTTTCGGGGAGTAAATTGATGATAAATATTGGTAATCTGGCAACATTGCAATCACGTGAACGCTATCTATATGTCAGGAAACGGCAGTAGTGCTGTGCTGTGGATAGCGTTTTGGGTTAGGATGCAGGAGGTCGAGGGTTCGATTCTGGGTTAAGGCTTATTTGCTTTTAGTTGCTAAAAGTAGTCTGCGTGGTACGGTGTCTGGTGACTTAATCGTTATATACTGATTACAGTGGGTCGTCTACAAAAATATTGTAGTTACGTACAACGAACACAGAAATGGAAACACAATCGTTTTCATTGTCAGGCTTTTAAAAAAATCTTTCTTCTTTGTTTAGTGAGTACCCTTCGCAAATGGTCTCATCGATTAATACGAAGTATTATTCTAGCTATGTTGAGGCCCATTACATTTCTTTAGGTCCACGTCACCAGTTGGACTAGCAACGTGACCTGCAAATAATTTCGATGGGCCCATTCGGCGAGTGTACACAGAAAACAGGTTTGGAATCCATTAGATGCAGTGCCGCGAAATAATCCGCGTCCAAGACGTGCAAAAGGTTTCTTTAAAAGCTGACCAGTGAAAACGATTGTACTTCGATTTGTGTGTTTGCAGTAAGTAACTGCAAATATTTTGTAAAAGACCCGCTGTAATACCTCTATGACGATTAAGACGCCAGATATCGTACCACGCAATTACAATTAACAAATAAAAAAAAGTAAGTCTCCACTCAGAACCGAATGCTCAACCTCCTGCATGCTAACCCAAAACGCAATTCATTGCACTAACCGCACAGCACTCATCTGTTTGCTGACAGAGGTAGTTACCGTTCATGTAATTACAGTGTCAGACTGCCAATCTTTAACGTCCATTTACAGCCAGAAATATGCAGAGGACGAAATTTTGTGACAGACATTTTTGTACTGCAAGTATGTGAGGAATCGCACTGCCAAGTCAGAGTGCGGGAATTTTGTCACCCTGTGTATGTCAATTAGCCTTCACTGACTCATTCAGTATATGTGTGAAACACAAATACACATTTTAGAGTAAGGTACCTTGATCACCTAAAGCACTGAAAACCGGAAACACACGCATCACATTTGCAAACCATATCAGAGAATCACAATTCCACTGGCATGAAAACACCAGAAAGTAGTAATCATAACTGGTAGATAGCTACTGCTCACTTTTCACAACCCGAAAAAGATCTACTACAGAAAGTTTAAGTATCAAAATTGACACACGAAACCTTTCTAACTTGAACACATAATTTTTTTTGAATCTGTAACCTTTGCCTCATATTTCTGATACACATTTTCCATGTTTGACATTTTGCATGTTAGGTACAAACATGAAACTGAAATGGCTAGATAGCCACAGAGCATGCATAATGTATACAGTCCAGTCACATTAGCCTGACCACAGCCCAAGTTTGACTTGAACGTGCAATAGCCACTTGCTGCTCGTAGGTGGCAGCACCAGCAGTGGAGGGTATATAAACAAAACGTGTCGGCGAACGGGGAAAACATTGCAGTCGTCGTAATGCGGAATCGGAGCGACATATCTGACGTCCAAGAGGGAATGACCATTGGCCTTCGGGCCAAGCGTGGAAGCATTTCTTTAAACAGCAATGTTTGCATGGCGCCATGTCTAAAAGAATACCGTGCATGGCAAAATAGTGCTGTTCAAAGCTATGCAAAACCGGCGTCGAGGCAGCTGCGGCACACAACGGGACATAGAAGACAGGAGTAAACGACGGCTGCGGAGAATGTGCGGGCGAACAGATACGCAACTATTAGACAACTGACCGCCCAGGTGAACCAAGGGGTTACCAGCTGTGACTCCAGAACGATCGTTCAGAGAATACTGGGACGTAAGGGCTTCTACAGTAGGTGCCCAGTTCACGCACGCGTGGTGACTGCTTCCATCAGCGACGAAGGCTGGAATTTGCACGCTAAAGTACAAAAACGTTCACGGAACTTCAGGAATACTGAAATACAGGTGTCTGAGGAATCAAATACACGGGCAGTGCAGGGAAGCGAAGACGAAAAGGCTGCACCAAAAATGTGAAGAACTCGAAAGAGAAATGATTGTCGGAAGGACTGACACAGCGTACAGGAAAGTCAGAACAACTTTCGGTCAAATTAAAAACAATGGTGGTAACTCTAAGATTGCAACGGGGATTCCACTGTGAAATGCAGAGGAGAGAAGGGATAGGTGGAAAGAGTACATTTAAGGCCTCTACGACGGGGAAGATTTGTCTGATATGATAGAAGAAGAAACAGGCGTCGATTTAGAAGAGATAGGGGATACAGTATCAGTATGGGGACAAGGGCGACATCACAACACTTTGCTTTGTTGCCAGATGTATCTAAGATGGTGGCGATGACGTCATCCAAGATGGCTTCTTGTAGACTTGGCAACAGTGCATGACGTCATTCAAGATGGCGGATTTGGGCGGGAAGAAGGACAAGTGGGATACCTCTACTAACATAGCTCTCCAGAAACAATGGCGGGAATTTCAAATTCCAGTAGGATAATGGCGGGAAAAAAGGACTTTTTATTATTTAACCAATTTCAAGCAGGTAAGTAAAGGGGTTCACTATACTTTCAACTACCTAGTTTCAACTACTTTTCAAGGTCCAGACTGCCACCTCTTCCTAGGAACCGGCGCCGAGTTTGAATTCTGGCAGTAAAGAAAGGGTACTTCCGCTTTCGCTACCAACCTAAGAAAATTGTTGCAAACGAAGCTCACCACCACTAACCTAAGCCTCCAGGGCGCAACCTGTTCCTAGGGGTTGCTGGTAAAAGGACTCAGCCTGCGCTAGGATGATGGAGAGAGGAAGGAGTGTACTTTATTTATTTGGGGGCATTTTTTTTTAGGGATGGAGTATATGCATTTGTGGTGGTATGTAGCTAAGCACAGTGAAACATCGGTCAAACGTCACTTATGGTCCGTTAGAATCGCTAAGGGGAAAGCAGGTTCTGCTATTGTGGAAGGGAATTCTGCAGCGTCTTCGCCAGACCGCAGTTAGATTGAGGGTAGCAAGGAATGCCCCATGCAAGCGGTTCTGCTTGGAGTCCACGCTATGTAAATAAGCCCCCACCCCTGTCCCGTTGCGTCATCAACGTTGGCTACATACAACTTTCGCCTGCTTTCGGGGGCAGCTCGTGGCTGCACTCCCGCCCGATCACGTCAGCACGTGTATCTAGGTGAATGTGTATTTGGATAGGAATTTCTCAGAAATGAAGTATGAATGAGGTGCGGCTGCTTGCGAGACACAGGTGGGGCCTGTGCGTGGTTTGACAGTTGACGGCCGCGTAGACCGTACGTGCAATGGGGTCATCATCGGTGTCTAGCGGATAGGAATTTCTCATGTGTCACGTATGACTGGGGGTGCCGCCACCTCATGCATGGAGAAGCTGAGGAGGGGCTGTGCGCGGTTTGACATCTGACTGATGCGTCACTTATCGCTACCTTCTGTGTACTCTACTGGATAGGGGCAGTGGACTGTGCTTATGCGCGTTGATTGCATTATTTATGGAGCGGCTCTGTAGCTCCTGCTATGTGCTATTTGGACAGTTTACGACTACTGAGCGTACACATCAGTGTGAAGAATTATTTAGGAACAGTTTGCTATTGTGTACTGAAATTACGAGTTGGTTGCGTGTCTGTGGGCGGTGCATCATGACCCCAGGCACACCAGGGTCGATGTTTTGTATCAGTGTGATAGATACAATCTATCCTTAAAAAAGTTGTTTGAAAATAAATAGAGTGCACTCGATCCTTACTCTCCCCAGCAGCCCAAAGCAGGCTGAGTCGTTTACCCACCATTTTCCCTCTCCATCTTCGTTTACGTCATGAAAAGGATGGCGAATGTCTTTCACTAGCCATTGCAGTTCCCAGCAAGTGCTGAAATGTGGCATTTGATTCTGTGGTGACGGGAGACAACTGAAGTCGTCCCCGGGGACGATATGATGATAGTGTCCCTTGAATAAGGGAGCCACCTCCTCCACATAAAACCTTACATGGTCTCTTGTCTTGTCCGTACCAGAGAGAATGTACACATTCACGATTATGAAGCCCTGATAAGTGATAGCAAGCCCTTTTGCTTATGGGAGGTAAGTTACATCATCGATCATGAAATCGCAAATCTTTCCTTCACAAGGATGCCCATTCAGCTGCTGTTATCTGGACATAGCGCATGATAAACGTCATATCCGTAAATAGACGGGAGCTAGTCGATGTACATTTCCTGTAGGAGTGTGATGTCGAGATCCGCCGCCCAAAACACGTCGCGAAAAATCTGCAGCTTGACCTTAGAACTGATGGTGTTGAGGCTGATGGTGTGAATTCAGTAGGCCTGGCACAAGGAGGTAGTATTTTTGGCTTCCATTGGGAGAGGTGGAAAACCTGAACATGGGCCCACTGTCGACAGTATATCGCCTCCTATATCCATCAGCATCTAAACGTCGTAATGTGAACTACAACCACTTTAGCTACGGCAGCCGATGTAACGCCCTCGACATCGTCGCTCGATTCAGTTAAGCTTGTGCGGTGATCAACCCAGAATTAATGAGGTGGGTGGAGGTTGCAGCATGCCTCTAATGGGGCAGAGACCGAATCCATCCTCTGTTCATCAGCCAGAAGCATGACGCTGTAAGAGGTCTCCTGTGAATCCACTGCGAAACTGATGATCGTATCTCCCTTCTGGGGATGGTGGCCACCATCAGAATCATTGTATCTTGTAGACATTGTCCTGAACGTCTAGGACAAAGCCAGTGGAAGTTTCGTCCATCGCTTCAGAGCTGATTGTTTATGGACATAAGGGTCTTTGCCATCGAGGATGAAAGCATTGGTTCTCACCACCAAGTCTGCAGTGGCAAAACTCACTTGTCAGGTCACTCTCCTTTACATTGGAAGACTGTTGCCAGGGGCGCTCTGGCAGTGTGGACAGTCCATCTGTAGTGCTCCGCCACAACATTGGGGGGCTGCTCAGGGACGACAGGAGACGATGCTTCTGTCAACAGTCGATGATTAGAAGGTACAGACTGAACTGCCTTCACATAATCAAAGGGAGAACCGTCAGATCGGTCGACACCCTCTCCTCCCCTGGAAGGAGTTGCACGATGGAACGTTACATACAGCTAGATACGACATGTCCCTCTTGACTGGGTCTTTGGCTGACCGCCATAAATTACGATGGTATGGCATAGCATGAGACGCACCCAATTAAGATCTGGATACATGGTAATGTGTGCCCATTTTTCCACCGTATGGCTTATCACAGTGCCATATGATCTCAATGCCGCGACCTCCTGCTCTGCTGGCATCTGTAACAATAGGTCGAAGACACGGACTGTCCTCTGGTCCAGACCTACGTGTTCCACTATCAAGGGTTCAACGTCAGAATTGAAGGCAGCTTGTATTATTGAGGATCCTTTCACAAGCCACATCGTCCATCAGTTTCACATAGACCAACTTCACTCCCAATGGAGATGTGATTGCCTGTTAGTTCATGATAATCGATGTGAACGTCACCTTATAAAAGCTGTTCAGTTTCCAACGCTTTTGGTGGCATGTACTCGCTCATAAAACTGAACATCAATGTTGATTTTCGTTATGGAAATGTCATGGTCGTCAAAGGAAGTAAGCTGCATGGAGACATCTGTAAACCACAAACACACTGTGCATAGACTATTAGGGCAGGGACGTAAGCAAGATGTCTGCGTCACTCCACTGCTGAAGGCAGACAGAAAGCCACTTAGGGTACATGAGCATGCCTCCAGGACCGACTCAAACTTCCATATGTCACTGTGTGTTTACGACCTGTACTTGTACAAATATATTGAAAAATCCGCCTCAATTGCGAAAATTTTCTGGTCTTTACCCAGGTTTCGACTAGAATAATCTAGCCATCTTTAGAAGTATAAAAGTACTATAACATGACTGAGTAAGGCACAGTCAGCACTAAAAATTAAAATGTTATAGTACCGTGGTATCATGTCGAATTAAAACTACTTAACTGAAGTCCAGCCCCGGCATCACTTCACCACGCGGTCGGTTGGCAGCGGCAACTACGTTGGCAGTTAAGTAGTTTTAATTTGACATGGTACCACGGTACTATAGATTTTAATTTTTAGTGCTGACTGTGCCATATTCTGGCATGTTATAGTAATTTTATGCTTCTGAAGAAGGCTAGATTATTCTAGTCGAAACCTGGGTAAACACCAGAAAATTTTCGCAACTGAGGCGGATTTTTCAATATATTAGTCTATCAGAGTTGCTGACGGGGCTGCAATATGCTGAAAAATTCTTGTACAGTTTCTGTCATTCCATTATCATTGCTGTGGATTTCTCCAGGCATGAAATACTGTTTGCAGTGTCTGTGTTATACACTGTACTATGCATTATCCTTGAGACATGAATGCATGTCCGAAGGAACAGATACTGCGGCAGTTGACAACCATATGAAATGAATTGTGTATATTCACAATTGTGAATTAGTGGCAATGAAAATTTGTGCTAGACAGGGAGAAGAGCCTCGATTTTCCAGTAATTGCGAGGAGTCGCCTTAACTTCTTAGGATACCAGAGTATATATACAGGACTGACCCGAACTTTCATACGTCACAGTGTGCCTGTGTGCTGTACTCACACAGCTACTGTGATTCCTGCACTGGGAGACAGTTTCATTATTATAGTTGCAGCCTTGTCTAGTCATGAAATATAAGGGGCTTCAAAAGTTAATGCAACACAGTTTTTTTGAAAACAGATTGGTTTTATTCAGGATTCCAATAAACTTTGTTATTCCCCACTTTTTTGGCAACAAAACCCTATTTTTCAATATAAGCTGCATTCAATGCTATCACCTTATGCTCCCTTACTGGGAGGAGCTGTATGCCCACATGATACCACTCTACTGGTCGACATTGGAGCCAACGTCTTTCTCCAGGCGGTTCTGAGTGGAGACTTACTTTTTTTTATTTGTTAATTGTAATTGCGTGGTACGATATCTGGCGTCTTAATCGTCATAGAGGTATTAAAGCGGGTCTTTTACAAAATATATGCAGGTACTTACTGCAAACACACAAATGGAAGTACAATCGTTTTCACTGGTCAGCTTTTAAAGAAACCTTTTGCACGTCTTGGACGCGGATTATAACCACCCCACCGTCCCTGCACTGCACCCTATGGAGCGCATCGTTCATTTGGCCAAACAGATGGAAGTCGGAAGGTATCACCCAAGCTATAAGATGGATGAAGATCAGTCCAATGAAGTTTTGTGAGCTCCTCATGTACGTCTAGAGTTGTGTGAGGTCTTGTGTTGCCCTGGAGAAGCAGGAGTTCATACGCCTTTTAGTGGTGACAAACACGCTGAAGTCGTTTCATCAGTTTCCTGAGAACAGCACAGTACTCTTCAGAGTTGATCGTTGCATCATGAGGGAGGACATCAAACAGAATAAACCCTTCAGAGTCCCAGAAGACCGGCAGCATGGCTGTACGAGCTGAGGGTGCAGCGTTGAACTTTTTCTTCGGAAGAGATGGAGTCGCACCACTGCATGGATTGTCGTTTTGTTTCCAGTTCGAAGTGACGAACCCATGTTTTATCACCTGTGACGATTTTTGACAAAAAATTGTCACAATCAGCCTCTTAACGCACAACAATAGCGCACAGTTTGTCCTTCGTTGCTCTTTATTTTCTTCTGTTAGGCGCCGAGGGTCCCAATGACCATACATCTTTGAATAACCCAATTGGTGGACGAGTGTTTCGGCACTACCACTAGAGATGCCCCGTTGAGGAACGAGGTGTTTCACTGTGATCCGTCGATCATCTCGAATGAGAGCGTCCGCACGTGCTAACATTGCAGGAATCATAGCTGTGTGTGGCCGAAGGGCATGTGAGAGATAGGGCTGGTATGCGAAACCTTATTGCGATGATGACAGACGCCTAACGCAACGGCTCACCGTGCTTTTGTTCACTACTAGGTCTCAGTAGACATTCTGCAAGCGCCTATGAATATCAGCGATGCTCTGGTTTTCTGTCAAAAGACACTCAATGACAGCTCTCTGCTTGTAACGAACCTCCGTCACAGACACAATTTTGAAAGCTACTTCTACATCTACATCTACATCTACATGATTACTCTGCAATCCACATTTAAGTGCTTGGCAGAGGGTTCATCGAACCACAATCATACTATCTCCCTCCCTTTCCACTCCCGAACAGGGCGCGGGAAAAACGAACACCTAAACCTTTCTGTTCGAGCTCTGATTTCTCTTATTTTATTTTGATGATCATTTCTACCTATGTAGGTTGGGCGCAACAAAATATTTTCGCATTCGGAAGAGAAAGTCGGTGACTGAAATTTCGTAAATAGATCTCGCCGCGACGGAAAACGTCTTTGCTTTAATGACTTCCATCCCAACTCGCGTATCATATCTGCCACACTCTCTCCCCTATTACATGATAATACAAAACAAGCTGCCCTTTTTTGCACCCTTTCGATGTCCTCCGTCAATCCCACCTGGTAAGGATCCCACACCCCGCAGCAATATTCTAACACAGGACGAACGAGTGTAGTGTAAGCTGTCTCTTTAGTGGACTTGTTGCATCTTCTAAGTGTCCTGCCAATGAAACGCAACCTTTGGCTCGCCTTCCCCACAATATCATCTATGTGGTCTTTCCAACAGAAGTTGTTCGTAATTTTTACACCCAGGTACTTAGTTGAATTGACAGCCCTGAGAACTGTACTATTTATTGAGTAATCGAATTCCAACGGATTTCTTTTGGAACTCCTGTGGATCACCTCACACTTTTCGTTATTTAGCGTCAACTGCCACCTGCCACACCATACAGCAATCTTTTCTAAATCACTTTGCAACTGATACTGGTCTTCGGTTGACCTTGCTAGACGGCAAATTACAGCATCATCTGCGAACAACCTAAGAGAACTGCTCACATTGTCACCCAGGTCATGTATATAGATCAGGAACAGCAGAGGTCCCAGGACGCTTCCCTGGGGAACACCTGATATCACTTCAGTTTTACTCGATGATTTGCCGTCTATTACTACGAACTGCGACCTTCCTGACAGGAAATCACGAATCCAGTCACACAACTGAGACGATACCCCATAGGCCCGCAGCTTGATTAGAAGTCGCTTGTGATGAACGGTGTCAAAAGCTTTCCGGAAATCTAGAAATACGGAATCAACTTGAGATCCCCTGTCGATAGCGGCCATTACTTCGTGCGAATAAAGAGCTAGCTGCGTTGCACAAGAACGATGTTTTCTGAAACCATGCTGATTACGTATCAATAGATCGTTCCCTTCGAGGTGATTCATAATGTTTGAATACAGTATATGCTAGAAACCCTACTGCAAACCGACGTCAATGATATAGGTCTGTAGTTCGATGGATTACTCCTACTACCCTTCTTAAGCACTGGTGCGACCTGCGCAATTTTCCAATCTGCATGTACAGACCTATCGGTGAGCGAGCGGTTGTATATGATTGCTAAGTAGGGAGCTATTGTATCAGCGTAATCTGAAATGAACCTAATCGGTATACAATCTGGACCTGAAGACTTGCCCGTAACAAGCGATTTGAGTTGCTTCGCAACCCCTAAGGTATCTACTTCTAAGAAACTCATGCTAGCAGCTGTTCGTGTTCCAAATTCTGGAATATTCCATTCGTCTTCCCTGGTGAAGGAATTTCGGAAAACTGCGTTCAATAACTCCGCTTTAGCAGCATAGTCGTCAGTACCATCGGCACTGCGCAGCGAAGGTATTGACTGCGTCTTGCCGCTTGTGTACTTTACATACGACCAGAATTTCTTCGGATTTTCTACCAAATTTCTAGACAATGCTTCGTTGTGGAACCTATTAAAGGCATCTCGCATTGAAGTCCGTGTCAAATTTCGCGCGTCTCTAAATTTTAGCCAATCTTCGGGATTTCGCGTTCTTCTGAACTTTACATGCATTTTGCGTTGCCTCTGCAACAGCGTTCGGACCTGTTTTGTGTACCATGGGGGATCAGTTCCATCTCTTACCAATTTATGAGGTATGAGTCTCTCAATTGCTGTTGTTACTATATCTTTGAATTTGAGCCACATCTCGTCTACATATAGCGCCACCACCTATCGAAGGTAATGGAATTATAGGGGCTGAAGCGGGAATATTGCACGAGGTCCCACAGTAAATTCTGCACTTTTTCAATCTAAACTGGCCGAGGGTGGAGAGGAGGTGATCTACAAAATAGTCGTTCTACCTATACTTGAGTATTGCTCATCAGTGTGGGATCCGTACCAGGTCGGGTTGACAGAGGAGATAGACAAGACCCAAAGAAGAGCGGCGCGTTTCGTCACAGGGTTATTTGGTAAGCGTGATAGCGTTACGGAGATGTTTAGCAAACTCAGGTGGCAGACTCTGGAAGAGAGGCGGTCTGCATCGCGGTGTAGCTTGCTGTCCAGGTTTCGAGAGGGTGCGTTTCTGGATGAGGTATCGAATATATTGCTTCCCCTACTTATACCTCCCGAGGAGATCACGAATGTAAAATTAGAGAGATTCGAGCGCGCACGGAGGCTTTCCGGCAGTCGTTCTTCCCGCGAACCATAAGCGACTGAAACAGGAAATGGAGGTAATGACAGTGGCACGTAAAGTGCCCTCCGCCACACACCGTTGGGTGGCTTGCGGAGTATAAATGTAGATGTAGGGTAAAAGTATTTTCAGTGTCTGCTCCTCACGATGCATGCATTTCTGAATGAACATACACTGCGGCGAACGACAGCTATATGAAACAAATTAAATGTATTTTCAATTACGAATACAATTAGACTTCAGCTGCACAATGGATTATTGACAACACAAATTATTGCCAGAGCAGGACTGGATCCCGGATTTTTCACATATTGCTACTGATCACCTTAACCACTGACGCTACCTGAACACACATTCCAGCACCGAATCGAACTTCCATATGACACTGTACTACATGCTGCACTTACACAGTTGCTATGATTCCCACACGGAGAGAAACTTTCATTATTGCTATCACCGCCTTGTGTAGGCGTGAAATAGTATTTGCAGGATCTGTGTTATATGATGCAGGTATATCTGAAGGAACAAACTCAGCAGAGAATGACAGGCGGATGAAATAAATTAAATTTATCTGCAATAGAAAATACGATTAGGCTTCAGCTACACAGTGGATTAGTGACAATGAATAAATGAGCCAGACTGGGACTAGAGGCCACATTTCCCAGTTATCGTGAGCAGTCGCCTTAACCATTTAGGCTGCCTGAACACACATCCAGGACAGATTCAAACTTCCGTATGTCACTGTGTGCCTATGTTCTGTACTCACAGTTGCCGTGGTTCCCACATAAGGGAGACTTTCATTATTATCGTCACGGACTTGTCTAAGTATGAAATAGCATTAGTAGCGTCTGTGTTGCATATGTCTGCAGAGAATGACAGCCGGATGAAATGAATTACATGCATTATCAGTTGCGAATACAATTAGAGTTCTGCTGCAGAATGAATTAGTGCCAATGAAAATTTTTGATGGATTGAGATTGTAACCCGTGGAGGGGGGGGGGGGGGGAGGTTGGCAGGCCCCATGACTCACCGATTACATCATGGGTGACACACTTTGGATCAGAACTTCTCCTACAATAACTAGTAACACCTAACACCGTAACATCACGGAAACGATAGTCAACTTGGGAGAACGTAAATACTTTTCGACAGTGGATTTTAGAAGTGGTTATCATCAACTAGAAGTATTTCCAGAAGACAAGCCTAAAACAGCATTCACAGCACCTTCAGCTATTATCAATACTGCATGATGCCATTTGGATTAAAAACGCTCCTGCTTACAAGGGAACCTCCCCATCGCACCCCCCTCAGATTTAGTTATAAGTTGGCACAGTGGATAGGCCTTGAAAAACTGAACACAGATCAATCGAGAAAACAGGAAGAACTTGTGTAGAACTATGAAAAAATAAGCAAAATATACAAACAGTAGTCGATGCGCAAGATAGGCAACATCAAGGATAATGTAAGCTCAGGTGCGTCGTGGTCTCGTGGTTAGCGTGAGCAGCTGCGGAACGAAAGATCCTTGGTTCAAGTCTTCCCTCGAGTGATAATTTTATTTTCTTTATTTTCGTAAAGTTATGATCTGTCCGTTCGTTCATTGACGTCTCTGTTCACTGTAATAAGTTTAGTGTCTGTGTTTTGCGACCGCACCGCCAAACGGTGCGATTAGTCGACGAAAGGACGTGCCTCTTCAATGGGAACCGAAAACATCTGATCGCAAAGTCATAGGTCAACCGATTGCTCCACAGGAAAACACGTCTGATATATTCTATACGGAACTGGTGACGGCATGTGCGCCACATGACAGGAATATGTTGTCGACCCACCTAACTTGTACACTTGGCGATGGGTAAAAAGATTCTTCTACCTTTCCCTATTTAGGTTTTCTTGTGGATGTGATAATCACTCCCAAAAAAGTGATGAAAACATAAGAGTTTGTGACATAAACTGAAAACAAAAAATTAAAATTTCCGCCCGAGGGAAGAGTTGAACCAAGGACCTGTCGTTGAGTAGTTGCTCACGCTAACCGCAGGACCACGACGCTCCGAAGCTCACATTGTCTTTGATGTTGCTTATGTTCCACATGGACTACTCAGTTTGTACAGTTTGCTTATTTTTTCATAGTTACACACAACTTCTTCCTGTTTTCTCGATTGATCTGTGTTCAGTTTTTCAAGGTCTATCCACGGTGCCAACTTAGATTTAAATCTGAGGGGGGGTGCGATGGGGAGGTTCCCTTGTTAGTCCCAGTGCATGATAGACGGAGTACTTTACGCGTTGAAATCAAACATATGTATGGTGTATCTTGACAACGCAATAGTTTATTCAAGAAATGTAGAAGAGCACGTTAACTGCTTGAATGAAGCGTTCAGCAGACTGAAATTAGCGCGTCCTACACTTAGCATACCTAAGTGTCATTTTGCTCAAATAAAAGTTAATTACCTCAGGCGCATTACCAGTCAGAGTAAGTGAGGACAGATCGTCATATCATGTCAGCTGTGCGTGACTGCAACACCACAGACAATGAAACAGTTACAGTAGTTCCTTGGGTTCTGTAACGATTACCATCAAATTGTAACGGAATTTGTTCAAAATGCACAACAGTTAACTCGGTTACTTGAGAATGGAGTTCCAACAGACAGCAGGTGTCAGGAAACTTTTCAGAAACTGAAGAAAATACTTATATTAGATCCTTTGTTAGTACTCCCTGATTTCGAGAAGCAAATCATACTTTCCTATGATAGTAACAGTGCATTAGGCTGTGTTCTGAAGCAGATCTACAATTCTAAGGAACCCCCTTGTGTCATACACATCTAAATAGTTGAGCAAGGCTGAACGAAATTACTCAACAACGAAAAATACGTGTTGGAAGTAATATACGGCATTTCGTATTTTCGTTTTGGTTTGTATGTTCGGAAATTAAAAGTGCTAACAGAAAATGCATCCTTGAAGTAGCTGCAACTTTACCTAGGGGTCTTCCACTGAGTAGCTGCTCTCTAACCAGCATGCCATACTAGCAAAGCAACTGAGACTTTACCTGCACTTGCTAGTAGTTTAGGTACTTGGGCAATGTATGGCTTTATTCAAAAAGGATACTTCGATAATGTCGTAAAGTCGTGCTTCATACGTCTGCTTTCACGTCCAGCAGCGAACTGCCTGCAAGTACTAACATGTAGCCGTGATCCTGCAGTGGAATTGGATAGAATTGCGAATTAATTGGATAAACAGATATATTTAATGTGGATAAATGAACAATTAATAAAAATAGTTTCCAGAATGAGATTTTCACTCTGCAGCGGAGTGTGCGCTGATATGAAACTTCCTGACAGATTAAAACTGTGTGCCGGACCGAGACTCGAAGTCGGGACCCTTCCCTTGCGCGGGCAAGTGATCTACCAACTGAGATACCCAAGCACGACTCACGCCCCCTCCTCACAACTTTACTTCTGCCAGTATTTTAATAAAAAATAGTGGTACTCTAACGTTTCTAATTGATGCGGACAATAGAGGATTATGTTGAATAAAGTTTATTCAGTCAAGTACATCTGAAGTAAACGGAAAGTGGTACTGCAATGTGGACACTGCGAGACGTGGAGGAAGAGTGTTAGTGAAGTTTTAGAAGGTACCGTAAATTATGTGGAGCCACGCTGATTGCAGTGCTGTTGCCAGCTGCGCTAGGTTTCGCGGTTGAAGAGACACGGCATGAACAGCCTGATCGAGATGGTCCTACAGATTCTCGACTGGGTTTAAATCCAGGGAGTTTGGTGGCCAGAGGAGTACGGTAAACTCGTCATGGTCCTCTTCAAACTATGCATGTACCCTGTGAGCTGTACGACACGTTGCGTTGTCCTGCTGGTAGACGCCATCGTGCTGAGGAAAAACAAACTACGTGGTCCCCAAGGATAGATGCATACTTGTGTTGATCCAGTGTGTCTTCCAGAATGACGAGATTACCCAGGGAATACCAGTAAAATATTCCTTGTAAGGACATTATGTGTACATTAAGCCAAAACTCTGCTTTATATAGCAGTTGTTATTATAGTGACTTTATTTTGATTGGCTATAGGCCTATTTCGGCTCAAAGGCCATTTTCAAGCACTATGCAACATGTAATACGGTGTATAGATCATATTTCTGTGAGTTTTCGTAATAAATAATTATTTTATACATTTGGCGTAAGACATACTTCCATATTACGTCGTTGACGCTCTTGCTCTCAGATATCTTACGTGGTGCGTTTTTAAGCAAAGCACAGGCGAAATTATAAATTACTCGCTAAGTAATGTCTCGGCAGTGGAAGTTTTTCTTTGTTGGCCAACATCGTTAAGATCTTGTTAACATTTTGTAAGTTTGACAGCTTCGAGTTATGTAAGCGATGTTACATGGTTACAAATTTGTTTTTATAAATTTATGGAGTTGTATGATAGTAAAATCTTTGCAGCTGTATACTGGTATTCGTTTTATGAAATTATCCGTGGTCAATAATTTCAATATAATTATCAAGATAGTTTTTATATTTTAAGTCGGTTTGTTCGTTTAAAATTTTTTCTGGATATTTGCGGGTGTGTATATAGGTTTCTATCTCTTCCAGATTCAATATTGGGCCATTTGGTGTTATGTGGAGAATTTGCATCGAATATTCGAAGGCCCAATATTGAACTTTCTGGAAGAGATAGAAACCTATATACACACCCGCAAATATCCAGAAAAAATTTTAAACGAACAAACCGACTTAAAATATAAAAACTATCTTGATAATTATATTGAAATTATTGACCACGGTTAATTTCATGAAACGAATACCAGTATACAGCTGCAAAGATTTTACTATCACACAACTCCATAGATTTATAAAAACAAATTTGTAACCATGTAACATCGCTGACATAACTCCAAGCTGTCAAACTTACAAAATGTTAACAAGATCTTAACGATATTGGCCAACAAAGAAAAAATTTCCCTGCCGAGACATTACTTAGCGAGTAATTTATAATTTCGCCTGTGCTTCGCTTAAAAACGCACCACGTAAGATATATGAGAGCAAGAGCGTCAACGACGTAATATGGAAGTAAGTCTTACGCCAAATGTACAAATTAATTATTTATTACGAAAACTCACAGATATAGTTTTGTATCCCGGCGGGAAGGCGGCGCGTGGGTATGCTCCTGAAAACTAAAGGGTAGGCCGAATGTAGGAAGTGAGTAGGAGCAGGAAAAGATGAAATGCTTCGGTACTGCGTTTAAAATTTAAATCATCTTTACTACAGGAAAAATTAGGATTAGATTAGCCTTGGCTGAGATGAGCACGTAGCCTTGGCTGAGATGAGCACGTAGGTGCGTAGCCGGACATCAAGTTACAAAGGCAAAATCTGTAGTGGATCGCCCACTATGAAATAGAAAACAATGTTGCTTGGTCGTCTGCTCGGCATCAAAATGGCTGAATCTGGAGCGGCGCTCGTAGAGCTGCACAGCGCCGGCTAGAGAGCGCTGTCGTCTGTGTCGGTGTCGTAGTGCCGACCTACGAACTTGCACCTACGCCGTGGCATCGTAGCTATCGATACCACATATATGATCTAAATACCGTATTACATGTTGCAGAGTGCTTGAAAATGGCCTTTGAGCCGAAATAGGCCAATAGCCAATGAAAATAAAGTCACAATAATAACAACTGCTACATAAAGCAGCGTTTCGGCTTAATGTACACTGTCCTCACAAGACATATATAACGCTGCAGGCCCATAAGAATTTAAAAGTAAAATATTCCCCAGACCAAAACGCTCCCCCCTCCAGCCTGGACTTTTTCGGCGAATGTTGCAGGATGTTTGCTATCAGCCGTTTCACGGCGATGAAGCATAAAAGGTAATTCATTAGAAATGGCCACCATTCGCCACCCAGTGGACGTCGAGTTGTGCTGCTGTCGTTCAGATTACAGCCTTCATGGCTCATGAACAGCAGTCAGCATGGGTTCATGGACCAGGCATCTGCTCTGGAGGCCCATACGCAGCGACGTTCGCTAAAAGGACTCGTTGAGGAGCCACTTGGTTCATCTGGCTGGTCAGTCGCTCAACTCTTGCGCTGTTCCCGTGTCCCCCAGACATGAGACCCAGAAAATATTAGATACAGGCTTCGATGCCATTTTGCTTGACCTCCGCAGTGCGTTCGATACATTTCCGCACTGTCGCCTGATAAACAAAGTAAGAGCCTACGGAATATCAGACCAGCTGTGTGGCTGGATTTAAGAGTTTTTAACAAACAAAACACAGCATGTTGTTCTCATTGGAGAGACGTCTACACACGTTAAAGTAATCTGGCATGCCACAGGGGAGTGTTATGGGGCCATTGCTTTTCACAATATACACTCCTGGAAATTGAAATAAGAACACCGTGAATTCGTTGTCCAAGGAAGGGGAAACTTTATTGACACATTCCTGGGGTCAGATACATCACATGATCACACTGACAGAACCACAGGCACATAGACACAGGCAACAGAGCATGCACAATGTCGGCACTAGTACAGTGTATATCCACCTTTCGCAGCAATGCAGGCTGCTATTCTCCCATGGAGACGATCGTAGAGATGCTGGATGTAGTCCTGTGGAACGGCTTGCCATGCCATTTCCACCTGGCGCCTCAGTTGGACCAGCGTTCGTGCCGGACGTGCAGACCGCGTGAGACGACGCTTCATCCAGTCCCAAACATGCTCAATGGGGGACAGATCCGGAGATCTTGCTGGCCAGGGTAGTTGACTTACACCTTCTAGAGCACGTTGGGTGGCACGGGATGCATGCGGACGTGCATGGTCCTGTTGGAACAGCAAGTTCCCTTGCCGGTCTAGGAATGGTAGAACGATGCGTTCGATGACGGTTTGGATGTACCGTGCACTATTCAGTGTCCCCTCGACGATCACCAGTGGTGTACGGCCAGTGTAGGAGATCGCTCCCCACACCATGATGCCGGGTGTTGGCCCTGTGTGCCTCGGTCGTATGCAGTCCTGATTGTGGCGCTCACCTGCACGGCGTCAAACACGCATACGACCATCATTGGCACCAAGGCAGAAGCGACTCTCATCGCTGAAGACGACACGTCTCCATTCGTCCCTCCATTCACGCCTGTCGCGACACCACTGGAGGCGGGCTGCACGATGTTGGGGCGTGAGCGGAAGACGGCCTAACGGTGTGCGGGACCGTAGCCCAGCTTCATGGAGACGGTTGCGAATGGTCCTCGCCGATACCCCAGGAGCAACAGTGTCCCTAATTTGCTGGGAAGTGGCGGTGCGGTCCCCTACGGCACTGCGTAGGATCCTACGGTCTTGGCGTGCATCCGTGCGTCGCTGCGGTCCGGTCCCAGGTCGACGGGCACGTGCACCTTCCGCCGACCACTGGCGACAACATCGATGTACTGTGGAGACCTCACGCCCCACGTGTTGAGCAACTCGGCGGTACGTCCACCCGGCCTCCCGCATGCCCACTATACGCCCTCGCTCAAAGTCCGTCAACTGCACATACGGTTCACGTCCACGCTGTCGCGGCATGCTACCAGTGTTAAAGACTGCGATGGAGCTCCGTATGCCACGGCAAACTGGCTGACACTGACGGCGGCGGTGCACAAATGCTGCGCAGCTAGCGCCATTCGACGGCCAACACCGCGGTTCCTGGTGTGTCCGCTGTGCCGTGCGTGTGATCATTGCTTGTACAGCCCTCTCGCAGTGTCCGGAGCAAGTATGGTGGGTCTGACACACCGGTGTCAATGTGTTCTTTTTTCCATGTCCAGGAGTGTATATAAATGACCTAGTAGATAGTGTCGGAAGTTCCATGCGGCTTTTCGCGGATGATGCTGTAGTACACAGAGAAGTTGCAGCATTAGAAAATTGCAGCGAAATGCAAGAAGATCTGCAGCGGATAGGCACTTGGTGCAGGGAGTGCCAACTGACCCTTAACATAGACAAATGTAATGTATTGCGAATACATAGAAAAAAGGATCCTTTATTGTATGATTATACGATAGCGGTACAAACACTGGTAGCAGTTACTTCTGTAAAATATCTGGGAGTATGCGTACGGAACGATTCGAAGTGGAATGATCATATAAAATTAATTGTTGGTAAGGCGGGTGCCAGGTTGAGATTCATTGGGAGAGTCCTTAGAAAATCATCAACAAAGGAGGTGGCTTACAAAACACTGGTTCGGGCTATACTTGAGTATTGCTCATCAGTGTGGGATCCGCACCTGGTCGGGTTTACGGAGGAGATAGACAAGATCCAAAGAAGAGCGGCGCGTTTCGTCACAGGGTTATTTGGTAAGCGTGATAGCGTTACGGAGATGTTTAGCAAACTCAAGTGGCAGACTCTGCAAGAGAGGCGCTCTGCATCGCGGTGTAACTTGCTGTCCAGGTTTTGAGAGGGTGCGTTTCTGGATGAGGTATCAAATATAGCCGGCCGGGGTGGCCGAGCGGTTCTAGGCGCTACAGTCTGGAACCGCGCGACCGCTAAGGTCGCAGGTTCGAATTCTGCCTCGGGCATGGATGTTTCTGATGTCCTTAGGTTAGTTAGGTTTGAGTATTAAGTTCTAAGGGACTGATGACCTCGGAAGTTAAGTCCCATAGTGCTCAGAGCCATTTGAACCATTCGTATCGAATATATTGCTTTTCCCTACTTATACCTCCCCAGGAGATCATGAATGTAAAATTAGAGAGATTCGAGCGCGCACGGAGGCTTTCCGACAGTCGTTCTTCCCGAGAACCATACGCGACTGGAACAAGAAAGGGAGGCAATGACAGTGGCACGAAAAGTGCCCTCGGTCACACACCGTTGGGTGACTTGCGGAGTATAAATGAAGATGTAGGCACGTTTAAATACCCTCCAATGCCAGCGCTGCCAACTGCCGTCTGTGGGTGGTTATTGCATGTTGTCGTCGAACATAGGCCGTGGTCACGTTAATGTGACTGGACCATGTAGAATACACTGCATTTAAAGTTTTTATAATTGCCACACACTTCTCACATAGTACCGCTGATCATTACCTCACTACTTGCATTGATTCGCTGACGAATTCGAGCATGTTGTGCATCTGCACAGAGCGGATTATAGGGCTGGCCACCTCAGTTATGTATAGGAGGTGTCTGTTCTTTCGAGTATATATGTATATAACTATGGGAGTGGTATGTGTAGACTGTGGTATGGAATTTCACTGGGGTGATTGCAGTGGGGTATTGAATGGGGAACACCGTGAGGCTCTTCCATGTAACTGTAGGCTCTGTAAGAAAGGCAAGAGAATAGCTGAACAGGAGGCAAAGATTTTTGCCCTTCAGGCTGAATTAGATGACGCGAAATTGGAACTAGATAAATTGAAGGGGTAAAAAGGTCATGGGAACAGGGTAAAGGTATCAAGCACTGGGCGAAAGGGAAACAGCTCATCAGCTTTTTCTACTTTTGAGCTATCAATATCGAATAAATTTGCCTTGCACCTGAGGTAGGAGCCTCATACAGCTTTATGTTACAGTAGGGTGTAGCGGGCTTCTAGCCAGGAAACTCAGTGTAGTTCGCTACGAAAAGAGAATAGGAGGAAAGGAGTCTCGCTGCTGGGCAGTAGCCATGGGAGGGGTGTGGGCCAGATGGTGCAGGAAAGGTTAGGAGCGGGGTACCAGTCACAAGTATTGTGAAGCCAGGTGACAGAGGACGTAGGAAAATTGTGCAAAGGTTTTGGCAAAGAGGATCTGGTCATTATAGTAGGCGGAGCAGGAAATAGCCTGGCTAAGAACATAGGTTGGAAACTTCAAAATTCGTAGGTGTCCATATTGACGATAATTTAAATTGAAAAAAAAAACAACACAGTCTGGAACTTCTAAAACAACTTAGTTCGGCCACATTTGCACTTTGAATCATAGCGAATTTTAGGGAGAGAGCAATCGCTGATTAGACATTTTCTGCTTATTTTCATACAGTAATGTCATATGGAATAATGTTCTGGGGTAACTCATCCTTAAGAAAGAAGGTCTTCATAGCCCAAAAACGTGAGGTAGGAATACTAAATGGTGCTCACCTGCGATCATCTTGTAGCCATCTGATTAAGGAGTTGGGCATTCTAACTACTGCTTCACAGTATATTTATTCCCTCATGACGTTTGTTGTAAATAATCCACTACAGGTCAAAAGGAAGAATGGGGTACATAATTACAATACTAGAAGAAAAGATCACCTTCATTACTCAACATTAAGGTTGTCTTTAGCACAGAAAGGGGTGGACAACGCTGCAACTAAAATTTTTGACCGCTTACCCAGTGATATAAAATGTCTTTCTCCTTGACAACTCCTTCTACTCTGTAGAAGAATTTCTATGTTTTTAGTGTGTTTAAAGGTGATGGTATAACACAAAGTTGCAAGTTTGCGCCAAGTATAACGCAATGCTCACAAATTAGTGTTACCCTCTGGGAGGAATTTTGAAGTTTGTTTGACCATGTCTTTACCTAATGGGCAGAGGGTATCGAACATTTATTTCGTATAAGTGGCAATTAATAAAAAGACTATCAGATTTTACTCTGATGACAATTAAAGTAGTGAAGTTCCCGTGAATGAAATAACAAAACGATCGCCAGCCAACTAGGTATAATAATATGAAACATTAGATTCAAAGAATTTAAATATAATTCTGCAAAAGTGATTTTCATTAATTGAATAGTGCACTGGATACTCACGACTACAGGACGAACTAAGTAGTGGAGAGGAGTAGTTATCATTTGCAAAAATCGGTAATCACAGGAAGACAAAGTTACTTTACACCTAATAATACTACTTACTGTAGCAATCATTAATCAACTCTGCCCTGAGATGTTACCACAGTACACACTGGACTAAAGTTGGGTATGAAAAGAGTCCTGATTTAGCTACCATATACATACTACAAATGAAATTAAATAATCATACGTATACACTTTTTATACTCTCATTATCAGAATGTCACAGATTTCTTTTAATAGCAATTAAATTCCCAATTATCTTTTAATTTGAGAAAAGAGTTTTGTGGTGATCCATAAACTGTTACTTTTTCTACAGGCAAACACTGTGATTATATTATAAACAAATTGCAATTTACTCAAACACTAAGCTTAATTAACTGTAGAAAATGGTTCATGGTAATAATCAGTGCAAAATTACGTTTCATATAAGTTCAAATTATGTGCCTTTTTCATCACCTGTGGAGCAGGTATTTTTTCATTAACACTTACACACTCTGGCACTGATCTTTTGCACAGTTACCAAAACCAAATTCTCATTTAGTTAGAAACAGGACTGCACACATGGGCTAGGATCCTGCATCGGTTCATGACTAGGATAATGTCAGGGTTCATACACAGGTTTATAGCACTTCGATTATTATTGAGATAAACGCTATTATACATACCTGTGGCCGGCCGCGGTGGCCGAGCGGTTCTAGGCGCTTCAGTCCGGAACCGCGCTGGTGCTACGGTCGCAGGTTCGAATCCTGCCTCGGGCATGGATGTGTGTGATGTCCTTAGGTTAGTTAGGTTTAAGTAGTTCTAAGTTCTAGGCGACTGATGACCTGAGATGTTAAGTCCCATAGTGCTCAGAGCCATTTGAACCATTTGAACATACCTGTGTTCCTGTAGTTGGCTGAGCAGTAGCGCAATAGCGGTGCCAAGCAATGTGGCGGCTAACTCGTCCCACGCTCTTGAGGTTGAATGCTCTTCACCAATTCTTCATGGCGACGTAATTTTCTCATTTTAGAGCCATTCCATAATGTCAAGAGCACCATCCGACAGCCGAATCCACACCCGAGGCAAGTTGTAATATAAATTGGCTTCCAAATGCCTCACTTGCACCTTCGATGTCAATCGTACAACGGCTAGCCACTGACTGCGTAGCGTTCTCACCCAGTAGCCGCCCAGATCGACCGCTAAAATCACCTTTTACCGCGCGCCAAGTCACTTCCGTAGCGGAGGGGGTTCCCTACATCTTTTATACTACACAATACATATCCCCTAAACACGAACCGGCATTCAAAGTACAATTTCTCTTTTATGAGCAGACATATATTATAAAATTCCATTATTTTTAAATATTCTTTCGTTTTTTTCAATAAAAATATAGTACAAACTTCAACTTTCTCTCTGACAGTTCAATGACCTTCATTGGTAAAGAACAACCACTTCATAGTTACATACATGCAGTTTCATAGTATAGCCTACGTACAATCGATATTATTGTTACAGTGGGTAGGATCTGCTACCCCAATCTTTATATCTTGTTTTCATTTCGGGGGAAAATAATAATATGAAATAAAATTATATGGTGATGTTTAGAGTACAAATAGATGTAGAAATTAATTTGGAATACGAATGTAAAATGACTCGTTCCACATCGTGACGATTTATCGTGCAAAATGTTCCGTGAAACATGAAAGTGGCTAACTAACTACCTAAGGCAAGGTGTCCCTATGATGCTTTCGTGCAGATGCACGACAAGCTCGAACTGTTACGGCGATCAGCAAATCACTCCGAATAGTGAGAGTAATGGGTGGTGCCACTAGGTCAGTAGTGTGTGGATAAGTTGGAAATTTTAATCAGTCATGGTGCCACTAGGTCAGTAGTGTGTGGATAAGTTGGAAATTTTAATCAGTCATGGTGCCACTAGGTCAGTAGTGTGTGGATAAGTTGGAAATTTTAATCAGTCATGGTGCCACTAGGTCAGTAGTGTGTGGATAAGTTGGAAATTTTGATCAGTCATGGTGCCACTAGGTCAGTAGTGTGTGGATAAGTTGGAAATTTTAATCAGTCATGGTGCCACTAGGTCAGTAGTGTGTGGATAAGTTGGAAATTTTAATCAGTCATGGTGCCACTAGGTCAGTAGTGTGTGGATAAGTTGGAAATTTTAATCAGTCATGGTGCCACTAGTTCAGTAGTGTGTGGATAAATTGGAAATTTTAATCAGTCATGGTGCCACTAGGTCAGTAGTGTGTGGATAAGTTGGAAATTTTAATCAGTCATGGTACCACTAGGTCAGTAGTGTGTGGATAAGTTGGAAATTTTAATCAGTCATAGTGCCACTAGGTCAGTAGTGTGTGGATAAGTTGGAAATTTTAAATAGTCATGGTGCCACTAGGTCAGTAGTGTGTGGATAAGTTGGAAATTTTAATCAGTCATGGTGCCACTGGGTCAGTAGTGTGTGGATAAGTTGGAAATTTTAATCAGTCATGGTGCCACTAGGTCAGTAGTGTGTGGATAAGTTGGAAATTTTAATCAGTCATGGTGCCACTAGGTCAGTAGTGTGTGGATAAGTTGGAAATTTTAATCAGTCATAGTGCCACTAGGTCAGTAGTGTGTGGATAAGTTGGAAATTTTAATCAGTCATGGTGCCACTAGGTCAGTAGTGTGTGGATAAGTTGGAAATTTTAATCAGTCATGGATCGTGTCCGGATGGCCGAGGCAGTGAAGGTGACCGTTCGTGAGAAACGGAAAACTCCGGGTTCGAGTCCCAGTCTGGCGCTAATTTTCAACCTTCCCCACTGATGTATTCCAATGCTCAGTGACTGTTAACGTCTTCTTTTTCCTTGTATCATGTTCATATATGGCTGCATCACAAAAAATTGTACCTTTTTACTCACACACGTTCGAAAGAACAGACGCAGCGTGTATATTCATAGTAAGCATTTGAACTTTTCCACAAGAAGTATTTTTTACAGCTGCACGACCTAAGTAAACCATATCGCCTTCACATAGAAGAGTTTGAAGTAACATATGCTGTCGTTTACCAACCTGGACAAAGGAAAATCCCGTTATTGTTAACAATTTCTTCATGTTGTTCTTCCTTCTCGTCATACCTGAAGACACATTTAAAGTTCAGTTATCGTGTTTTTGGTTTGACATTTTTTGGATTGATAAACATTTCATTTTATCTGTTATTACTTTTAAGCCGTAATTTCATGTTCTGACACGTTCCATGACCTTGGAGATTTGCTCCTCAATTTGGTCCTACGGAACTAGACGCGTAAATAAATAAATAAACAGTACCTAAGGAACGATGTGGATCAGGAAGGCCATCAGGATCACAATGAACCAATGGTTTTTGTGCAGAAATTCGAGAAAAGGTTTCTCGGAGATCATCCCCACCTATGTCTGTTTCCACTTCCGATGAAGCTCTCGATACAACAAATCAAAGCGAGTCTCAGCCTATGTCCAGCCTGCCATTGGCATTTGTTACTAAACGAATCCTGATTTAGTTTCTTTTGTGATACCCTCACTGCCAACCGATTTCAGTTTTCAACAACACAGAAATAACTCTGTCAACGCTCGAGAACAGATCGTATTAAATAAAATTATTAATTTATTCTGCTATGAAGCAACATTTTCTATACTTTTTTAAATGATGTTATTTCGCTTATAGCTGTTAATGTTTTTGTTTCATTATCACTGTTTTTCCATTTGTTCCACTTTAAACAATTTTACTTACTTATATATTTATATTGGCGACACAAACAGCAACCGGTCCTTACCCTCATTCAGTCCAGTCTTTCATACCTTCCTGTCAGCTGCATTTTCATCCCCCAGACCCAGTACCTGCATCTCTCCCTGGTATTATCCTTCCATCTCGTTCTCGGCCGTCCCCGTCCTAGTGGGCTCCTTCCTTCGGCTTCTCCATCCATTATTGCCTTTATTAACGTGTTCTCACCTCTACTCCTCATATGTCCGTACCACCTGAGTCTTTTAGTTTTCACACTCGCTACGATGTCAGGTAGTGTATATAACTGCATGAGTTCTATGTTTTCCGTTATTCTCCACTGTTCATTTCCTTTAACTGGTCCATATATTTTTCTCAGTAATTTACTTTCAACAGTGATGAGATTTTTATTTCCTGGGTCCTCGCTTGCATAGCGCTCTATTGGTTTGATCGTGTCTGATATTTTTGAAAATTTGTGGCAAGGTCCTATGGGACCAAACTGCAGAGGTCATCGGTACCTAAGCGTACACGCTATTTAGTATAACTTACACTAACTTACGCTAAGCTCGACACACACACCCATGCCCGAGGGAGGACTGGAACCTCGGACGGGGGGAGCCGCGCGAACCGTGGCAAGGCGCCTCAGACTGCGCGGGTCTGAGCTGTTCTTATTTTTTCCTGCCTGGATAGTAACTTAGATCTTATGACGTTATGCGTAGCACCTAGACACCTTCCCCCAGCTTGAATTCTCGTTACGATCTCTTGTTCTATAAGGTTTTGTTGGTTGATACTGACACTACAGTCTGTCTTCTGTGTTGTTAGGCTCCTGACTGTTGGACGGTTTGATCCTGACTGAGCTCTTCTTCCTATTACTTTGTTTTACTTTCATTTATACTTAGATCTACTTTCTCAGCTTCTTCCATCTTTACAGTTCCAATTTTTTCCAGGTTTTCCATGCTCTTTCCTATCACCACTATTATCATCTTTGAAGGCCAGAACATTTATCTTTTTCCCTATGGTGACTCCTGCGCATTCTTGTTTTACTCTCCTCAGGGAGTTGTTGAGTGCCAAATTGAACAGGGTTGGTAAATTAATACCTGCCTGTCTCACTCCTGTTTTCACCCAAGATGTTTCTAAGAGCTCCCCCAGTATGTTCACGCTACACTTTGATTTCATCACACACATTTTAGTTAGCTTCATCAGGTTTTCCCACACTCTGCCATTATCCTCCACGTCTCCTCTCTCACTGTGCTGTCATATGCTTTGTTGAAGTCTATAAATATGCAGAAGGTATCCTGATTGCGCTCCCACATCTAGCTATTATTTGTCTCCCTTTTTGTATGTGGAACATGCAGTAGCTGTTTTCTATCCCTCCGGCATTACTTTTTTCCTCCACACCTTTTTTATCAGTTTGGCTAACCATTTATACCTCTTTTCTTCCCCATCTTTGATGAGCTCTGCTGATATCGTGTTTATGTCTAGCATCTTCTCATTTTTCAGACTTTTTATCGCCTCCTACACCTCCATCAGAGTTGGTTCTTTGACTAACGGTAATACGTTCTGGTCGTTTTCTGCTCTTTTTTCATTGTAGTAGGTGACTACTAGGTTGGTCAGCAGTTCTTTGAAGTAGTTCCTCCAGTTCTCTAGATTACCTTCATTTGTAATGATCAGTTTCCCATTCTCATCCTTCATTATCACAGATCACACGCTTAGCTCTGTACTCTTTTCTATAGCTTCTCATAGTCTGTAAAACTGTTTACTATTGTTCTGGCTCTAGTCTTCCTCTGTCTTCTCTAACTGTTTATTTATGAACGATCTTTTCACTCGCCTGATTGCTCTCTTCACTTTTCTCATGGCTTTCCTGTATTTTATTTGGATTTCATATTTGTTATTGATCATCATTGCTTGTCTGGCTGTCTTCCTGTCCAGAACTGCTAGTCTACATGTTTCACTGAACCGTGGTTTGCGCTTTATATTTTTATTATTGTTATCTCTTAGTAGTTCCTGTGTTGTCTCCTTGTTGTTGTTGTGGTCTTCAGTCCTGAGACTGGTTTGATGCAGCTCTCCATGCTACTCTATCCTGTGCAAGCTTCTTCATCTCCCAGTACCTACTGCAACCTACATCCTTCTGAATTTGCTTAGTGTATGCATCTCTTGGTCTCCCCCTACGATTTTTACCCTCCACGCTGCCCTCCAATACTAAATTGGTGATCCCTTGATGCCTCAGAACATGTCCTACCAACCGATCCCTTCTTCTGGTCAAGTTGTGCCACAAACTCCTCTTCTCCCCAATCCTGTTCAGTACCTCCTCATTAGTTATGTGATCTACCCATCTAATCTTCAGCATTCTTCTGTAGCACCACATTTCGAAAGCTTCTATTCTCTTCTTGTCCAAACTATTTATCGTCCATGTTTCACTTCCATACATGGCTACACTCCATACAAATACTTTCAGAAAAGACTTCCTGACACTTAAATCTATACTCGATGTTAACAAATTTCTCTTCTTCAGAAACGCTTTCCTTGCCATTGCCAGTCTACATTTTATATCCTCTCTACTTCGACCATCATCAGTTATTTTGCTCCCCAAATAGCAAAACTCCTTTACTACTTTAAGTGTCTCATTTCCTAATCTAATACCCTCAACATCACCCGACTTAATTCGACTACATTCCATTATCCTCGTTTTGCTTTTGTTGATGTTCATCTTATATCCTCCCTTCAAGACACCATCCATTCCATTCAACTGCTCTTCCAAGTCCTTTGCTGTCTCTGACAGAATTACAATGTCATCGGCGAACCTCAAAGTTTTTATTTGTTCTCCATGGATTTTAATACCTACTCCGAATTTTTCTTTTGTTTCCTTTACTGCTTGCTCAATATACAGATTGAATAACATCGGGGAGAGGCTACAACCCTGTCTTACTCCCTTCCCAACCACTGCTTCCCTTTCCTGTCCCTCGACTCTTATAACTGCCATCTGGTTTCTGTACAAATTGTAAATAGCCTTTCGCTCCCTGTATTTTACCCCTGCCACCTTTAGAATTTGAAAGAGAGTATTCCAGTCAACATTGTCAAAAGCTTTCTCTAAGTCTACAAATGCTAGAAACGTAGGTTTGCCTTTCCTTAATCTTTCTTCTAAGATAAGTCGTAAGGTCAGTATTGCCTCACGTGTCCCAGTATTTCTACGGAATCCAAACTGATCTTCCCCGAGGTCGGCTTCTACCGGTTTTTCCATTCGTCTGTAAAGAATTCGTGTTAGTATTTTGCAGCTGTGGCTTATTAAACTGATTGTTCGGTAATTCTCACATCTGTCAACACCTGCTTTCTTTGGGATTGGAATTATTATATTCTTCTTGAAGTCTGAGGGTATTTCGCCTGTTTCATACATCTTGCTCACCAGATGGTAGAGTTTTGTCAGGACTGGCTCTCCCAAGGCCGTCAGTAGTTCCAATGGAATGTTGTCTACTCCGGGGGCCTTGTTTCGACTCAGGTCTTTCAGTGCTCTGTCAAACTCTTCACGCAGTATCGTATCTCCCATTTCATCTTCATCTACATCCTCTTCCATTTCCATAATATTGTCCTCAGGTACATCGCCCTTGTATAGACCCTCTACATACTCCTTCCACCTTTCTGCTTTCCCTTCTTTGCTTAGAACTGGGTTTCCATCTGAGCTCTTTATATTCATACAAGTCGTTCTCTTATCTCCAAAGGTCTCTTTAATTTTCCTGTAGGCAGTATCTATCTTACCCCTAGTAAGATAAGCCTCTACATCCTTACATTTGTCCTCTAGCCATCCCTGCTTAGCCATTTTGCACTTCCTGTCGATCTCATTTTTGAGACGTTTGTATTCCTTTTTGCCTGCTTCATTTACTGCATTTTTATATTTTCTCCTTTCATCAATTAAATTCAATATTTCTTCTGTTACCCAAGGATTTCTACTAGCCCTCGTCTTTTTACCTACTTGATCCTCTGCTGCCTTCACTACTTCATCCCTCAAAGCTACCCATTCTTCTTCTACTGTATTTCTTTCCCCCATTCCTGTCAATTGTTCCCTTATGCTCTCCCTGAAACTCTGTACAACCTCTGGTTCTTTCAGTTTATCCAGGTCCCATCTCCTTAAATTCCCACCTTTTTGCAGTTTCTTCAGTTTTAATCTACAGGCCATAACCAATAGATTGTGGTCAGAGTCCACATCTGCCCCTGGAAATGTCTTACAATTTAAAACCTGGTTCCTAAATCTCTGTCTTACCATTATATAATCAATCTGATACCTTTTAGTATCTCCAGGGTTCTTCCATGTATACAACCTTCTATCATGATTCTTAAACCAAGTGTTAGCTATGATTAAATTGTGCTCTGTGCAAAATTCTACCAGGCGGCTTCCTCTTTCATTTCTTAGCCCCAATCCATATTCACCTACTACGTTTCCTTCTCTCCCTTAATAACTGTTATTGTCTTGTTCGGTTTTGTATTGATATCTTCACCTTCTTCTCTATTGCTTTCGTTCTCTAATTCTGTCAATCTATTTCTAATCTTAATCTTAAACTGTTTATCCACTTCTTTTAGCCTACTCACATTTACTCTTTGGGTTCTTTTGCCACTGTTTTTCTTACTTGGTTATTTGGTAATGTCCGCGCAGAGTGGCCGCGCGGTTTTAGGCGCCACGTCACGGATTGCGCGGTCCCTCCCGCCGGAGGTTCGAGTCCTCCCTCGGACGTGGGTATGTTGTTGTTCTTAGCACAAGTTAGTTTAAGTAGTGTGTAACTCTAGGGACCTATGACCTCAGCAGTTTGGTCCCTTTGGAATTCACATACATTATGAACATTTGGTAATGATTGATTCATCTTTATTAGCACAAGAAAATGGTCTGATCTTACCTGAGGCCCTCTCATTCTCCTAAGATCTATCACAACATTTTTTTGTTTTTTTTTCCCTATCGAGGTATAGTCTATTTGGTTCCTAGTTAGCCCATCCGGTAATGTCCATGTTGCTATATGTGTATCTTTATGAGGAAATGATGTACTGACTACTTTCATGTTTATAGCTGTGGAGAAGTTGATGTGCCTTATACCATTATCATTTGATTCAGTGTGCAAGCTGCACTTGTCATTGGTGTTCTTCTCCTATTTTGTCATTTAAGCCTCCCAGCACAATTTTGATGTGGTACTGTGGTAATGGAGAACATCTGATCTAAGGCATCGTAGAATTAGTGTCTTATGTTTTCCACCTTGTCCTGCGTTGGAGCATCAACACTAATAAGATGTTTCTGTATTTACCTTTGATTCCGATGTAACATATCCTTTCATTGACATTTTCTAGTGTCATCACGTTGACCATTATTTTATTATACGTATATCGCAAATCCTGTCCCAAATTTATTGTGACCATGGTTGTTTCCGCTGTATATGATTCTAAAGTTTTTATCTATGTGTACCTGGCCCAGTCCATCTTACCTCCTTATTTTCAACCATCTACAAACGATAATATCAGGCAATGAGAAAACCATAATACGAGATCAACAGTGTGGACAACCAAGTTTTGCAGTTTGTTAATATTGATATCCGTACAAGATCTGTTGTTATGCCATAGCAGTGGGTTAAAAATGAAGTTATTATAGTACTGTGTTACATTTGACGGTAATATTGTAATTGGTTGTTATTAATGACATTAATAGGTATGTTATTGATGGCCATCGGCAGGAATGACAACTATAAATAAAATTAGTTTGCATGCAGGCACGGTAAATTTAGGAGACGATAAGATTCACTACAAATTGTACGTTCTAGATTGCATGTTGTTAGAAGAAAGACACAATGCGGTAAACTTTTCAGACTGGGTAAAGTGTGTTGCGACCATATATAATTTCAAGTTTAATATCGCTGTCATAATAACGGACAATACTTCAACCATGAAGTGCAGTTGTGCAATGCTATTGAACCTTCCACGTCCTATGTTTTGCACATTCTCTACCCCCGAATGTGCAAGTAACAATACAAAAGTAAATACAGAAAGTTGATGAGGTCAAAAGACCTGTTATGTTTTTCTGTAAGTTTCTTTTTGACTTGAGAAAACATGGTGATATATATGGCAATTAAAATATAGACCAGTGACAAACAAATTATCACGATAAAGGGTGGGAACTGTTCTATCTGGGGACGTCGATGATACCATCCGTCAGCTCCAAGGAAGCCACGACCCAGAATAGATCGTCAAACTAGACATATATTGTTACATTGGTTGTAAATGACAACTGTAGATAATTTCAGGAAGGGGAGACTTAATTTCTATTACCTTTACATTAAATTCTGTTTTCAATAAAACTATGAAAAAGTATCAAGAATAACATATTTTTATAATGTTGCAAATCCTCATTCATAATTTAGTTGTAATATTTTTAATTTTTACTGGAGAAGAAATGTAGGACTTTTAAGAAATCTTAAAACTACAAGGGACATAACGAAAAATTGTTAGCCCTCTTCCAATAAATTTTCAGAAAAGAAGAAATGCAAATACAGTGACCTTGATTAAAAAGGAAAGATACGTTCCTTACATTTATTTTGGTAAGTGAATGGTGATTGGTGAGTCATGAAAAAGAGCTAGATGAATCCAGTGAGTGAGCAGTTCTGATCCGATCCTTGAAAAGAATGGTTTTGCCCATCTCAAATTTGCTCTGGATTATTTGTTGCTAAGAAGCCAAGTATGTTTCCATATCAATTTACAATTCCAGTTTGCTCCTGAACTAAAGGGAGATCTGGTGCCACCTAGATGTCATTTCACACGAGACTTACACAGTCCTTATTCCATTCCTTCGGCCAAAAGACCCGCAGCTAATTGACAGATACTTGCCGTGGCAGTTTGTATATACAGGGGTTTGGCAATTACAGATGTAAACTAAAGGTGTGCGTAGAGGACAAGCAAATAATCCTAATAGACAGAGACATGTATCTAACATGCTGCCACGCCAGCTACACTGAAGAGCCAAAGAAACACCCGCCTAATATCGTGTAGGGCCCCCGCAAGTGCCGCAACACGACGTGCCATGGACTCGACTAATGTCTGAAGCAGTGCTGGAGACAACTGACACCATGAATCCTGCAAGGCTGTCCATAAATCCGTAAGAGTACGAGGGGGTGGAGATCTCTTCTGAACAGCACGTTGCAAGGCATCCCAGATTTGCTCAATAATGTTCATGTCTGGGGAGTTTGGGGGACTGCGGAAGTGTTCCTGGAACCATTCTGTGGACATTCTGGAAGTGTGTGGTGTCGCATTGTCCTGCTGGAACAGCCGAAGTCTGTCGGAATGCACAGTGGACATGAATGGATGCAGGTGATCAGACAGGATGCTTACGCACGTGTCACCTGTCAGAGTCGTGTCTGGACGTATCATGGGTCCCATATCACTCCAGCTGTACACGCCCCACACCATTACAGAGCCTCCACCAGCTTGAACAATCCCCTGCTGACATGCAGACTCCTGGATTCATGAGTTTATCTCAATAACTGTCTATACCCATCCGCTCGATACAATTAGAAACGGGACTCGTCCAACGAGGCAACATGTTTCCAGTCATCAAGAGTCCATTGTCGGTATTGAGAGGTGCAGGTGAGGCGTAAAGCCTTGTGTGATGCAGTCATCAATGGTACAAGAGTGGGCCTTCGGCTTCGAAAGCCCATATGAATGATATTTCGTTGAATGGTTCGCGCGTTGACACTTGCTGATGGCAAGCATTGAAATCTGCAGCAATTTTCGGAAGGGCTGCACTTCTGTCACGTTGAACGATTCTCTTCAGTCGTCGTTGGTCCCGTTCTTGCTGGATCTTTTGCCGGCCGCAGCGATGTCGGAGATTTGACGTTTTACCGGATTCCTGATATTCACGGTACACTCGTGAAATGGTCGTACCGGAAAATGCCCACTTCATCGCTACCTCGTAGATGCTGTCTCTCACCGCTCGTGCGCCGACTATATCACCACGTTCAAACTCACTGAAATCTTGATAACCTGCCATTGTAGCAGCAGTAGCCTAACAACTGCGCCAGACACTTGTTGTCTTATACAGGGCTATTACAAATGATTGAAGCGATTTGATAAATTCACTGTAGCTGCATTCATTGACATATGGTCACGACACACTACAGATATGTAGAAAAACTCATAAAGTTTTGTTCGGCTGAAGCCGCACTTCAGGTTTCTGCCGCCAGAGCGCTCGAGAGCGCAGTGAGACAAAATGGCGACAGGAGCCGAGAAAGCGTATGTCGTGCCTGAAATGCAGTCACATCAGTCAGTCATAAGAGTGCAACGACACTTCAGGACGAAGTTCAACAAAGATCCACCAACTGCTAACTCCATTCGGCGATGGTATGCGTAGTTTAAAGCTTCTGGATGCCTCTGTAAGGGGAAATCAACGGGTCGGCCTGCAGTGAGCGAAGAAACGGTTGAACGCGTGCGGGCAAGTTTCACGCGTAGCCCGCGGAAGTCGACGAATAAACCAAGCACGGAGCTAAACGTACCACAGCCGACGGTTTGGAAAATCTTACGGAAAAGGCTAAAGCAGAAGCCTTACCATTTACAATTGCTACAAGCCCTGACACCCGATGACAAAGTAAAACGCTTTGAATTTTCGGCGCGGTTGCAACAGCTCATGGAAGAGGATGCGTTCAGTGCGAAACTTGTTTTCAGTGATGAAGCAACATTTTTTCTTAATGGTGAAGTGAACAGACACAATGTGCGAATCTGGGCGGTATAGAATCCTCACGCATTCGTGCAGCAAATTCGCAATTCACCAAAAGTTAACGTGTTTTGTGCAAACTCACGGTTTAAAGTTTACGGCCCCTTTTTCTTGTGCGAAAAAAACGTTACAGGACACGTGTATCTGGACATGCTGGAAAATTGGCTCGTGCCACAACTGAAGACCGACAGCGCCGACTTCATCTTTCAACAGGATGGTGCTCCACCGCACTTCCATCATGATGTTCGGCATTTCTTAAACAGGAGATTGGAAAACCGATGGATCGGTCGTGGTGGAGATCATGATCAGCAATTCGTGTCATGGCCTCCACGCTCTCCCGACTTAACCCCATGCGATTTCTTTCTGTGGGGTTATGTGAAAGATTCAGTGTTTAAACCTCCTCTACCAAGAAACGTGCCAGAACTGCGAGCTCGCATCAACGATGATTTCGAACTCATTGATGGGGACATGCTGCGCCGAGTGTGGGAGGAACTTGATTATCGGCTTGATGTCTGCCGAATCACTAAAGGGGCACATATCGAACATTTGTGAATGCCTAAAAAAACTTTTTGAGTTTTTGTATGTGTGTGCAAAGCATTGTGAAAATATCTGAAATAATAAAGTTATTGTAGAGCTGTGAAATCGCTTCAATCATTTGTAATAACCCTGTATAGGCGTTGCCGATCGCAGCGCGGTATTCTGCCTGTTTACATATCTCTGTATTTCAATACGCATGCCTATACCAGTTTCTTTGGCGCTTCAGCGTGTACAGCGGTGGACTGAGAAAGTGGCGGCGGTATTATCTGTGTAGCTGGAGTTCCGCTTTAGGCTGGATGCAGGTCACTACCGGCCTCCTACAGTGAGCAAACCCGTGCTCGGAGACTGGGTCGGCAATTCGTATCTTTTTGTTGCAGCCTGCAGTACGCTGACTCTCGAATATAAACATTACCTCGCTTTTCTTGGCCTAGACTTCGATATATACCACTGTTTCATTCTGTGTTGCTCCGTGAGACAAATCTGGCTTTGGTCATCAATACTGATTTGGGCTCGCGGCAAAGCCGTTAATATGACATCTTCAGCCATCAACTTAGCTTCTATTTTGCTTCCCACATGTTTGTGGTTTTGCGACAGCGGGCTTGCCTAGTTATTTATACGCGACGACACAGAACTGCCTAATCGTTTAGCAACGAATGTATTTTTCTTTTTTTTTAAGTTTCAGGTGGAGTTCATATGTTGCCCAGTGACGCGGCTTAGATCTGTCTGCAGTTATTTGGCCCAGTGTCCCTGATAGCAGCGAGCTGAAATCGGCCGGTGATAAGATAACGCGCGTCGCGGTAGCCTACATTATTGAGACATATGGCGGCATGCTTCAGATTACGCACTAGCGCGTAATTCCTCTGATCCAGCTCCCGGTTTTCTCTAAAAGCAGAAGAAGACGATGCTTTTTATACTGATTTCCAATAAAAAAAACTTGTCGTGCTGGGAAAAACTGCGAAATGAATTTAATTTAAAATAAAATGAATTACCTTTATTTTTATTTATTTATTATTATTATTATTATTATTATTATTATTATTACTATTATTATTATTATTTTGATGGCCTGGCATGGATGTAGTAACTTGATGCGATCTCTTTAATCACTGGAACAATGTGGAGGTCTTGAGTTTGTCACGAAACCGGCTCTGAAGACATTCGATTATCAACTTTTGACCGTTAATATGACTAAATACTAGCCTCGGAAACGTGACGAAGTAAAGCCTAATAATTTTAATGATTCTAGACTCAAAAGAGCTCGCTTTACTACCATGGAGTTACTTTACTGTAAATATCACGTTCGAATTTAGAGAACGAAACTCCAAAGGAATATAAATTACATAAACTACCTGAATACGTCTGAAAAAAAGTCAAATAAATTGTAATATCAATAAATTATATCTATAAAAGCAAGTAAGCTCAATCATGGCTTTAAGAATCCTGCGGTATGACGAGATCTAGAATGTAAACGTATGTTCCTTTAGTCGTAGAGCCGTCAAATTCAGTTCCCATTGTGGTTATACTCCACACCAATGAAAAATGACCTGCCTTATTCTGACTGGTCGGAGCCTGTAAGCTAATGGCCGACGCTGCAGATCACACATTTTACCAAAGACAACATTTAAATACAGTGCGTCGAATTATCTAGAAAAATCACTGCACACACTTGTTTCGAAGCACATCCTCAAAATATATGTAATGATGCATACAACACCTACCAAAATTAAGAACCAACAATAATGATTGAGAAATAATAAAAAAAGGAAACAATTACAATAGGAAATTTTGAATCCACGCACTATGAAATTACATTTATTCAAAGAAAACAAAAATTGGATAAAGTTTCTCACAAAAACAAACAGAATTAAATTTAAAATGAATAAAAATGCTTTCCGAGACTATATTGAGAGAAAGAGAGACAGAGAGATAGATAGAGAGAACTTAGTGTCGATGCGTGTGCGTGAGAGGGAATGTACGATTCCATCAGCATCTCGGCCGTGATGGTGGTGGAATCATAGTGATACGTCATAAGTAAATGCAACTGTACGTTCTCTTGCTAAGTGCGTGATCGTGTTCCACTTGACGGTACTATTGTTCCTCCGTCGTTCTACTATGGGTTCCGACACAAACCCGATTCGCTATTCACTACATCCACGTGCGAACTCCCAGCGATACTGTCACTGTTCCACTTTCACTCGCAAACATCAAACTGACTCTCGTTTTAACTGTTCACAAAGCAGTTCTCTTTTACACATTATATTTATCAAAGTTATCACAAAATTATCACAGAATTAAAATTATTACGTACCACAAACTGTGGTGGGAATTCATATCATAGCATAATAAAAGTAATGCATAGCTAAACTTTTCACTGCCAAACAATTTCTCTGAATCAGCAAATATTTGTATAAAATGAAAATGAAAGAGAACAGAAGAACCACTCACAATTAGCAATGTCTTAACAAATTCTAGATTTCAGTTATCATTACTTAGTTGATTTGTGACTTATCGTCGCACAGTTCACCGCAGCGTCACTTTGGATGAAAAGAGAGCTTTCCAGGAATCCCATCGCCATCATAAAAAATTCCTCGTCGAAAATAAAACAAATGTTACTAGCATGATGGGACTGCCTACGTTATACGGCACAAAAAGTCTACAACATCTTCTGTGAATGTTGTGGATGATACTGTGGTGGAAATTACTGAGCACACATTCCAGACCAACACCAATATTTGAGCCGAAAATCTAGGGCACATAAAAATGAGAGAGCTGACTAAATCTGTCGTGGCGGAACACAGTTTAAAAACTGACAGAAGTGAACTTAAGAGCAAGGTCCGTTTCACATTGAGACTCTGTTGCAAAAGAAGCATTATACATTTACGTCAGATGCAGCAGCATCACAACTCAAAGAAGACTGAAAGGGTCCGCCATCTACTGGAAGAGAGCTTGTTTTCCTCCTGTTACTTGTCTTTAAGCCGATTACTGCTGTGTCTTTTCGTGTAACTCTAGTGTTTCCGTTTCATGAGTAAGTTGAAAGGTGGCTACACTGAGCCACAGCGCCAGAGATCGCGCTAGAGAGTATTGTTCCGCCACCTCCACTGGCAGTGATTATTGAGAACTCGTAGTGGGCAGTGCTTGGGGAGAGCTCGTGGTAGTCAGTGCTTGTTACGAACTCGTAGCAGAGAGTGTTTGTTGAGATGTGCTAGTAGGGAGTGCTTGCTGAGATGTGATACTGAAAAGTTCTTGTTGAGATGTGATAGTAGCGAGTCGGTGTGGAGATATTGTAATGTCTAGAGTGCTTTTCATCAATATAAATTAAGGTAACAAACTACTTTTCTTTTCTTTCTCATTATTTCAATGTCCTGAATAATGCGTCATTACAGGTTCAGTCAACAAAGCATCTGGCTTGTGTTCTTGTATTAGAGTGTAATTCTGGTTTTCTTGAGTAATTATGGTATTTCTATTTTCTTTAATTAATTCAGTATAAATGATATTTAAAATTTCTTGTGTTGTTGAAGAAGAACCGTGCCAGATGCGTACGTTAAGTCATACTTCCACACACAGAACAGTTACACTTGTGCTTTGGTTTCGTAGGTTTTATAGTTGCTGGGGACTTAATTAATTAATTGTGTTAATGAAAATTTCCATTTCATTCTTTGTTGTTGTTCTTTGCAGTCAGATAGCGTAATAATACTAGTCAGGGCCAACCGTTACGAGACTTCGTAACCGAACAGACAGCTACAGAATCAAAAAATTAAAATTATTTGCATTTGATATTAATTAAGCCCCCATGCAATGTGCGTTATTTCAAATGTTAATCGAAAAGTTGTCACATTACTACTGAAGCCGGAGAGACCCATTAATTAAACACATAATGACAATCCGGCGGAATATGGATCCATTAACTGCAACACAACGCACCAAGTTGCAACGTGGGTGGGCTGACGTTATCACTTCCCTGACACGATACCTGCAGGCCGTAATCTTGCTTGTGCTGGTGTCCTCATGTTTAAATTGACAGTCTCTACCTTGTGTACATAGGGAAACTGACTCAAATTTCGTTCTTAGCCTTGACTATATACATCTACAAAGATATTCCGCAAGCCACGTTACGGTGCGTGGTGGAGGATACCTTGTAATACTACTTGTCGTTTCCCCTCCTCTTCCGTTCTCAAACAGAGCGAGGGTAAAACGACTATCTGTACGCCTCCACATGAGCCCTAATTTTTCGTATCTTATCTTCGTGATCCTTACGCGCAACGTATGTCGGCGGCAGTAGAATCGTTCGGCAACAAGCTTCAAATGCAAGTACTCTAAATAAGCATCTCCGCAACACTTTACCGAGCGAGGTGGCGCAGTGGTTCGACACTGGACTCGCGTTCGGGAGGACGACGGTTCAATCCCGCGTCCGGCCATCCTGATTTAGGTTTTCCGTGATTTCCCTAAATCATTCCAGGCAAATGCCGCGATGGTTCCTTTGAAAGGGCACGGCCGATTTCCATACCCATCCTTCCTTAATCTGATGAGACCGATGACCTCGCTGTCTGGTCTCCTTCCCCAAACAAGCCAACCCAACCCCGCAACACTTACATGTTGTTCTGCCCCACCGGTAACAAATCTAGCAGCCCGCTTCTGATTAATTGCACTCAGATGCTTAAGGAAACGCTTGAACACTAAAATTTCAAATATTTTTGAAAAAAGCTGGGAAAAGTCAAATTGTTCGATAGTTTGACATTCACTCTTTATCCCCCTCCTTGTGAAGAGCCTTAACTTCAGCATATTTTATCCAGCCTGGAAGTGTTCTACTCATAAGAGATTGATTAAACAAATAAGACAGAACTCAATTCACATCAGCACTCTTTGATTAACTTTGTTGATATGCTACTGCAACCACTAGAATACTTTGGTTTTAGGGATTTTATGATGAATAGTGCTTCTTTGAGAGATGTGAGTGTCATTTCCATTTCACTGAGGTTATTTGAAGAGTCTGGTCTCAAATATTCCACTGCATTTACTGAATTTGATGAGTCCAAGCTATCAGTAACAGAAACAAAGTACCTATTTAAGAGGTTTGCAATACTACAAGCACTTGTTATCAATGTCTCACTTATTTTTAGTGTTACCTGTTTCTCTTCCTTTCTGGCCCCACTTGTCTCTGTCTTCACTATATCCTATATTGTTTTTATTTTGTTGTCTGATGTAATTATCTTTTTCTCATAATAAAGCTGCTTAAATTTCTGGAGTATTTGCTTCAATATTTTGCAGTATTCTTTGTAATGCATTACAATATTAACATCATAGCTGTTCCTAGGTAGTAGATAATGTCTCCTTTGTGTCCCACATGATGTCTTTATTCCTTATGTAATCTAGGATTTATTTTTAGACTTGTGTTTGATTCGAGCTACTTTTAGAGGAAAACCATTTCCAAATGAGGAAGTAACATTATTCATGAATGATCTGTATTTTCCATTTGATTCAAAAGTACTCGTATTGTATACATTTCACATCATTGAGCAGTTTCCTAAAATTGTCAAGTTTTAACTGGTTTGTCACCCACTTGCACTCAGATTTAATAGATTTTATATCCTGACAAGTTTCAACATTTAACACATGATTCTGGATGTCATGATCAGATAGCCCATTTACTATTGGTTTTGTGATATGACAGTTTTCTCTACACTTGACTACAAGAATATCATCAATAGCAGTCTCAGAGTATTTACATACCCTAGTTTCAAAGTTCATAACAGGAATTAAATTGAATGAGACTGTTAATGACTGCAATAATAGTTCACTGACAGAGATTTTCAATAAATCCGCAATAAAATCATCAGCAAACCTTATTTTCTTGTTTTTTTTTATTATGAGACGGAACAACAGAGCTTTCAGATTTTTTATGAAGAGGTAAGATGTTTAATTTTCCTAAAAGTGCTCTGAATACTGAATTTACGTACTATTATAAAGGACTTATCATGAAATATTACTTCTATTGCACAAGGTTCTAAGTGTTGCTCTCAGCAAACTTTATTAATATCAATATTCTTGAAGATGAAACGGTTTCTGAAAAATGTGGCAACTCCTCTTTTCTCCATATTTTCTCTAGAGAAGTAAGAGGCTAACTTGATTCCTGTAACATTTAATGTGCCTATACCAGTGGTCACATGATGCTCAGAGCGGCAGATTACATCAACTGCTTTGCTCAACTCTAGGATTTTGAGATTTTCCATGCACACTCTTTTGTAGAATTTCTGGATATGTTAAACACCGAAATATTCCCCACATTATGACTTCATAAAACTGGAAGAAAACACAGTGTGAATAAATATGAGGAAATACAGAACAATGGAGGTATGGCCCTGTGCAAACTTGTTAATTACTATTCTTATCACACATCGGAATGGAAGTGAAACGTTATATTCAGAAATTCAAATTTCAATACCGTGTAGTAAATGAAGATCCAATAAAAAATTTCACAATTTTGGTCACTTTCGTGTACGTCCCCTCTTAATGATACAACGTTAAAGACCTAATCAGAAGAAGCGCATGTACGTCATTTGCTACTGTACACCTGTTGTGGAGATCGTAGGCGGATGTTTCTAGCAGCCAGCTAGAAGCCACGTATGAACTTTTATCGGTGTATGTTTTCCAATCCGGTTGTCGGACCTCAGAATCTTTCTGAAAGCAGTTAGACAGCAGCAGAGATCTTAATTACTGCTTTAGGACCGTGGGAAGTTTAACGCTGCCTCTAAGCTGTATTTGAACTGATCTTACAGGTGTCACAGTGCAAATAATTAATCCGATTAAATCAGCGGAGGAATGCTTTGCGTAATTTGTCGCGAGCACCAATGGTCCCCAAGACTGCGTCGTTCCACACCACTGCCGTGATTACTACTTGGTGCGACACGACGGATGAAAGGAGTCTTTCAAATCCTCATGAACTAACCTCTGGTTGCTTTCGTTTCCAACAGGCATCCAGACAGAAATCACTAGGTTAGGATGTTTATGGCCCAGTTTCATTTTTAGGGTTTCGTAACTCAATCGGTAGAAACGGAACCCTTAACAGGATCACTTTGTTGTCTGTACGTCCACATGTGTGTCAGCCTGTCCCACTATTAAAAATCCTTTTTCTCAGGAACGGGTATACGTATCAAGTTGAAATTTATTCCACATACTAAGGTCTATAATCGCTTGGTGGCGTATAAAACTTAAGCTTCCGAGTCAATGAGATCAAAAAATACGGCTATTAATGTCACATAGTTTGGTACTCTGAAATTCATCATTAAAACCTGTAGGGTACTTCCCGTTGCTCTAGAGTCATGAAATATGGCGAGCAGCAATGTCTCACAGTAGAAGGAAAAAATCCGAAAATTGTTAATTTTTATTTATATTACACAGCAGAATTGTCGTTCTGTCGTTTGATATCCGGCTTCAAACCTAAAACTTTCTCGAAAGTCTTGGAAGTCCCAGGACCAATATCTTTGCCAGTAGCAATGTCGATAGCAGCCAGAAATCGTCGAAATTCTACATTCCCGGAATCAATAAACTGTCTATATACGTGGTTCAGTTTATAGGGAACCATCAAAGTGCGTGTCCTATTCTAATCTGGCGAATTTTATTTGTATTGTATTGGCTGCTAAATTTGCATTTGTCCTGCAAAGATGGTTTTAATATGGGTCATAGTGCAGAGAATACACATGCTGCACCATTATTTATTCCGTGCAACAGATAGTACCCTCTTCTCATCCATTCCTTACCCAAGAACAATCTCGTCAAATACGAATGGTTCAAAATGGCTCTGAGCACTATGGGACTTAACATCTGTGGTCATCAGTCCCCTAGAACTTAGAACTACTTAAACCTAACTAACCTAATGACATCAAACACATCCATGCCCGAGGCAGGATTCGAACCTGCGACCGCAGCGGTCACGCGGTTCCAGACTGAAGCGCCTAGAACCGCACGGCCACACCGGCCGGCTCAAATACGAATGTATGTAATGTATGTGGGCAACCTGCCGGTGAGGGGAGCAGAGACTTTCTTGTAATGTAATGCCAACTTTGTTAAAACGTCTCCAGAGAGAGCCGGCAAAGTGCTTATATGCTACTGAAAGTGTTCCCATTTGATCCTCTCAGAACTGTTGGCAATGACAGTCACCCCCACTCCCCTAAAAAAAAAATAGTGGCCTTAACGCAAACGCGATTGGATGGTCTATTTATTCGGTGGCAAAGTTGCTTCTTTGCGCAAAAAAAAAAAAAAAAACCGCTACCTGGTGTTTTGGAACTTCTCTCTGGCTCGCCGGCCGCTGGTGGCCGAGCGGTTCTGGCGCTACAGTCTGGAACCGCGCGACCGCTACGGTCGCAGGTTCGAATCCTGCCTCGGGCATGGATGTGTGTGTTGTCCTTAGGTTAGTTAGGTTTAAGTAGTTCTAAGTTCTAGGGGACTTATGACCTCAGCAGTTGAGTCCCATAGTGCTCAGAGCCATTTTTTTCTCTCTGGCTCAGACCACCAAAGTGGTAAGCATTAACATTTCTTGGAACGCGCTTTGGTACATTTACTGGTTCCGTTAGTGAGTGTACGTACTTGCCTTTTCTTAGAAGCTTCATTTCGCTAGATGCTCTGAAGTATTTCTCATTTCGAATCTTGAAATTTTTCAATTAATTATCGCAAGTGATGTTTGAATTTCAGTTCTCGCTTTGTTCATATCAGTACTGACACATTTTCCAGCACTGACGTTTCTTCAGTTGACAGTCACTTCACATTTGTTTAGAAGCAGTGCTTTCCTCATTTTGCGAGCATAACAGTATTGATACAAAGTGATTTCTTGGAATAAGCTGTTTGATGATTTCGAGTGATGAGCCTTGTGTAAACGTAAGGCAAACTTTACCACTGTTCAGTCGAAGTTATCGCCTTCAGTGATTATCTCGTAATCTTGAAGTGTTTTCATCACAGGATTTGAAGTTGTTTTTCTGCTTCTGACGCACGGTTATTTGTGTGGCTCTCCCGCAACATGTGCACAAAGGAAAGAAATCACTTGCAGATGCTTTCGTAATGAGTGGGATGGATGTTTCTGTACAGAATAAACCCCAGTTTGCATCACGATTTTTAAACGTAAAGGCAGTTATAGAATTTATTAGTATTAGTGGGAAGCCTTTGACATTAACGTAAGTCATTCTGCGGGGCCCTTGCTTAGGTGATTCACTAGTGGTGGAAAGGCAGAATTTCTTTTTGCTGCTGTACTGCATGCGTCTCGTCTAGTGTCAATGCACGATTAGCCTCCACGGTAGCATGGACTACCTAATTTTCGTGTCCTCGCCTGTCAGGTCATTCACGCTGGCGTCCACCTGTTACTTTATCTAAGCTTGACACTCATATCACTAAGCGATTGCATAATTTTAATGTCAGTTTCACGTTAGGCCATGTTTAATTTTTTATTTTTTATTTTACACGTCTAGTTCCGTAGGACCAAACTGAGGAGCAAATCACCAAGGAACGTGTCAGTACATGAAGTAATAACATAAAATAAAATGTTTATGAACCCAAAAAAAAGACATGCCATAAGTTTATGTAAACGCAATCAACAATATAACACGGGAATCGGCTAAATTTTTTAAGGAAATCCTCGACAGAATAGAAGGGGTGACACATGAGGGAACTCTTCAGTTTCCATTTGAAACCTTGTGGATTACTGCTAAGATTTTTGAATGTTTGTGGTAGGTTACTGAAAATGGATGCAGGAGTACACTGCACACCTTTCTGCACAAGAGTGAGGGAAGTGCGATGCAAATGCAGATTGGATTTTTGCCTAGTATTAACTGAGTGAAAGCCGATAATTCTTGGGAATAAGCTGATATTGTTAACAAGAAACGACAATAAAGAACTTTTACATTGAGAGGCCATGTAAGAATACCTGGGCTAGTGAACAGGGCTTGACAAGAGTTTCGTGAACTTACACCACGTATTGAAACCGCCCGTTTCTGAGCCAAAAATATCCTTTGAGAATGGGAAGAGTTACCCCAAAATACAATACCACATGTCATAAGCGAATGAAAATAAGGAAAGTAGATACCAGTCAAATAGTAAAAATTGCAGCATTAAGTCTTTGAGCAAGATCGTGAATGTGGGCTTTCAGCGACAGTTTTCTATCTATCTGAACACCTAGAAATTTGAACTGTTCCGTTTCACTAATTATATGCCCATTCTGCGAAATTAAAACGTCGGTTTTTGTTGATCTGTGTGTTAGAAACTGTAAAAGCTGAGCCTTACTGTGCTTTAGCGTTACTTCATTTTCTGCAAGGCATGAACTTATGTGTCGAACTGCACTGTTTGAAACAGTGCCTACGTTGCCCACAACATCCTTCATTACCAAGCTAGTGTCATCAGCAAACAGAAATATTTTAGAATCACCTGTAATACTGGAAGCCATATCATTTATATAAATAAGGAACAGGAGTAGTCCCAGCACTGATCCCTGGGGACCACGTGAGTTACTGATCATTGTAACAAATTATCAGTCTTAATCCAGAATTACATTTAATCAGATTTTTTGCTCGTAATGGGTGTTTATATGATGGGCACTACGTCATCTTATAGTCGAACCACATTATGGGGACCTAATAATATCGCATTAAACTATCAGCCCTTGTTAAAATTTATAAATAGTCCAAAATTGTGGATATTGCACGTATGGAGGCCAAGAGAAAGGTGAAGTTTGTGTTTCCTTCCTTCATTACTTCAGGGCAAGCATCAAAGTCCGTAGTACGTGGCTTGCATTACTACTCAAGAATAATAGGAGGCAGGCATTCGGCATTAACCACCTCATTTAGAGGGAGGTCAGAGTTAAACAGAAATAATAGTAAGCTTGCATTTTATTTTTCTTTCACGATACAAACAGAACAGTGCATTTGCGCTTGCAAATTCTAACCAAAACTCATCAGTAACCTTGTTGCAATAGTCGACTCTCACCAATATTTAAGTAAAAGTATTTAGTAGCGTTAGTATGCATGCAGTATTAGTGCTTGAGCCTAGATACACTGAAAGTAAAAAAAAAAACAAAAAAAAAAAACTAAAGAGCGACGCCTCGCGAAGGAATTATGGAAATGGGGCGGAAATAGTAAGTGTACATGCGCAGAAAAACAAGTAATTATAGTTCCAGAAAAATTTGGTGATTATTCAAGAAAAAGAGCTTCACAAATGGAGCAAGTCAACAACGCGTTGGTCCATCTACGGACCTTATGCAAGTAATTCTTCAGCTTGACATTGATTGGCAAAGTTCCTCGTCCTGAGGGATATCGTACTAAATTCAGTCCACTTGGAGCCATAGATCGTCAAAATCCTGAGCTGCTTAGAGGGGCCTGCCCATAGTACTCCGGACGTTCACAGTTCGGGAGAGCTGTGGCGACATTGCTGGCCAAGGTCGCCGAAGACAAGCACGAATACAAGCAGCAGAAACTCTCGCCGGCTGAATTGTAAGCCCAGGATGGCTTGCCACGAAGGGCAACATAACGGGGCGTAGAATGTGGCCGACGTACCTCTGTGCTGTGAGGGTGCGGGCGATGACATCCAGAGCGGTCTTGCTGTGAAAAGAAATGGCACCATAGATCATCATTCCGGGGTGCCGAGCGGTTTAACTGGCAACAGTCAGGTTGGTATCTCTTTTATTTTTATTTATTTATTTTTGTCTTCGAGTGTATTTTCTTCTCTGTTTGGAGTCTTGACTCAAGACGCAGTTCTAATGTCAGTAAGCTTCATCCAGTAAGCTTGATAACAGCACACATTCCACTGCAAAATGAAAGATCTGGTCTGTAGACGCAGGTGAAGTGTTTGATACCATTTAGACAAACCACATTTCCCACTTCTTAGTGGCAAAACGAAAGATGATCGTGGCAGAATAACATTAAGCAGGGAGTAAGTCATGGAACATATAATGCGCGCGCGTGTTTGTTTTTGTATATGCAGACGTTAAACGAGACGTGTGGAATACGAAAAAACGGCAAGGTGTGACGACAAGCAGACGGCTTCACCTGCTGTGGGCGGTGCCTTCCACGTCTTAGCGCCGCGGCTTGGAGGTGGCTTCACCGTCAAGAAGCGACCGTACTCTCCAAGAATGAAAACAAAACACAAGATGGTTTTGAGATAAATAAAACACATATTGTAATCTTGGATGTCACGTCGAGCCTTCGAGGCGTATGTCGTATGGAAAGATGTGTTCTACTCTAATTCACGAGTCACGTTAATGATCCATACACCCATTCAGTGAAATATATATTTCCAAAAGGGAAGTAGTGCACGTGCTTTTTCGTGCTATGAGTAGAAGTTATTTTCTTTTTCTCTAATAACAGACGCAGAACGTGAAGAAGTCAAGCCTTTCCCTCGCCACACACTGGATTTCAGACTAACTTATTAACATTTAAGGACATCAACTACGACGACCGGATTAAAAAAAATAAAAGGTAAATATGTTGGATATTACATAGGGGCCCGCAGCTCGTGGTCGTGCGGTAGCGTTCTCGCTTCCCACACCCGGGTTCCCGGGTTCGATTTCCGGCGGGGTCAGGGATTTTCTCTGCCTCGTGATGGCTGGGTGTTGTGTGATGTCCTTAGGTTAGTTAGGTTTAAGTAGTTCTACGTTCTAGGGGACTGATGACCATAGATGTTAAGTCCCATAGTGCTCAGAGCCATTTCAACCATTTATTACATTTATTACATAGGGTGACAGATCTCGTGGCGTGTTCTACCTCAACTCCAAGTACAAAGAGAGAGCCAGCAGCTACATAAGGCCCCAAACCAACAAGAAATACACTTCACTTGGCGACCATGACAGGACGAGGAGCATTGGAGCAAAAGGAAGAAAATAAAGAACTATAAATTTACAAAACCTTTAAATTCAACGAGTGGTAAATTACGGCGTTACTAAAAACAACAAAGATTAAACAGAAGGAGAAACTGAGTGAATGGCCAGAACTAAATTGTCTAAACTCAGTAACAATCCGTTAAGAAGGAAGTTGAAGGAAATACCGGAACAGTTCACGAAATCTGAAGACAAGCCGTACTTATTCAGCTGTGGTACAAGTATTGCGGCAACTTCAGTTAAGGGTTGGGTTGATTTGCGGGAGGGGACCAAACAGCGAGGTTATCGGTCTCATCGGATTAGGGAAGGATGGGGAAGGAAGTCGGCCGTGCCCTGTCAAATGAATCATCCCCGCATTTGCCTGGAGCGATTTAGGGAAACCACGGAAAACCTAAATCAAGATGGCCGGACGTGGGATTGAACCGTCGTCCTCCTGAGTGCGAGTCCAGTGTGCTAACCACTGCGCCACCTCGCTCGGTCAACTTCAGTTAAATTAACGTGTCAAGTAAACAACACCGACGCGTGAATACAGAAAAGTTTCAACTGGGACGGAGTAATTTCTCGATAGGTTTGGAGGAGAAGAATGTTTCGGTGGGTTCGGAGGCGATGAGTTCGAATCGTGACATCGGCAGGGACGCAGCAGCAGCATCTGAGCAACGTTGCAGGGTTGATGCCGTAGGACAGTGCAGCCCACGTATCGCTGTGTCCGAGACATCGGCTGCGCCGGGCGGTGCAAATCGTCGCGGTGCATCGCCACGTACACGTAGGTGAACCGGCTACACAACGAGAGAGTGCAGTTCATCGGAAAGGGCGCGCCGCTCAGAAAATACAGAAATCCACTATGAAAACCTTGTTTTCGTGTACACAGTGACATAGTGTTTCAGTATTACCACATTTAAGAAAACTGTGCGATAACCGTTTGTTAGCATAACAGAAGGTACATAGTAGAGAATATTTACGTTATATGCCCGTCATTACTGGAAAAATGGCTGCAGAGGCTCCAGAATGGTTTAATGGTTTATTACAACAAATGTCTGGTGAAATAAATTCCAATTTTAAGAAATTATCTGACAAAGCAGACTCAATAAGTAGAAAAACTGTCTGACTCTAGGAATGAATTATCTGACACTGGGAAGGAATTATCTGACAAAGTAGAATGTAATATTTAGGAACTACCTGACGATGTCGGGTCTAAAAGCAATGAACCGTCCGTCAAAGTAGAAAACACGAAAGCAGAACTAAAACTGGAGATAAAAGAACAAGTCAACCAGAAATGGAACCTAAATTAACTAACTTCCTAGAGGATCAAAACTCTGTGCCGGACCGGGACTCGAACTCGGGACCTTTGCCATTCACGGGCAAGTGCTCTACCGACTGAGCTACCCAAGCACGACTACCTGTCCTCACAGCTCACAGCTCACAGCTCACAGCTCTAATTCGCCAGTATCTCGCCTCCTACCTTCCAAACTTCACAGAAGATCTCGTGCTAAGCCATGTCTCCGCAATATCCTTTCTTCCAGGAGTGCTAGTTCTGCCAGGTTTGCAGGAGAGCTTCTGTGAAGTTTGGAAGGTAGGAGGCGAGGTACTGGCGTAATTTGAGCTGTGAGGACAGGTCGTGAATCGTGCTTGGGTAGCTCAGTTGGTAGAGCACTTACCCGCGAAAGGCAAAGGTCCCGAGTTCGAGTCTCGGTCCGGCACACAGTTTTGATCCTGCAGGAAGTTTCATATCAGCGCACACTCCGCTGTAGAGTGAAAATTTCATTCTAAATTGCAAATACTTCGACCCAGTTGCCTCAGAAGTTGAAGGATAGGATCAATAACCAATTTGATTTAGTCCGCGAGGAAGGAAAATGGCTCTGAGCACTATGGGACTTAACGTCTAAGGTCATCATTCCCCTAGAACTTAGAACTACTTACCGTAACTAACTTAAGGACATCACACACATCCATGCCCGAGGCAGGATTCGAACCTGCGACCGTAGCGGTCGTGCGGTTCTAGACTGTAGCGCCTAGAACCGCTCGGCCACCCTGGCCGGCGAGGAAGGAAAAGAGCAATTCAAAGAAGTAGATGACAGAGTTAACGAAATAGGCCAGTCTGCCGTTAGAGAGTTGAACCACGTTAAAGAACAAATCTCAGAGGCGAAAGAGCACGTAACTGTTTCAGAACAATGCAAAGAATTTAGAGAAATAGTGAACACACCTGAAACGCTATCTATTTTGGAGGAACGATTACACGAATTTGTAAATCCTACCACATAAGAGAAACTAAAATTGCTTAGTACTAACACTCTTTGTACTGAAGGTGCTGAAGAACACAAAAAAGAATTAACAATTCCAAAATGTTTACACGATTTAATGGCAGCTGACTTCTTTGGCCAGTTACCCTTTGGTAGGTGAGGAGTAAATTATATATTGGTGTTAGTCGACTATGATCAGAGTACGAGGATACAGCCACATGTATAATGGATTAGAGGTTTGACACAGTGACTGCACTTAGAAACAGTGTAAGTGTAGTGAATGTAGATGTATGAAGTTGTATGATAACTAGTGGTCACGATATGAAAGTTTCCTCCAAACTAGTAATATAATCGAATAGACTTACCTGACAGTAGAGACAAGAGTGATTGGAGCAGGAATGTTGCACGATTGTTGACTATAGCCTGTGCTGAGATTTGACTCTATAGACCGAATAGTAGGCATATACCCGACAAGAAACTCGTTAGGTAATAATACTGTGAGAAAGAGTAGAAGGTAACTAACTATGATGTACAAATACAGGTTGTAAACAAGGAACTCTCGAGTATAAATTAATTAGAGTATAAAGGTAGTTGGTTGCATGTTCCATTGATCAATTGCACGGTACGGTAGCGGATGTGATGTGGAATGTCTCAAGAAATGCATATATATATATATATATATATATATATATATATATATATATATATATAAGAATTCATCTATGGTATAGAAGGAGTTGTCAAGGAGATATGATTTAAATTTATTTTTGAAGCTATTACTGCTGTCTGTCAGACATTTTATTTCATCTGGTAATTTGTCAAAAACTTTTATAGCAGCATATTTTAACCCTTTCTGTGCCAATGATAGGTTGAGTAAAGGATAGTGAGGTCTTCCTTTTTTCTGGTATTGTAATCATGAAACTGACTGTTGTTTTTAAACTGTCCCAAGTTGTTCAGAACAAATTTCATTAGTGAGTAAATGTACTGTGAGGTTGTTGTAAGAATTCCCAATCTTTTAAAAAGATGCCTACAAGGTGTGCGACTATGAACCCCACACATTATTCTAACCACTTTCTTTTGAGCAGTGAATACTTTTTGTCTAAGTGTTGAGTTACCCCAAAATATTATACCATATGACATCAGAGAGTGAAAGTATGCAAAGTATGTTAGCTTACTAATTTCTGTATCCTCAAAATTGGAAATTATTCTGATTTCAAAAGTTGCTGAACCTAGTCGCTTTAGAAGATCCAAATATGAATTTTCCAATTAAGATTCTCATATATATGTATACCCAAAAACTTAGTATGCTCTACCCTGTCTACTGACTTCTGTTGATGTGTTATATTTATAGTAGGAACTGTACTTTCTACAGCAGAAAATTGGATGCACTGTGTTTTTTCAAAGTTTAAAGCAAGCCCATATGTTGAAAATCAATTAATGACTTTTCCAAAGACCTGATTTGTATCATTTTCAATTGGAGTTTCTTTTACTGGATTAATAACGATGCTTGTATCATCAGCAAAAAGTGTCAGTTCAGCTCCTTGTTTCAGATAAGAAGGGAGGTCGTTCACATATATCAAGAACAGAAGAGGACCCATGATTGAACTCTGTGGAACACCTAATGTGATTTCACCCCAGTTAGACGAAGTGGAAAACTTATTTAAATCATTTGACCCATATAAAGAAACTTTTGTAGGTGTGTCTCAAACCAGTCATATACTATTCCATTTATACCATAGAATTGTAATTTCTGTAACATAATTTCATGGTTCACTCAGTCAAATGCTTTGGACAAGTCACAGAAAATTCCTACTGGTGACATTTTACTATTTAAAGACTATTATGTGGACAGTGAAATTCTACATTGCTGTCTCAGTGGAACAGCATTTTTGAAATCTGAACTGGGATTTACTAAGTATCCCATTACTGTTGAGATGGCTTAATCACTCTTGAGTACATTACTTTCTCAAAGATTTTTGAGAATGCTGTAAGCACGGATACTGGCCGATAATTATTGACATCTGTGGTGTCCCCCTTTTTGTAGAGAGGCCTGGCAATGGCATATTTTAACTGCCTGGGAAAATACTTTGAGTTCAGTGATGCATTACATATGTGATTCAGAACATCAGCTGTAATTGCTCCACATTGTTTCAGTATCTTATTATAGGTGTCATCACTGCAAGAGAACACTTATTTTTCAAAGATTTAATAAGTTTACTTGTTTCAAAAGAGGTTATTAAGTGAAACTTAATCTGACTAAAATTTTTCAAAACTGTCTCTTCTGTGTACTGCCTGGCTTTTTCTTTTGAACTATTCTCACCAATTTTTTCTCCTACACTTAATAAATGGTTGTGAAATACATTAGCTACTTGTGTACTGTTGGTTAGGATGGTCTCATTCTCTTTAATAGTAGAGTGGAGTATAAATTAATAAAATGAAGTACAGTGAAAGGCGACCAGATTGAAAAAAAGTAAATAAGTCAGATATTACGTCCCCCTTCAGCTACAAGGAGCGAACCAGCAGTCACATAAAACCCTAAATAAACAAGGCACCCTGTGTGACCGACCAAAGTTGTTTCATCAGTCAGCCGGACTCCTTCCGGTCACGGCGCACCTCTCTGGCTCGCAGTCTAGCACTCTACCTGTTCCCCAGACCAACACGTCAAAGTCCTGCAAAAGCAACAAGGTCAGCTATCGTTAACTGAGACGATGACAGTAGATGTACTTATAATCTTTTCTGAGAGGGTTATCACGTCGTTTGCGTATCTGCCTGGAAACTGCGGGTAAAATTAATTATCTCGGTCGAAAATACAGTGCTGGAAGACGGCGTATCTGCTGCGACGATTAATCATGCTTAGGAAGCTGTCAAGCTGATCAGTGCATTTTTCACTTAGCACTCTGCCTCGGTTCCCTTTTGTTTGCAGTGAGATAGCTAAGATTGGCATTGACAGATAAATGAATTTACTTAAACATCAAATATCTGATACTAAGTCAGTTTGCGAATACGTATTTATAACTTTGACAGTACGGAATTTGTTATGCGGGTGCGGAAGAATGTTGATGTAAGACACCCTTTCAGGGACATCAGAGATGGAACGTTGGATCATCTGGTGATTGTAGGAGCGGGGTGTGGAAAGGGAGCCGCGTCAGCGTCAATCGTCATTGTTTCAGGGATACCAACGCGTGGAACCAAAACATTTCAGCCGCTAGGATGTAGATGAAGATGAAATGGGAGATAAGATACTGCGTGAAGAGTTTGACAGAGCACTGAAAGACCTGAGTCGAAACAAGGCCCCGGGAGTAGACAACATTCCATTAGAACTACTGATGGCCTTGGGAGAGCCAGTCATGACAAAACTCTACCATCTGGTGAGCAAGATGTATGAGACAGGCGAAATACCCTCAGACTTCAAGAAGAATATAATAATTCCAATCCCAAAGAAAGCAGGTGTTGACAGATGTGAAAATTACCGAACTATCAGTTTAATAAGTCACAGCTACAAAATACTAACGCGAATTCTTTACAGACGAATGGAAAAACTGGTAGAAGCGGACCTCGGGGAAGATCAGTTTGGATTCCGTAGAAATATTGGAACACGTGAGGCAATACTAACCTTACGACTTATCATAGAAGAAAGATTAAGAAAAGGCAAACCTACGTTTCTAGCATTTGTAGACTTAGAGAAAGCTTTTGACAATGTTGACTGGAATACTCTCTTTCAAATTCTGAAGGTGGCAGGGGTAAAATACAAGGAGCGAAAGGCTACTTACAATTTGTACAGAAACCAGATGGCAGTTATAAGAGTCGAGGGACATGAAAGGGAAGCAGTGGTTGGGAAAGGAGTGAGACAGGGTTGTAGCCTCTCCCCGATGTTATTAAATCTGTATATTGAGGAAGCAGTAAAGGAAACAAAAGAAAAATTCGGAGTAGGTATTAAAATTCATGGAGAAGAAGTAAAAACATTGAGGTTCGCCGATGACAATGTAATTCTGTCAGAGACAGCAAAGGACTTGGAAGTGCAGTTGAACGGAATGGACACTGTCTTGAAAGGAGGATATAAGATGAACATCAACAAAAGCAAAACGAGGATAATGGAATGTAGTCAAATTAAATCGGGTGATGCTGAGGGGATTAGATTAGGAAATGAGACACTTAAAGTAGTAAAGGAGTTTTGCTATTTAGGGAGTAAAATAACTGATGATGGTCGAAGTAGAGAGGATATAAAATGTGGACAGGCAATGGCAAGGAAATCGTTTCTGAAGAAGAGAAATTTGTTAACATCTAGTATAGATTTAAGTGTCAGGAAGTCGTTTCTGAAAGTATTTGTATGGAGTGTAGCCATATATGGAAGTGAAACATGGACGATAACCAGTTTGGACAAGAAGAGAATAGAAGTTTTCGAAATGTGGTGCTACAGAAGAATGCTGAAGATTAGATGGGTAGATCACATAACTAATGAGGAGGTACTGAATAGGATTGGGGAGAAGAGGAGTTTGTGGCACAACTTGACTAGAAGAAGGGATCGGTTGGTAGGACATGTTTTGTGGCATCAAGGGATCACAAATTTAGCATTGGAGGGCAGCGTGGAGGGTAAAAATCGTAGAGGGAGACCAAGAGATGAATACACTAAGCAGATTCAGAAGGATGTAGGTTGCAGTAGGTACTGGGAGATGAAGAAGCTTGCACAGGATAGAGTAGCATGGAGAGCTGCATCAAACCAGTCTCAGGACTGAAGACCACAACAACAACAACATCCCCTCCTGAGGCAAGCTGGCCCGCGACTATCGGAAGTAGTGCTTGATATCCCAGATGTTGGCAGTGGGAATATGTTGATGTCCGAGCTGGTCCCAGACGTTCTGTGGAGGACAGAATAGTGTACCTTATTGCCCGTGGGAGTACCTCCACTCTGACTTTTCATAGAGACATCTTTCACGTATGGACGAGCGTTGTCCTCGAGCCCCGTCGACTCGTTCTGTGTTGTAACATCTTTGCCTACTGGCGCGATCCGTGTCTGTCTAGCCCTGGGTGGCGCCTTGGTCGCTTGTTAGTTGAGTCTTTGGTTGTAGTTTCTTGGAGCAGGTTGTTGACCACATCGTCAGGTAGCAGGTCGCTGTCAGTGAGAGAGAGAGAGAGAGAGAGAGAGAGAGAGAGCGACAGGAGGCACGTGTGACGTACGGTGTTCACGGATCTTACAACGCACATTTGTCTAAGCGGCCGGGGATCGGTAGAGTTGCGTTGGCAATACTTGGAGCTACTGTCGACGCAGCCGGTTTACCCCGGATTAAGAAGGCGCAGCTGCTGATGCGAGAGTTGGACTGCTGTTCATTTTCTGATGCTCTCTGCTCTGCCCTTTTGGGGGTAAGGTGCTCGTTACTTGACATATGTGCACCAGTGTTGAAGTTGCTCCCGCTATGCTGGATTGCCTGTGGTTCTCCGTCACTGTGTCTCAAGTATTAAATTAACTTTTGTGACTCTGTCTGAAATTATCAGAGTGCCATATTTGATGTGTTTTAAAATTTCTTTTAATTTCAACTTGCTCAGTGTCTGGTGATCTTGTCATTTGGACCTGAGATTAATTAAGTCATATGTTCTAGGCCGCCACGTGTATAGTGACCACTGACGTCGAAATTAAGTCTCATTTGTATTGGAAGTTGTTGCTTCCCTAATTGAGGTAACGACCATAAAACTGCCTACAGCCGTGGTAAGCAAAGCTAGCGGCGTGAATCTTGGCTCATTTTGGTAATTACGTTTCATAACTCTGGTGAGATTTTGCCCCTTTCAAGAAAATTAGCATTTGTTGTTCTAGATACAATTGATTTTGTAGTTGTTTGAGTGTTTGTGCTCTAGATTTGCATGTTAGCTTTTAGGTCACTTAAGTTAATGTTTTTGTGCAGCCCTGTGATTTCTTGGTTATTACATTAACTTTCCATTATATTTTGTTGTAAGATTAACCGGTTAATCCTCTTAGAAATTCTTATTGCCATACTCTTGTGTAATACGTAAGATTTGGTTGGGGGCTTGGGGTCACGCTCACACTGAATTTCTTTTCTTGAGCATTTTCGTATGTCCTGTGACTATTGTGCATGAATTATATGTCTGCTCGTTTGCTCTCGGTTTTCCGAGCTGTTCGTAGCGTTTGTGGGCGCTGCCCCGGAGCGTTACCTGTTATCCACCGGCACATCGGGCGTAGCCTGTCCGCGTCGGCTGTGCACGTGCGCCGCTTCCCGTTTCACCGTAGTCTCTGAGACGTTGCGGCCTCCTCGCTTGCTACAGCGTCCCTCAGAAGTTCTGTTCCTATCTCGCAGCAATCGGACGTTAATTTAACCTGAAGTGCCCGTTACTTTAAACCATCTTACTCAGCTGGCCGGCCGTACCTGCCCCTGCCATGTTTTCCCTGTTTGGTTTTAACGCCAATGGTTTAAATATTGGTGTAATGCTCAATTGTTAAATGGTATTTCATTACTTTCCACGTCAGTATCTTGATTATGCCCAGAGGGCTTCTGTGTTTGATCAAATATTGGGTGTTTGCCTTGGGAACGTTTCCTGTAGTCGTTGCATAAAATATTAGTTCTTAACGGGCCTCACCTCGTCTGATACCACACTTGTGTAATTTTACGTTACTACACTTCTTAGAAGTTATCTTCAATAATGTAAAGGACCCCCTTTGACCAGCCAGATGTTGGAATTGTAATCTTTAGCATCATTGCTGTCAATGGTTCCCCAGCGCTAAGCGCATATTTAAGTTATATTTGATAGTACTATTTGTCCTTCTTAAATATTGCATTTTATTCGTTTAACTTAACTAATTAATGATAAACTCGCTTAACTGAAGAAATTTTGCAGTAACTGTCTGAATCATTTGTATTTTATTACTGGTTTTTGTGACATTTGTGCAACAAAAGATTGTTGGACTCTTGCAAAGTAACAATAGACTTGCAAAGTAACAAAAAAATGTTCAAATGTATGTGAAGTCTTATGGGACTTAACTCCTAAGGTCATCAGTCCCTAAGCTTACACCCTACTTAACTTAATCATCCTAAGGACAAACACACACACCCACGCACGAGGGAGGACGCAAACCTTCTCCAGGACCAGCCGCACAGTCTATGAGTGCAGCGCCTTAGACCGCTCAGCTGCGAAGTAACAATAGACTTGCGAAGTAACAATAGACTTGCGAAGTAACAATAGACTTGCGAAATAACAATAGACTTGCGAAGTAACAATAGACTTGCGAAGTAACAATAGACTTGCGAAGTAACAATAGACTTGCGAAGTAACAATAGACTTGTGATAAATGGCTTGCACATTTGCCACACCCGTTTACTTGTTTCTTAATCCTGCAGTGGCCACTGACATTTCAGTCCTCTTGATAAAGGGTATCACGCTGCAGACGCATAAGAGTTAACAGCTGTGGATGCACGATATCCGTGCTGTACCACTGTGCTCCCTCAGTCACTGTCAGTCGTGGCCTGAAGTCGTACTTAATGGCTCACCACACCACGACGCCAGGAGTAACACAGCGATGTCTCTCCAAAACACTGGAAGAATGGGACCTCTCCCAAAGTCACCGCCACACTCACTGACTATGGTCATCCAGGGTAATCCAGAACCACTATTCGTAACTCAACTCAATGGGACGACATTCATCAGTAGTCCACACTTTCCAGTCACGGCGCTACTTTAAGTATAGTCGTTTGTGTTCTGTCGTTGACTGCAGCCTAGGCTTGGTGTACTGGTGTAAGATGTTACCAGCACACCGGTCGACAAAGATGTAACAAAAAGATCGATAGTAGGCGCTGGATCAAACACGCCCGTCAGGAGAGAGGCCAGAGACAGACTCGCAAGCAGCACTCCACCAACGCCCTTTCGACAGCAGGTATTTAGATGGCCGCCACTGACCGGAGGGTTCAGTCTCAATCTGTGATTAGCTCAGTCTCAGCCTCTCAGCCAAATGGACAGTTACAGTGAAGCTTCTTTCAGACTTCGTGAGGTGCTGATATCTCTGTCTCACACTATTACGCTCAGTTTCCGTGTCATTCACAGTGATCAGCATACATTCGGCGCTGTTCGTATCCCTTATATGTGGAGACAACACTAAACAGGTTAACACCCAGTCACCCGGAACTGCATAACCATTTAGTTGCATATCCGCCGATGGAGACAGTAGATGCAGAAAATTACGTTGACATCAGACCAGGTCTTCTGTGCGCTTCAATTCATTTGTCAGGCAATACATTATATCATTGCAACACTTTCATGTAACATACGGTGCGAAATGTTACGCATGATACGCTTTTCATACAAAGGAAGTGATATTATAGCACTGTCTATAAGAATTGCAACATTGAAATAAGCACGGTAATGACACTTAACCAAGAGGATAGTCAAAGTGTAGAGCAGCCTATAACTGATCAGAGCTAAAGTGGGAGAGTGAGCTGGCGGCCGTACGTGGCAAGGCTGTGTTTTGGAAACGGCTATAAAAAAATTGTCTGGATTACTCCTACAAGTTCTGCACTGTGAATCGGAGAATTTTTCTTCTTTTAGACACTCTGGAGACTATTATAGACAACGGTTAAGCCGTTGTAAAGAGTGGTCTGAAGAGTTATGTGGCTGGTAAGTGGATAAAGGATGGAAGAGACCCACCTTGCTTTAATAACGACAATTCGGAAGATGGTGAGGAAGCTCGATTCATAAGAGAGCGCACAAATGACGATAAGCAAAGATTAGTAGAGATTTGTGCGTCAGTGGAAAGACCTATGCGAGAAACACACAACAGCTACGACCGTCACACCCTAGCAAAAAAGCTGGCCGAGAATCCGAGAAAATTCTGGTCCTACGTAAAGTCGCTAAGCGGTTCTGAGGCTTCCATTCAGTCCCTTGTTGACCAGTGTGGCAGTTGAAGATAGCAAAACGCAAGCGGAAGTCTTAAATTTCACGTTCAAGAAATCGTTCGCACAGGAGCATCGTAAAACATATCGTCATTTGACCATCAGCCAGACTCCGGTATGGACGATATAATAATAACCATCATTGGCGTAGAGAAACTACGGAGAGATTTGAAAGGAAATAAATCATCAGATCCGGATGGAATCCCAGATCGGCTTTACAAAGAGTGCACTACGGCACTGGCCCCTTGCCTAGCTTTCATTTATCGTGAATCTCTCGTCCAGTACAGAGTCCCAACCGAGTGGAAGAAAGCTCAAGTGAGTCCTGTGCATAAGAAGGTTCAGAGAAGGACCCGAAAAATTACAGACCAATATCCTTAAATTCTATTTGTTGCAGAATCCTTGAACATATTCTCAGTTCGAATGTAATAAAATGTAATAAACTTCCTTTGGACTGAGAAGGTTTTTTTCCACGAATCAGCATGGATTTAGAAAGCATCGGTCGTGCGAAACTCAACTTGCCCTTTTCTCACATGATGTTTTACGAACTGTGGACGAAGATCAGCAGACAAATCACATATCCGTAAATTTCCGGAAGACGTTTGACACAGTGCCCCATTGCAGACTGTTAACGAAAGTACGAGCGTATGGAATAAGTTCACAGATATGTAAGTGGTTTGAAGACTTCATAAATGATAGAAACCAGCATGTTGTCCTTGACGGCGAGTGTTCATCAGAGACAAGAGTATCGTCTGGAGGGCCCCAGGGAAGTCTGGTAGGACGCCTGTTGTTCTCTGTATGTATATACACTCCTGGAAATGGAAAAAAGAAGACATTGACACCGGTGTGTCAGACCCACCATACTTGCTCCGGACACTGCGAGAGGGCTGTACAAGCAATGATCACACACACGGCACAGCGGACACACCAGGAACCGCGGTGTTGGCCGTCGAATGGCGCTAGCTGCGCAGCATTTGTGCACCGCCGCCGTCAGTGTCAGCCAGTTTGCCGTGGCATACGGAGCTCCATCGCAGTCTTTAACACTGGTAGCATGCCGCGACAGCGTGGACGTGAACCGTATGTGCAGTTGACGGACTTTGAGCGAGGGCGTATAGTGGGCATGCGGGAGGCCGGGTGGACGTACCGCCGAATTGCTCAACACGTGGGGCGTGAGGTCTCCACAGTACATCGATGTTGTCGCCAGTGGTCGGCGGAAGGTGCACGTGCCCGTCGACCTGGGACCGGACCGCAGCGACGCACGGATGCACGCCAAGACCGTAGGATCCTACGCAGTGCCGTAGGGGACCGCACCGCCACTTCCCAGCAAATTAGGGACACTGTTGCTCCTGGGGTATCGGCGAGGACCATTCGCAACCGTCTCCATGAAGCTGGGCTACGGTCCCGCACACCGTTAGGCCGTCTTCCGCTCACGCCCCAACATCGTGCAGCCCGCCTCCAGTGGTGTCGCGACAGGCGTGAATGGAGGGACCAATGGAGACGTGTCGTCTTCAGCGATGAGAGTCGCTTCTGCCTTGGTGCCAATGATGGTCGTATGCGTGTTTGGCGCCGTGCAGGTGAGCGCCACAATCAGGGCTGCATACGACCGAGGCACACAGGGCCAACACCCGGCATCATGGTGTGGAGAGCGATCTCCTACACTGGCCGTACACCACTGGTGATCGTCGAGGGGACACTGAATAGTGCACGGTACATCCAAACCGTCATCGAACCCATCGTTCTACCATTCCTAGACCGGCAAGGGAACGTGCTGTTCCAACAGGACAATGCCCGTCCGCATGTATCCCGTGCCACGCAACGTGCTCTAGAAGGTGTAAGTCAACTACCCTGGCCAGCAAGATCTCCGGATCTGTCCCCCATTGAGCATGTTTGGGACTGGATGAAGCGTCGTCTCACGCGGTCTGCACGTCCAGCACGAACGCTGGTCCAACTGAGGCGCCAGGTGGAAATGGCATGGCAAGCCGTTCCACAGGACTACATCCAGCATCTCTACGATCGTCTCCATGGGAGAATAGCAGCCTGCATTGCTGCGAAAGGTGGATATACACTGTACTAGTGCCGACATTGTGCATGCTCTGTTGCCTGTGTCTATGTGCCTGTGGTTCTGTCACTGTGATCATGTGATGTATCTGACCTCAGGAATGTGTCAATAAAGTTTCCCCTTCCTGGGACAATGAATTCACGGTGTTCTTATTTCAATTTCCAGGAGTGTAAATGACTGGAGGACAGGGTGGGCACCAATCTGGGGTTGTTTGCTGATGATGCCGTGGTGTACGGTAAGGTGTCGAAGTTGAGTGGCTGAAGGATGATACAACACGAGTTAGACAAAATTTCCAGCTGGTCTGATGAATGACAGCTAGCCTTAAATGTGGCAAAATGTAGTTAATGCAGATGAATAGGAAGAACCAACCTTTAATGTTCGCATACAACATTACTATCGTACGTAACGTTGTAAAGCGATATGACGTGCAACGAGCACGTGGGAACTGCGTTACGGAAAGCGAATGGCCGACTTCAGTTTATTGGGAGAATTTTAAGAAAAAGTGGTTCACCTGTAAAGGAGAGCGGTTTTAGGACGGTGGTCTGGCCTATTCTTGAGTACCGTTCCAGTGTTCCGGATCAGTCCCAGGTCGGATTGAAGGAAGACATCGAAACAAATCAGAGGCGGGCTGCTGATAGATTTGTTACCGGTAGGTTCGAACAACACCAAGTGTCACGTAGATGCTTCGGGAACTCAGATGGGAATCCCTGGAAGGAGAGCGACGTTCTTTTGGAGAAACACTATTGAGAAAATTTCCAGAATCGGCATTTCAAGCTGACTGCAGAACGAGACTGCACCGCAAACGGAAATTACACGTAAGGAGCACACAGATAAGATACGAGATATTAGGGCTCTTACGGAGGCATATAGATAGTCGTTCTTCTCTCGCTCTATTTGCGAGTGTGACAAGGAAGAAAATGATTGGTAGTGGAACAGAGTATCCTCCGCCACGCTCCGCGCGGTGGCTTGCGGACTGGTTATGTAGATTTAGACGCAAATATCCAAGAATGTTATAGCATATTGGATGAATGCGTCGAAATAGATGTGGAGTACTGTTACTACTCTGGCTGTTAACGAATGCCAGTGCATTCAACAGCAAGTTCTACTTGGAGGCAATTGCAAAGACAGAAGTGGCAAGTGCGCCCATACGAGAGTTTATGCGGGGGAAGGAGGGGATGGAAGACCCGGGGGATGGAGTGTTTTTAATATTTTGCAAGACGGATGGCGACTTATAAGCAGAACCAGTTCCTACTCTGGTAACTTCCTGCGTTAATACCAACTTTTCAGTCGTTTTATTGAAAGAAAACAACTGATTACACTATATTTTTTTCATTTTTATGAGAGCTATGGGGCTTTTCTTGAACCGGGGGAGGAGCGTCCTTGGAGAATGACAATCCTACACAGTGCAGTTCTGGAGTCATGTTTAAAACTAAGGAAGCACGAACATATAATTCATGGAATTTTCGGAAGACTAGATAACAGACAGTATATCTTCGATGACATAGCTCTCAACGGGCATGTCAGATTTCGTACCCAGCGAGGTGGCGCAGTGGTTAGCACACTGGACTCGCATTCGGTAGGACGACGGTTCAAACCCGTGTGCCATCCTGATTTAGGTTTTCCATGATTTCCCTAAATCGTTTCAGGCTGATGCCGGGATGGTTTCTTTGACAGGTCACGGCTGATTTTCTTCCCCATCCCTCCCTAATCCGAGCTTGTGCTCCGTCTCTAATGACCTCGTTGTCGACGGAACGTTAAACAATCTCCTCCTCCTCCTCCTCCTCCTCCTCCTCCTCCTCCTCCTCCTGACATTTCGTGGTTGGGTATGCTGCAAAAGTCTGCCCATCCAGTACTGCAGCTACATTTTCCACTGTGATAGAGGCTAGCTGGAAAATATTACTTTCGAACATATGGCCTAGATACTTAGGTAGCAATTCTCCCTATAATTTGTAATCGTTTGTCAAACATCAACTAGGCTGCAACTTCAAATTTAAAAAAAAATAAGTTTGCGAAATATGCCATAATCAAGAAGTAGAGATAAATAGTTCTCAATCGTTTCCTTCTACAATTATACCTCTTCAAACTATTACCTAATTACGCTACGAAAAACTGATCAATGTAATTAACCAAGTCGACTTTTACATTAGCTGGAAACAGCGTTTATAGAGCTACAGTTACGGATTATTGAAAAAGTATCGTGAAACAGTCAAAGTTGGTTTTTCACACATCACCTCGGTTCGAGAGTTCCGGAACCTGTACAGAAAATTATGACCGAGATCAACAGAAACATCATTTGCTCCCATTTTATTGCTCATGAAAACCACACAATGCATGCTGTATGTACCACCATAGAGCGAGACCTTCAGAGTGGTGGTCCAGATTGCTGTACGCACCGTTACCTCTAATACGCAGTAGCACGTCCGCTTACATTGAAGCATGCCTGTATTCGTCGTGGCATACTATCCACAAGTTCATCAAGGCACTGTTGGTCCAGATTGTCCCACTCCTCAACGGCGATTCTGTGTAGACCCCTCAGAGTGTTTGGTGGGTCACGTCGTCCATAAAGAGCCCTTTTCAGTCTATCCCAGGCATGTTCGATAGGGCTCGTGTGTGCAGAACATGCTGGTCACTCTAGTCGAGCGATGTCGTTATCCTGGAAGAAGTCGTTCACAAGATGTGCACAATGGGGGCGCGAATTGTCGTCCATGCAGACGAATGCCTCGCCAATATGCTGCCAATATGGTTGCACTGTCAGTCCGAGGATGGCGTTCACGTATCGTACAGCCGTTACGGCGCCTTCCTTGACCACCAGCGGGGTACGTCGGCCACCCCAAAACAGCAGGGAACCTCCACCTTGCGGCACTCGCTGGACAGTGTGTCTAAGGCGTTCAGCCTAACCGGGTTGCCTCCAAACACGTCTCCGACGATTGTCTGGTTGAAGGCACATGCGACACTCATCGGTGAAGAGTACGTGATGCCAATCCTGAGCGGTCCATTCGGCATGTTGTTGGGTCCATCTGTACTGCGCTGCATGGTGTCGTGGTTGCAAAGACGGACCTGGCCATATATGTCGGGAGTGAACTTGGGCATCATGTAGCGTATTGCGCACAATTTGAGTCTTAACACGACGTCCTGTGGCTGCACGAAAAGCTTTATTGAACATGGTGGCGTTGCTGTCACGGTTCCTACGAGCTCTAATCCGTAGTTAGCGGTCGTCGACTGCAGTAGTAGCCCTTGGGCGGCCTGAGCGAGGCATGTCATCTACAGTTCCTGTCTCTCTGTATCTCCTCCATGTCGGCACAACATCTCTTTGGTTCATTGCGAGACGCCTGGACATTTGCCTTACTGAGAGCCCTTCCTGGCACAAAGTAACAATGAGGACGGGATCGAACCGCGGTATTGACCGTCTAGGCATGGTTGAACTACAGACAACACGAGCCGTGTACCTCCTGCCTGGTGCAGTGACTGGAATTGACCGGCTGTCGGACGCTCTCCGTCTAATAGGCGCTGCTAATGGATGGTTGTTTACATCTTTGGGAGGGTTTAATGACATCTCTGAACAGTCAAAGGGACTGTGTCATTGATACAATATATACAGTCAACATCTATCTTCAGGAGTTCTGGGAACCAGGGTGATGCAAATGTGTGTTTTTTTTTTTTTTTTTTTTTTTTTTTAATGTTTGCATTTACACACTGCTGGCTTCTGAAACTGCAGCGGCAGGAAGGATACCAAATGACAGAACTTTATTTATTTTGTGTATACGGTATAACACACTATCCAATCGCATTAATGTGACCACCCATCAAATAGCCGAATAAACACTTTTTGCAGTGCAGATCGGTGCGAGTTGTACTGGAAGAGAGTCAGTGATTTTCTGGAAGGTACGAACAGGGATGTCGAGCCATGCCGACTCCAGTACCATGATGAACTGCGTTAAGTTTCTTTGTTGAGGTTCGAGGTGGTCCCACAGATTCTCATTTTCGTGTAAATATGGATAGTTTGGTGGCTAGGGTAGTACAGTAAACTTATCCTGATGCTGTTTGAACTGCGCATGCACGTACACTACTAACTGTGTGACACGTTGAATTGTCCTGCTGGAAGGTGTCATCGTGCCGAGGAAAAACAAACTTCATGTAGGGGTGGGCATGATACCCAAGGACAGATGCATATTTGTGTTGATCCAGTGTGCCTTCCAGAATGACGAGATCACCCTGGCAAGATTTCCCAGGCCATAACGCTCCCTCCTCCAGCCTGGAACCTTCTAAAGGTTAATGCAGGGCGTTTGCTTTCAGTCATTTCATGCCGTAGACGCCAACTGTTACAGATTGTGCCGGCGGATTGTCGGGAATCTTTATGTCTGCTACCGATTTCGCAAGCTGTTTCTCTATTTCGTGAGACAATCGGGAAATTGTGAGTTTCGCGGTGTCTATATAATCTTCGCATTTAAGAACATCTTCTTCGTATTCGCCATCGTCTAACAACTCGTGAATATCCTCATCTAATTTAACGAGGCGGTCCAGAACGCTTCCCAATCTGTCATTGTAATATTTATAATCCGCGATTTCCGATGTGTCGGGCAACCTTGCAACTTCCGCCACGAGTCGCGTAATGTTTGCTCTTTCTCTCATACGTTTTCTCTTTAGAGAGTGTAATTGCGCTTCTGGTTTGTGGTCTGGCACGTCCATTTCGTCCGATTACTCGAAAGTTTAAAGCAGTGTCGGCTAGTGATCAGCTGGTCCTAGTAAGGCGTTATCTTTGGATCGCTAGTCGAAGTAGTTCAATTGATGGTCGCTAGATGGCAGCACTAGTCATAAACAATCTACAGGCGTAGCGTAGTATCTGATAATTCGTTAAAGCGCTAATCGAACAGCTACAATAGCAGTACACAGCGGCAATAATGTAATCAGTTGCCTTTACAAATGGCACTACAAAACATGTTGCGTGATAATTCAATTGAACTTAGCTGTGTATGATGGCGGTTGTCGTCGAAGAGCTTATTGCGTGGTGTAACAAATCGCTGCAGTAAACCCCGTCGTAGTATTGCCGCGTGACGTGCGTCCAGAATTCGGTTCACTACGACAATCGTGGAGTTGTCTCGGGCAAAGTCTGTCCCGGGTTTCGGCACCAAAAACTCTTGTGTCGTGAGTCACAGTAGAGCAGCGATTAGCAGTCTAACAACACTTTATTACATAGTCACAGAACATACAATATAACAAGTCAAAGATACATTGTCCTAAGAGTAAACAAACAGTCTCTCACTTGCGAGAAGTACATCACTCTGTGACACCAACGGTCATCTGTCCGATTGAGCATAAAACATGATTCATCTGAAGCAGGGCCATCTGTCACCACTCAGCTGAGGTCCAGCTCCGGTACTGACGTGCAAATTCTGTTCCTCATCCCCGATGAACAACAATGAAACGGGTGGATGGACCACGCCCCTTCTGTGGAGGCCTATAAGCAGCAATGTTCGCTGAACGCTCGTTGACTCTGCTGGTAACCCCTTGCTTCATCTGGGCTGTCAGTTGCTCAACAGCTGCGTGTCTGTTCGCCCGCACATCACTCCACAGCTGTCGTTCACTCCTCTCTGTCGTCCATGGCCCATGGTGCACCACAGTTGATTCGACCCCAGTTTGGGACAGCGCCATCTTGCCCTGCACGGTATGCAGGGCTATTCAAAAAGATGGAACAGATTTCAAACATTTACTGCTTCCAAACTACAACAGGTAGAAACACGATTCCAACGTTCCTGGAAAGAGAAAAGTTCAAATATTTATGTATTCAATGTCTTACGTTACAGCGTTACGTCAGCGCCGGGAACGACAGATGAGAGAAGACAGTGAGAAGAGGTCAGCCAATCGCACGCCGACCGACCCCCTTCCAGGACGACAACGCGACAGCAGTGGCCCTAGCTGAAGAGGACATAAGCGCCACGCCCGACTGGTGGCGGCCCAGTTGAATAGCATTTTCCAGATTACCCACTTGGATGGCAGCGTCAACGCTAGGCACTTCGGTAGCAGCGTCAACGTTACACACTTCGTTAGGAATATCTATGTAGCACAGACTTGTGTTTGACTATTCTGAAGAAGATTGGTTATTTTGCATGTCACCCTTTACGATACACTTCTGTGTAATTGCCAAAGTTAAGTATTGTAATTATCTTATTCTAATTGAACTCATTAATACGACTTCTTCGATTGTTTGTCTAACTAACCGAATGGGCAGGATTGCTACGTACAATATGTTACACGACAAATATCAAAACGGTGGCTCAATTTCTCCCACATACGAAGTAGCTGGTCTCAACAATGCGACGTAGCAAACTTTCTAGTGAGTTAGGGGTGGGGAAGGGTGGATAGGAACGCGGTCTTCCTCTAAGCACGTCCAACATTACCCGAATCACACCATTCCAGGACGTTGACTGGAAGAAGAGGAGCAGATGATGAACTTTATCGCCAGTGGCCTCCCAGGTCTCCAGACCTCACACCTTGTGACTTTTATCTGGGGGGGGGGGGTTTACATAAAAGCCTGTCCTTTTATCTCCCTTATGCCAGACACTCTTGAAAGTCTGCGACATCGCATTGTTGAAGCTCTGAATTCGATGACGAGAGATCAGCTGCTTGGTGTGTGGTAGGAAATGAGCCACAGTTTTGATATTTATCGTGGAACACATGGTGATTACATTGAATGCATAAAAATTTGAACCTTTCTCTTTCCACGAAGGTTGCAATTATGTTTCTGTCTTTTGTAGTTTGGAAGCAATAAACGACTGAAATCTGTTTCTTTTTTAAATAGCCCTGCACTTTAATCACGGCGGCACGCGAACAGTTTACGAGATTAGCACTTTCAGAAACGCTTCCATTCTTGGTATGAAAGCCAGTGATTGTATCCTCTCTGCGATGTCTGGGTACAGCTTTATAGAGACGCAACCAGGGGGGAGGATACAACATCCGTACTGTTTCCCGCATCTCCCCCGACACGCTTTATATACCCTCCACTACTAGTGCTCCACCTGCCCTCTGTGAGGGGTTGTTACACGTAGAAGCCGCATAGAGGCGAATCCGTCTAGGAAGAAACCCTGATTAAAGTAGTAGATGACCTGGAGGTACACAGATATGCGAAATTTAGTACATAGTGACGTCACCTCTGGCTGAAACAATGGCTCTAACTCGGCTGGGCGTCTAGTCTTAAGCCGTCCGCTGTGACCGAGCGGTTCTAGGCGCTTCAATCCGGAACCGCGCGACTGCTACGGTCGCAGGTTCGAATCCTGCCTCGGGCATGAATGTGTGTGATGTCCTTAGGTTAGTTAGGTTTAAGTAGTTCTAAGTTCTAGGGGACTGATGACCTCGGAGGTTAAGTCCCATAGTGCTCAGAGCCATTTGAACCATTCGTCTAGTCTTAACTCAGCTTGGTGACAGGGGCGAGTACGTAATCCCACGTTGCTTCAACTATACGTCAGAGTCCGTCAGTCGGAAGTCGATGACGATTGGTGGCCTGGCAGTCTCTCGGAAACTCATGAGCAGGTGCTCCGAGTGGGTGAGAAACACTCAGAACGAACGGCGGGGACAACAGACAACAGTCGAAGCACCCTCTGTAGATCAGCACACCAAGGCCAGTAGGCGCTGTCATGTGGAGAGTTAATGACACGGAGACTTTTGCTCAAGGTCACCGCCATGTGGAACTGTGAGTGCAGTCCCAAAGCCGAGATGCAGTCTTTCGAGATAAGCATTCTGTTCGGCGAATTTCGCATTTTGGGGTGGATACGTTTCATGTCGGCTCTAAAAGAACGATACAGTTCGTTAAGAATCATTATTTACTGCGTAAGTCTTTTCGAATATCGTTCGAGCCACTGTTTTGTATCAGTTGTTGCAGCTCTCGGACTTCAGATTAGTGTATTTCCAGAGCTATATCATATTTATATTAATCTACAACGGCATGCTGAGAAGCAAAGCCTCCGAATTTTTTATGTGAAAACTGTTAAATTTAGAAGAGGAGGCATTGCCTGAAGGAAGAGCGAATGTTAAAACTAAGTTTTTGAAAACAGCCACAAGTTGCACTTAGTATTTACGTTTCGCTCGCCAAATAAACGAGACTATGACCAAAACATAGAGTTTAAAGTTGGCTGGTATCACTAAAGAATGCGTTTGAAATTGGCTGACGACATTAAATTTAGTTTTTGGCGCTGTCAATGTAATCATTGACTACTGTACATTAAAAGTACTTTAAACGTAACTTGAAGTAGTATAGTGCAGCCAATTTAATCTTTAGTGCTCTCAGCCAACTTTAAACTGTTTATCTGATTACGTTCTTGTTCATTTGAAGAGCGAACTCTATAAATAAAAAACTTGTGGGTGTTTTCACAAACTTCAGACTCTTAAAGCTCTTTATATCAAATAAATGTTACTAACTTCCTACATCTTTATTTTTCACGTCTACATATTTTCAGCCCTCGGCCGCTAGCGGGTTTGAACAGCAGCGTCTAACACGACCCTGTGTTACATTAACTCTGCTGGTGCGTAAGAAACAGCGTCCTGTAACAGAGTTTCGAATGCGAAGACTTCGTCCACACATGGTGCACCCGCTTCTTCAGCATGACCACACACGAGTGGTGCCACACCAGTAACAATTGGACGCGTTGGGTTCACCGTTTTCGGTCATCCTCTGTACCGTGTCGACTTGGCCCCATCCGCTTTTCACGTTTCCAAAACACCTTCGCGGACATCGCTTTGATAGTGTTGAAGGGGTGCAAGCAAAAGTGGCTCCGTCAACAAAGTCAATCATTCTATACTAACGGTATCAACAAACTCGTCTCTCTTTAGGAGAAATGTCTTTGTCGCCAGGGTGACAGTGTTGAGAAATAAACATGGAGACTTGAAGGATAAAAATTTAGAGCGTTGATAAGGTTTATTTCACGTGAAAAGCTTTAAGTGTTTTCACATAAAAAATTCGGAGGCATTTCATCATGTCATCGTAATTACAGCAAAACCGCGATAATCTCTGCTGCTGATTATCCGGGTATATTTCTACGATCATTGAAAAAATAAAAAATGAAGAAAAAATGAAGTGTTATACATAATTAGAACGAATAAATATACTGTTACGAATGTGACACACTGCAGCACCGGACGGCCTGAAATATTTTTCCATCGTTCATTATTTCATCGTCGGACAAATGCGAGCATTCCTCCCCTATAACATGTCTGTGACCGATTCCCTGTCTATATGTCTGCTTATCTCTTACCCTAGGATTGAATGTTGATAATTTACAACGCACTTAAGGTCAATGGTAAAAGAAAATGATACAGATTTTCTTCTGCGGCGTTTTCCGTCGGAATTCTTGTTCTGTGTTGATAACAACTGAGAGCACACCGTAAAATATCGCCAGGCGGAATGTATTGTTGAGCGCATTCCTCTAGACGCCGACAGATCCGAGCGATACTCTAGCTTCTGAAGTGAATCGTTGACAATGTGTGTTAATCTTACCATACTTCTTCTTTTCCTGAAGTTATGGATGGTTTACACGTGCTAGCAAAATGACAGATAATGGCAAACGTTTTGTTCTAACGACCGAAAAGAAGTTAGGAGTTACAGCTATAATAAAAAGGGTGAATCTACATTAACACTTTCTCAGTATTGTGGGTTAGACATGTAAACAGTGATAGGTAAATAAAACTAACGATCTGCTGTCACACTTCTGGCAGTTTAGCCGACTCGTCGCAGCGTAAATGTCAGAAGACTTACGCGGCCTGGATGAAGCACTGGACTTATGGTTCCAGCAGGAGCTTTATCAGGATGGATATTGAAAGAAAAAGCACGACAGTTGCGCGAAACACTTAAACTAGACGCTATCTAGTCTTTGTTATGACTTGAGTGATTTTACACGGGAAATTGAGAAAATATCTCTCTAAACAATTAATGGAAAGCAGGATTAACTACCTTATTATGAACTTCCCTTACTACATTTAATAGTGGAAATGGCACTTCAAATATATCAATTCCGTAAAGTGAAAATATCGTGACGTCGTTGTTGTTGTTGTTGTGGTCTTTAGTCCTGAGACTGGTTTGATGCAGCTCTCCATACTACTCTATCCTGTGCAAGCTTCTTCATCTCCCAGTACCTACTGCAACCTACATCCTTCTGAATCTGCTTAGTGTATTCATCTCTTGGTCTCCCTCTACGATTTTTACCCTCCACGCTACCCTCCAATGCTGAATTTGTGATCCCTTGATGCCTCAGGACATGTCCTACCAACCGATCCCTTCTTCTAGTCAAGTTGTACCACAAACTTCTCTTCTCCCCAATCCTATTCAGTACCTCCTCATTAGTTACGTGATCTACCCACCTTATCTTCAGGATTCTTCTGTAGCACCACATTTCGAAAGCTTCTATTCTCTTCTTGTCCAAACTAGTTATCGTCCATGTTTCACTTCCATACATGGCTACACTCCATACAAATACTTTCAGAAACGACTTCCTGACACTTAAATCTATACTCGATGTTAACAAATTTCTCTTCTTCAGAAACGATTTCCTTGCCATTGCCAGTCTACATTTTATATCCTCTCTACTTCGACCATCATCAGTTATTTTACTCCCTAAATAGCAAAACTCCTTTACTATTCCGAGATCACAGATGTATTTTACAGCTACAAAAAATTATCTTTAGTAGTATATGAATGAGAGTTCTAGCTCACAGACCACTTTTTTCTAAAATGTCTCGATTTAAAATCAAGATTTTAGTTTTGTTGTTCCCCCAATTAAAAAATTTATATATCTCCAAACGAAATTATCATTTATTTAAAAAATAAAATTCTAATAAATTTTTCTGATTATAAATATGATCTATCAAACTTTATCTATCTATATCATCACTTGAAATTTTCAAAGGTACATTTCAACCATAAACGTTTATAAAAATTAAAAATCTAAATTTTTTTCTACATAAATAAAAAGCAAAAAAACAAAACTTATTCCAACGCTAAGCTATTTCAGAACCTAGAAAATTATTGTACACAAAATCGTGGATTGTTGGGTTATAAAGATTTGGAAAATTATTGTAAAGAGAAAGATTATCCAACTGTTACTAGACAAGTTGTAAGTAGGCTGTTTAGGTTTTTTATTGGTAACGCCACGTAGCACTCTGTATGAAAATCACTGGCTGTGCTGCGTGCAATCTGTGGCTAGGTGGCATTGTTGGAATAGTCGCTATTGTAGTGTTGGGCAGTTGGCTGTTAACAGCACATAGCATTGCGCAGTTGGAGGTGAGCTGCCAGCAGTGGTGGATGTGGCGAGAGAAATGGCAGAATTTTGAGAGTGGACGATCTGGACGTGTGTCCATCAGAAAGAGTAAATTTGTAATATTGGATATCATGAACTGATATATATATGATGACTTTGGAACATTATTAAGGTAAATATATTGTTTGTTCTCTATCAAAATCTTTCATTTGCTGACTATGCCCATCAGTAGTTAGTGCCTTCAGTAGTTAGAATCCTTTCCCCCCAGTGGGGTCCACAACTGTTTTGTGGATACGTGCGTGGCGAGCACGGGGCCCCAAGCTATTGCAGCCTTCTTTCTCTCCAGGGCTGCATTTCCTTCCCCTTCCCCTCCTTTCCCCTCCTTGCACCTTTCCCGTCGCCCTCTCCTCTCCCTTTCTTGGTATCCTTGCTTATGTTGGCCCCCGCTATCCTCCGTGTTCTGTTGATTTTATAATTCGGCTTTGTTGCGTAATCATCTCCTCCTTTTGGCATTCCCTGGCCCCCCCTCTGGCGTTTGACCTCCATTACAAAATTTCTCCTCCGTAGTGCGAGCCATTTGGGGAAGAGCGTCTTACCTACTGTCTCCAACGTGCACCCTCCTAGTACATTCCGCCTTTTCTTTCACGTCATTATCTGATGCTAGGGTGCATAGCCAGCACGGTAGCCAGCCCGTGTGGTGGGGTTGCTGTGTACCCTTTTGGTCTAGCCCCCTGAAGAAACAGGGATCACACTTCTGATACCTGAGCTGTGACCTCCTCATGCATGCCTTGGAGTGGTTGCTCGTCATCCTGGAGCATCGGAACTCCCGGCAATGGCTGCTGTGCCAGACGGACCTTGCTGTGGCTGGGTGGCGCCCGTGAGGAGAGCCCCTGATCGGAGTGGGTGGTATCAGGGCAGACGCTATGCAAATGAAACGCATACGGGTCCAGAACTCTGGACGTTCTTCTGCGGCCATCTCTCTGCATGGAACTGATTCTTCAAGTGCTGCTTCTCTTGCCCCTTCGGCCTTCCCTTCCATGGCTACCCCCTGGGAAGAGGGTCAGGCCCCTTTGGCTAGGGGCGAAACCTTTCCCCCGTTATCTAGTTTGCACCAGGACTGATAGAGATATTTTCACCAATACCAAACCTTTATTATTTGTGGAACACATTGAAGACAAGTTTGGCGAAGTGGACTCCCTGAGCAAGATGCGGTCGTGTTCGTTGCTGATCAAAACTGCTTCAGCTGCCCAATCTGCGGCCCTTCGTGCCTGTACCCATTTTGGCACAATTCCTGTGTCCATTACCCTCCACCAGTCTCTAAATATGGTACAAGGTGTGATTTTTCACAGGGACCTCATCCTTCAAACTGATGAGGAACTTCGGGACAATCTCGGACGGTGTGTTCAGAAGGGTCCTAAAGACAATCGCATTGATACTGGTGCCTTTATCCTGGCCTTTGAAGGGGATACCCTCCCTGAGAAAGTTAAGATTATGGTTTATCGATGTGATGTGATGTGAAGCCGTACATCCCACCTCCTATGAGGTGTTTTAAGTGCTTGCATTTTGGACACATATCTTCCCGCTGTTCACAGGTGCCTCTCTGTGGTGACTATGGATGTCCACTCCATGAGGGGAGTCCCTGTGTTCCCCCTCCTGTGTGTAAATTGTCATGGCAGTCATTCTCCACATTCAACAGATTGCCCAGTATATAAAAAGGAAAAGAAGATACAGGAGTATAAGTCCTTCGATCGTTTAACCTACACAGAGGCCCGTAAGAAGTATACATGTATTCACCCTGTGTCCATGACATCTAGTTACGCTTTGGTTACATCTTCACCCCTTCTTCCCCCTTCCTTACCCCCATCCTGGACCCCTCTCCTCACCCCCTCCCCTGCAGCTCCCACACCTTCTCTTCTGGGCGCTGCTCCCCCTCCCCAGCCGGAGAAGTCTCCCACTCCTTCGGCGTCTGCTGGTCAAGGGTGCCTCTCCTGGGATGCCGATCTTCCAGGCCAAAGGTCTGCTGCTGCGTAGCGACCGTGAGAGCTGCGGTCTGTCGGCCCCCAGGTCGCCCGGTCTCTTTCTGTTCCTGATCTTGCTGCAGCTGGCTCCTTTATGCCACGCAGCCCTCCTCGATCTCAGCCTGAAAAGAAGAAGAAACGTAAGTCCCGGGACCGGGTTCTGACATGTCGTCCATGGATGTCGCCCCCTCCTTGTCGGTGACAGGTGGGGACCCGTCGGTCTGACTGGCTTTAGTGTGTTCAGCCCCCATTTAAATCATTGTTCTGTGGTTCTCCAATGGAATTGTAATGGATACTATCGTCACCTTCCGGAATTGAAATCCCTTCTTTCGTCTTACTCTGCATCTTGTGTGGTTCTCCAGGAATCTCATTTTACTGATGCTCACTCATCGACCCTCTGTGGGTTTCGTGTTTTCTGTCGAAATCGGGTCGGACCCCTGCGGGCTTCTGGTGGCGTTTGTATGTTGGTCCGTACAGACATTGCTAGCACGTGGATTCCTCTTCAAACTACATTGGAAGCGGTTGCTGTTAGGGTCCACCTAGACTCTGCGGTCACGGTTTGCAATCTTTATTTCCCTCCAACAGGACTCTTACACCTGCTGCCTTAACTGCCCTTCTTCAGCAACTTCTTCCTCCCTTACTCCTCCTTGGGGATTTCAATGCTCATCATCCCTTGTAGAGCAGTGCCTTTCCATCTAGACGAGGTCTTCTCATAGACCAGTTTATTGCAGACCACGACTTGTGCCTTCTTAATGATGGCTCCCCTACTCATTTCAGTGCCAGTCATGGTACCTTTTCTGCCATTGATCTTTCTCTTTCTTCTCCCTCCATGCTCCCTTCATTACACTGGTCGCCACACGACGACCTTTGTGATAGCAACCATTTCCCGTTGATTATCTCGCTCCCTTCCCGCTCCCCGATGGACAGGTTACCTCGTTGGTCTTTCCAACGCGCCTATTGGCCTCTATACACTGCACAGGTCGTGTTTTCTCCCTCTTTGTCGGGTTGTACTGATGACGTCCTACGTGACGTGTCTGAAGCAATTGTTCGCGCTGCTAGCCTTGCTGTCCCGCGCTCATCTGGACCATTTCGTCGCCGGCAAATCCCATGGTGGAGTATGGCCATTGCCATTGCCATCCATGATCGCCATCGAGCTTTCCAACACTTTAAGAGGCACCCATCCGTAGCCAGCCTTACTACCTTTAAACGCCTCCGCACTAAAGCCCGTTATTTAATCAAACAGAGCAAGCGGATATGTTGGGAACGATTCGTTTCTTCCCTCGGTTCTACTGTCCCTCTGTCACGGGTATGGGCTACACTTCGCTCTCTCCAAGGTTGCCATCGGCAGTCCACCCTCCCAGGCCTTCACCTCCCAGATAGCCTTTGTACGGACCCATTAGTTCTTGCAGAACATTTTGCGACCAATTTTGCAGTGGCATCAGCATCAGCCTCCTATCCAGCTGCTTTCCTTCACCAGAAACAGTGGGCTGAAGCTTCCACCTTATGTATTACCCCTTATGAGTCAGAATCTTACAACGAACCTTTTACTGAATGGGAATTTCTTTCTGCTCAATCTTCTTCTCCTGATACGGCCCCTGGCCCAGATTCCATTCATAACCAACTGCTTCAACATCTCAGTGCTCCACAACGGCAACATCTTCTTCGGGTGTTTAACCGTATCTGGCTCCAGGGTGACTTCCGTTCTCAGTGGAGGCACAGCATCGTGGTTCCTGTCCTTAAGCCTGGTAAGAACCCCCTATCTGTTGACAGATATCGGCCAATTAGTTTGACCAGTGTTGTTTGTAAGTTACTTGAACGGATAGTAGCCCGTCGGCTCAATTGGGTCCTCGAATCTCGGGATCTATTGTCCCCTTACCAGTGTGGCTTTCGAGAGGGACGGTCTCCAATCGATCATTTACTTCGCTTGGAATCCGCAGTTCGGCAGGCTTTTTCCCAGCGCCGCCATTTGGTTGCAGTGTTTTTTGACCTTCGCAAGGCCTATGACACGGCCTGGCGCCATCACATCTTACTCACCCTTCATCGTGGGGTCTTCGGGGCCCACTCTCGATTTTTATCCGCCAGTTCCTGTTCCATCGGTCATTCAGAGTTCGAGTTGGTTCTGTTTTTAGTTCTCCATGGACCCAGGAGACGGGCATCCCACAGGGTCCTGTCTTGAGTGTCCTTCTTTTCCTCATTGCTATCGATGGACTTGTGGCCTCTGTCGGTCCTTTGGTCGCCCCTGCTCTGTATGTGCATGATTTCTGCATTTGGGTTAGTTCCCCATCGATGGCATCTGCAGAACGGCAGCTCCAGGGAGCTATACGGCGTGCCTCTGCATGGACCCTATCACACGGGTTTCAATTCTCTCCTTCAAAATCGCTGGTGCTTTACTTCTGTCGCTGTACTACGATCCACCCTGATCCAGAGCTCTATCTCGATGCACAACGATTGCCTGTGGTCCCACAGTTTCGTTTCCTGGGTCTTCTTTTCGACAACAAGCTCACTCGACTGCCACATATCAGACTTCTGAAGGTAGGATGTTTCCGTAAACTCAATGTCCTTCGCTTCCTTGCCCACTCCTCTTGGGGTGCGGACCGTTCCCTCCTTCTCCGTCTTTATCGTGCTCTAGTTCTGTCTCGCTTGGACTATGGTTGTCAAGTTTATGGTTCAGCTGCTCCTTCCACACTGTACATCCTGGCGTCTCTTTGCTGTGATTTTCAGCTTCCTTCTTTGTCCTGTCTTCCCCACTCCCTCCCCTCCACCCCACCCCCCTTCGTTAGTTCCTTGGCCTCGAATTCGGATGGATCTCCGCCGAGGTCCGAAAGATTCCATCCCCCCGATGGTGTTCCGTTCCTTTTGCCGCCAAATTTTATGGGAGTTTCTGGATGCTGTTGTTTTTTACACAGATGGCTCTAAATCTGCTGATCATGTGGGGTATGCCTTCACGTCCTCTGTTCGAACGGAAAATCATCTGCTGCCATCTACAAGTGGGGTGTTTACTGCAGAATTGATGGCAATTTCCCAGGCCCTTACCTTTATTAAACAGTCCCAACACAACTGCGTTTCGTTATGTACGGACTCGATGAGTGGCCTTCTTGCTATTGGCCGGTGTTTTTCGCGCCATCCCTTGGTCTCTGCCACCCATGACCATCTCATTGATATTCACCGTGCTTCTTGTTCCATTGCCTTCCTTTGGGTCCCTGGCCATGTGGGTATCCCGGGTAATGAGCTCGCTGATCGTTTGGCTGGGGGAGCAGTCACTTACCCCCCGTTTTCTGTAACCCCTCCTGCAGTGGATTTACGGCTTTACATCAAATCCCACTTCGCACAGTCATGGGCCAATTCTTGGGAGGCCACTCCCCTGTCTAATAAACTTCGTGCGATTAAGGTGACACCATGCCCGTGGCGTTCTTCCTTTCACCTCTCCCGAAAGGACTCGACCACACTGTGTCGTCTCCGCATTGGCCATACCAGGCTGACCCATGGTTTTCTTTTGCGTGATGAGCCACCCCCACTTTGTGGTTGTGAAGCCTTCCAGCCTGTCGCCCACATTTTGGTTGACTGCCCCCTTCTTTTGGTTCTGTGTGCTAAGTACAGACTCCCCCACACTTTACCTTTGATGTTGGCTGATGATTCCCGGATGGTCTCTCTGGTTCTCGGTTTCCTCCGGGAAAGTGGTTTTTATTCTCAGTTTTAAGGTTTTTAAATCTCTCTCTGGTGTTGGGGCAGGGCGGTGAGTGTTTGGGTGTCTCCCACTGTAAGCCGTGTTTGGAGATTCCCGACTCACCTCCCTGACCGAGATCCTCTTTTCTTCCCCCTTTACTCTGTTTTTACCCCTTTTCTTAAGGATTGGTTAGTCTCCTTTTCCCATACGTACTTCATTCTAGCGGTTGCACCTTTTAAGTCACAGGTGGTCTTGCCTATGCTGATTCAGCATAGCGTTGGGTTCATTCTCTTGCTGACTTCCTTCATTTTGTTTTTACCATTGACAACATGACTGCCCTTTTACGTTTTTAGCCTTTTCCCTTTTATTGTTCTGACTTTCCTGAGATGTCACATTAGCGGAATGGACCACATTTGAAACAAGGGACTGATGACCTTGCTGTTTGGTACCTTAAACCCCAAATAACCAACCAACCAGTTAGAATCTTTTATTTAACTGGCGGTATTGGCGCTCGCTGTATTGCAGTAGTTCGAGTAATGAAGATTTTTGTGAGGTAAGTGATTCATGAAAGTTATAGGTTATTGTTAGTCAGGGACATTCTTTTGTAGGGATTGTTGAAAGTCAGATTGCGTTGCGCTAACAATATTGTGTTTTAGATTAGTGTTGATCAGAATAAGTAAAGAGAGAAATGTCTGAGTACGTTCAGTTCTGCTCAGCTGTTTGAAAATCAAATAATGTAAGAGGTTTATCAGGACAGTCATTCATAAATTTTTCTAAGGGGACGTTTCAGAGTTCTAGGGGAGTTTATTGGTCATTTTAATATGAAACAAAGAAAAAGAGAGAATTAAGATATAAAAGTGTAAAACAGCTTCGATCAGTTTGTAAAATAAAAAGTTTAAAAAATTATTCAGAACTTAATAAAGAAAAATTAATCAATCTTATCCTAAACCGTACAGTACTAATAATAACGATAACGAATTGAATAAAAAATATTAAAAGAAATTTCATAAAATCTGTAAACTAAAGAATTTAATGAATTGAGAGGTTTGGCGCAAGAAGGAGGCAGCTCCACTTTTTGGCTCTATTGAGTTGAACATTCTATCACATACCAAAAAAAGCCCCTTCGTTTGGTGCAAGAAAGAGACAGCTCCACGCACTAGTTTCAGAGAAATCTAACAGATGGAGTTGCTTGTACTCTGAGTTTGCATGAAAACAGAGGCAGCTCCGGCAGCTGCCTCGTTCTTCCCCCAAACAATAGCAGGAAGGAGGTTGTGTTACGTATTGTTCAGCAGACCAGTGTGAACATAGCGCGTTCTCTGTGAGGGATATTTTTTATCAGGTTTATGATCTGCTTTGTGACTTCATTGTCATTTGATTTTATGGTTTCTGTCAGTATTAGTGAATTAGAAGAGGAAGGAGCATTTAATTGTGACTCTTCAGATAACTACAAGCGTGGTGGAGATGAGACTTCTACTGATTCAGAAGTAGATTCAAGAAGCAGAGAAGCAGTTGTTGAACCACTGGAGAGGGAAAAAGGATCGCACAAGGAACAATGGGAACGGAATGTAAGTAAACAGCAGAAGGTTGACGGAAAGAAGTACAGGAGCACGTGTGGAAAAAACATGCTGCACTGGACTACAGGTAATGATTGCAGTTGCAAATACAAGTGTTTTACTAAATTTGACGTTGAAGAAAGGCATCGTATTATTAATGCTTTTAATGGACTAACGACTAAGCATACCCAAGATGTGTATTTGGCTGGTCGCATTAAAGTTTTACCTGTTAAAAGAAATAGGCCAAAAAATCGAACAGGAGAGCCCAGGGCGTTTTCAAATTTTTATACTGTTCGAGACAGAGTAATGCAAGAGTCTGTAAAAAACATTTGCATCACTGCATGGTGTGTCCAGAAAGCAACTTTCTTTTGACAGATCTATCACACCAAAACCAGATGGTAGGGGAAAGTATAATACAAGACCCAACAAAATTCCAGATGAAACTGTGCAAAAGTTCCATTGTCACACTGAAAGTTTTCCTAGGGGAGAATCGCATTACAGTCAGCGAGACAATGGCAACAGACAATACTTGCCTGCCAACCTCACTATCAAAGCAATGCACCGTTTGTACGTGGAGAAGCACCCTGAATCTCCAGTAGAATATGATTTTTTCTTTCGGTACTTCAAGGCACATTTTAATATCCAATTCGAGCACCCAAGATCAGACACGTGTCAAAAGTGTGACAACATGCAAAAGGAAGTCAGTGCCTCTTCTATCTCAGATGAGAGACGTAAGGAGCTCCAGTATGCCAAGCTACTTCATCAAAGTCGGGCGGATTCATTTTATCAAGATATTAAAGACAAGATGTAATAATGACACTGAGATGTGCTTCGACTACCAACAAAACATGCCCCTCCCCAAAGTTCCTTCTGGGGACGCATTTTATAAACGCCAGTTGTGGATATATAAAAATGTGATTTCGTCTGGTAAGACTGGAAAACATCATTTTTATCTGTATGATGAAACCGTCGGAAAAAAGACTCCCAATGAGCCAATAAGTTGTATACATCATTACATCAATCACATTCTAACAGATGATATCAAAATCCTTGACCTATTTCCGATATCTGTGTCTCACAAAGTAAAAATCATTTATTAACACAGTACCTGTTTTACCTTGTGCAAAGTGGCCACTTAACGAAGATCCCAAAACGATGCCACAGCCTTATGCCATGCGACAGAGTGTTCGGTAATATAGAAAAGTGTTTGAGGAAGATGGAAAGGGTTTTTCTTCCAGTGGATTACGCTCTCATTATCAGAAGAACCAGCCCCAAATTTCATGTCTCTGAAGTGGACCAGAGATTTATTTTCCATTTTGTTGAAGAAATTTTTTGTAAGGAACCCTTATGTATCATTATTGAACAATAATAGAGGAAAATATTTGATCATTAAGTACAAAATATTCCTCTATGAACAGCCATACATCGGTAAAGGGATTATTCAATGCAGTGCGACCATAGGGATGACTGTCTTCGATAATGCGCAAATTTGCAACCAGGGACCTGCGAGTGTCGTAACAATGGACCACCTTCATCAAGCTTATGATTGTCTCCTCCTACTTAAAGGCCAAAAGTTTAAGGATGTCAATGAGCTGCCAGAAAGTATGGTGGGTGAAACGAAATGTGGGTTTACGAGCAGTTGACGTTAGATGCTTCAAACGATCCTGAGGTGACTGGAGTGGAGCTAGAAGACTGAAGAAGAACTGTAGAATTAATGTATTATGCCAATAATGTTGTACTTTCTTTATTAATAAATGTTTTTAAACTGAAATATGGTTAATTATGAAGAAAATGCTACTATAAATAGTTTTTCATTCACTTTGGAGCAAAATGGAGGCAACTCCAAAATTCAAATCTCTATTGCATGTACCTGAGTGCATGGATTTCTGTGTATTTTCGTAATTAGTATTAGATACCCAATAGCTTAAACAAGGCAGATAATTTTTTTGTGAAAACTGAATTTTTAAAACATTTTTTAATTTGCCACAAACTGGAAAAAGTGGAGCTGCCTCTTTCTTACACCAAACCCTCCAATTATTCCAAACCTGATAACCAACAATTAATCAACCTTATAAAAATAATGTGAAGACAATGTAAGTAATAATGATAGCGAACTGATTAAAAATGTGTAAGAGAACTTCATCAAATTTTAAAAATTCTAGGCTTGATAATCAACAGTTAATCAGTTTTATCAATAGATCTGAGGGTAATATTAATAATATCGACGGGAGAAATGTCCTCAAAAACTTCTAGTACAAAAATAGCATGAAATTAAACAAAAAATTAGAAAAATTCGCCAGATTTCAGTTTTCTAGACAATAACGATTTTTTAAATTACCTACACGATTTTACAGAAAAGCTAATACTTTTGAATCAACGATAATAACTTACAGAATTAATAAAAATGGTAATGTTGTTTAACCACAAGAATGTTTAAATCAAATTAAAGAAGCAACCACAAAATTACAAAATATTTTAATATAACCAACAATGATTAAAGCTGATATGAAATTTTATTGCAATTTTAAAAATAAAGACAAAACACAAGATCTGAATTTTAAAACAATTAATGAAGTTTCATTAAGAACGACTAATTTAGAGGATTATTATCAAATATCAACAGATGAAATATTAACTGAAATGAAAGAAATGGAAAGAAAATATCTGGTGGGAATTTACTTTATATAACTAATTTACATTTAAATGTTAAGAGACAAAATCCTATTTTTGGTTGTTCTTACATCGATTTACAAAAAGAAATTAAAAGTAAAAACTGTAATTAATGTAAAAGATACCAATCAAAAATTTTTTCATTAATCAATAAAATCGGCATTACATCCAAAAGATCGTGATGGAGAAAGATTTAGATGAAATTTTTGAAAGATATGAAATTAATTTTCCTGTTCAGTTAACAGGTATTCCAAAATTTGTAAAGATGTCAAATATCTCAAATAATATTTATGTATATGAAGAAAACTTTATCGAATATTCTCTTTACCATACAAAAATAAAAAAGACGACATATTAAGCTTCCTTTAATTCGAGATAAAATAATTCTCATTATTGTTCAATAAAAAGTCTATATACATTAATTAGCTCACAAACAAGCGAACACAATGGAAGAATATATCCTTGTGACAGAAGAAAAGTTTTCAATTCACAACAAATTTAAACAAACACGAGATTGATTGTAAAGAACATATGGAAGTAAGATAGATATACCTATAAAAGGTGAAAAAATTGAATTTGGAGAATATTATCACTCATCATGTGTACCTTTTTGTAATTTATACAGACTTTGAATGTTCATTACAAGATATTAACACTTCACAACAAATCCTTCAAAAGCTTACATTAATAAATATCAAAAACATTTAAATTCATTTAGATATTAGGCAAGTATTTAAAGGTCATTATAAAAATCTATTATGGACACAGGTATAGATGCAAGTAAAGAATTCATTGAAGTGTTAAAAGAAGAATACAGGTAAATTGCTAAAATATATAAATGAAATATTACAATTTTAATGACAAATGAACAGAAAATGATTTTTAAAAATTAAAATACATGTTTTATTTGTGGAAAACAATACAGTAAAGGAAAAAAAATAATAGATCATTGTCATTTAAATGCGAAATATCAAGGGGCTGCACATGAAGATTGCAATTTAATTATCAAATTCCTAAATTTGTTCCAGTTTATATTATAATATAACCAATTATGATATTCTTTTGTTTCTCAAAGAATTAGCAGTATTTAATCAACATACTAATGCAATTCCAAATAAGAAAAGAAATATTTTTCTTATAGTACATATGATCAAGACAGATTAATGTTAAGATTTACAGTTACATTTAAATTTATGGCCCCATATATTGACAAATTACCTTCTTATCTTACGAAATAACAAATTAGGGAAACAGAAAGATATTGTGAAGGAGAATAATTGATTTAATAATTAACAAATGGTTTATCCTAATGAATATATGGATCCAGAAGAAAAGTTACAAGAAAGAAATTAGACAAAAAAGGATGTTTTTTTTTCGAGATTTAACAAAGATAATATTTCTGATGAAGACTGTAATGGAATAAAAGCAGTTTAAAAAAATTCAGTTCAAAAATTTAGATGAATATGCAAGAACATATAATCAATTTCACGTTTTAATGCTAGCACATATTTTTGAAAATTTTGGAGGTACATGTATTAAATCTTATAAACTTGATCAACCTTGGTTTTTTACAGCTACTGATTTATTTTTGGAAACGATGTTAAAAATGACATAAACTAAATTTGATTTATTAAACGATTGCCATATCAAATAATTTCTTGAAAAAGATATTTGACAATGAATTTCTCAAAGTATTAAAAGATATGAAAATCAAATAAAAATATATGAAAAATTTTGAGCCACAAAAAGAATCAAATTATATTGCATGTTTAGACATAAACAATGTATGTGTTAGGCAATGTCTGAACTTTTATTTAGAGATTTCAGTTGCTTGGACCCAAAATTTTTTAATTTTAAAAATGCTTAGAATACCATATGATAATAAGTATGATTATAATTAAGAAATCGATCTACAATGTCAAACATAGTTACATGATTTACATAAACATTTACCGTTAGCACCAGAAGGAGAAAATTAATTATTAATAACATAAAAAATAAAGAAAAACTTGTTTTATGTTAGAGAAATCTTAAACCGTTTTTAAATCTTGGTTTGAAATTAAACAAAAATTCATTTAATCTTGTCATATGCACATTCAGATTGGTTGAATATATATATTGATTTTGTACAAGAATGATTTGGAAAAAGATCTGTATAAATTGATGTATAATTCAGCATTTGAAAATTACGGAAAATTTTAGAAATAAAAAATTAGTAAAATAGTCACAGAGACAGGAAAATATATGAAATATATTACGAAAATAAAATATGTACATAAAACCATATTTTCAGAAAATCGAGTTGCAGTTCATATTGAAAAAATAGAAATACTTAATAAATCAGTTTATATTGGAATGCTTATCCCAGATACTTTGAAAAAAATTTTAGTTTTCATAATAATCTTATGAAACCACAATATGATGAAAATAATGATTCATGATACTTTGATAGAGTTTTCTTTATTTACGATTTAACAACTGTAGAATTTTTTTAAAGATATGAAATCTATGATAAATAAATTTGTCACATGTGGATAATCAAAAGATAATATTTATGGAATTCCACAAAGTAATAAGAAAGTTATAGGAAAAATTAAAGAAGAAACGTGTGGAAAAATTATTTTAGGGCATGTGAGTATAACATCGAAAATGTGTGCTTGTAAATTTGGTGATAAAGAAGAAAAAAGGTGTTAAAAATCAGTTGTAAAAAACGAAATTAGTTTTTATGATAGTAAAAATTGTTTAGACAAGAAAGTAAAACAATTTAGGAAATATATTTAATTAGATCATTTAAAAACGAATTGCATGCAGTTGAATGTAATAATATTGTTACAAGTTCTGATGAGAAAAAGGTGTTATATAGCAATATGGAATTAATCCATTACCATATGGATCTTATAAATTAAACTCAAATAAAATAAGGGATGATAACAATGATTTCTTACTGTAAATAAACAGCTGCATATTAGATAACCGTAAAACAAGTAAAAAAACCAAAAAATTAATCAGTTTTCATTTTTTTCATCATATGTTAATTTTTGCTGTGTTATCAGATACATTTTACTAACAAATTACCCGGAAAGACATTCAATTTTTGATAATATCTTTATTTATATTTTTGATAATTGAAAGCTATTTTCTGTTTTCTTGATTGATTATGATCACAGTTATGAATGTATTTTAAGAATTTTTAATTTCTTTTTTATAATTTTCACAGTTAAATGTTGTTTTTATTCCAGAATATCTTTCGCTATATTCTTTTTGTTATTTTTTTATACAATTAATACAACCCACATTTGAAAGTGTATACTGCATTGTTATTTTCATTTCCTTATGACTTACTTTTTTTGATTGCACAATGGACACATCATTCCACATTAACATACTACTTTTATAGAAAATATTTATTAGAAGCTAAAAAAATAAAAATTAATAAACTTTATTAATTTATTAATGAAGTCTTTTAGATCTAAACAATAACAAAATTATATATCATGTAAAAGGTATTAATAATTATTAATTATGAAATTACACATGGTTTAATGTAAAAGATAGTTGTGATATTTTGGAATTTGTCAATTAGAGATACACTTGGAAAGACAATGTTAATCATAAAAAATATAAAGAATTAAGGCATAGTTCACTGCTACACTTACATTCAAATACAAATTTTATAAACGAACTAGGTTTGTGTTCTTTAAATATGAAATCAAAAATGTCTTTAGCAGAATTTTTTCAAAATTGGATTTATGAAGACGTTTTACCATCAGTACGAAAAATGGTGAAAGTAAATTAAAGATTAATGTAAAACAACTCTATGAAGGTCAAATAAATCATTTAAAAGATCTAAATAAAATTGAGGATAAATACGTAAAAAATCTGATGAAGTATATGATAGAACTGTACAAACTTTATGTGATAAAACGAACAAATAAATAGTTTATTGGCACATGTTGCTCATCAATTAACTGATGAAAATTAAGGACCGGTATTTCTTATTTTAAGAAAAGTGATAATAGTTTTAATTATGATTATTATGCTATTCGAACACCCATTAAATTAATTGAAAAACATAGAAATGTTATAAGAAAGAGACATATAAATTGTGAAGAATTTTTAACAATTAATTACATACAAGATACAATAAATTTCTATGATTGACTTAAGGAAACTTTAAGAATATTTTGATGTCATAATTATTTCAATACTTTGAATAATTATTCTCCACAATTATATGACGACATAACTAAAGTAGCAACTGTTTCTTAGAACATCAATCTAAATTATTTTCATGATAAAAATTAAAATAACGATTATAACGAACATTATATACATCTAATAAACAAAATTCGTTAAAACCACCTGATTTCATTAATCAAATTAAAAATTTTCTGATACTTCCCACCTCAAATCATTTTTGTCAGCTTTTGTATGAGTTTGAAGATATACTCTATCTTCCTTAATAAAATGATAAACATAACGAAATTGAAACTTCTTGGCAGATTAAAATTGTGTGCCAGACTGAGACTCGAACTCGGGACCTTTGCCTTTCTTGGGCAAGGGCTCTGCCAACTGAGCTACCCAGGGACAAGCTCTAAGCCATGAAGTTTCATATCAGCGGACACTCCACAGCAGAGTGAAACATCTCATTCTGGGTAAAGAAAATTATTTTCAATTCCAAACATGTTTAAATTTTAAATAACTAACTCCCATTATATATAATGTTTTTTTACTAACATATAAAAACACTACATTACTTTTATTTATCCAACCATTTAACATTTGCTTTATTACCTTTCTTTTCCAAAACATCTTCAACAGGATAAACCACTGGACATTTCGTTTTCAGTAGTTGTTGTTCATAAAAATTTTCTTTTATTTCTTCATCATTATTAATTTACATGTGACTGGATTACAATGAATAACAAAAAATATTCAGTATATCCATATATACAGTATATCCATTACGGAAACGTTCTTGTAATTGACATATTCTTACTTTATCACCTATTTCAATTAAACACAAGTATCTAATGAATTGGTTACATTAACAGTTTCCAACAATTATTTGTTATTTTCTTTATTTTTACATTTTCTGGTTCGATTTTTCTTGTTCAATGTAATGTGTTAATATATTCACCAACAACTTTCGGAAAAAGTTCAAAACTTTTATAATTTCCTTTTGAGTCAAATTTTGTCTACATTTTTTCTATTAATATTGTATTAAGTCATTCAAAAACACATGTATTTACTCCACTAAATGTGGAATAATAACTAATATTAATGTTTTCATTAATTATTGAAATTCTTCATTATGAAATTCTTTACCAGTATTGGTTTGTAAATTTTCTTGGTTTTTCGACTTCAGTATTTTTTTAAAAGAATTAACTATATTTTAACTGTTTTATCCTTCCCTGTAATAGCACTAGCAAATTTTAAAACAGCTATAACAGTTAATATACATTACTATACTTTGTTTTTGAAATGCCTTTTAGTTTTATAAAATCCATTTAGATTAAATCAGCATGCGATAAATCGTCTGCCCAAAAGAAATTAGATTTTTTTAAATTTTTGCTCATTGGTTTATGCATTTCATTAACAATTCTTCACAAATATTTAATCGATTACCTGGAACTTTTTAAAAAATTTGCTTTCTCAAATTAAAACTTGAACATAGACTTTCAATTCTTTTGTTATCCATTTTTAGTTGTTACACTATAAGGATTATGTGTTTCTGCAAATATCTTATTTACACTTGAAACTGTAGATGTGATTATGATTGTCCATTCACATGCCATAAAATATAATAAAATTATTTCACCAACTATAATTAACTTTACATCAATTGGCACAGATATCACAGGATCTTTTAATCTTACAGTTAGAAAATTTGATTTGAACACTATTTTTATTGATTGGATGTCAGGAGATACGTTGTAGAGGTTGAAAAAAAAAACACTCATCGAAAGATCAAAATCATTAATGGTTAAATCTCTGTTTATATTTTTTCCAAAAACAACAACTTTCTATAATAAAATCATATTCATTGAAATTATATATTTTTGTTTATCCTCAGTCATAAAAGTAAATTCAATTATTTGTTTAACATATGATTACTTAAATCACTTAAGTATGGAGTTAAATCTGTTTTTGAGAAGTAATCTTAACAAACATTTTCTATTTCTTTCTTTGTAAAGTAATTAGATAGTTTAGTATCATTAAGCCAATTAAAATCAACTTTACCGATATAATTACTCAGCTGTGTTAAAATATTGGTATATTCAGCTTTAGTAATAAGATTCCATAGTTCATTAATTAAGTATTGTTTGTCCACTGTGTATTTCACATCAACTGGATGATTTATACTAACAATTCTTCTACATTTAATACTAATGTAACCTTTAGTTACATTAAAATGATCGTGTGGTTCCTGAAGAGGGGCAGCAGCCTTTTCAGTAGTTGCAAGGATGATTGACTGATCTGGCCTTGTAACAATAACCAAAACGGCCTTGCTGTGGTGGTACTGCGAACGGCTGAAAGCAAGGGGAAACTACAGCTGTAATTTTTCCCAAGGGCATGCAGCTTTACTGTATGATTAAATGATGATGGCGTCCTTTTGGGTAAAATATTCTGGAGGTAAAATAGTCCCCCATTCGGATCTCCGGGCGGGGACTATTCAAGAGGATGTCGTTATCAGGAGAAAGAAAACTGGCGTTCTACGGATCGGAGCGTGGAATGTCAGATCCCTTAATCGGGCAGGTATGTTAGAAAATTTAAAAACGGAAATGGATAGGTTAAAGTTAGATAGAGTGGGAATTAGTGAAGTTCGGTGGCAGGAGGAACAAGACTTCTGGTCAGGTGATTACAGGGTTATAAACACAAAATCAAATAGGGGTAATGCAGGAGCAGGTTTAATAATGAATAGGAAAATAGGTATGCGGGTAAGCTACTACAAACAGCATAGTGAACGCATTATTGTGGCCAAGATAGATACGAAGCCCACACTTACTACAGTAGTACAAGTTTATATGCCAACTAGCTCTGCAGATGACGAAGAAATTGAAGAAATGTATGATGAAATAAAAGAAATTATTCAGACAGTGAAGGGAGACGAAAATTTAATAGTCATGGTAGACTGGAATTCGAGTGTAGGAAAAGGGAGAGAAGGAAACGTAGTAGGTGAATATGGACTGGGGCTAAGAAATGAAAGACAAAGTGGCCTGGTAGAATTTTGCACAGAGCACAACATAATCATAGCTAACACTTGGTTCAAGAATCATGACAGAAGGTTGTATACATGGAAGAACCCTGGAGATACTAAAAGGTATCAGATAGATTATATAATGGTAAGACAGGGATTTAGGAACCAGGTTTTAAATTGTAAGATATTTCCAGGGGCAGATGTGGACTCTGACCACAATCTATTGGTTATGACCTGTAGATTAAAACTGAAGAAACTGCAAAAGGGTGGGAATTTAAGGAGATGGGACCTGGATAAACTGAAAGAACCAGAGGTTGTAGAGAGTTTCAGGGAGAGCATAAGGGAACAATTGACAGGAATGGGGGAAAGAAGTACAGTAGAAGAAGAATGGGTAGCTTTGAGGGATGAAGTAGTGAAGGCAGCAGAGGATCAAGTAGGTAAAATGACGAGGGCTAATAGAAATCCTTGGGTAACAGAAGAAATATTGAATTTAATTGATGAAAGGAGAAAATATAAAAATGCAGTAAATGAAGCAGGCAAAAAGGAATACAAACGTCTCAAAAATGAGATCAACAGGAAGTGCAAAATGGCTAAGCAGGGATGGCTAGAAGACAAATGTAAGGATGTAGAGGCCTATCTCACTAGGTGTAAGATAGATAATGCCTACAGGAAAATTAAAGAGACCTTTGGAGATAAGAGAACGGCTTGTATGAATATAAAGAGCTCAGATGGAAACCCAGTTCTAAGCAAAGAAGGGAAAGCAGAAAGGTGGAAGGAGTATATAGAGGGTTTATACAAGGGCGATGTACTTGAGAACAATATTATGGAAAATACCCTCAGACTTCAAGAAGAATATAATAATTCCAATCCCAAAGAAAGCAGGTGTTGACAGATGTGAAAATTACCGAACTATCAGTTTAATAAGTCACAGCTGTAAAATACTAACGTGAATTCTTTACAGACGAATGGAAAAACTGGTAGAAGCCAACCTCGGGGAAGATCAGTTTGGATTCCGTAGAAACACTGGAACACGTGAGGCAATACTGACCTTATGACTTATCTTAGAAGAAAGATTAAGGAAAGGCAAACATACGTTTCTAGCATTTGTAGACTTAGAGAAAGCTTTTGACAATGTTGACTGGTGTACTCTCTTTCAAATTCTGAAGGTGGCAGGGGTAAAATACAGGGAGCGAAAGGCTATTTACAATTTGTACAGAAACCAGATGGCAGTTATAAGAGTCGAGGGGTATGAAAGGGAAGCAGTGGTTGGGAAGGAAGTGATACAGGGTTGTAGCCTATCCCCGATGTTATTCAATCTGTATATTGAGCAAGCAATAAAAGAAACAAAAGAAAAATTCGGAGTAGGTATTAAAATCCATGGAGAACAAATAAAAACTTTGAGGTTCGCCGATGACATTGTAATTCTGTCAGAGACAGCAAAGGACTTGGAAGAGCAGTTGAACGGAATGGACAGTGTCTTGAAAGGAGGATATAAGATGAACATCAACAAAAGCAAAACGAGGATAATGGAATGTAGTCGAATTAATTCGGGTGATGCTGAGGGAACTAGGTTAGGAAATGAGACACTTAAAGTAGTAAAGGAGTTTTGCTATTTGGGGAGCAAAATAACTGATGATGGTCGAAGTAGAGAGGATATAAAATGTAGACTGGCAATGGCAAGGAAAGCGTTTCTGAAGAAGAGAAATTTGTTAACATCGAGTATAGATTTAAGTGTCAGGAAGTCATCTCTGAAAGTATTTGTATGGAGTGTAGCCATGTATGGAAGTGAAACATGGACAATAAATAGTTTGGACAAGAAGAGAATAGAAGCTTTCGAAATGTGGTGCTACAGAAGAATGCTGAAGATTAGATGGGTAGATCACATAACTAATGAGGAAGTATTGAATAGGATTGGGGAGAAGAGAAGTTTGTGGCACAACTTGACCAGAAGAAGGGATCGGTTGGTAGGACATGTTCTGAGGCATCAAGGGATCACCAATTTAGTATTGGAGGGCAGTGTGGAGGGTAAAAATTGTAGAGGGAGACCAAGAGATGAATACACTAAGCAGATTCAGAAGGATGTAGGTTGCAGTAGGTACTGGGAGATGAAGAAGCTTGCACAAGATAGAGTAGCATGGAGAGCTGCATCAAACCAGTCTCAGGACTGAAGACCACAACAACAACATATATTTTTTATATTTTTTTTATTTTATAATCTATTTCTGAGTTTACTACAGACTGAATATCTTTAAATTTTGATTTTATTGACTGTGATGATGGTTTTATTTTTTTAATTCTGAAGCTAATTCTTCCTGAATTTTTTGTTCTTTTGTTAATGGAATAATTTGATTTTTTATTCAAAATCATTGATTTTTGATAGATAATCTCCAAATTTTGAAGTTAACCATCTTTAATTTTTGGTTATAATGATTGAAAATGTTTTTTTTTTCTAAATCGTTATCAAGTTTAGCGTATGCCATATTTCCGAAAATATTCATTTGATTTTTTTGTATATTTCTTTACTAAGCCTTTACCCTTCTTGTCAGGTTAACTTATCTCTGAATCATCTAAAGAATCTCTGATTGGCCTTCTTAAGTTTGGGAGATAGTCACCAACAATTTTTAATCAAATATCCTTATTTTTTTAAGTCATCAAGAATTTTATTATCAAGTACCCTTATTTACTTTATTTAGGTTACTCATAGAATACAATGTCCTTTAATTAACCCTTTCAGACCTGGTTGTCACAATTGTGTACATAAAGTTTGTTCGCTAATATTTCACTGACAAGAAATGTCAGGTGCATCCAAACCCACTGTGGACATCTGTGTATGTTTCTTTTAGCCATGCTCCAGCAGCTGCTGCTCTCTTGTGAGCAGTCTGTGAACCATATAGTAAAATATACTCTCTGGTCTTGTCTCTCTGTGGGAAGCCATTACTCATTGACTTTATTGCTATTATAGTCACTTTGTGGGTTTTGTCTATGAATGTTTTGTGTGGTTTCCTTCTTTTGGAAACATTAGACGATCTTTCAGTTGAATTTTCAGCAATTTCATTCAGTTCATATTTGTGTTATGTGTCAGGTAAGATTAATGTACACATTTGTGTACAACAGGTCCTTAATGGTGTGAAATAGGAAAAATAACCCAAAATGTGTCTCAGCTATATTTGCATAGCTATGGTAGTTATGTGTGGTAATTTTTCCATTAATTTCGGTACCAGCAGCAAGTAGGAGAATAAGTGACCTGTACATATGATTTTATTTTATATTGCTGGCTTTTGACTTACAAATATGGATAAGGAATATCTTTATGTGGAGAAAGATTGGGACTTGATTGTGGACATAATTGAAAATGGTGGCGTTTCTGACATTAGTTTGAGTGGAGATGAGGATGACAGTGTACCACTTATTGAAAGGCAAGCTCCACAAACAGTAAAACGTGTTGGAGCAAATAAAGTGGGTGTGAATGATGTGTGTAGACACACCATATCTGAAGATGATGAGGATGGAGAGGTGGTGGATGCTGAAATGAACTTTTTATGCAATGAAAACAACCCAGAATTGCATAACCTGTGTGACAACATAATGATGACACCTAAAGAATCCATAAAATGGAAATGAAAGCCTCTAAGTACCATTGCAGAAACATACAAATCTCCAAATTATGAAGAATCTCTCTTGTCTTCTCCAATGCAGTTCTAAAAAAGATATATACCAGATGATTTGTTCTCTAGCATGGCAGCACACACTCATATTTATGCATTACAACGAGGCAAATCCTCATTCAAGCAGACAAATCCTCAAGCACTAGAGATGCTATTTGGTTTGCATATATTGACTGGCACCTTGAAATTTCTCAGATTATGAATGTATTGGGATACAAGCCTGAAGGTAAATGTGTTTTGGGAAAACATGTCAAGAGACAGATTTTTAGAATTATAAACAAATTTACTCCTGATGAACAATCTGGAAAAGCCATCTGAAAATAAAGATAAATTTTACAAAGTCAGGCCAATTTACTCAGCCATTTGAAAACGCTGCAGTCAACTTCGTATAGAAGAGAATGTTAGTGTCAGTGAAGGAATTATTCCTTTCACGGGGAAGTTTTCTGCAAAGCAGTATGTCAAGCAGAAACCAAGTCCATGGGGAATCAAAGTCTTCATGTGAAAAGAGTGGAATAGTGCATGAGTTTCTTTTGTATCAAGGTGCTACAACTGAACTAAATACCGCATACTATAAAAAAAAATTTGTTTTAGGTCCTGCTGTTCGTTTAGAATTTTCTGTTCCACTATGAAAAAGTCAAGGTCATAAATTATACTTTGACAACTTCTTTTACCTTATCACTTGTTTCAAGTTCTGAAATCTCAAGGCATCAGTGCAGCAGGTACTGTCCATCAAAAGAGATTTGGAAAGAACTTGCCTTTTTAGATGATAAAACAATAATGAAACAAACCAGAGGTTACTGAGAATAATCACTAGTGCTGATGACATTACCATGTGTAAGTGTTCAGACTATAGGACAGTTGTATTGTGTTCAAAGTTTGGTGGTATAGGCTCAGTGGATGAAGTTGAGTGTTGGGACAAAAAACACAATAAATGGGTGAAAGTAGAAAGACCTGAAATATTGAGAAGATATAATCATGCAATGGATCATGTGGAACTATTTGATCAATTGATAAGCTACTACAGAGTTTTCATCAGATCTCAAAAATGGCCTTTCCGTATGATTTTTCACGCTGTTGACTTTGCCAGCATGCAGAGTTGGTTGGCATACAGATGAGATGCAGACAACCTGTCTATCCCAAAGAAGAAGCAAATGGACCTTCTTTCCTTTCGTATCAGGGCAGCAGATGGATTGATACTGTGCCAGAAGAAAGTGACTGAAAAGAAGAGGGAGTGTCTGTCTGATGAAGGACTGGCTTCAGACATGAGAGTCATACCAAGAAAAAGAGGATAATTATGACCAGCTACAGAGATACAGTTTGATTCCATTGACCATTTGCCTTTGCATGATGTAGGAGCTCCAATTCACTGCAAATTTCCAATTTCTAGAATTCAGTGCAGAAAATGTAAAGTACACTTATGTCTCCAAAAGGACAGATTTTTTTTTACAGTTTCATACAAAACCTTAAAATCAGTGTTTTGATCATTGTTGTTTAAATAATAACTGTAATTTGGAATTATTTTTATTGTTTCTTCTGTTTTAAAGTGAAATAAAGAGTGGCATTCTCGATCCACAGTGTTAACCTCTGTAACGTATGACATGAAGCTCGAGACCTGATGAACACAATTGTGTACATTAAATATCTAGAAAACTAGAGATCATATGAAATTTTTTCTTAGAAAAATGTTGTCAGGAGACTCACCTGAATGTAAAAATGATGTCAGATATTTTTTTAATAAGTTAATAAAAAAATCAGGTCTGAAAGGGTTAAATAATACATCTGCATAATTAGACAAATCAACAATATTAAATTTTTTATTCATATCAATCATAGTAATCTGTTTTTAGTTAGAAGATTCATTAATCCATCTGTCCTCCATATTACTTTCCACCAAAAATTAATTTATCTCCATTGAAATCAACTGGTAATTCTACAATATATTTGGTTATGCCTTTGGGACGAACTCCAGAAACATAATCTTCACTATGATTGACATACTTTAACATTCTTTCTCTAACATATACTTTTCTATCTTTAATATTTTTTTTACAGCCCATGTCTTGTTTTTACATTTAATCTATTCTTCATACTTTCGAATAAATCCTGTGTTTCTGATTCGCTTAATGTATAATAACATTGTGGATTTTCATAAGACTTGATTTCTAGTATAGCTCCAACATATTCTGTTTTCTTCTTTCAGAACATTATCACCTACACCTTCGATTTCTTATTTAACTTGCTGAATTGTACAATAACTGGGTGAGCTTCTCTTCAAATTTTTCATACTCTGTTCTTGGTTTTTTTCACTAATTAAAATGTTTCTTTTAATTGTTCTTTTAGTTTTATATTTCGTTTAGGATTTTTACAACATCTGGATCATATTCTTAAAAGATTTATTATGGACAAAAGAAAATTAATAATATCTTTCTTCTGTGTTCAACTTTTTTATGATCAAAGTTTCCATGTTTAGCATTTGTGTTCATTGTTTTTATATTAAACTTTTTTATTTTTAAGGTTTACATTCAATATTCTTATGTTTATCGTTTTTATGTTTAGGGTTTATGTTCAATGTTTTATGTCTGACATTTACTATCAGCATTTATATATGTTAGATGTTTATGCTTAATGTTTGTATATTTAACACTTAATGTTTAAAAAATTCCTGATCTTTTCTCTGCATTTGCCATTATTAATTTTTCTTGTCATATCTATTGTTACAAAACCAAATTCAACCATAGTTCAACATTTACTAAACAGTTCTTTAAAATCTTCACCAACAAATTCATGATAGATATGATTTAAATTTGTTTCAGCTTGTCTAAAAATATTTAAAAATTGAGTTTGTCCCTAACTAATTGTTTTGCTACTTTTAAAGAATTTTGAAATAAAAAAAACAGTCTATTCCTCTAAGTTTATCTCTAGTTAAATATTCTGTTACGATAACGTCGGTTTCCAAAACTATATCTGAATTATCTTGACAGTCATCTAACAAAATAATTTAATCATTATTTTCAATGAAAATAGTAATTTTTGTATTAATTTTATCTTCCAATTTTTCAAGCATCTTTATAAATACTTGATATTTCGGTTGATCTAAATTTTTAGAGTGAATACTCAAATGATTAACTTTTGCAGTTTCACCATCCTGGACATAATTATCAGTCTATGTCTCATCTACATCTACGTGATTACTGTGCTATTCACAATAAAGTGCCTGGCAGAGGGTTCAATGAACCAACATTAATGTTGTTTTTCCACAATCACTTGGTCTTATTATTGGACATCGAATAGAATCTGGTAAAAATTTACCATGTTTACTTTTTACATTTTTCAGTAATTCTTATTTTTGGTTCCAAGTTTATCATTTATTTTCATTAAATTTTTAATATAATTGAGTAGATTATCTGATCTGAAAAAATATTAACTTTTCCAAAAAAGAAATTTACAAAAATGTTTCACTAGTTTTTTATTCAGTTCCAAATATTACAACGAAAAATTGTAAATTATATAGTAAAGAAAAAATTATACAAATATCTGCTGATTAATTGAGTTTGCAAAATTTGGAAGAAGTAGTATACACATACACGTATATGCACGTTATAGAATATAGATTTATAGCTAGAGTTGTTTTTGAAAGTGATATTAAATTCTTTATAGATAAAGAAGATTGTATTGGTCAAATTTCAGCATTTAATAATCAAATTGTTAAAGCTAATGGTAAAGCAATTGCTAGTAATATTCCTAAAATTATTTGCTTTGAAGCAATAAATATTAATTTTAATCTGCCTGATGGAATGTTTGTTGAACATAATGATCAATATAGAGAAGTTAATATTATTTCTTCATTCAAACTAAATGTTGAATCTAGAGGACCACTAATTAAATGAGAAAAGGAATTTTGAACTAAATATTGTCAATTATTATCATTCTGCTAAATTTGATGTGGCTTATTTGATTACTGTAATTTTTCAAAGTAATTTAGAAAACGATGAGTTAAATGGTTCTTCTTTAATCGATCCTGTTAAACTACAAAATGTTTGTGAAAAATGGAAAAAATGAAGTTTTTCCTCAATAATTATGGAATTTTGATCTCCCGAATAGCTTTCTACAAGCTTTTGATGCTTTAGAGATTTTAAAAGAATAATATAATCAAATAACTTTGGTAATGTAAATTCACTCAATTTTATTCAAAATTATCCCATCTACATAGTAAATATGACTGGAAGAATGTATGTTATAACCACCCAGAAAAGAACAATGAAATTATGTGTATTTTTAAAGAAATTATACCACATGATGCAGTTGCATGTATAATTATGTATAGTAAAAAGACTTTATCTTATGATCCATAACATAGAATTTTAGCTGAAAATTTTTAATTGTGCAAATGAATAAAAATCAGAAAATTTAGGCTCCTCAAAAATTAAAACTGTTGGTCAAAAGTTTTAAATTTTTAAAAAACTAAATTTTCAAATTTTTAAAATTTTCAGTGGTATGAATTTAAATTTCTAATTAAAAAAAATTTGAAAATCTCCATTTTTCTTTGTAAATAAAAGCAGAACGAAACGAGCATGAATGACTTTGCTAATAATCTGTTAAATGAACTTAACAGTCATAGTAATGGTTATGCAGAAGTGTTCACTAAATTAGTACGAGAAACTAAACTTTTACAATATAGAAAAATAATTTATTATTTTTAGATAACAAATATAAAATTACACTTCAATATGGTTATACTGAAATCTTTTTTGAAGATAATAATTAATGAGAAAAAATTGTTGGATTAAAACTTACTAAACGACGTACAAGACAAAATAAGGATTGTTTGATTCAAGTTATTGAATCAGCACAAATTTTAGAAGTTTAATTTCCTAAAATTTAGCTTCTTTAATGTTGAATTTTAACTGAATAAATTTATTCTTTAATGAAATAAAATATTCGTTTGTGGATATATAAACGTTGAGATGGAGGAAACAACGTAACTAAAATCTCGGTTTCATATGAAGAAATTTTTAATGGGAGGATAAAACAAAACTAAGATATTGGTTTCAACTAGAGAAATTTTTAAAAAATATGCTCTCTGCTCCAGAGCTCTCATTCATCGTATGGGTATTAAATATTGTTGTTCCTGAGTCATAATAAATTTAAATATCTGTTAATTCTGAATAATTATATCATCAGACTCAAGCCAAATATAATGCAAGATTCTGCTAGTGTAGTTCTATGGAAAGATAAATTTTCAACAATTGGAGATATCCGTGCTATGTTAACTGAAAATCGGACTTCGTAAATAGCTTTGAAATGCTGGTTGTTCACAATGTAAAGTGCGACGAATGAAAGAAAATTAATTTTAAGCTACTTTGGAATTAGATTAAAACACCACACTATCATCCACCTGTACAAAGCACTGGCTGCATTTACGTAAATGGGAAGGAGAGGCAAAGGTTTCAGAGCAAGAACAAATTTTTAAAATTCAACATTGATAATTGTTATTTAATGGTAATTCAACATACATGAATAGGCAGCAAGCCTGCAAATGGCATACAGACCCATGAGAACAAGACAAAACAAGAGCTAAGCAACAAGAGCAAGAAGAGAAGCTATAAAAGAGAGAGATAATATGGCGTCTTTACGTTATATAGTAGTCTTCAGTTACTAATTTTAAAGTTTATTTGTGTTAATATTTGCTGTAAAAGTAACTTATCAGGTTTTCAATCATCTCAGTATTTCTTTCTGTGTTATTTACTCGAGTGGTCTGTTTTTCATGAGTGTGCTTACATTACTCATTTAAGTCTCACCCCTCTGTAGTGTGTTTATATTTAGCAGTGCACGGTTACAGCTGTAGCGGCTTTAAAGCTAAGTACTGTCAAAGTTGTTTGTGCACTGAATTCGAATATTAAAGTTAGTAGTTTTCAATCTTCATCCAAATATAGCAGTGAGTTTACATTTTGTGGTGTGCGGTTACAGCTGTAGTGTTTCTTAAGTTCTGACGAAGTTGTTTGCACATGTTATGCAGTTATTAAATTTAACAGTTTTCAACGTAGTCTCATACTGTTTGTGGCGAAATAACGGTTTTATAAACTTTTGGAAAAGTTCTCTCGCTGTGTTTTTTAGAGTTTTCTGTGTGTTGAAGCAGTTTAGTAAATTTCGTGTGGTAGTTTTCAGCTGAGGGTTCTCATTGTTTCTGGTGAAATTATTTCAGTAAAATTTTCGTTCACTGTTTTAACTTCATTGAGTGTTCCAGTGGCAGCTTGAATTTTTGGTTTTAACTAATAAATTTTGTTTAGTTTTGTTGGTACTGGTATTAGTTGTGGTTTAGTAGTATTAATAAAAGTTGTTGCTTCCTTAGTAGAGAGATAATTTTGAGACCACTATCGTTAGTTCTATAAATAGTTCTACTGGTGCAATTGAACTTAGGTAATGTAGATGTTTAGTTTTTCAATAAATGTAAAATTTTATCATGAGTGAGAAGTGTGGACTCTTTGTAGGTTTTGGGTAGTGGGTTATGGTGTGGTATTTATTCAAGGTATTTTCATTGGGGAGAACGCAGTGGGGAGACCATTGAGCATTCTAGCGAGATTCTCTCCTGGGAATGCAGACTCTGTAGTAGAAATAAGTTGACAGAGGAGCAGAAGTGTAAGGTCTTGGCCCTTCAGGTGCAGTTAGAATATGCAAAGAAGGAACTACATAGGCTGAGTGGGGTGAAGGATGCTGGGGAGGGAGTGGGAACTGGCAGTTGGGAAGAAGGCAGCTAGGAGGAGAAGGTATTCAGACAGTTATACTATCCATATCTGCAATAGATTTGACCAGCTATCAGAGTTGAGTGAAGAGCAGTCTCTTTAGCTGTTGATGTAGGGAACATGCAGCAGTCCTCAGCAGTTAGGAAGCCTAGGTCGCTTGCAAAGTCAAACAGAAAGAAGAAGGTTCAGCTGCTAGATAGTTCACACAGTAGAGGTGTGGGCCAGCAGTTGCAGGAAGTGATGGGGAGTGAGTACCCGGTCACCAGCATTGTGAAGCCTAGTGCAGGTTTGGCTCAGATGACTGACATCATAGAGGAGATATGTAGGAATTTTACGAAAGACAATCAGGTAGTGATAGTGGGTGGGGCAGGGAATAGCTTTGAGGGACGGGGAATGTGATGTGGATGGTGACCTGGTGAAGACAGCTACTCAAACTGGTGGCACTAATGTGCATTTGGTGCAATTGTTTCAGTGTCATGATTGGCCTCAACTTAATGCAGTTGTTAAGTATGTTAACATGGCGCTGGAGAAGTCACTGATGGCAGAGGGTAGTGGTGCCAGTTGAGTCTATCAGTAGATTGGGTTTCCACTTGGCATTTCCTGCATCTCAATAGGTAGGGAAGGGGAGGTTCGCAAAGCTTACAAGTGACAGTGTAGTGGGTAGTGATAGGATCACTCATGGAAAAATTCCTGTAGCAGTTGCTGTTAGAGCTGCAACTTTTATAGACTGAAGTCAGCTGACAGGTATACCTGCTTAGAGGAAATCCCTCTAACAAAGGAATCTCCTTCAGAGGGCGTCAGGTTTCCAAGTAGAGAAGGAATTAGCACATTTCATCAAAATACAAGAAATATTACAGATAAAATTGGTGAACTGCTTACAGATGTTGACTCTGTCATTTTGCTATATCACAGCACCACTTACATAATCTGACAATTCAGAGGCTTCCTTTACCAGAATACAGATTAGCTTCCTGTTTTCCATGGAGTTCCTTCTGGAGTGGGGGAGCGGCCACATACATAAAAAAACAGTATTCCATTTGTTCCCATAGACATATCATGGCACAGCACTGAACAGCTATTTGAACATTGTGTAGGGGCAGTTGAATTTAGTGAAACTCAACTTCTAATTGTTGTTGTTTATAGGTCCCCTAACTCTGACTTCAGAGCATTTCCGCTCAAGCTAAAGAGGGTTCTTGGTCCACTTTATAGGAAGTACCAAAAATTAGTTATTAGTCGCAACTTCAATATTAATTTTGTTTGTGACTGTGCAAGAAAAAGGATGTTGGTAGAACTACTAAACTCATATGACCTGATGCAGACTGTGTTTTTTCCCAACTAGGGTAGAGGGGAACAGTAGCACAGCCAAAGACAATTTTTTTATTCGTTCTTCATTACTAGATGGGCATTCAGTCATTAAAAGGGTGAATAGCATTTGAGACCATGATGCACAAATTTTAACACTAAAAGGCTTTCGTACTCAAACAAATGTCACATACACTTACAAACTATGTAGGAAATCTAATTCAATGGCAATAGAGTTTTTTAAACCTCATTAAGGAACAAATGTGGCAGGATGTTTATAGTGCCAATAACACAGATGACAAACGTGATGCTTTCCTTAACACATTTCTCATGCTTGTTGAGAGTTGCTCTCCATTACAACATTCTAAATGGCGTACTAGCAGTAAAAGGCAGCCTTGGTGGCTGAGTAGTGACATAACGATATCATGTAGAACATAGGGGGAATTGTATAAAAATGTTTGATGTATTCACAATCAAGCTACAATAGCCTATTACTAACAGTATTGTAAGGTTCTTAAAATGTTATTAGGAAGGCAAAGAGTATGTGGTATGCAAATAGAATAGCTAATTCGCAGGATAAAAAATATTGTTAGTTGTGAAGGAAGCGTAAAAATACTCCTGTTACTGATATATCAGATATATGTACAGTATCTAACAATCATTTTCTGAGCATTTCTGATGAATTAAATAAAAATGTAGTTTCTGTAGGGAATCATATAACTCTCTTGGCAAATGCCTTTCCGAGATTGACATCTGAAATGATCCTCTGTGATACTGACAAGGGGGAGATTGAGTCAATAATTAAATCACTGGAGACTAAGGACTCTCATAGATATGATGGAATGGCTAGCAGAATATTGAAGTACTGTGCTGCACATGTTAGCCCTGTACTTAGCCATATTTGTAATGTTTCCTTTAAGAATGGTCAGTGTCCTGAACGATTAAAGTACTCAGTAGTAAAGCCGCTTCATAAAACGGGATAATGTAGACAACGTTAGACCTATTTCTATACCATCAGTGTACGCTAAAGTTATTGAAAAGGCTGTGTATGTAAGGATAATTGATCATTTTATATCATAGAATTTACTATCAGATGTACAGTTCGACTTCAGAAGTAGTTTAACAACTGAAAATGTTGTATTTTCTTTTCTCTGTGAGGCACTGGATGGATTAAACGAAAGTTTTCGAACGTTAGGCAATTGTTTTTATTTAACTACAGCTGCGTGGGCTAGCCGAGCGGTCTAGGGCACCTTGTCACGATTCATGTGGCTCGCCCTGTCGAAGGTTCGATTCCTCCCTCTGCCATGGGTGTGTGTGTTGTCCTTAGTGTAAGTCAGTTTGAATTAGATTAAGTAATGTGTAAGCCTAGGGACCGATAACCTCAGCAATTAGGTCCCATAGGAACTAACCACAAATTTCCAAACTTAGCTAGGGCATTTGATTGTGTCGATGACAAAATATTGCTCCAGAAGTTGAACCATTATGGAATACAGGGGGTAGCTGAAAATTGGTTCACCTCTCACTTTAACAACAAACAGCAAACGGTCACTATTCACAGTGTTGAGAATGCCTGTGATGTGGGGTAGTGTTGGGGCCACTCCTGTTCTTTATTAATATAAATGATATGCTCCTTAGTATTATGGGTAATTGTAAAATATTTCTGATCTAGCTTGGTAGTAAAGAATGTTGTGTTGGCACAGTTTCAAATAGTGCAGTTCCTGACATAAGTTCATGGCTTGTAGAAAATAAACTAACATTAAATCACAGTAAGAGTCAGTTTTTACAGTTTCTAACACACAATTCAATAACACCCGACGTTTTAATTTCACAGAATGGGCATACGATTAGTTAAACTGAACAGCTCAAATTTCTAGGTGTTCAGATAGATAGTAAACTTCTGTTAAAAGCGCACATTCAGGATCTTGTTCAAAGACTTAATGCTGCCATTTTTACTATTCGAACGATGTCTGAAGTAAGTGATCGTTCGACACGAAAATTATTCTACTTTGCTTATTTTCATTCGCTTGTGTCGTATGGTATTATATCTTGCCATTCTAAAAGGATATTTCTATCTCAGAAACGGGCAGTTCGGCCGATAAGTGGAGTAAGTTTGCGAACCTCTTGTTGACCCTTGGGAATTTTGACATTGGCCTCTCAATATATACATTGTTTACTGTCGTTTCTTGTTAACATCAGCTTATTTCCAAGTATTAACAGCTTTCACACAGTTAATACTCGGCGGAAATCCAATCTGCATTTGGATCCAACTTCCTTAAATCTTGCACAGAAATGTGTGTAGTATACTGCTGCATCCATTTTCAATAAACTATCACAAGAATTCAAAAATCTTTGCAGTAATCCTCGTGCTTTCAAATGGAAACTGAAGAGTTTCCTCATGGGTCACTGCTTCTATTCTGTTGTGGACTTCCTTGAAAAATTAAGCTGATTCTTATTTTTAAATGCGAACATTTTTAGGTTAGGCTTTACCGTGACTGTTACTGACATTAAATGAAACAATAAGTTCACTGTTACCAGTCACCGTTTTATTTATTTCCACGACGCGTTTCGAAGGTTTAAACCTCCATCATCGGGTGGATTTACATTAGTAAGTATTACATTTGTGTGTGTGTTGTGTTACGATTTTTGGAGGAACTTGTGGCACTGCCTAGTAGAGAAACGAGACACTATTTCAGAATATGGTTTAGGATAACTTTTGACGAAAAATTAAACTGATATCTAATGGTAAATATTAAATAAGTAAACTACAGTACCTTCAGTGATCACAGGTTCCTTTTGCTGTCGTAACACATCACATGTATACTGCCACATTTGTAAACAAATATGGCGTCTGGAATCAGGTTGGGTGCAAAGTTCGTATAACAGAAGTGAAGACATACTCGCAAAGTGCAAAGAATATACATCATAACAATATTATTACAGAATAATTGCTTTAAGCATTTGGCGGTGTTTGTTTTGAGGGGTCAAATATATGTGTGTGTACTTCAGGTCGTATATAAATCCAATTCTGACAAGTTAGAACAGCAAACATTCGTACTCGTTTATACAATCAGGTGAAGCCATTTTAACATTTCACCTGATTGTATAAACGAGTACGAATGTTTGCTGTTCTAACTTGTCAGAATTGGATTTATATACGACCTGAAGTACACACACATATATTTGACCCCTCAAAACAAACACCGCCAAATGCTTAAAGCAATTATTCTGTAATAATATTGTTATGATGTATATTCTTTGCACTTTGCGAGTATGTCTTCACTTCTGTTATACGAACTTTGCACCCAGCTGATTCCAGACGCCATATTTGTTTACAAATGTGGCAGTATACATGTGATGTGTTACGACAGCAAAAGGAACCTGTGATCACTGAAGGTACTGTAGTTTACTTATTTAATATTTACCATTAGATATCAGTTTAATTTTTCGTCAAAAGTTATCCTAAACCATATTCTGAAATAGTGTCTCGTTTCTCTACTAGGCAGTGCCACAAGTTCCTCCAAAAATCGTAACACAACACACACACAAATGTAATACTTACTAATGTAAATCCACCCGATGATGGAGGTTAAAACCTTCGAAACGCGTCGTGGAAATAAATAAAACGGTGACTGGTAACAGCGAACTTATTGTTTCATTTAATGATTCTTATTTTATATTGTTGAATGCGTTTACTTAAACTTGTAACTTGACTTTTTGGTTTCATAAACATTTTATTTTGTCTGTTATTACTTTTATGTTGTAATGTAATTTCATTTACAAATACGTTCCATGACCTTGGAGATTTGCTCCTCAATTTGATCCTACGGAACTAGACGTGTAAATAAAAAAAATAATAAAATCTTTATACGTCACTGAGAAATCTAAAGTTTAATACACTACTTGTGATAAATATTCTGTGATTACTTTTACCACTAATTAGAGGCGTCACACACTGAAGACCGAAAGAAAGTTTAGCGCTATATCAGGGTGGCAGACTCGATTCGAATATCGCTATGCAATTCGACAGTAACTCTTCAGCACGAGAACCTTATTGTTAGCAAAAACGCAGCTGATGCTCTTTGCGATAAATACTTCAGTCTCATCGAACACGAAATGTAACGGATTTACAGCGCTGATGAAACTGGGCTGTACTGAAAGCGAGTACCCACGGAAACTTTAGCCCCTCGGACTTAAAGCGTATGCTAATTTTCGATCATCCGCGTTCTTCGGTTGTCTGTGCAGCCTCTGGCCCGCATTAACCCGGATAAGAGGTAGCTCGCTGTAATCTAATTAATTCGTGGTGACTATAGATAATTTTTATCAGATCAAAATAACATGCCGTGTTCGGAGCTGAACGATGACAGATGTGGGATGCGGTATCGTGCCGGCGTCGCATGGGACCGGCGATAGCGCGATAAGGGCAGTATTAGCGCGAGATTAGCCCAGGGCCAGACAGTGCCGCTCGCTGCCGAACCGATAGCTGCGGCCCAGTTGTCGCGCCACAGAGGGAAGCCGTGTTCCGAGGGTGCGGTGCGTCAACCAGCGGACGTCGCCTTCCGACCAAGCGTTCCCCTCTGTTCTGCCGCAGATCACGATTCGAGGTTCGTATGCCGTGGCTTCGCCAGCGCTGCGCGGCAAGCGACAGCCTGGGTTGGACAACGACACCCTTGCTTGGCGAATAGACATGCGTTTGCAAGAGCGACGTGGACCTGCACTGCTAAATTCAACAGCCCGTCGACATTCTACACGCCTATATCTGACTCTACAGACTGGACCAAAATTCACGCCCTCTGATGTCACAGCTCGATCCCCTGCAGACATTACAAAAAATGTCTGTAACAAAATCAGGTGTTGTGGAATTTTCAGTAGAAAATACGCGTCAACTAAAGGTTGTCTGGCAACACTGGAATCGCATGTGCGACAGTTATCTTCATTAAATTTTTCATTTTTGTGGCCATATTCTCCGTAGGTGTTTTACAATTCTTGAGGGTATTTTTGTTCTGTCGTTGCAACTACAAAAATGCGTGCTTTTTTTTCACCAGACGGGTTTCGCATTATTGAGGTAAAGCATCATCAGTGGTCTGCCATTGAGTTATTTACATTTTGATTTGCTTTAAGATCGAAAAACAGTTCGTTAACAAGATGTTGGTGAGTACTTACGGCTTACATCGGGAAATGCCGTCCACTAGCATACCGTTTATGTTTTTCTTCTTCAGACACTGATAGTTGTACGATGTGCTGGCAGACGGCATTTCTCGATGTAAGCGAGAGATCAAGCGAAAATCACCGTAAGTACAAACCAACATATTGTTAACGAACTATTTCTCGATCTTAAAGCAAATCAAAATGTAAATAGCTTAATTACAGACCACTGATGATGCTTTACTTCAATAAAGCGAAACACTTCTAGTGAAAAACAAAATACGCATGTTTATTAGTTGCAACGACAGAATCCTCAAGAATCTTCATCATTAAATATCTAAAAGCTGTGCTGCCTAGCTGATAAGCTAAAATGAGGGCAGGGGGGGGGGGGGAGTGTTTTGCGCTGGAATACTCGAATTCGCGAGTTCGATACACGGTGTACGCGCAACGTCTTTTTAACTTCCTAAGTTTAGACTACACGATATGGTATCTGGCTTCTTAATCACAGCAAGTCTTACACAAAAGACGTGCAATTATTTAGTGCTAACACATCTACATCTACATGGATAAACTGCAAATCACATTTAGGTGCCTGGCAGAGGTTTCATCGAACCACCTTCACAATTCTCTATTATTCCAATCTCGTATAGCTCGCCGAAAGAAAGAACACCTATATCTTTCCGTACGAGCTCTGATTTCCCTTATTTTATCGTGGTGATTGTTCGGTGTCAACGAAATACTTTCGCATTCGGAGGAGAAAGTTGGTGGTTGGAATTTCATGAGAAGATTCCGTCACAATGAAAAACGCCTTTCTTTCAATGATGTCCAGCCCAATTCCTGTACCATTTCTGTGACACTCTCTCCCATATTTCGCGATAGTACAAAACGTGCTGTCTTTCTTTGAACTTTTTGGATGTACTCCGTCACTCCTATCTGCTAAGGATCCCACACCGTGCAGCAGTATTCTAAAAGAGGACGGACAAGCGTAGTGTAGGCAGTCTCCTTAGTAGGTCTGTTACATTTTCTAAGTGTCCTTCCAATAAAAGGCAGTCTTTGGTTAGCCTTCCCCACAACATTTTCTATGTGTTCCTTCCAATTTAAGTTGTTCGTAATTGTAATACCTCGGTATTTAGTTGAATTTACGGCTTTTAGATTAGACTGATTTATCGTGTAACTCATGTGGATGACCTCACACTTTTCGGTATTTAGGGTCAACTGCCACTTTTCGCACCATTCAAATATCTTTTCTACACCGTTTTGCAATTTGTTTTGATCTTCTCATGACTTTATTAGTCGATAAAGGACAGCGACATCTTCAAACGACCGAAGAAGGCTGCTCAGATTGTCTCCCAAATCGTTTATATAGATAAGGAACAGCAAAGGGCCTATAACACTACCTTGGGGAACGCCAGAAATCACTTCTGTTTTACTCCATGACTTTTGGTCAATTAACTACGAACTGTGACCTCTCAGACAGGAAATCACAAATACAGTCACATAACTGAGACGATATTCCATAAGCACGCAATTTCACTACGAGCCGCTTGTGTGGTACAGTGTCAAAAGCCTTCCGGAAATCCAGAAATACGGAATCGACCTGATATCCCTTGTCAATAGCACTCAACACTTCATATGAATAACGAGCTAGTTGTGTTTCACAGAAACGATGTTTTCTAAACCCATGCTGACTGTGTGTCAATACACCGTTTTCTTCGAGGTAATTCAGAAATGAGAATACACTAAAGAGTCAGCGAAACATGATCCAGCGAAACGCTAAATGTTAGGGATCGCTGGGAGATAGATTTAATCATCTATTCTGAGGCCCACGTATGAAGACATGCGCGGTAAAACGGGCTAACCCTCAAATGTAAAAACTTAGAGATAAGTTGCTGGGTACGGGTACCATCAAAAGTTTTATAGTTCCCGTACCCAGCAACAGATGGCAACACTTATCTCTAAGTTTTTACATTTGAGGGTTAGCCCGTTTTTCCGCGCATGTCTTGATATGTTCTGTGAAAGACATGCTGTGACTGAATGAGTATTTAAAATATTATGACAGGCCGCTCTTTCTAAATGTAGTGCGCTTTCACACCTTGAGAGTGATCAGTTTTGTATCTACAGCGTGACATGGTGATTCTTATTAACGTCTAAAACCCCCCAAAGTGACGTAGACACGTTCGAATAAGTAACTTAACATCAGACACATAAGGCTGTCGGGAAATTCCCCGAAAGTGCATCGTATATTGCACGAAGGAAAAAAAGAGCAGCCTTGTGCAGCGATGTGCAGCGCGGCCCCCTGCCGGGGAGGGTAGGGTCGATAAAACCAACCGCTGCACCTGCGGCGAGTTACATCACCTGATGACGTCACGTGATCAACATCTGTCGTTCACTTCTGTGGTATTTACCGACGTCTGCTGCCCCACGTGTGCTATGAGAGTTATTTCAAAAGTCCTGCACATTGTGCGTGAGCGACCGTTACGGTGGCGTGATCAAGTTGATATTCCCGTCGGTTGTGAGCCAGACTTCAGACGTTAATCACCTAAAACTTCCCCGCAAATACTGCGCAAATGGAGGGTGCTGTTGCTGTGCAGTTTGCACGAAATGGGCTGGTTGCGAGGGGCTCGTATTATTAGCCAATCAACAGACTGTAATAATACTTAGGAAGTGCATTTTATGAGCAAACTTACAATTTTTTTTTAATGGAACAATGCCTATTGACGCTAACAGACTAAATGTAGGGTAAATCAGAATGTCAGTGGTGTTTGTTGCGGGAGTGTAGTGCGAGTCGTTTACGAGGCTTCTTATTTTGAAAATTTCCCACACCGACACTTGTACAATACCTGTGGTAGAACACACTAAAGAACAACCCAAGTGCATACACACGTTATGTGGATTCTGCCCGGTAAGGAGACTAGTGAACATCACAGATTGTATTCAAAATGACCACCGGCAACTGCAACACACGCTTACAGTCTTGTATGGAACGACTGTTGCACACGTGCTAACATTTCAACGGAGATGTCCGAACTGGCTGCCGTAATACGTCGTCGCATACCATAGGGTTCGTTTATGTCCTTGTCAAGAGCATCTTTCAGCTTTACCGACAGGCCAAGGTACAGGTCCCCTGCGTCCAGTCCAAGGATCTGCAAACAATTCGTGAAGACATGCTGCAGTACATCGTGCACTATGGACTGCACAGCCATACTATTGGTACCGCAGGTTCTTCCTAGTCTGCAGAGGAACATCTTGTAGCATCCGTGGAAGATGGTATGTTGGGAGGCTGCTATACTTGTCCGTGTTCATAATGCCGTCTATGAAAAACGGGCCTATGAGCTGATGGTTCACTATCCCACACCATATGTTTACCCTCCATGGACGCTGACGTTAAACCTAACAAAAAGCGAACGGGGATTGCCAAAAGGCCAACAACGCATGTTTCGGTGGTTTACCTTACCATGGTTGGTAAATGTGGCTTCATCACTGAACAACACACATGACACGTCTGGAGTAAGCTGTCTTAATGCACATGTACAGAAGTTAACACGTTTCTCATAATCGTTTCCATGCAGCTCTAGATGGAGAGAGATCGGGATGGAACCTATGTCGTTGGAGATTGTACAGGACATTTGCCTGACTCATGCCACTTTCTCGTGAGACTGCGCAAGAGTTAACGTGCGAATCAACTGCAACTGTAGCAAGAACACAAATTTCCCCCTTCTGTCGTCACTTGTTTCCTTTTGTTACGTTGTCTAGGTGTTACACTACCACTTTCACGTAACTGATTGAAGAGATTGCTAAGTAATTGCCGAGATGGTTGACGTCTATATTCCTGCATACATCGTACAACAGCGAACTGCATTCTTCCTACACGCTCCTTACACCATCAGCATGTACGGTTTTTCGGTGTTGGTAAATCCCATCGTCCACTCACGACCCACCACTTGAAGTGTCGCACGCTAAATGACAAGGAAGCCCCAGTGCACTCAAGAAAAGGCACACGCACACTGTAAGCAAACATAACAACATCGTACCTAGCAACGACGCAGGTTGAATGGCACAAACAAGAGCGGGTGTGGTAACTCTTCAAAATACGATATCTCGTAAACGACTCGCACTAGACTCCTGCAACAAACACCACTCATATTCGACCTTGAACAATTTTTTCTCTATTACTATTCCTTTTCGTACTGTGCTGCCAATATTTCCCTACGTTCGGCCGATCTCATGCTTTGCTTCCAGGATACAGCAACGTTCGCATGTATTTATCCTCTTACGCATGCGCAGTTAGAATCTTGTGGAATGCAAGTACGAAGTTAGTACGTCGAACGTCTGATTCTCTTGACCACGAGTGACTGTACACATTGCCGCTGTCACGATGCATTGCCAAAACAGGTTGAACACACCGTGACACAGGTGTGTGTGATTCGTCTGAAGGTTGCTGCATTATGCTGCGTTCACAGTGGCACCGAGAGCGGTCGTCAGACACTGTCGCCAGAGGTCGCCCGATAACATCGGCCGACAGCGTGGCCGTAGAGCGTCCGATCCCCTTCGTCAGCTTTTGGCAGGGTCAAGGAGGGTAGGTTAGGTTAGAATCTATTCTATGTATGAAGTAGGTTAGATTTTAACCTCTTATGGTGGGGTTGATACCACGACGCCTCTGTGCTTGGATACGAGTGCTGCATAGCTGCTTCTGCTATTAAAGAGACACCGAACGCATGTGAATTAGCTTTCCTGTTTCGTAAAGAACGTGGAGAGTACTGTACACTTTGGCCTCAGTTATCAGAATAACCAGGGAAGGTTTACAAATATATGAGATGACAGGAGAAACGTTCTGTAACAATACTCGAGACAATTCGTGGTGACCTTGAAAAGAAAGTTATAAACACTCTGTTTCGCTCTATTTATTTAAAGTTGTGCAGTCGTACGTCAGTTAACCTTCGATGACTGTCATTTAGCACACGAGTGAAAGACAAGCGTAAAGTGTAGTATAAGATACTCTGAAACACAAATGCACTTGAAAGTGGAAATACAGGGTGGCGCACGAAATGTGTTACCATTTTGTTTTTGAATATAAAATTTATTGTCAATACAATCTGAAAGGAACATATACTACAATGAAGAGCCGTCCATTTAGATTTGTTCTAACTCAGCACATGCTGAATATGTCCACCATTTCGTTTCCTAACTTCCTTCAAACGAACACTGAAATTAGTGATTACCCTACGGCACATGTCTTCCGTAATCTCACTGCAAGGTTGAAGAATAAGTCTTGTGAGCTCCATTAAATCACGTAGACGTTTCGGGAAAATTTGTTCCTTTAGGTACCCACAAAGAAAAAAGTCACATGGATTGAGGTCTGGGCTATTGGGGGGCCAATTTTGTCCGTAATTGAAGCGACCTGGAAACCTGAGTGAAATGATCCGCATGTCGAAATGCTCGTGTAAAACCTGCAACACAGTGTTTGCCGTATGTGGCCTTGCTCCATCTTGCATGAACCTCTGCGTGTTGAAGGGCAAGGCAGTAGCAAGAAGTTGTGGAATGAAGCTATTGCGAAGCATGCTCAAATAACGCTCGCTGTTCACAGTTTCTTCAAAGAAAAAGGGCCCAATAAGTCCGTGACTGAAAATTGCTACCCACGCTGTAATCCTCGGAGCATAATGTTGTCGTTCATGAAGCACTTGTGGGTTTTCAGTGGCCCAAAAGCGTACATTTTGTTTGTTAACTACACCGTGTAAATGAAAATGCACCTCGTCTGAAAACCAAACGTTGCTGATAAGAATGCGTTGAACGGAGCGTCTGGATATTCCCAGTTGCACGGCTGCCTTTCTACACGATTTCCCGGGACTTCTCTGTACAGCAACTCGTACCGCTTCAATATTCTCCGGCGAACAAACAGGCTTAGGCCGAGGTCGCTTCGCTTCCAATACTGTTCCTTCCTGTACAAATTTATCGTACAACCTGTGGATGGTCTTCTTACAAGGGACCCATCGTGTGTTAAACTGTTGTCGAAAACGCCTGTCAGTCACAACAAGGCTTTTCGTTTCATGAAAAAGTAACACAACTGCCGATCGTTGCTGTGTCGTCAGTCTTCCATTGTCAGCCATTGCTGCTTACTAGTCTCCTAGCGGCAGTATCGTGAATCACACGTCATTTCGTAACTCATTTGTTTTTCCAAGCTCTGCTGGCACTGCTGTAGAGATCCCAGCGGGTTATCTAATGTGCGTCGTAAATTGTGAAAGAAACAATTGGTAACACATTTCGTGCGCTACGCTGTGCATACCGTACACCACATTTGCAAACCACTTCACATTACCAGAGTCAGTACCCTATTGGCATAAAACACCAGTAAGCTGTAACAATAATTTGTACACAACTAATGACAATCTATCGCAAAAAGATCCCATTACAGTAGCTTTAAACACATAAGATACTCCACGCTTTTACTTGAACAAATTATCTTTTTAGCTTGTAATCTATGCCTAAAATCTCGAATAAAGAGTTCGCGTATTTGAGGTTTCGAATCAACCTAATTGCAGTCCATTGGTCACAAACTATATACCGATTATGATATTTTCATCCTCAGGAAGCCACAAAGTCACTCTTTTCTGGACTAAACTTGTCGGTTTTCACGCTCCATATTTCGTGTGCGAGAACGTCGGTCGGGTTGACCGAAGAAAACAAACTGATCTGCATTTCACCGACTGTCGTCCAAAGTGTGTACGTTCGGGAGATAAGACCCGCCAGTGTGACCGCACGCGTGGTGGCGTACTGCTTTGAAAAGATCTGCCGTCTCCGGCCGATGTCGGTCGTCGGTGGAATGCACCGGTATCGGAACCACTGTGAGCGCAGCCCCACTCTGCGTTTCGTGTTGCACGTCTCATGTGATTGCATACTTTGCAGGAGGCGGCATGACGTCACCCACGTCGGCGGACGGGAAGGTGCGCTCGATTCTTCTGCGGGCGGTGTCCGCCGGGGAGATCAAGCTGCACCCGTCCCTGGCCGAGCAGCAGCAGCAGCAGCAGCAGCAGCAGCCGGCGACAGCGGCAAAGACAGCGGCGCTGTCGCCCGTGCAGCTGCGCAAGCAGCACCGCCTGGCCAGAGCCAACACGTTCGTCGCGGCGAGGACCACGCGTGAGCCAGAGCCGGGGTGAGTCTCCTACGTCTGCATCCGTACTCCAGAAGGCAACTAACTGGCTGTGTCCGAGGTTCTGTAGGCACAGCCTCATCAGCGTCTATGTCTACACACATTCTCTGCAAGTGCATCTTAGACAGTTCTTAGCACGTGTACTGGCTCTATGGGAATGAGAAATATTTATTTATGACTGACATGACATGCTTAAACAAACTGTTACTCGTATTTTGTTTGCAAAAGAATGTGACTAAAGGAATGTGAAAAAGCAGTATCAATATTGCAGGATAATCCGTGGTTTTAGAACAGTGAAAGAATAGAAATAGATTTTCAGAATTATACTACTTTTGCTCGGATCTTCATATGAGGAAGACGTGGATGGAGACGTATGTATCTAGTACCACTCTTCTGGCAAATATATCTACATCTACACCCATACTCCGCAAGCCACCTGACGGTGTGTGGCGGAGGATACCCTGAGTACCTCTATCGGTTCTCCCTTCTATTCCAGTCTCGTATTGTTCGTGGAAAGAAGGATTGTCGGTATGCTTCTGTGTGGGCTCTAATCTCTCTGATTTTATCCTCATGGTCTGTTCGCGAGATATACGTAGGAGGAAGCAATATACTGCTTGACTCTTCGGTGAAGGTATGTTCTCAAAACTTCAACAAAAGCCCGTACCGAGCTACTGAGCGTCTCTGTAGCAGAGTCTTCTACTGGAGTTTATCTATCATCTGCGTAACGCTTTCGCGATTACTAAATGACCCTGTAACGAAGCGCGCTGCTCTCCGTTGGATCTTCTCTATCTCTTCTATCAACCCTATCTGGTACGGATCCCACACTGGTGAGCAGTATTCAAGCAGTGGGCGAACAAGCGTACTGTAACCTACTTCCTTTGTTTTCGGATTGCATTTCCTTAGGATTCTTCCAATGAATCTCACTCTGGCATCTGCTTTACCGACGATCAACTTTATATGATCATTCCATTTTAAATCACTCCTAGTGCGTACTCCCAGATAATTTATGGAATTAACTGCTTCCAGTTGCTGACCTGCTATTTTGTCGCTAAATGATAAGGGATCTATCTTTCTATGTATTCGCAGCACATTGCACTTGTCTACATTGAGATTCAATTGCCATTCCCTGCACCATGCGTCAATTCGCTGCAGATCCTCCTGCATTTCAGTACAATTTTCCATTGATACAACCTCTCGATACACTACAGCATCATCTGCAAAAAGCCTCAGTGAACTTCCGATGTCATCCACCAGGTCATTTATGTATATTGTGAATAGCAACGGTCCTATGACTCTCCCCTGCGGCACACCTGAAATCACTCTTACTTCGGAAGACTTCTCTCCATTGAGAATGACATGCTGCGTTCTGTTATCTAGGAACTCCTCAATCGAATCACACAATTGGTCTGATAGTCCATATGCTCTTACTTTGTTCATTAAACGACTGTGGGGAACTGTATCGAACGCCTTGCGGAAGTCAAGAAACACGGCATCTACCTGTGAACCCGTGTCAATGGCCCTCTGAGTCTCGTGGACGAATAGCGCGAGCTGGGTTTCACACGACTGTCTTTTTCGAAACCCATGCTGATTCCTACAGAGTAGATTTCTAGTTATTTATAACGAAAACATTTATTTTGGTAGCGGTAGCATCCCTACTGTGTGTGAAAATTTAGTTGTACGTTTTTCAGAGATTAATAACGTGCAGAACAGCGCGAGCTGTAATTTGTATCGTTGGCTGTCATTTGCAAGACAGCAGATTGTTGTTCAAATTAATCCAATATTAAGTGGTGTAAAGAAAAGTGGAGAGGGTTCACAACTAATTCTTGCGTAAACATACTGAAGTAAAGTTAATTTCATTCTCTTTGCAAAGAGTCGTATCAATATTAACCATTCTCGTGGTTGCCATTTCACGGCTATCTTTTATTTGAGTCACGAGATTTTCATTATTAAAAAAATTATCAGGTTAAAATTAATAATAAGTCTGCCATGTAAAAGGTGTTTCTCCACGCCAACCCACAAAAGTATAAAATATTATTCGAATGACAAGATATTTAATTCCAAGCCTGAGATTTTAGGTATATACCGACATTCCAAGGAGGTTTATTTATCGGGCACTTGAATATAGAAAGACTTAACAATATCAAAAGTAATAATACTCACCCGTGAAAAGTAGTTGCACTGAATATGTTGTGTGTAGCCTTATGTGACCAGACGAGGTATTATTAACAGCACAAGTATACACACATTCACATACAACACATTCACATACAACACAGAAACACACAGAAGTTCATTACACACGGTGCTACAAGGGACGTTCGGAAATGATTTACAGTAGTAGTTTTATGTACCTTATTTACCGATGAACATGAGTTAACGTACGTGGAACGTATTAGTACACTGCTACCGCCTTCCTCGCAACGTTTTGATTGCGTCATGGAACCAATGTTTGAGCGTACTACGACACCGCACATCGACAACTGCCTGTATTTCTTCGTCGTTGTCGAACCTCTTACCTCCCAGACTGTCCTTCATGTTACCGAATAAAGCGTGATCAGACAGAGCGAAAAACTGGTGAATATGGTAACTGTGGCACAACAATGAACTTCAGTGATTTCAACTTCGTTCTCGCGGCATTGGTGATGTGGGGCTAGCTGGGCATTGTCATTCTGTATGAGCGCTACTTCCGACCACTTTCTCTGTCGCCTCTGCTGAATCCTGTGCCTAAGTTGTGTAAGGGTGTGTACCCGCCTGTTGACACAACCTCAGTGTTCCCTGGAGGCACGATGTTGACAGACGACCTGTAATGATATTCTTGTGTGCAGTTTGCCTTCCACTAGTGAACCCAGTGTCATATACTGACGATGTAACGAGTTGGACATTGTTAAGCTTAAGCAGATACGTGAAATGGGTACGCTGAAGACCTCTATGAGGGGAAAGATTTGTGTGATGTGGTAGAAGTAGAAACACGAGTCGATTTAGATGTGGGATCCAGTATTCGAATCAGAATTTAAAAGAGTTTTGGAGGACTTAAGATCAAATAAGGCAGAAGGGATAGATAACATCCCATCAGAATTCCTAAAATCATTGAGGAATTGGCAACAAAACGACTATTCACGTTGGTGTGTAGAATGTATGAGTCTAGCGACATACCATCTGACTTTCGGAAAAACATCATCGATACAATTGCGAAGACTGCAAGAGCTGACAAGTGCTACAATTATCGCACAATGAGCTTAACAGCTCATGCATTCAAGTTGCTCACAAGAATAATACACAGGAGAATGGAAAAGAAAATTGAGGATGCGCTAGATGACGATCAGTTTGGATTCAGTAAAGGTAAAGGTACCAAAGAGGCAATTCTGACGTTGCGGTTAATAATGGAAGCAAGAGTAAAGAAAAATCAAGACATGTTCATAGGATTTGTCTGCCTGGAAAAGCTTTCGACAATGTAAAATGGTGCAAGATGTTCGAAATTCTGAGGAAAACAGGGGTAAGTTTTAGGGAGAGACGGGTAATATACAATATGTACTAGAGGCAAGAGGGAGTAATAAGAGTGGAGGACCAAGAATGAAGTGCTCGGATTAAAAAGCGTGTAAGACACAGATATAGTCTTTCGCAACTATTGTTCAATCTGCACATCGAAAAGGTCCGCAGCTCGTGGTCGTGCGGTAGCGTTCTCGCTTCCCACGCCCGGGTTCCCGGGTTCGATTCCCGGCGGGGTCAGGGATTTTCTCTGCCTCGTGATGACTGGGTGTTGTGTGATCTCCTTAGGTTAGTTAGGTTTAAGTAGTTCTAAGTTCTAGGGGACTGATGACCATAGATGTTAAGTCCCATAGTGCTCAGAGCCATTGCACATCGAAAACGCAATGACGGAAGTAAAAGAAAGATTCAGGAGTGGAGTTAAAATTCAGGGTGAAAGGATATCAGTGATACGATTCGCTGATGACATTACTATACTGAGTGAAAGTGAAGAAGAGTTACATGATCTGCTGAATGGAATGAATAGTCTAATGAGTACAGAATATGGACTGAGCGTAAATCGAAGAAAGACGCAAGTTGTGAGAAGTAGCAGGAATGAGAACAGCGAGAAACTTAACATCAGGGTTGACGGTCATGAAGTTAATACATTCTGCTACCTAGGTAACAACATATCCGATGACGGACGGAGCTAGGACGACATCAAAAGCAGACTAGCACTGGCAAAAAGGGCATTCCTGGCCAAGAGAAGTCTACTAGTATCAAACATAGGCCTTTATTTCAGGAACAAATTTCCGAGAATGTACGCTTGGAGCACTGCATTGTGTGATAATGAAACATGGCCTATGGGAAAACCGGGACAGAAGAGAATCGAAGCATTTGAGATGTGGTGCTACCGACGAATGTTGAAAATTAGGTGGACTGATAAGGCAACGAATGATGGGGTTCTGCGCAGAATCGGGGAGGAGGGGAAAGGAATATGTGGGAAACACTGACAAGGAGAAGGGACAGGATGATACGACATCTGTTAAGACGTCTGGGTCCATGGTACCAGAAGGAGCTGTAGAGGGCAAAAACTGTAGAGGAAGGCAGAGATTGGAATACATCCAGCAAATAATTGAGGACGTAGGTTGCAAGTGCTACTCTGAGATGAAGAGGTTGGCGCAGGAGAGGCATTCGTGGCGGGAAGTATCAGACCGGTTAGAAGAAAGCTTAAGGCTGCTGGAAGCTAGCAAGGTCACTCCAAGACAGGAAACCAGACAGGCACACAATACAGGAACCAGGCAAAAGAGGTAGTGTTTAGGTTACCGGAGGTCAACGGTAACGCTAGAGCCCTGCGACTTCCAGACGCTCGGGACGCTTGTTCCAGGGGAGAAGTTTCACTTCAGAGAATTGACAGCCACCGCTTATATGCTGTTGTAAGGCGTCAAAGTAGAAGATGGTCACAGAAAGGCACGTCTTAGCAGACGCAGCATGTTTGATAATTGCTTCTGAGAACTGAAGCGTCAGTAGGTTTACACTGCTTAGAGTGCTACGACAGCGGTCTCTATTCACTAAAGGCCTCTGGGTGGGGCCAAGTGACGTAAAACACTGTTGTTGCTGGCCGTAAGAGGTAGGGCAGTGAATGCTGTCGCTACCAAACTTGGAGTCTTTCACTGTAAGATCTCTACCTACCGAGTAGGAGGAGAAGAGGAGGAATCTGAATGTGATTAGCCAGACGCGCCTTAGAGGTGAAGAATCACTCGAAGATTGACTGCGGTGTGTTAGTGAGACAGGGAGAAATACTGCTCCACCACAAACCACAAAAAGGTTTTGCATTCAGACACAGTCCTCAGTCAGATCGTTCGGGCACCAACACCATTTTGCTCCTTGCCAGCCTCAGTAAGCTCCAAAAAATCTATTTTTCTCACTTGGCGTGCTGCTCCCAAAGCCTGCACTTAAAATGCTGGTGGTGTTCGCTACTTTAGTTGGCCCTCACCCTACGGATTCAAACACTGATTTCTGCCGCGCAAACAGTTGCCTCCTTTACTTTTTCTAATGTTTGCAAGAAGTGTAGTAGTTCAGTACCCTTGAGTCTCCTATCGAGTCTCAATCCTCACCTTTCCTACGTGCTTTGTGACGATATTTGTCACTGATCATGTAACGCTACTGCGGAATGTATAATGCTAAATACGACCTTAAACTGCAGTAAGCGTTACCCTCTCGGAGGAATTTCGCTGTTTGACCGTGCTTTAACCTAACGGATAGAGGGACTCGAACATGAATTTCTTCAGGGTGGCAATTAGTAGAAAGCAGAAAGACTATAATTTAGAAAATAATGAAAGTAGAGAATATTTACGTAAATGAAACAAAAACGGTCGCCAGCCTAGTTAGGCATAATAATGTGCAAACATTATTCTCAATGGATTTGTGTATTCTCTTGCAAAAGTAACTTTCATAAATTCTTTCTTAGTAACGTGCAGTGAACACCTACAACAACCAGGCGAACTACACTGTGAGTAGCAGTAGATATCAACAGCATAGGTTATCAATCACAGAAATGTAGAAGAGACTTTACCCATGTTAACTACAATCAACACTTCAACGTTTAACTAATTCAGCACAAAAATTGTTCCCAAAGACAACACAAGACTAAGTGGCACCTAACAAGATTTCAAGTTTGACTAACAAACATATACACACTACAAATGTAATAATATGACACAGAAATAACACATTTCATATTCATTCCACAGTGGTAATGTTTCAGACTCTTGAGCAAGAAAACTAGAGTCAAATTAAATTTCTCCTGCTATTAAAGATTAAAGTGGGGGCCCGTAAACTGTTCCTTTCTTTATCATTAACTATGCACATCTTACAGAAGTACTTTTCATTACAATATTACTGATTTCCAATCCCACTTGATGTTAGTGCTTTATAACCATTTGCACTGACAATTTACTCAATTAACTTCAAGGTGATTTCAAGTTAGGGTTAAATTTCAGATTGGATCAAAATTGCCTTATAACACCACTTGTGGAGCAAGTGATTTTAACTAACCACAATTATGTTCATTAGTACTAAAACTTTGGCATTTTCAAAGTAAAAGCAGTTCATAGCAAATTAAAGCTTTTCATAAGTTTAATATTGTGTGCCTCTTTTATTACTTGTGAAGCAAGTAGTTTTAACTAACAACATTTATGCTCTTTTGCACTGAAACTTAGGCACATTTCAATTAAGGCAAATTCTTAGTTCAGCACAAACAGGATTCTCGGTCTTTAGCACTTTTAGGATAGGACACTGCTTGGTACCATGAAAAGAACAATTTCAAAGGTCAAACACTTGAATTATTATTGCAAAAACACACACAAGCACACTGGTTCATACTGGTATACATATCTGTTTTCCAAAGTAGTTGAAGCAGTGGCGCAATAGCGGTGGCAAGCACTTGGCCGCTATCTGGTCTCTTCTCTGGCGGTTTAATGCTCTATTTCAATTCCTCTTGGCGGCGAGTTGAGCATTTTTAGAGCAATTCCAAATACAAGAGCACCATTTTACAGCCGGAACCACATCCGAGGCCATTCCATCATACACCTGCCGTGTTGACTGACTGCCTAGCGTGCTCTCTCTCTGTCTCTCTCTCTCTCTCTCTCTCTCTCTCTCTCTCTCTCTCTTGCTGCCCAGGTTGACCGCCATTTCCACCTTTTCTTGCGCTCCAAGCCCCTTCCGTAATGGAGGGGGTTCCCTTCGCCTTTTAAGTTACATCATATAATTTCCCTAAGTATGAACCAGTTTTTTACACACAATTTTGTTTTAACAAAAAGGCATATTTAATAAAATTTTATTATTGAAGCACACTGTTAAGTTAAACAAAAATATACATCATACATTTCCATTTCCCTCCAACAATTCAAAGGACTTAACTCGTAAAGAATAAACACTTCATAGATACATACACTTAATTACACTGTACCAGTTGCTCACAATCGATAATGGTGCTACAATCCATACAGTGAACCTGCCTTCACTGTAAGTTTGTCTTTCTGCATTTGCTTCTAACCGCTCGGCAATTTCACACTGACCCGTAACCTCCTGTCTTCCTTCTATCCTGTGTTAGGAAACGACACCAGCAATCCAGTTGTAAACAGACTCCTGTGCCGGACCTTCTTGACCACACACCACAGTTAAAAGTTTATGAATATCTATTGTTTTGACTCCTTCCTTCCACAAATACCATGTGGTCCATCTTTGTCTATGATAGTTGCCTTCGATCTTGTCCGTAGTTTTCTCTACTTAACAATAAACAAGCGCTGTTCTTTCGCCATACACAGAATCCCCAGCTGCCATCTAGCATCTGCGTGGCATACCAGTCAGTTTTCATCCTCCTACAAAAGGAACTTCCAGTAGTTTGAGTGGTATTTGTAAAACAATGCAATCGTAAATCATTTCTGAAAGTCGTGTGTACCTGTTAAGGTCTCTTCCTGGAACAGTCGCATATGGAACGTGGGAAAAATAACTGCTTGGGTGTCTGTCTGTGCCCTGAAATTAGTGCAGTCTCGTGTCTGTGGGCCGTATGGGTCTGCAAAAGATTTGTAGATTCCTCAGTTTCTACTGTTCCTTGAAACTTATTAAGTTGGCTTTCAGTGGAGAATTGGTGCCTAAAAGCCTGCCAATCCAAGATTTTCAGGATTTCCTTGACGCTGCCCCGTGTGTCAAACCTGTAACCATTCATGCCACCCTTCCTCCTATATTATTCTGTTAGTCCTATTTTATTTGATATGGGTCCCACACACTTGTGCAATATTGTAAGATAGGTCACACAAGTAATTTTTAAGCAGTTGCCTTTGCAGATTGATTGACCAGCGCAATTACAGACCAGTATCGTTAACATTGATCTGCTGCAAAATTTCTGAACACATTCTGAGTTGGCATTAGCAGCCGGTTTCGGCCCTTTCCTCACACAATCTTCAGGCTTTTCCCCGCCATTACGGGTGCTGGCGGTGGCAGACGGCGCGAGATCCGTAAAAGTAATGATGTCTCTGCGTCCTTACGTCTACGGATCTCGCTCCGTCTGCCGCCGCCAGCAGCCGTAATGTTTTACAGACCCTTTGAAATCTGGTTCATGACTTCTGTCAAGTTCGATTCATCGGGCCACGATCAGCTACGAGGGCAACGCTGCAGACTGAGCTTCGTTGAAATTCCGTGAGTAGCCTTCTCTGCCAAGCGCTGGAATGATCGAAGTAAGACCTTCGAGCCAGAAGACAGGCATCCTCCGCTCCAACTTGCACCACGTCAAGCAACGACCGGATAATCTTCTTCACAGAGGTCAGCTGCTTGAGCTATATTTGTCAAGATCTACATTAAGATTGTCACACATGCCGTTCCAATTCCTCTGAACGCCGATTTTCTGGCCTAAATTGAACTGGACTCATTGTCCCTGAAGAGTACATCGGGAGACTGTCTTCTTGGTAAGCTAGCACGCCTCTGTGGAGTGGTAGTGGTGGGCATGTAGTTCTACTGGAAGTAATATTCCTCAGTCCCAAACAGTGTACGAATGACTCGCAAGACAGAGTGTTTATATATTCCTCAGGTAACTATAATGTATTCAACCAAAGAACCCTAAATAAGGGCCCATCCCTCAAAGTAATCTCCGGTAAGCCGGCCGAAGTGGCCGTGCGGTTAAAGGCGCTGCAGTCTGGAACCGCATGACCGCTACGGTCGCAGGTTCGAATCCTGCCTCGGGCATGGATGTTTGTGATGTCCTTAGGTTAGTTAGGTTTAACTAGTTCTAAGTTCTAGGGGACTAATGACCTCAGCAGTTGAGTCCCATAGTGCTCAGAGCCATTTTAATCTCCGGTAAACTAATTTTGTTTTACATGAATACATGTTGAATTTTGTATAGAGGTACACACACAATATCGAACAGCCAGTTTACTGTTCCATTCAACTTAAACTGAGAATGTATAAGAGAAAATCATTTGCTCTACCAGTTACTAAGACGTGTACTATGTTGTACACATACGCAGAGTACATTATTCCCCGATCAAGGTCATCTATATGTAACGCTCTCAAAGCCTTACCATCTACACTATACATCCTGACAATATACCGGTCTTTAGGGGCCAACATTTGGTTGAGCCTTCACGTGAGGTTAGAAAAGCACCAAAATGAAAATTCAGGAAAAATGGCTCCTTATTGAGCATTCTGGCCAAGTTCTCTATTTTGCACATCACACGCAGTACATGTATGTGCAAAATGCATTGCGAAAAGGAATTAAAGTATCACCTTTTTGAAACACGTCATTCCCCTCCCCTCCCCTCGCCTCAAAATTGCGACGCAGAAGTGTGAAATTTGGCTCAAGGATACCTACAACCTGCTTTTGTAAATGTACAAAAATGTGGCGGCCTCCGACGTTACCCTCGGGCTCGGAAACTCATCAAGCAGCAGGGTGGCGACACATGCGAAAACACGGCCATAGCTCTGGAGTTCATGTGAGGTGCAAGGTGGCTTACGCAAAGTTCACCTCTTCTCTTGACGCCACTGTGACTGACCTCAGAAAACGCGACGTCCAGCGAGAAAATCAAGCAGTTTTCTTATGGGTATCCGAGGAAAACATTTCAGACATACTGCTGCTCAGAATCGATACCAAGAGGTCTCAGGAGGTGGCATAAACGGCGTCGGTGAAACTACCCCGTCCGTTGGGGCGTTGATTTACTCACATTTTGCAGTTGAAAACAGCAGTTCGTAGTGTCATGTCGAACAGAATGACGTTCCTGACAACCTTTGCCACTACTGACATTTTCCGGATGATTCAGCTATGTTTTAAGGTCATCCTGCGATGCGACACCATTAAATGTGATCTGACCCCTTTGGAGTGGAGCACAACTACAGTTTTCCTCTGGTATAGTGGGTGGTACTACTAGGAACGGCTCAGAACTGTTCGACGAATTCTGAATGAGATCCACAGTGTTTTTGCACTTTTTCAGATCTCTTATTTCACGCCGCCCTGTAGTGTTATCACGGGGGTTGTACAACACTGACAAATGCGTGACCTAAATGGCAAAGGGTACGTCTTCACTGATGAGCCAAAGAAGCTGGTACACGTCCCTAATATTGTGTAGGATTCTCGCGAGCACGCATAAGTGCCGCAACACGACGTGCCATGGACTCGACTAATGTCTGAAGCAGTGCTGGAGGGAATTGAAATTCCGAGATATGCTCAATAATGCTCATGTCTGGGGAGTTTGGTGGCCAGTGGAACTGTTTAAACTCAGAAAAGTGTTCCTGGAGCTGCAATTATGGACGTGTGGGGTGTGGCATTGTCCTGCTGGAATTGGCCAAGTCCGTCGGAACGCACAGTGGACATGAATAGATGCAGGTGATGAGAGAGGATCCTTATGTATGTTTTACCCGTTAGAGTCGTACCTAGGTGTATGAGGGGTCCCATAGCAGTCCAACTGGAATCGCCCCACACCATTACAGGACCTCCACCAGATTGAACAGTCTCCACTTTTGGCAACACCCTCGGTAGCACCCCATGAGTAAAACTGTGGCTGTACAGAGACAACCCTTGATTGTTTCCTAGGCGCCTGTGAGACGGCAGTCCCATCAACACTGATCAGATTCTGGAAGCCCACAGATGGGCACTGTAGCCACAGGCAGGCACTCTAGCAGCAGTGCACTACGACTCAGCTGTAAGATGTTGAGCGATTGCCTACACACAGGCGTCTAGGAGTCGGTCAGATGCACATGTACATTTTTAAGGGACTCAGCTAAGGTGCACAAGTGACACAAGGGTGTTGCCAAACTGCGAGTCTTAGAGTGATGCTTTGCAATTTTATTTCCACATATAGGATAAAATCCAAACAGCCATTAATACAAACTACTATAGAGTGTCTTGACTAATGGTTTGATATATCTCATAAGTAGGGGGAAATATGGATCACCAAGCAGCATCAGATGCACAAATCGTCAAACACTCGCGCTATACCAGCAGGCTATGATTTACCTTGCCATAGGTGGAAGACAGCTGGTAAAATCCAAGCAAACGATGAAGTAAGCAAGGACGCTCTTTTAAAATGGAAGAAAGTGTCCAACCAATATTTCAGTTTCAACGAGAGTTGAACATCATCCAGGATGAACTGTAACATCGTATAATGGAGACACATAGGAGTTCCTGACACTGACCTGGGATACTGCTAACTGTGGCAGGAAATTAAATTTAACCTTACAAGCATTTCTCTGTTAAACTAGTGGACCATATATGTAAGATATTTACACTGTGTTTTATCCATTTTTTCATTAGCACTATTGTTTTATATCTGTGACATTGCATCTGACAGTACCATATGTTCTGCCGTACCCTACATAGGGAAATATACGACACTACTTCGAACGATTAAAGAAAAGTGAACATGTCTGGCTGAACACTTATCAAGTCAGAATGCACGCACAATAAAATGAGTCAGCTGTAGCTGTAAGTGTCGGTGATGGGATTTCGGCAGGACGGCCTCCCTGGAGCAGCTGGTGGAGTGTCCGCTGTGTAAGGGCCGCATGAAGGACCCCCGCATGCTGCCAGCCTGCCAGCACTCTTTCTGCAAGGACTGTCTCGTCAAAGTCGCCAGGGACGCAAGTGAGTACTGCATACTTCCTGTCGACTCTTCTGTGTATGTCGACTTTGGAATATTTCAAATATGCTTAATGTCAGTTTCTCACTGTTCTGACAAGCAGTAAAAGTATGAATTACTAGTATACATCTTAAACCCCCTTCTTGTCGAAAATTTATGATCGCCGTATTGCGTCCTTTGTATCCAGATCTCCCTCCTATGCTGCTCTTAACAACAAATTCCGTACCTTCCTTCTCACTGCAAGAGTGCCTCAAGTTCACGTTCTGGCCTCATCCTTGTACTTCATACAACCTTTAGGTCTGTGCAGACAAACTTCAGTTTCCTCACTGAGTGTACCAAAGACATCGCAAAGCCGGGTCTCTGTGTAAGATGTCAGAAATTCCAGATGCCTCCCACGCGACCTCAATGCCACACTGTCCCACGTCGGGTGCAGCTACTGTGTTCTCAGGACAGTAATAATTGTAGGCTGTACCAAAAGATGCCTCCACTTGCCTGTCTTCTGTCTTATGATATCTAATGATCTACCTATTACTTACCAGTCCCACTTCCCTTCAACCTCTATACCGGGTACGGCCAAACTTTCAGGAAACATTCCTCACACACAAATAAAGAAAAGATGTTATGTGGACATGTGTCCGGAAACACTTAATTTCCATGTTAGAGCTCATTTCAGTTTCGTCAGTATGTACTATACTTCCTCGATTCACCGCCAGTTGGCCCAATTGAAGGAAGGTAATGTTGACTTCGGTGCTTGTGTTGACATGCGACTCATTGCTCTACAGTACTAGCATCAAGCACATCAGTACGTAGCATCAACAGGTTAGTGTTCATCACGAACGTGGTTTTGCAGTCAGTGCAATGTTTACAAATGCGGAGTTGGCAGATGCCCATTTGATGTATGGATTAGCACGGGGCAATAGCCGTGGCGCGGTACGTTTGTATCGAGACAGGTTTCCAGAACGAAGGTGTCCCAACAGGATGACGTTCGAAGCAATTGATCGGCGTCTTAGGGAGCACGGAACATTCCAGCCTATGACTCGCGACTGGGGAAGACCTAGAACGACGAGGACACCTGCAATGGACGAGGCAATTCTTCGTGCAGTTGACGATAACCCTAATGTCAGCGTGAGAGAAGTTGCTGCTGTACAAGGTAACGTTGACCACGTCACTGTATGGAGAGTGCTACGGGAGAACCAGTTGTTTCCGTACCATGTATAGCGTGTGCAGGCACTATCAGCAGCTGATTGGCCTCCACGGGTACTCTTCTGCGAATGGTTCATCCAACAATGTGTCAGTCCTCATTTCAGTGCAAATGTTCTCTTTACGGATGAGGCTTCATTCCAACGTGATCAAATTGTAAATTTTCACAATCAACATGTGTGGGCTGACGAGAATCCGCACGCAATTGTGCAATGAACGTTTGGGCAGGCATTGTTGGTGATGTCTTGATTGGGCCCCATGTTCTTCCACCTACGCTCAATGGAGGACGTTATCATGATTTCATACGGGATACTCTACCTGTGCTGCTAGAACATGTGCCTTTACAAGTACGACACATGGAAAGTAAGCGTTTCCGGACACATGTCCACATAACATATTCTCTTTCTTTGTGTGTGAGGAATGTTTCCTGAAAGTTTGGCCGTACCTTTTTGTAACACCCTGTATATCAGAGGACCCGCACGAGTATCTTGTGGCACAAAATGATTGTCTACAGGGAATTGACACATTCACATTCCGTAACTTCACAAAATTCTAAACCAAATAACCTCCCACCTCCACCAATGTCACACAGATATCAGCACATTCCCAATTTGTAATATCCGTCGCGATAATGGACCGCCTCAGACTATCGATTGCTTTGTTCATTTCTTTACCTTCTTCTCTCCTACTCACGTTAGACATCTTCAAATTCCCCACACATCCCATAAATTCAGTACACTGGGCCCCACCGTCTCTCTGCTCTCATCTCCATCTCTTTGCTCATTACCTTCCCTTCCAACAAATCAAGTACCCTCTTTCTCCTTTCCTCATAGAATGTGCTCCTTTCTTATCATTCTTCACTAAAGAGCGAATTCACATTTACCCAATCGCGGTCCCCGTCCCCTCGCCGAAATCGTTCACACCATACCCAAAACATCGATACTTCATTTCCTATCCTCGAAACCTCGTACTCATCTGATATCGCTATTCTTTGACGCAGCTAATCCACATATTCGTAAGTCATTTCACGTAATATACCTGTATGTCTGTGCTGTTTACAGTCCACTCCATTGTGGTGGCTTGCTTTTCAGGTGACCTGAAATGTAGCTGTCTCGTGCACGCAATTGACAATTGATCATAGAGTGTAGTGTCGTATTCAGAGAACAGGGGTGGGGGGGGGGGGGGGAGGACCCAGTGCCGACTCATAGGAATGGGAAGCACTTGGCCATAAAGATAGCTGAAAGAGTAGTCATGGTTCATGTTCACGGGATCCTTAATGAGTCCAAGTCGTGACGCGACAAACACCCACTCACTGCCTATGCTTCAGCCTCCACACACTGCAAGTTTGGGCCGTTGGCGCATCTGGCGCCGTGCATCGTTTGAAACGAGGCAAAGCCGCGACCCGCCGGACCACACTACACGCCTCCAGTCACCTACCGTACGATTTCTGTGTTGTTCGCCCCACAGAGTACGACACTGTGTCGCTGTGAGCAATGGGCTTTTGTGAGCTACTGTGAAGAAAATAGTTGTCAATTGATCTATTTTGCGCAATTTTGAGCGTGAACTTCAATTATCTAAACTCGAAAGAACCTTTTTCACTTCCAAACTTAACGAAAGTAACCACGTCAGACGTAAGCAACAAACACCAAAAGAACACAAAACACGAAAATTTCCACGAAAGAATTCGTAACTAAAGAAGTAAATGGCTACAATTTTATTCAGTACAACTGTAATAGCTAAACAAACTCGTGCCGGGTTACGAGTATGTGGTAAAATGACGTCTTATTGAATGTTCCCACCTAAAGCGTGCCTTGCAACAACGAGCCAAGTCTGGAGCGCTGCCGTCTGCTGGCCTCTGGCCCCCTACCCCTTTCCATGATTTCCACAGCACCTGACGTCAAACGGCTGCGTCCTTATTTATTTGCTCCACTCCACTGTACATCCAAGCGTGTTACCAAGAGACTTACGACCGTGCACTATCTTCTGCATCTACATCTACATCCATACTCTGCAAGCCATCTGACGGTGTGTGGCGGAGGGTACCTTGAGTACCTCTATCGGTTCTCCCTTCTATTCCAGTTTCGTATTGTTCGCGGAAAGAAAGATTGTCAGTATGCCTCTGTGTGGACTCTAATCTCTCTGATTTTATCCTCATGGTCTCTTCGCGAGATATACGTAGGAGGGAGCAATATACTGCTGGACTCCTCGGTGAAGGTATGTTCTCGAAACTTCAACAAAAGCCCGTACCGAGCTACTGAGTGTCTCTCTTGCAGAGTCTTCCACTGGAGTTTATCTATCATCTCCGTAGCGCTTTCGCGATTAGTAAATGATCCTGTAACGAAGCGCGCTGCTCTCCGTTGGATCTTCTCTATCTCTTATATCAATCCTATCTGGTACGAATCCCACACCGGTGAGCAGTATTCAAGCAGTGGGCGAACAAGTGTACTGTAACCTACTTCCATTGTTTTTGGACTGCATTTCCTTAGGATTCTTCCAATGAATCTCAGTCTGGCATCTGCTTTACCGACGATTAATTTTATATGGTCATTCTATTTTAAATCATTCCTATTGCCTACTCCCAGATAATTTATGGAATTAACTGCTTCCAGTTGCTGACCTGCTGTATTGTAGCTAAATGATAAGGGATCTATCTTTCTATGTATTCGCAGCACATTACACTTGTCTACATTGACATTCAATTGCCATTCCCTGCACCATGCGTCAATTCGTGGCAGATCCTCCTGCATTTCAGTACAATTTTCCATTGTTACAACCTCTCGATATACTACAGCATCATCCGCAAAAAGCCTCAGTGAACTTCCGATGTTATCCACAAGGTCATTTATACACTCCTGGAAATTGAAATAAGAACACCGTGAATTCATTGTCCCAGGAAGGGGAAACTTTATTGACACATTCCTGGGGTCAGATACATCACATGATCACACTGACCGAACCACAGGCACATAGACACAGGCAACAGAGCATGCACAATGTCGGCACTAGTACAGTGTATATCCACCTTTCGCAGCAATGCAGGCTGCTATTCTCCCATGGAGACGATCGTAGAGATGCTGGATGTAGTCCTGTGGAACGGCTTGCCATGCCATTTCCACCTGGCGCCTCAGTTGGACCAGCGTTCGTGCTGGACGTGCAGACCGCGTGAGACGACGCTTCATCCAGTCCCAAACATGCTCAATGGGGGACAGATCCGGAGATCTTGCTGGCCAGGGTAGTTGACTTACACCTTCTAGAGCACGTTGGGTGGCACGGGATACATGCGGACGTGCATTGTCCTGTTGGAACAGCAAGTTCCCTTGCCGGTCTAGGAATGGTAGAACGATGGGTTCGATGACGGTTTGGATGTACCGTGCACTATTCAGTGTCCCCTCGACGATCACCAGTGGTGTACGGCCAGTGTAGGAGATCGCTCCCCACACCATGATGCCGGGTGTTGGCCCTGTGTGCCTCGGTCGTATGCAGTCCTGATTGTGGCGCTCACCTGCACGGCGCCAAACACGCATACGACCATCATTGGCACCAAGGCAGAAGCGACTCTCATCGCTGAAGACGACACGTCTCCATTCGTCCCTCCATTCACGCCTGTCGCGACACCACTGGAGGCGGGTTGCACGATGTTGGGGCGTGAGCGGAAGACGGCCTAACGGTGTGCGGGACCGTAGCCCAGCTTCATGGAGACGGTTGCGAATGGTCCTCGCCGATACCCCAGGAGCAACAGTGTCCCTAATTTGCTGGGAAGTGGCGGTGCGGTCCCCTACGGCACTGCGTAGGATCCTACGGTCTTGGCGTGCATCCGTGCGTCGCTGCGGTCCGGTCCCAGGTCGGCGGGCACGTGCACCTTCCGCCGACCACTGGCGACAACATCGATGTACTGTGGAGACCTCACGCCCCACGTGTTGAGCAATTCGGCGGTACGTCCACCCGGCCTCCCGCATGCCCACTATACGCCCTCGCTCAAAGTCCGTCAACTGCACATACGGTTTACGTCCACGCTGTCGCGGCATGCTACCAGTGTTAAAGACTGCGATGGAGCTCCGTATGCCACGGCAACCTGGCTGACACTGACGGCGGCGGTGCACAAATGCTGCGCAGCTAGCGCCATTCGACGGCCAACACCGCGGGTCCTGGTGTGTCCGCTGTGCCGTGCGTGTGATCATTGCTTGTACAGCCCTCTCGCAGTGTCCGGAGCAAGTATGGTGGGTCTGACACACCTGTGTCAATGTGTTCTTTTTTCCATTTCCAGGAGTGTATATATAGTGAATAGCATGACGGAAGCTGCTACAAAACTCAAGGTGACTGGGCAGCACATGAAGAGGGGGTGTTCATGGGAAGCACACACTATTTACGAGATGCACCACAAAGAAAATTTTGAAGATACGGCAGTGAAATTTTGTACCATGCTTTACATGAAAGTAACAAATTTACTGTTAAGTTCCTTCGATTATATATATTTAACTTTCTATAAAATCTAAAAATATATTTAACTTTTCTATAAAATCTAAAAAGTTTGTTTTAAAAAATAATATGTGTACCTCTTTCTCAGAAACTAGTCAAGAAGCTTCTACAAAATTTTCTCTGTTTATTCCCCTTGCATATAGTGAGCTTCTCTCATGGTTTTTTTTCAATATGTCAAATAGGAGAATTTAAATATTTTCTTAATTATACTTCTGTAAGAAAAATAAAAAATTCATGCTGAATTCAGAGCACTTTGCTTCGTACCTCAGCTTACACCCAAAATTTTAAAATTTCTTTCTTGAAATAATATTTGTTGGGTTTGTAGAAGTAAGTGAACAAAAATTAATAATTCTGGCCTTCATAGATTCTGATGAACTTTCAAAAACATAATTTTCAGAAAAGAATTAAAATTGATTGGTGACTCCATGGAGTGCTTGTGCATAACGACCATATATATTAAATTAAAAGGTAGGTCAGCGTCGGCCGTAATATTGATGTTTTATTGATAGCAGAATCGATTTTCGATCACATATTGATGATCCTCAGTGCTGATATGTACAATTGCGATCGCTTCTCTGTTTTGGTTGTTGATAACTTGATACCAGTGTCTGAGTTTAATTTGTACACCACAGCACTGAGGATGATCTCTATGTGATCGAAAATCGATTCTGCCATCAATCAAACATCAATATTACGGCCAACGCTGACCTTCCTTCTAATTTAAAGAATTTAAATTTCAACCAAACGTGTTTTTCTTATGCTACCTATTCAAAAGTCCTCAGATTTAAACTCAGAGTCCTCATTCCCTTAAAGTTTTCTCTGCTGGTTTCCTGTTTTCTGCCTTCTTTTCTTTGCCAGATTTTCAAATGACTTCAGCTGCAGAGAGGCGCCTCAAACCTACTCTTCTCAATACGTCTTGAGTGAAATTTGAAATATCTGCGCTAGCGAAGCAGAATGGCGGAAAACACAAGTCCAAAAACGATTTATTGGATTCACCAAAGCGAAACAATAATACAATCACCAAAAGAACAACAGACTCGATTCCAACTGCGGATCGTCACCAATATACAATGACAAATAATAGTAGAAAAGACCTGACTCTTCACAAGGAGAGACCACAATCAAACAATTTTAAAAATGTCAAAAATATTCGTCGACTATACCAAGTCCATCTGCAAGACATCGGCCAGCTGGGAGAGGCATGTAGCTGTGGCTGCCGGGCGGGCAGTTCTGCATACGTCCAAGCGGTGCGTCGAACTGCCCTTTGCTGGCAGTGCGCCGTATAAAGCCCGTTTGGCGGGTGTATCTGCCGGAACTATTTACAATCACGTGCCTGGCGTAGCAAAGTAGTTCCTGGTCTACCTGCGACCTCTGCTGAAGCTGTTTTGCAGGCTCAGCGAACAGGTAGCGATCCCTAGCGATCCTTTGAGGAAACCTGGTGTTGTGTTCTGTTGTGGCTGCCGGTAAATATTTGTGTTGACAACACAGACGACGTAGGTTTTCCTGGTGAATATACACCCTGTGATGCAGGCAACCCGTGATAGTTGGACGTGAAGTGGGATGGCAATGCAGTAGGCGCTACAATGTCTGAAATGGGCGGTCACAGCAAAATTTCGTATTTGAAGCCCTTTCTCTCTAACACCTTCATCCTCCCTACGTTCCCATCATTAGATACAAGAACTCCATAATAAGCTGCAATTCTGACATCTGTTGCAGATGAAAATGTAGTGTCACGGCATTGTTTCCTTAATCAGTGAATTTGGCGACTCATTGGAGTTGCAGGCTTCGCCATGAACACATTGTTTTAGCAGTTCAGGATCGACCAGAAACTTGTAAGTGGGGTTGACGACATGGAGGATGCAATTTGGAAGCCTCTGCTTGTGGGTGTAGGGGTTGTCATCCATCTGAACTTCGCAAAGCAGTCATGGCAGGAAGGTCGCATCACCTATTTCATAATTTTTCTTCAGATAAGATTTCATCATTGAAATTTTGGGAGTTTATTGACCATCTGTTCTAATAGTAAGTAAAAAGTAAATTTGAAATTTACATTTTCGGTCAATTTCACGAACATCCCCTCTTGAGCAACGTATGCCTTAGGTGCACCCGTTTAACTGCAACGCCCATGTGGAATATCTGGCTCTTACAACTGATTCATGTCGCCACGTTCTTGCCAGCCATGTCGACTGGAATCGCTGAACACACCAGCGGCATACTGCAGTAGTATGGGGCGATGGTAGTTTGTACTGGGACTTCAGACAAACAAAGAATTTAGTGACGTAACTTTAGTTCCAGAAAGGTGGAAGGAGTATATAGAGGGTCTATTCAAGGGCGACGTACTTGAGGACAATATTATGGAAATGGAAGAGGAGGTAGATGAAGATGAAATGGGAGATATGATACTGCGTAAAGGGTTTGACAGAGCACTGAAAGACCTGAGTCGAAACAAGGCCCCTGGAGTAGACAACATTCCATTAGAACTACTGACAGCCTTGGGAGAGCCAGTCATGACAAAACTCTACCATCTGGTTAGCAAGACGTATGAGACAGGCGAAATCCCCTCAGACTTCAAGAAGAATATAATAATTCCAATCCCAAAGAAAGCAGGTGTTGACAGATGTGAAAATTACCGAACTATCAGTTTCATAAGTCACAGCTGCAAGATACTAACGCGAAATCTTTACAGACGAATGGAAAAACTGATAGAAGCCGACCTCGGGGAAGATCAGTTCGGATTCCGTAGAAATACTGGAACACGTGAGGCAATACTGACCTTACGACTTATCTTAGAAGAAAGATTAAGGAAAGGCAAACCTACGTTTCTAGCATTTGTAGACTTAGAGAAAGCTTTTGACAACGTTAACTGGAATACTCTCTTTCAAATTCTGAAGGTGGCAGGGGTGAAATACAAGGAGCGAAAGGCTATTTATAATTTGTACAGAAACCACATGGCAGTTATAAGAGCCGAGGGACATGAAAGGGAAGCAGTGGTTGGGAAGGGAGTGAGACAGGGTTGTAGCCTATCCCCGATGTTATTCAATCTGTATATTGAGCAAGCAATAAAAGAAACAAAAGAAAAGTTCGAAGTAGGTATTAAAATCCATGGAGAAGAAATAAAAACTTTGAGGTTCGCCGATGACATTGTAATTCTGTCAGAGACAGCAAAGGACTTGGAAGAGCAGTTGCACGGAATGGGCAGTGTCTTGAAAGGAGGATATAAGATGAACATCAACAAAAGCAAAACGAGGATAATGGAATGTAGTCAAATTAAATCGGGTGGTGCTGAGGGTATTAGATTAGGAAATGAGACACTTAAAGTAGTAAAGGAGTTTTGCTATTTGTGGAGTAAAATAACTGATGATGGTCGAAGTAGAGAGGATATAAAATGTAGACTGGCAATGGCAAGGAAATCGTTTCTGAAGAAGAGAAATTTGTTAACATCGAGTATAGATTTAAGTGTCAGGAAGTCGTTTCTGAAAGTATTTGTATGGAGCGTAGCCATATATGGAAGTGAAACGTGGACAATAACTAGTTTAGACAAGAAGAGAATAGAGGCTTTCGAAATGTGGTGCTACAGAAGAATGCTGAAGATTAGATGGGTAGATCACATAACTAATGAGGAGGTATTGAATAGAATTGGGGAGAAGAGGAGTTTGTGGCACAACTTGACAAGAAGAAGGGACCGGTTGGTAGGACATGTTCTGAGGCATGAAGAGATCACAAATTTAGCATTGGAGGGCAGAGTGGGGGGTAAAAATCGTGGAGGGAGACCAAGAGATGAATACACTAAGCAGATTCAGAAGGATGTAGGTTGCAGTAGGTACTGGGAGATGAAGAAGTTTGCACAGGATAGAGTAACATGGAGAGCTGCATCAAACCAGTCTCAGGACTGAAGACCACAACAACAACAACTTTAGTTTTTGCTAGGTGATATTGGAAACCGTGTGTGTGTGTATGTGTGTGTGTGTGCGCGTGCGTGCGAGGCACGCGGTGAATGTAGCCTGCCCCCCTGCCCACCTGCCGCAGGGAGCGTGTCTTGCCCGGTGTGCGGGGCTTCGAGCTCGGTGCCCGTGGGCGGCGCCGCCCACCTGCCGGGCAACCTGTACGTGGGCTCGCTGCTGCGCCTGCTCGCCGCCAGGGGCGCGCCGCCCGCGACGCTGCCGCAGCCGCAGACACAGCCGCAGGGCGCCGACGCCGCCCCCGCGGCCGCCCCTGCTGCCGCCCCCGCGCCGCCGACGCACTGCGCGCTGTGCGGCCAGCAGGCGGGCGACCAGAGAAAACTGCAGGCCTGCAACCACTGCGGCCAGGTGAGTAAGGCCTGGAGCCCGCAGCTACTGTGTGGCGCACAGGGCGGTTACAAGGTAAAGCTGCTCTGCAGTTGACACTTAAGTACTTGAAGAGTCTTCATACACGGTGAGCGGACGATTTGGATGGGATTCGGTTAATGAAAAGGGGACATACAATTCAAGGTTTATTTCCACAAAACAATTAGTTAATTGTAATAAATTACGCTGTGGCTTACAAATTACAGTGACACAAACAAATCAAGCTGCTTACAATATGAGGTAATAAGAATGTTATATGCCACAGGTGAACAGAGAAACATAATAAATACCATACGCAAGTGCACTTGCCAAACCAACTACTAAAAATACAGTATAAAAGGATCTCAGTTACTGACAAAATCCGGGATAGGCCCGGCAATATTGCACCTGAGCGCTAGTAGCCAAAATAAGGTTGACAAATACCAAGGTCTGACATCATCTTAGGGCTAATTGGCACAATAAATAAATAAGAGTAAAGGAACAAGCAAATGGTAATGCCCAAGAATTTAAATAGGATTAAGTACACACGGGGCTAAAATCAATTGCTAGCACCTTGGACATCGTCTTAGGCTTAATTGACACTACAAATAAATAAAGGTAAAACAACAGGCAAATGACAATGCCCAGTAATTTAAATAAAAATATGTAAGCACAAGGCTAAAAGCAATTACTAGCAACTTAACAAGCACACATAAAAATATCAGACTGCTGCCACATCACAAAACGGAACAGGCGCGCGCGCAGTCCCCAGCAAGTCAGAAAACCAATAACACACACACCAGCAACCGAGCCAGCCTGACCACAGTAATTTCAACTCAGAATCAGGGCGCGTGAGCACGCCGGGTCCACGCAAAACACACACTGCCAAATAATTCCCACCAACAGATACGGCTGCCCCCCGGGCAGGAAAACGGGGGCGACGACCGGATACACACCAGCACAAAACTCGACAACTAGACTCCGGCCAAAACGGAGTCACGCTGAAAATATAAACAGTAGCTGAAGTAAGGTGAAACGAACCCCGCGACGCAGACCGTACAGAGCAAACACACAGAAAGCCTGCCTTGCAGTCCTTACAACTCCTGGGTGCGGAAACCCAAGCGATGTCGTGGCACCCTTTTCAGAGGCGGAGAACCTCGACCGATCGCGTGTGGGGATCCATCAGTTGTCCACTACAGCACATCACCAACAGCCCACATATGTGAAAATTACCGAACTATCAGTTTAATAAGTCACAGCTGCAAAATACTAACGCGAATTCTTTATAGATGAATGGAAAAACTGGTAGAAGCCGACGTCGGGGAAGATCAGTTTGGATTCCGCAGGAATGTTGGAACACGTGACGCAATACTGACCCTACGACTTATCTTAGAAGATAGATTAAGGAACGGCAAACCTACGTTTATAGCGTTTGTAGACTTGGAGAAAGCTTTTGATAATGTTGACTAGAATACTCTCTTTCAAATTCTGAATGTGGCAGGGGTCAAATACAGGGAGCGAAAGGCTATTTACAATTTGTACAGAAACCAGATGGCAGTTATAAGAGTCGAGGGGCATGACAGGGAAGCAGCGGTTGGGAAGGGAGTGAGACAGGGTTGTGGCTTATCTCCGACGTTATTCAACCTGTATATTGAGCAAGCAGTAAAGGGAACAAAATAAAAATTTGGAGTAGGAATTAAAATCGATGGAGAAGAAACAAAAACTCTGAGGTTTGCCGACGACATTGTAATTCTGTCAGAGACAGCATAGGATCTGGAAGAGCAGGTGAACGGAATGGGCAGTGTCTTGAAAGGTGATAAGATGAATATCAAGAAAAGCAAAACAAGGATAATGGAATGTAGTTAAATGAGGTGATACTGAGGGAATTAGATTAGGAAATGAGGCACTTAAAGTAGTAGATGACTTTTGCTATTTGGGAAGCAAAATAGCTAATGACTGTCGAAGTAGAGAGGATACAGAACATAGACTGGCTGTGGCAAGGAAAGTGTTTCTGCAGAAGAGAAATTTGTTAACACCGGGTACAGATTTAAGTGTCAGGAAGTCCTTTCACAAAGCATTTGTATGGAGTGTAGCCATGTATGGAAGAGAAAAATGGACAATAACTAGTTTAGACAAGAAGAGAATAGAAGCTTTCGAAATGTGGTGCTACAAAAGAATGCTGAAGATTAGATGGGTCGATCACGTAATTAATGAAGAGGCACTGAACAGAAGTGGGGAAAAGAGGAATTTGTGGCACAACTTGACTAGAAGAAGGGCTGGGTTGGTACGACATGTTCTGAGGCATAACGGCTCACCAGTTTAGTACTGTAGGGTAGCGTGGAGGGTAAAAATCGTAGACGGAGACCAAGAGATGAATACACTAAGCAGATTGAGAAGGATGTAGGTTGCAGTAGTTATTCGGAGATGAAGAGGCCTGAACACGATAGAGTAGCATGGGGAGCTGCATCAAACCAGTCTCTGGACTGAAGACCAGAACAACATGACATGAATGATCATTTAAAACAAAAATGTCAAGTAAACATAGGATCTAAAGCACATAGCTTAAGAGCTACGAGCAATTCTTGATCTTCGATACTGTGAAGCATATCTCTTCTACTGCAAGCTCTTTGCTTGCCATATTTTGGGAGCTGGCAGTATGAACCAATCCAAGAAAAAAAGTCCAGTGAACATGTGTTCTAAAATGTATATCTTAAGAGATATGAGAATGTTTTCACCTTCGCTACATTGAAAGACAGCTTTTCTAATTAACAAGTGCTCATAACTGCTAAGCTGTGCATTTTAGAGCACATGTTTACTGGATATTTTTTTCTTGTTTTTGTTCATACTACCACTACCCAAAATATGGAAAGCAAAGAGCTTGCAGTAGAAGAGATTTGTAGCACAGAATCGAAGATCAAGAATTGCTCATAGCTCCTAAGGTCTGCGTTTTAGAGCCTATGTTTACTCCAATTTTTGTCTTCGAATGATCATTCCTATCGTATTGCTCAATATTGACCATCACTCCTGAAACACCCTGTACAGTGTCATGGAGCGCGGAGGCAGGGGGACGAGGGGAGGCAGCAGGGAGGGGCAGAAACAGTCCACTCGTCGTAATGTGGAAACGGAGCGATTTGCCTGACTTACAGTAGGGCATCATGATTAGCTTCTGGGCCAAGGGTGGAAGCATTTCCGAAATGGCTGGCTGGACTTATAAACCGTTCGCGTGCCGTCGTGAGTACCACATACCATGCTTAGCAAAGTGGCGCCATCCATAAGTGGCGCCAGGGTGATGGTAGTGACTCCACTGATTGGCCACACGTGACCTTTTCAGATAAATTACCTTTTATGCTCTACTGAACATACAGCCGTTGGCATGAACGGCGTGAAACGACTGAAATCAAACACCTAGCAACAATTATCGGATGGGTCCAGTCTGCGGGGCATTCCCTGGGTGATGTCATCTTGGAAGGCACAATGGATCAATACAAGAATCTCTTGCTGCTGAAAGTCTCAGAGACTCAGACTAACACTGGGTTGGTCTTTGCCCCATTACACTGTAACGCCAGATTTGTGCTGAAGGGAGGCTTTCTACCTGACAACTTCTCTATGGCAGCTGCTGGCTTTGACACTGCGTGTACCATAGACTGTCGAATATAACCAACTGAGTCCCCTTCAGCCACAATATTCTAAAATGCCTTATGGGCTTGTCACTGATCTGCCGACATCTCTTGGTATAATTATGAACAATACCTAGAGAACGAAAATCGCCAATACCAAAGATGGGTTACAAGGGTCTCTAGTCTACCAATAGGAATAAACTGCCAGTAAACTGGCTTCACATGTATAGTTGTAGTTATCGATACGTCCATCCTATTCCACAAGGTCATACAGGGTGTTTCAAAAATGACCGGTATATTTGAAACGGCAATAAAAACTAAACGAGCAGCGATAGAAATACACCGTTTGTTGCAATATGCTTGGAACAACAGTACATTTTCAGGCAGACAAACTTTCGAAATTACAGTAGTTACAATTTTCAACAACAGATGGCGCTGCGGTCTGGGAAACTCTATAGTACGATATTTTCCACATATCCACCATGCGTAGCAAAAATATAGCGTAGTCTCTGAATGAAATTACCCGAAACCTTTGACAACGTGTCTGGCGGAATGGCTTCACATGCAGATGAGATGTACTGCTTCAGCTGTTCAATTGTTTCTGGATTCTGGCGGTACACCTGGTCTTTCAAGTGTCCCCACAGAAAGAAGTCTCAGGGGTTCATGTCTGGCGAATAGGGAGGCCAATCCACGCCGCCTCCTGTATGTTTCGGATAGCCCAAAGCAATCACACGATCATCGAAATATTCATTCAGGAAATTAAAGACGTCGGCCGTGCGATGTGCCCGGGCACCATCTTGCATAAACCACGAGGTGTTTGCAGTGTCGTCTAAGGCAGTTTGTACCGCCACAAATTCACGAAGATTGTCCAGATAGCGTGATGCAGTAATCGTTTCGGATCTGAAAAATGGGCCAATGATTCCTTTGGAAGAAATGGCGGCCCAGACCAGTACTTTTTGAGGATGCAGGGACGATGGTACTGCAACATGGGGCTTTTCAGTTCCCCATATGCGCCAGTTCTGTTTATTGACGAAGCCGTCCAGGTAAAAATAAGCTTCGTCAGTAAACCAAATGCTGCCCGCATGCATATCGCCGTCATCAATCCTGTGCACTATATCGTTAGCGAATGTCTCTCGTGCAGCAGTGGTAGCGGCGCTGAGGGGTTGCCGCGTTTGAATTTTGTATGGATAGAGGTGTAAACTCTGGCGCATGAGACGATACGTGGACGTTGGCGTCATTTGGACCGCAGCTGCAACACGGCGAACGGAAACCCGAGGCCGCTGTTGGATCACCTGCTGCACTAGCTGCGCGTTGCCCTCTGTGGTTGCCGTACGCGGTCGCCCTACCTTTCCAGCACGTTCATCCGTCACGTTCCCAGTCCGTTGACATTTTTCAAACAGATCCTTTATTGTATCGCTTTTCGGTCCTTTGGTTACATTAAACCTCCGTTGAAAACTTCGTCTTGTTACAACAACACTGTGTTCTAGGCGGTGGAATTCCAACACCAGAAAAATCCTCTGTTCTAAGGAATAAACCATGTTGTCTACAGCACACTTGCACGTTGTGAACAGCACACGCTTACAGCAGAAAGACGACGTACAGAATGGCGCACCCACAGACTGCGTTGTCTTCTATATCTTTCACATCACTTGTAGCGCCATCTGTTGTTGAAAATTGTAACTACTGTAATTTCGAAAGTTTGTCCGCCTGAAAATGTACTGTTGTCCCAAGCATATTGCAACAAACGGTGTATTTCTATCGCTGCTCGTTTAGTTTTTATTGCCGTTTCAAATATACCGGTCATTTTTGAAACACCCTGTATGACAGAAACAGACTGCAATGTGTGAAGGCGTTTCAGTGAGATTGTTAGTCGCTCATGTTGCACGTGACCAAGCAGTTTGCTGATATTCGGCGTGAACCGATATATGTCATACATCGAGTGGTCGGAGTTCTCGTTTGAAACGCACAACTACCGAACGTGAGACCAGGTGTATACGGCGTACGGTTGCAACTCACCTTAGAGCGACTTGTTCGCAGCTCAGGGAGTCACATCTCTGCAGTTGCACGTGAATATCGTCTGGGATCAGAATGAAACACTAGTCTAGACCATCGTCATACATTATGTTGTCGACGATATTTGAACATGATACATGAAAATACTGCATCCGACATTAATTTCAGATGCTGAACTGTTTAGAAAACGTAATTCATCGACAAGCAGCTTATTTTTCTGAACGACAGTTTTATGTAATTTCTGACTTGAGTGAAAAGACTATTTGATCTTAATTCTGTCGTTTCATTTGGACCAGGCAATGATATGGATTTGGAGGAATGAATGAGTTTACACTGAGGTGACAAAAGGCACGGGACAGCGATATGCACATGTACAGGTGGTCGTAGTATCGCGAACACAAGGTATTGAAGGGTGATGCAATGGCGGAGCCGTCATTTGTAGCCAGGTGATTCTTGTGAGAAGGTGTCCGACGTGATTGTGGACGCACGACAGCAATTAACAGACTTTGAGCGCGGACTGGTAGTTGGAGCTAGACGCGTGGAACATTCCATTACGGAAATCGTAAGCGAATTCAGTATTCTGAGATCGACAGTGTCAACAGAGCGCCGAGAATACCAAACTTCAGACATTACGTTTCACCACTGGCAATGCTGTGGCCGACTGTCTTCACTAACCTTGAGCAGTGGCGTTTGCGTAGTCAATGTTAATTGTGAGGTCCGCTCTCGCCTTTTGTTGTCGCTGTCGACGTTAAGCCGCTGCTGCTACAGCTCGGTCGGTGGAATGGAGACGCGACGCGCACTGATGGTTGTCCCCGTCGGATAACGTGGAACAGCACCTGAAAATCTCTAAAGAAAATTGTTGCTCGCGTATTGTATGAAAGTCCGTTTGCGAGTCCGCGCAGTCTTCTCAGCGATGCGAACTGCTGATTTTGTCTGTTATGGTTTTATGATGATTTGCTATGCCCGGTTAATTATTGCAGTATTGAGTGAATCATTCATCACCGGCGTCGTTTCACACCACTGAAGTGAGGAAAAATTCATTTGCGGTTCAGTACCAGTAGTTGTTGTTACGTTGCTAGACAGAATTGTTCACTACGGCACGACGCACATCCAGAGATAATCTATGATGCTATCTTGCTTTCGTGCGTCGTGATATTATTTCGCCGGCCGAAGTGGCCGTGCGGTTAAAGGCGCTGCAGTCTGGAACCGCAAGACCGCTACGGTCGCAGGTTCGAATCCTGCCTCGGGCATGGATGTTTGTGATGTCCTTAGGTTAGTTAGGTTTAACTAGTTCTAAGTTCTAGGGGACTAATGACCTCGGCAGTTGAGTCCCATAGTGCTCAGAGCCATTTGATATTATTTCGGCAAAATACTCCTTTCAATCCGCAATGTTCATCAAGTCACTCTTTCAATTAAAATGTTCAAAGTTAATTAATTTTTATTATCAACTATCACACAGTTTTATTAATGATGAAGCCAACACGTGGGATTTCCATTACTGACGAACAATTTTATTGTTCCTTCTTAGCAAAAAAATGGTTCAAATGGCTCTGAACACTATGGGACTCAACTGCTGAGGTCATTAGTCCCCTAGAACTTAGAACTAGTTAAACTTAACTAACCTAAGGACATCACAAACATCCATGCCCGAGGCAGGATTCGAACCTGCGGCCGTAGCGGTCTTGCGGTTCCAGACTGCAGCGCCTTTAACCGCACGGCCACTTCGGCCGGCCCTTCTTAGCAATTAGTGTATAATCGTCACACCACACACACACACCGATGGATCAGATGAATTACGATTCTTTTCAGTTCGGTGATCGTTACAATTACGACAACTTTTACAATCGGCGTATTTGTATTAATCTTCGTGTGGTCGTATTAATGTTTCCTACTCCAAGCTAATCAGGTATTGCAGTCTTCGATACTATTGTCCATTCTTCGTTGTAACTGTTCACTTTGATGAAGGTTGAGTCCAACAATAATTTCTCCAATAATTAAAGTTCATTAACTCGTCGTACACTATCAGAGTATCACTTCAGTTCAAGTTCTCAAGTCAGAATGACTGAGAACAAAGTACGCTCATCTCTATCACACAATATCACTTCTTTTTTTTAAAAAAAAAAAAAAAGCAATCTCGTAGCGTTCCGTTTGTAGTACCATAGTAAACAGTGCTCTCTCTCTCTGTCGACTTGATAGCAAGCAAACTAGGAAGCGACTAACTTTTAACTTTTCCATGATCGAGCATTGTAGACGCACTGAATTTCCTTTTCGCTGCGTTTACAACTCTCTTTCACAATAAATATTATCTCTGACTGACATATTGCTTTGGACTTAATTTTCGTCGTACTGATTTGCAGTTATTACTAAGATGTTTGATAGCTAGTTGAAAATAACCTTGAAATGATAATTAAATAGACACCCTAGCTGCAAACAGGCGTTGATGTACTTCATTGGGGACATGTTGAAAATGTGTACCCTGACCGGGACTCGAACCCGGGATCTCCTGCTTACTTGGCAGACGCTCTATCCATCTGAGCCATTGCGGGCATAGCGGATAGTGCGTCTGCAGGGACTTATCCCTTGCACGCTCCCCGTGAGTTAAAATATGGCTTCCCGGCCATTGACCTTCTTGTGCGAATGCACACACTATGCCCGAACTCGTACGGGACTTGGTAGATTAATCTGCCACGAGTAATGAGTATGATGGGCAAATATCTATTAGGCGAATGTAGTGGTGTGGACATGTTGGGAATGTGGACCTCACGGGGAGCGTGCAAGGGATAAGTCCCTGCAGACGCACTGTCCTCGATGCCCGCGGTGGCTCAGATGGATAGAGCATCTGCCATGTAAGCAGGAGATCCCGGGTTCGAGTCCCGGTCGGGGCAGACATTTTCATCTTGTCCCCAATGAAGTACATCAACGCCTGTTTGCAGCTAGCGTGTCTATTTAATTATCATTTCATTTCTAGCAAAGCTGCATGGTCATCCACGGTAACTGTTCTTTCGGAAACAGATACTACCGTCATATATAGTTAAAAATAACCTTGCTTTCTTTCCAGCTTTATATCATGAGAGACTCCGTAATTATTGAAATTGGTGTTCACCAAAACTTTAAGGTGTTGTATTATAGTCACAGTTGTCGTACCTGTCAGGATAACACTGTTCCCTACTTTAATTATCATGACATTCTTGTTTAGGTTTTCGGGTTTCTTGAGGTGTTACGTAATACACAGACAACTCTGCTTAAAATAACCGCAGAAATCAATGTGGGACGTACGACGAACGTATCCATTAGGACAGCGCGGCGAAACTCGGCGTGAATGCGCCGTGGCAGCAGGCGAGTTCCATCGCTAACAGCACGACATCGCGTGCAGCGCCTCTCCTCGGCTCGTGACCACATCGGTCGGACCCTAGATTTCTAACAAGGGAACCTCCCCATCGCACCCCCCTCAGATTTAGTTATAAGTTGGCACAGTGGATAGGCCTTGTAAAACTGAACACAGATCAATCGAGAAAACAGGAAGAACTTGTGTGGAACTATGAAAAAATAAGCAAAATATACAAACTGGGTCGTCCATGCGTAAGATAGGCAATATTAAGGGCAATGTGAGGCGAGGAGTGCCGTGGTCCCGTGGTTAGCGTGAACAGCTGCGGAACGAGAGGTCCTTGGTTCAAATCTGCCCTCGACTGAAAATTTTGCTTTCTTTATTTTCGCAAAGTTATGATCTGTACGTTCGTTCATTGACGTCTCTGTTCACTGTAATAAGTTTAGTGTCTGTGTTTTGCGACCGCACCGCAAAACCGTGTGATTAGTTACGAAAGGACGTGCCTCTCCAATGGGAACCGAAAACATTTGATCGCAAGGTCATAGGTCAACCGATTCCTCCACAGGAAAACACGTCTGATATTTTGTATACGACACTGGTGACAGCATGTGCGTAACATGACAGGAATATGTTGTCGACCCATCTAACTAGTACACTTGGCGAATGGGTGAAAAGATTCTTCTACCTCGCCCGATTTAGGTTTTCTTGTGGATGTAATAATCACTCCAAAAAAAGTGATGAAAGCATAAGAGTTTTTCACATGAACTGAAATTAAAAAGTTAAAATTTTCGGTCGAGGGAAGATTTGAACTGAAGACCTCTCGTTCTGCAGCTGTTCACACTAACCACGGGACCACGGCGCTCCTCGTCTCATACTGCCCTTAATATTGCCTATATTACACATGGACTAATCAGTTTCTATATTTTGCTTATTTTTTCATACTTCCACACAACTTCTTCCTGTTTTCTCGATTGATCTGTATTCAGATTTTCAAGGCCTATCCACTGTGCCAACTTATAACTAAATCTGAGGGGGGTGCGATGGGGATGTTCCCTTGTAAGTATCTCATTGATTTTACTGCACTCTTTGCCTGTTCGTTATAGCAATAATCTGTTCGTTGTGAAAGCCTGCCGCTAGTAAGAGGAACCACTGCTCGTCTGCTCCACAGAGTTTCTGCGACACCTGCTGGTCCAGCCACACCACGGCGCTGGAGGACCAGCTGTCCCACATGCGGTCCCAGGTGCTGGAGGCCGCCGAGGGCATCGACCGCAAGGAGACCGACTTCAAGGTAAGGCCCCTTTCGCCCCTCACAGTGCATACTGAATTCTCCACGAGAGTTTCACCTCAGTAGTGAGACCCCTCTCGTTTACCCAATAACATTCACTTGCAAGTTCTCACCGCATTGTGTCATTACCATATATCGTGATTCCATGCTAAAAGGAAGAAAATACAGGATGGCTGTGAAGTATCTTTACAACTTAACACCTTGTTGTTGTTGTTGTGGTCTTCAGTCCTGAGACTGGTTTGATGCAGCTCTCCATGCTACTCTATCCTGTGCAAGCTTCTTCATCTCCCAGTACCTACTGCAACCTACATCCTTCTGAATCTGCTTAGTGTATTCATCTCTTGGTCTCCCTCTACGATTTTTACCCTCCACGCTGCCCTCCAATGCTAAATTTGTTATCCCTTGATGCCTCAAAACATGTCCTACCAACCGATCCCTTCTTCTTGTCAAGTTGTGCCACAAACTTCTCTTCTCCCCAATCCTATCCAATACCTCCTCATTAGTTACGTGATCTACCCACCTTATCTTCAGCATTCTTCTGTAGCACCACATTTCGAAAGCTTCTATTCTCTTCTCATCCAAACTAGTTATCGTCCATGTCTCACTTCCATACATGGCTACACTCCATACAAATACTTTCAGAAACGACTTCCTGACACCTAAATCTATACTCGATGTTAACAAATTTCTCTTCTTGAGAAACGCTTTCCTTGCCATTGCCAGTCTACATTTTATATCCTCTCTACTTCGACCATCATCAGTTATTTTACTCCCTAAATAGCAAAACTCCTTTACTACTTTCAGTGTCTCATTTCCTAATCTAATTCCCTCAGCATCACCCGACTTAATTCGACTACATTCCATTATCCTCGTTTTGCTTTTGTTGATGTTCATCTTATACCCTCCTTTCAAGACACTATCCATTCCGTTCAACAGCTCTTCCAAGTCCTTTGCTGTCTCTGACAGAATTACAATGTCATCGGCGAACCTCAAAGTTTTTACTTCTTCTCCAAGAATTTTAATACCTACTCCAAATTTTTCTTTTGTTTCCTTTACTGCTTGCTCAATATACAGATTGAATAACATCGGGGAGAGGCTACAACCCTGTCTCACTCCCTTCCCAACCACTGCTTCCCTTTCATGCCCCTCGACTCTTATAACTGCCATCTGGTTTCTGTACAAATTGTAAATAGCCTTTCGCTCCCTGTATTTTACCCCTGCCACCTTTAGAATTTGAAAGAGAGTATTCCAGTCAACATTGTCAAAAGCTTTCTCTAAGTCTACAAATGCTAGAAACGTAGGTTTGCCTTTTCTTAATCTTTGTTCCAAGATAAGTCGTAAGGTCAGTATTGCCTCACGTGTTCCAACATTTCTACGGAATCCAAACTGATCTTCCCCGAGGTCGGCTTCTACCAGTTTTTCCACTCGTCTGTAAAGAATTCGCGTTAGTATTTTGCAGCTGTGACTTATTAAACTAATAGTTCGGTAATTTTCACATCTGTCAACACCTGCTTTCTTTGGGGTTGGAATTATTATATTCTTCTTGAAGTCTGAGGGTATTTCGCCTGTCTCATACATCGTGCTCACCAGATGGTAGAGTTTTGTCATGACTGGCTCTCCCGAGGCCATCAGTAGTTCTAATGGAATGTTGTCTACTCCCGGGGCCTTGTTTTGACTCAGGTCTTTCAGTGCGCTGTCAAACTCTTCACGCAGTATCTTATCTCCCATTTCGTCTTCATCCACATCCTCTTCCATTTCCATAATATTGTCCTCAAGTACATCGCCCTTGTATAAACCCTCTATATACTCCTTCCACCTTTCTGCCTTCCCTTCTTTGCTTAGAACTGGGTTGCCATCTGAGCTCTTGATATTCATACAAGTGGTTCTCTTCTCTCCAAAGGTCTCTTTAATTTTCCTGTAGGCAGTATCTATCTTACCCCTAGTGAGACAGGCCTCTACATCCTTACATTTGTCCTCTAGCCATCCCTGCTTAGCCATTTTGCACTTCCTGTCGATTTCATTTTTGAGACGTTTGTATTCCTTTTTGCCTGCTTCATTTACTGCATTTTTATATTTTCTCCTTTCATCAATTAAATTCAATATTTCTTCTGTTACCCAAGGATTTCTATTAGCCCTCGTCTTTTTACCTACTTGATCGTCTGCTGCCTTCACCACTTCATCCCTCAGAGCTACCCATTCTTCTTCTACTGTATTTCTTTCCCCTATTCCTGTCAATTGTTCCCTTATGCTCTCCCTGAAACTCTGTACAACCTCTGGTTCTTTCAGTTTATCCAGGTCCCATCTCCTTAAATTCCCACCTTTTTGCAGTTTCTTCAGTTTCAATCTGCAGTTCATAACCAATAGATTGTGGTCAGAATCCACATCTGCCCCAGGAAATGTCTTACAATTTAAAACCTGGTTCCTAAATCTCTGTCTTACCATTATATAATCTATCTGAAACCTGTCAGTATCTCCAGGCTTCTTCCATGTATACAGCCTCCTTTCATGATTCTTGAACCAAGTGTTAGCTATGATTAAGTTATGCTCTGTGCAAAATTCTACAAGGCGGCTTCCTCTTTCATTCCTTCCCCCGAATCCATATTCACCTACTATGTTTCCTTCTCTCCCTTTTCCTACTGACGAATTCCAGTCACCCATGACTATTAAATTTTCGTCTCCCTTCACTACCTGAATAATTTCTTTTATCTCGTCATACATTTCATCTATTTCTTCATCATCTGCAGAGCTAGTTGGCATATAAACTTGTACTACTGTAGTAGGCATGGGCTTTGTGTCTATCTTGGCCACAATAATGCGTTCACTATGCTGTTTGTAGTAGCTAACCCGCACTCCTATTTTTTTATTCATTATTAAACCTACTCCTGCATTACCCCTATTTGATTTTGTATTTATAACCCTGTAATCACCTGACCAAAAGTCTTGTTTCTCCTGCCACCGAACTTCACTAATTCCCACTATATCTAACTTTAACCTATCCATTTCCCTTTTTAAATTTTCTAACCTACCTGCCCGATTAAGTGATCTGACATTCCACGCTCCGATCCGTAGAACGCCGGTTTTCTTTCTCCTGATAACGACGTCCTCTTGAGTAGTCCCCGCCCGGAGATCCGAATGGGGGACTATTTTACCTCCGGAATATTTTACCCAAGAGGACGCCATCATCATTTAATCATACAGTAGAGCTGCATGTCCTCGGGAAAAATTACGGCTGTAGTTTCCCCTTGCTTTCAGCCGTTCGCAGTACCAGCACAGCAAGGCCGTTTTGGTTAATGTTACAAGGCCAGATCAGTCAATCATCCAGACTGTTGCCCTTGCAACTACTGAAAAGGCTGCTGCCCCTCTTCAGGAACCACATGTTTGTCTGGCCTCTCAACAGATACCCCTCCGTTGTGGTTGCACCTACGGTATGGCCATCTGTATCGCTGAGGCACGCAAGCCTCCCCACCAACGGCAAGGTCCATGGTTCATGGGGGGGAGCCTTAAAACTGTACTAAATATTAACAAATGGTTTTCAACATGTGATAACTGATAAATCTTCTTTCCTCATTACACATCTCAATGCGTGCACCCTTAGTGCCACGGGTAATATCCAGTCGGAATTCCATTTCTCTCCACGTATGATTCAAGATTTCCAGTGTGACATGGTCAAATGCATTGCGAATGCAACTCCTGTAGGTCTTCGACCTTGGTTCAGCATACCAGATCCTTTATAAAACCCCACAGGAGTAACTCTAGAGGTGTGAGGTCAGGGGATCGTGGCGGCCAGCGATTTTGCTCATCTCGTCCAATCCAGTCATCCGGAAACTCTTCGTCTAGAAATTGACGGACGTTTGGGACCAGTGGGTTAGTGCCCCATCTTGTTGGAATATGTCATCAGAATACAGGTGTTCCAATGGTGGCGCGGCAAACTCTTGTAACAGACCCACGTAAACACGAACATTGACGGCAGGCTCGATGAAAAATGAGGGACGGACGGTGCAACTGTGGATCAGTCCTCATCAAATACTGACCTTGGGACCGTCTCTTTCTATTTCACATGTAACATGAGTATACTATGAACCCCATATCCGAACGTTCTGACGATTCAGTTTCCCGGTAACATGAAACTTGCCTCATCGGAGAAACAAATCTTTTCCGAAAAGTCGTTGTTTGCGTCAGTTTTACCTAGCGTATCCACTACAAACCGTTCGCGCTGAGGTTTTAAGACATTGTACGCTGTTGATCATCTCATTCCCAACCCTCTGGCCGCCGTGGGACTCCTTGCAAACGTCTATTGTATCTTGTCCACTTTGGTGGCTGAAACAGATGTGCGACCGTTTCCCTTTTTTAAAAGAAAATGCTAATTTTTTCCATAAATGATGTATACTAAGTTGGTATACGTCATAGTTGGTCGGGATACTTGGTGCCTTCCACACCATGTTCGAAAGTTTCGTTGGACTTGGGTATCGGATGTCGTCTGTGTTAACCAAGTAGCACGTTGAGCTTTCTCCAGTGGCGTCCATATTTTATCAGGTTCACAAGTCCAATTTTGCGTCAAAACTGCGTCACCTGAAAGATAAAAAACTTTATGAGTGACCTTAATACGTGCGGAAATCATTTGTTAATAGTATTGTTTTAAAGTTACTTACTACATGCGGACAATCATTTGTTCGTAGTACTGTTTTAACGTTATTAATGTCTTAAGCTGTAAAGATAATTTATGGACACGCTGACCATCACGCTATCTGTGTAGCACCTGTACTCGGCGCGAGGAATAAGCTGTGCAGACCGTCATTCCTTTTTTATTGATGAAGATACACTGAAACGCCAAAGAAACTGGTATTGGCATACATATTCAAATACAGAGATATGTAAACAGGCTAAATACGGCGCTGCGATCAGCAACTCCTATATAAGACAACAAGTGTCTGGCGCAGTTGTTAGATCGGTTACTGCTGCTACAATGACAGGTTATCAAGATTTAAGTGAGTTTGAACGTGGTGTTATAGTCGGCGTACGAGCGATGGGAAACAGCATCTCCGAGGTAGCGATGAAGTGGGGATTTTCCCATACGACCATTTCACGAATGTACCGTGAATATCAGGAATACGGTAAAACATAAAATACAAAATTGTTGAGGCTTTCGTGGCCACTTGTTGACAAACTGCCTATTGGCTTCTGTCTCGGGTTCTTCGGCCGACGTTCATCTAATGATTTTTCTGACGTTTCGCCAGCACGAGTGGCTGGCATTGTCAAAGCTTCACCCTCCATTGCCGGTGGTGAACTGGAGCCGAGCTCGCGGGCGCAGGCTATATGTACCTGGCGCGCCAACGTCCGAGGGCTTCTCCGCGGTCATTTCCGGTGCGGTTCTCCTCTTGCTACCTGCGACGGTCGTTCGCTGCAGTACGGGAAGCCAGGATCCGTTGACCTTAAGGCTTTCCTCTTTCTTGTTCAAACTGTTCGCGTGTTTTTGTATTTCTACAGCTTCTCTGAACAAGCGCGTGTGATAGTGCTTCTCTACAGCCAGAACTTCCGTATCGGCGAATTTTATTACATGGTCGGTCTCATTCAGTGCGTGCTCTGCCACGGCCGATTTCTCCACCTGCCCCAACCTGCAATGTCGCTTATGCTCTTTGATCCTGGTGTTAATGGATCGTCCAGTCATTCCGACATAAACTAAAGAGGAAAGCCTTAAGGTCAACGGATCCTGGCTTCCCGTACTGCAGCGAACGACCGTCGCAGGTAGCAAGAGGAGAACCGCACCGGAAATGACCGCGGAGAAGCCCTCGGACGTTGGCGCGCCAGGTACATATAGCCTGCGCCCGCGAGCTCGGCTCCAGTTCACCACCGGCAATGGAGGGTGAAGCTTTGACAATGCCAGCCACTCGTGCTGGCGAAACGTCAGAAAAATCATTAGATGAACGTCGGCCGAAGAACCCGAGACAGAAGCCAATAGGCAGTTTGAAAACATAAAATCTCCGAGATCCCTGCGGCCGGAAAAAGATCCTGCAAGAATGGGACCAACGACGACTGAAGAGAATCGTTCAAAGTGACAGAAGTGCAGCCCTTCCGCAAATGCTGGGCCATCAACAAGTGTCAGCGTGCGAACCATTCAACGAAACGTCATCGATATAGGCTTTCGAAGACTAAGCCCATTCATGTACCTTTGATGAGTGCAAGACACAAAACTTTACGCCCCGCCTGGGTCGGTCAACACAGATGGTGATGGTTGTGGTAAGTTTCTATGGGGCCAAACTGCTAAGATCATCGGTCCCTAGGCTTGCAAACTACTTAACGTAACTGAAACTAGCTTACGCTAAGGACAACACGCACACACACACCCATGCCTGAGGGAGGACTCGAACCTCCGAGGGGCGGAGCATCGCGAACCGTGACCAGGCGCCCAACACCGCGCGGCTAAACCGCTCGGCTTCATTACACACATTGGACTGTTCATGACTGGAGACGCCTGGTCGGACGAGTCCCATTTGAAACTGTATGGAGACAACCCCATAAATCCATGGACTTTGCATGTTAGCAGGGTGGAGCTGGTGGAGGCTCTGTAATGGTGTGGGGCGTGTGCAGTTGGAGTGACATTGGACCACTCATAGGTCTAGATATGACTCTGACAGGTGACACGAACGTAAGCATCCTGTCTGATCACCTGCATCCGTTCATTCGATTCCAGCTGGACAATGCGACACCCCACACGTCCAGAATTGCTACAGAGTGACTCCAGGAACATTCTCCTGAGTTTAAACACTTCCGCTGGCCACCAAGCTCCCCATATTAAGCATACCTGGGAATCCCCTCGTACTCTTACGGATTTATGGACAGTCCTGCAGGATTCATGGTGTCAGTTCCCTCCAGCACTACTTCAGACATTAGTGGAGTCCATGCCACGTCGTGTTGCGGCACTCCTGAGTGCTCGCGGGGCCCTACGTGATATTAGGCAGGTGTACCACTTTCTTTGCCTCTCATTGTATATGGCTCAAGTGATTCAAGTCATCGATGAAAATTTACAAAAGGTTTAAGAAGTCGTGTGTTATGATAGCGCAGCGAAGTTAATAACAGCTCAGAAACACCAACCAAGAGGGAGGAGAGTAAGCACACAATAAAAACGAAATGCATTTCGTGCTACATGAAGTGCTTAGAGCACGACAGACATGCACCGTCTGTTTAACTGCCTGCGATGAGCAAGATGGGAGGGCACATAGGGAAAAAATGAAAGACAGTTACATTTATACTTACAATTTACTTGTTTTTTAGTATTAGAACTAAAAGTCAGAAACATCAAAGTGTAAGAGTCATATATACATAAGTTAACATCAATATAAATTTTACTTAGAGGTAAATTAAGAGAGAGACAAAAGGTTTTTTACCGCTGGGCACGTAGGGAAAAAGCTACAGAGAATTATATTTATATTTGTAATTTTGTTGTTTGTGGTATTAGAACTAAAAGCGAGAAACATTAAAGTGTAAGACTCATACATACATAATTTAAATAGAAATTATGCTTAAAGGTAAATTAAAAGAGAGAGAAAAGGTCTTTTTACCGATGTGTCTCTCTTATTTACACACTGTATGTACTACGTTATAAGCATTCTCTTAAACGAGTTTGTTTGCGTGGACACCCTCCGCAGCAAGCACAGAAATATTGGTTTTGTAAATAAAAACCTCCTTTTCTTGCTGCACTGTGTTTTATTCCTGCCAGATGCGTTTTGTCTTTTTCACTTTATAATGATGCCTGAAAGTGAAAAAGACGTGTGGGACAAATAAAATAGAGTGCAACAAGGTGGTTTTTATTTACAAAACCAATATTCTCTTAAACGATTACAGCAAACTGATCCCTGTAACAACTCGTCTTCGAATATGGAAACAATTATGTATAGTTAACTCATTTTTATTTAGAACTGAGATACAGGTAAGCTACTCATTATTATGGCAGGGAAAGAAACTTTTGTTTAATGCTGCGCTGCACTTCAAAGAGAAGCACACACACTTGACGCTATTTTTCAACATAGTAACAATTTTTTTTTAAAAAACAACGGTCGCAGCCTTCTACCAAAGGTTCAGTTTCTCTTTGGTGCCATTCGAGGACCGATGTATAAGCGTCCTCACCGTCGGAAAAGATGAGATTTCTGAGAATCAGTTCCTCGACTTCCCGGATATTGTCGTCTGTCGTCCACGTGGATGGCTTTCGTTCTCGATCTGCATGAGCCACGTATGTGCGGCCTTAGCCAAATTGTTGGCACCGTTTCAGGACGGTTGGACGCGACACTGCAATTGATCCACAACCAGGTAGCATTTCACGACGAATCTCTATGCAGTTCAAACGTTTTGCCCACAAGAATCGCACTGCCCTGCATACTTCGACATTGGAGTACTTTTCCAGTTACCGCTCCGTTTAGTTCACACAGTGCGCCGCACCTATCATCCGCACGGCAGCAGCTCTGTGTCTGCAGAAAAACCCGGGAAACGAACACTGACAACGCGACACTCTTATTGCGAAGAGGTCTTAGCTTGGGACGGTATGTGCAACTTACTTTTCGGAGACCTCTTGTACCTGTCAGCACCCTAGACATTCAGCTAATGCTTAAACATTTGATTGCTTTGAACAGTTATTTTCATATAAAAAAGAACTTATAATCCACTATGCATATTTAACTGATACCGAAAAAACAAGTGTTGACCTAATCTATGTGGGCATGTATTACGACGTACGCTCTAGTCAAGTCAATCGTAGTCTGTTACCTCAGGAAGAATGTGTTCCTCTGATTTGTAATTCATTTACCGTTGTCTTCTTCCTGTACACCTGTAACTGAAAGCTGGCATTTGTTTGATGTGGACATATCAGTATCACGAGTGAGTCAAGTGAAATGGCGAGGTCAGTAAACATCTTCATGAAATGTGTGCGGAAACTCGTGAGACATATGATGTAACGCCAAGTTGCTGAAACCGCTCTTCATTTTAACAGGCATCATACGGTCCGCTCCTGTCATTACCGTCGGCTTACTTTCTTCACGAAACAGTGACTCAAATTCTAGCACTGTTCTTGCTTTTTCAGTTTATATGCAGTCCCTGCTTGAGAGATCCTCTTTAATCTTCCTCCAGTTTCAACAAATTACTGACAGCCTCAAGTAACACCCTCCATTTTCGTTAATTAATTTAAATTTCTTCTTGTAACTCATTATTATTACTTTGATTTTTTTCCCTCTACAACCTCGATTTTCTAATATTCTAAATTCGCTAGTTAACGTAATCCGATACATCTCGTAACTGTTAGACAAATTCTCATAAGCTACATTTCTTATTTCCAGTATGGTAACTTCGTATCTATTTTTACTCTGCATCTTAAGAGTCTACGATCACTTAATATTTTCAGACCATTACATCATGTACAATTTGTTTATTATTTGTATGAATACAATGAATTTCAGTTCTCTTTCCGTTTGATCATTGCCAAGATAATTTTCTATTTCTCTCCTCCAGCGTTAGTGAGGCAAGAACGGACATTTTCGCCTCGGAAAATGCTACTAGGATGCGAAATGTATCTAAAATTAGTATCATGGCCATTGAAACTTGCTGGCACATTAAAACTTTGTGCCGGACCGAGACTCGAACTCGGGACCTTTGCCTTTCGCGGGCAAGTGCTCTACCATCTGAGCTACCCAAGCACGACTCACGCCCCGTCCTCACAGCTTTACTTCTGCCAGTACCTCGTCTCCTACCTTCCAAACTTTAGAGAAGCTCTCCTGCGAGAGCTTTTTCCAGGAGTGCTAGTTCTGCAAGGTTCGCGGGAGAGCTTCTGTAAAGTTTCGAAGGTAGGAGACGAGGTACTGGCAGAAGTAAAGCTGTGAGGACGGGGCGTGAGTCGTGCTTGGGTAGCTCAGATGGTAGAGCACTTGCCCGCGAAAGGCAAAGGTCCCGAGTTCGAGTCTCTGTCCGGCACAAGGTTTTAATGTGCCAGGTAGTTTCATATCAGCGTACATTCCGCTGCAGAGTGAAAACGTCATTCTGGAATCATAACCAAAGTTTCTTACTGAAGAACCGTCCTTTATTTTTTTGCCCCACTTTCGCAATACCCCACTGCCACCACGTAGTGAGATTTGCAGTTAGCCGGCCGCGGTGGTCTAGCGGTTCTGGCGCTGCAGTCCGGAACCGCGGGACTGCTACGGTCGCAGGTTCGAATCCTGCCTCGGGCATGGGTGTGTGTGATGTCTTTAGGCTAGTTAGGTTTAAGTAGTTCTAAGTTCTAGGGGACTTATGACCTAAGATGTTGAGTCCCATAGTGCTCAGAGCCATTTGAGCCATTTGCAGTTATTTATCAACTCGTGTAACTCTTCCTAGACATCTCCTGTTCAAGAACGTAGCACTCTTCCGAGACATTACTGTTCAAAGTTCACGAGTCCGTATTGAGACGGAAGAAATAGTGCACTAGACTGTATTATGTACCCCAGAAAACCACAAATAAATCGTGTACTTCGTATGATATTCATTTCCATTAATTACCTCAGTATCTTAATTATCGACTTACACACCTATCACTATCATATATTTTACCATCACAAGTTATTATTAAATCTTCATACTTTCATAAATATTTCCTATCCAGAAATGTATATACGCTGATCAGCCAGAGAGTTATGACCACAGACCTACTATCGGTATAAAGCCGTCCCAGCGATAGCAGCGTCACCTGGCGAGGAATGACTGCTACTCAGACACACGTACAGTGTGAATGTACACTGCTGGCCATCGTAAATGCAACACCCTGAAGGAAGCATCCGAATCAAGTGAAATTTACACCATGAGTTTGCAGCGATGAGATATGCAACTGATTAGAATTTCAGCGCAGACGCACATCACGCGCGCCTGTGGCGCCACCTCATAGCGCCATTTAAGGCTTGGCGATTTCGACGAGTGTACGTTCGGCACGTGTGTTTACCTTGTGGTTGTTTCACAAGACGATCAGTTATGCCTCGTACACAACAGCGAACATCATTTGATCAAGTATCCGAGTTCGACAGAGGAAGGATAGTGGCTTACCGAGATTGTGGATTATCATACAGAGAAATCGCTAGTCGTGTTGGACGAAACCAAACAACTGTAATGCGGAAATGTGACCGTTGGATGCAGGAGGGTACGACGGACCGACGTGGTCGATCGCATTCACCTCGGTGCACCACTGCACGTGCTGATAGGCAAATTGTGCGCATGGCAGTGACGGATCGCTCAGTGACATCCCGAACCATAGCACAGCACATTGCGTCTGTAACGCATCATCCAGTGTCTGCGCGTACCATTCGACGCCGTTTACAGCAGAGTGGTCTGTCCGCAAGACGTCCATTGCTTCGTCTACCATTGACGCAGAACCACAGACGTCTCCGTCGCCAATGGTGTGATGACAGACGGATGTGGACGGCAGAATGGAATGACGTTGCCTTTATTGACGAGGCACGCTTCTGTCTGCAGCACCACGATGGTCGGATTCGAGTGTGGAGACACCGTGGAGAGAGGATGCTGGACAGCTGCATTATGCACCGCCACACTGGTCTTGCACCGGGTATTATGGTATGGGGCGGTATTGGATATTACTCTCGCACGCCTCTAGTACGCATTGCCGGTACTTTAAATAGCCGGCGCTACATATCCGAGGTGCTGGAGCCAGTTGTCCTTCCTTACCTTCAGGGCTCGGCCACAGCCATATTTCAACAGGATAATGCGCGACCACACGTGGCACGCATTGTCCAAAGGTTCTTCGTCAATAACCAGATTGAATTGCTTCCCTGGCCGGCTCGCTCTCCGGATCTTTCGCCGATAGAAAACATGTGGTCCATGGTTGCTCAACGAGTGACCCAGATTACATCCCCAGCTGCCACACCAGATGATCTTTGGCAACGTGTGGAAGCTGCTTGGGCTGCTGTACCCCAGGAACACATCCAACGTCTCTTTGACTCAATGCCGAGACGTGTGGCAGCGGTGATCTCCAACAATGGCGGCTACTCTGGCTACTGATTCTGGCAGGAACCACATGTCACAGACGTCTGTAAACGTAATCAGTTGATACTTGGTCAACATGTTATCTACAAAATAAATTTTGTTGTGCTACCTCTTGTCTTTCTTGGTGTTGCATTTACGGTGGCCAGCAGTGTAGTATCAGTGAGCGTGCTGTGCGTGTGTAGAATGGGGAAGGTGCGCGATCTATCTGTTTGACCAAGGGGAGGTTGTGATGGCCCGGAGGCTCGACACGAGCATTTCGGAAACTGCACGACCTGTTGGGTGTTCTAGCAGTGCTGTGATGAGTGTCTTCAAGACGTGGCGAAACCAAGATGAGACGACGCGGGGTTGGACGGCCACCCCTCACTACTGGTGTCGAACGTCGTAGGCTGGGCAGACTGGTGAAACAGGACAGGTGGCGAACTGTGGGAGAATTAACATCAGACTCTACTACTGCGCAGAGTACAAGTCTGTCTGAACACACAGCGCATCAAACACTAGTAACGGTGGGCCTCTGCAGGCGACGATCCATGCATGATCCAATGTTAAGGCCACGACATCGGCAACTACGACTGAATGGGCACGTGACCATTGAACCTGGACGTTGGAGCTGTGGCAGAGCGTTATATGGTCTGATGAATCCCGATACCTTCTTCATCATGCTGATGTGAGGGCGCGGATCCGTCGTCTTCCAGGGTAACAGCTCCTTGACACGTGTACTGCGGGACGGAGACAAGCTGGCGGCGATTCCTTTATGATCTGCGGAACATTCACGTGGGCATCCATGTATCTAGTACATCTCGTGCAAAGCACCATGACGGCCAAGGAGCATCGTACACTGGTTGCAAACCACGTTTACCCCTTTGTGACGATCATGCTTCAAGACGGCGGTGGCGTTTTTCAACAAGATAATGCATCATGTCACAAGGCCAGGAGTGAGATGGAGTGGTTTGAGGAACACAGTGGCGAGTCCCAATTGAAGTGCTGCTTCCCCCACCCCCCCTCGCCAACTCACCACATCTGAATCCGATCGAACACATCTCGGACGTGATTGGATGTGCCGTCAGAACTCACCGGCCCCCACCCCGCAATTTATGGGAATTAGGCATGCAGATAAGGTGCCCACTTCCTCCAGCGACTTACCAGGGCCTCATTGCTTGCAGGCCACGATGCGTCGCCGCTGTTATTCCTGCCAAAGGTGGACATACCGACTATTAGATGTGTGCTCATAATTTTCTGGCTGACTAGTGTAAGAATATAACTATAGGGGGATGGTGGGCAAAGTGGCCATGCTAAGCAATTTTTTTTATCTTGAATGAAATATTTAAGAATTATACCATATGTTAACTTACGATATCCTACGTATTTAGCTACATAAGGCAATTTTTATTTTGACTTTATCTCGGTAAATTTTTTATATATATTGTTTTTACTCTGTCCCTACCAAATGGCCACTTTGCCCTTCGGGGTGGGGCAAAGTGGCCATGAGGTGACCACTTTGCCCGATATACACTCCTGGAAATTGAAATAAGAACACCGTGAATTCATTGTCCCAGGAAGGGGAAACTTTATTGACACATTCCTGGGGTCAGATACATCACATGATCACACTGACAGAACCACAGGCACATAGACACAGGCAACAGAGCATGCACAATGTCGGCACTAGTACAGTGTATATCCACCTTTCGCAGCAATGCAGGCTGCTATTCTCCCATGGAGACGATCGTAGAGATGCTGGATGTAGTCCTGTGGAACGGCTTGCCATGCCATTTCCACCTGGCGCCTCAGTTGGACCAGCGTTCGTGCTGGACGTGCAGACCGCGTGAGACGACGCTTCATTCAGTCCCAAACATGCTCAATGGGGAACAGATCCGGAGATCTTGCTGGCCAGGGTAGTTGACTTACACCTTCTAGAGCACGTTGGGTGGCACGGGATACATGCGGACGTGCATTGTCCTGTTGGAACAGCAAGTTCCCTTGCCGGTCTAAGAATGGTAGAACGATGGGTTCGATGACGGTTTGGATGTACCGTGCACTATTCAGTGTCCCCTCGACGATCACCAGTGGTGTACGGCCAGTGTAGGAGATCACTCCCCACACCATGATGCCGGGTGTTGGCCCTGTGTGCCTCGGTCGTATGCAGTCCTGATTGTGGCGCTCACCTGCACGGCGCCAAACACGCATACGACCATCATTGGCACCAAGGCAGAAGCGACTCTCATCGCTGAAGACGACACGTCTCCATTCGTCCCTCCATTCACGCCTGTCGCGACACCACTGGAGGCGGGCTGCACGATGTTGGGGCGTGAGCGGAAGACGGCCTAACGGTGTGCGGGACCGTAGCCCAGCTTCATGGAGACGGTTGCGAATGGTCCTCGCCGATACCCCAGGAGCAACAGTGTCCCTAATTTGCTGGGAAGTGGCGGTGCGGTCCCCTACGGCACTGCGTAGGCTCCTACGGTCTTGGCGTGCATCCGTGCGTCGCTGCGGTCCGGTCCCAGGTCGACGGGCACGTGCACCTTCCACCGACCACTGGCGACAACATCAATGTACTGTGGAGACCTCACGCCCCACGTGTTGAGCAATTCGGCGGTACGTCCACCCGGCCTCCCGCATGCCCACTATACGCCCTCGCTCAAAGTCCGTCAACTGCACATACGGTTCACGTCCACGCTGTCGCGGCATGCTACCAGTGTTAAAGACTGCGATGGAGCTACGTATGCCACGGCAAACTGGCTGACACTGACGGCGGCGGTGCACAAATGCTGCGCAGCTAGCGCCATTCGACGGCCAACACCGCGGTTCCTGGTGTGTCCGCTGTGCCGTGCGTGTGATCATTGCTTGTACAGCCCTCTCGCAGTGTCCGGAGCAAGTATGGTGGGTCTGACACACCGGTGTCAATGTGTTCTTTTTTCCATTTCCAGGAGTGTAAAATACAAAATTTAAACTCAATTTGCATACTAGATATAAGTGTATTTTCAAAACAAAAACATTATTACCTTCGTAGAAAAAGAAAGTTTCACACTGAGTTTATTTACAAACGTCACAAATAAAGTTATTGTCTTCTTCTTCACGCCCAGCACACGCCTCATGTGCCCATCGTAAACAGCCCGAACACCTTATCCATCCTTCATTTTCTCTTGACTTGGAATATAAGTCCCCGCAGAAAAAGCAGTCAGTATCACTTAAGTCACTGTCCGAGTCATTAAACAAAGCACGCTTCGCTGATTTTGATTTCGTTTTCTGCTTTCCTTTAACTTTTTTTTTCATTCCTCTTCTTACTCTGATTTTCTAGTTCCATCTTGAAAGGGCTTGAGGTCAAAACTGCAGCTGTTACTTTTTTTGCTTTATTTTCTCGTTTCATAATATTTGCTTTAGGGATTGGAACAATATTCTGTGGGCTTACAGCAAAAGTATAGGGCCTATTGGTCTTGGAGATGCTGATTAAATCACATGAAGTACTGCAATGAGGCAGTGGACTGGGTTGGCTGTTTGAAACCCTCAATAGTTTTGTAAACAACATACAATATTATTATTTTTCAATGAAAATACATTTTACTTTATGTCGGGCAAAATGACCACGGTCAGGCATAGTGGCAACAGAAGTGGCTACTTTGCCCTCTTTGCCGTCATTACATAAATGAAACACTTTTTGTTTTACCAATAGTTTTCTTAGGCACATAGCAATGCCCTATGAATGAAGACCTATGGGAAGAGCCATAGAGTTACAAAACTCTTCTCACTTTTTTTGTCTGTCCTTATGTTTCACCGCGTTATGGAAGGTGGCTCATATGCTTCTAAACCTAGCCAGTTTTATATCTGGTTCTTCATAACACACAAATAACGTCGACTTTTTGTCTCTGTTGCTCTTTATTTAAGCCCATAGCGCGTTTAATGACATCGCATCGTTATTATTTCGATTTCATTCCGTTTACATATTATAAGGTCCGCAAAAATATTGTTGTCAAATACTTAGTGACAAATACGTGGTGCGTTATCGCAGAATACAGCGAATGTTTTCGTTCTGCTACGCACATAAAACGACACGTTAACTTCCTGTCTTCCTGATGTCTGAGAAAAATAAAAAGTCTTCTCTTCAAACCACGGATGTAATCCAAGATGTAAATAGAATGAAAACCATCCGATAATAATTACATTGCGATCAAAACGTGTAGTTAGTTAAACTAGCGACAAACAGTAAATCAGAGTTTAAAACATTGTTCTTTCATATTTTTATTCTTTTGTCTATAAGCAGCTTCCAACTGTGAGTAATACCATCAAAGCAGATACTGAGAAGCAGTTCGTATTAGATACTCCTAAAATAGAAATACAGGTTGTGCAGCGAATACTAATTTCTTCTCCATTTTACATTGTGGATTCAGTAGTACGAAACAGAGCTGAATTTTACACAAGACATGATACGTCTTTTCTTGTTCATAATATTAAAGATTTTATAGCGGATAATTTTTGTAGCTGTATTATTACTTATACGCGTCCCGGTATCATTCGATGGTAGTGTGAATCGGATAAACGCAACACAGCTAAATCGCTTCCTTTTTGTTGTCTTTCATCGTATTAGGTCCATGACATTATTCCAGACTTTTTTGCAAATATTTGCTTTCTGAGTACCAATTTTGCAAACATTTCATATCTGCTTTCATGATACCTGGAGCTTATATTTATTTCTTTTGTCCACGGTAATGTGTCTTATCGCCGTGAAGAGTTCTTAATGAAGTGGCCAGCGTACTTTAATTCGCATCAAATGATAATATGCTGCTCTTATCATCAGACTTTACAGATAACTGCAACAAACAAAGCAAGCTACGGTAACCTGAAGATATTGGAACGTTTCAGAAAATGCTTCGTTACATTTAATTAATTTCGGTATATCATACTTACCAGTGCGTCATCTTACCAAGTAAAACGTAATGGTTGCTTTCTAAACACAGCATGTAAATCGATTACTAACTATCGATCTACTTAAGCTGATAGGTTCATAACATCAGAAGTGCATCATTCCACATTTTGCTTACGTGATTTCTGTAAAATGGAAAGTGCACTAACGTCATTGACTTCACGTTTCGAAAATAAATAATTCACTTGAGTTGATTATGGAAACGTTACCCGCTGCTAGCTCTAAAGTTAAATTCATGGGAGAAATTTCTGAACTATTTCATATAAGAATTGGTATTAGGCAGGGATAAGGACTCTCCCCATTACTGTTTAACTGTGTTTTGAAAAAGGTAATTACAGAACGGCGAGAGAGAAAGTCGGGTCAAAATATAGAGCAATGAATCAAGTTAGATAGAAGTAATATAAGAGTGGATTGCTTCGTCTTTGCAGATGATCTGGCAATTATAACTAGGGACGTTACCACAGCTCAAAAAGAAATTGAAGTTCTTAAAGAAGTTGCGGAAAAAGTAGGACTACAAATATCATTCAAGAAAACGAAATAAATGACATGCAACAAAGAAGCACCAAAGTTTTGAAAATGCGATACGGAAAAATAAAAAGTGTTTCTCAATTTAAATACTGGGGGGGAAATTATTAAGGAAACGGTCTGGAAGAAGCTGCAAAGGAAGTTCGCTGCCAAAAAATGGCAACTGCATTAAGAAGATTTATAATTAAAAATCATTTTCTAAATTAAGTAAACTTAGGCATTACAGCACTCTAATCAAACCTGAATGTCTTTATGGAGCAGAAACTTTAATTTTAAATAGAAAGAGGGATATTGAAATAATTCATAGAGAGAGAAAGAAAGATAATTACGAAAACATTAGGCCTCAAAATTACTGATGAAGAAGTTATAGGCTAAGAATTAATAAGGAAATAGAAGAATATACAGACATACATGGCGACATCAGAAAACGAAGACTTAAATTTTATGGGCACAATATAACAAACGCACCCACTAGATTGACATAACAAATAGTAGAATTCTACGAAAACAGAAGTAAGGCCAAAACTGAGGCAATTAAATGGATCGCTGCGATTAAGGAGGATCTTAAAATAGCCGGTATAACTCAGGCAAACGTTACAGACAGAAAAACATTCAGACAAAAGATATTTGATTGGAGCGTTGGTCAGAGGGAAATTAGAAAACGGACTGGAACGCCGTGGTCTGATGAAAGATAGAGACTTCATTCTGAAAGGATAAAACTAATTTGGACACAAAGGAAGGCCAACCATCAGAAGCGACATTGATTGATAGTACTTCGCGTGGTCCTATTGGGCCAATACGTGAATAATAATAAATCACTAAGTACCAAACTCCTATTTATTTATACAATTCCACGTGATGTCAAATGACTAAATGTTCTCTGTACGGCGTCCATTGTCAAAGGCTGCCCCCGGCCTCGTCAGCATTAAAACTTGCTCTTCCTTGAAACTTTGTCCAGTTTCCCTCCATTATACCGTCCGGTAATTGCTACAATCGTAACCAAAAGGAACATACAATTCCACGTTGTGTTCTCATGTATAGGAATTATAATTCAGCGATCGCAAAGTACAGTCTGTTTACTCTCTCAACTAACAAACTAACACATGACTAAAATTTTCACTTCTAGTTTCCTTTTTACAAATTATACCTGACTTTGCTAACACTTACTGTTTAGGAAATTTTTTTATTACCATACGCTTTTCGCTTCATTTATTTGTGAAGCATCTTCAGTGGCCTGTAATACGTGTTTCTTTTTCTGCATACAATAAAAGTATTATGTAGTAGTTACAATATGTTACTACATACTATGTTTCTATGTTTTGTCACGTTTTTCTGTTGCTTTTCAGATTAGAATCAACTTTTGTAGCACAAATTTCGTGAGATGACACTATCGTAAGGTGTTGCTTACCCTTTCCAGTGCTATTAGCCCATACGTGTGGTCCTGTAGATGTGTTCATTTGTTCCCATGCTCCAGCATGGTTTTCATTGTAATCTCATCCACTTTTCTCTAGTCAAATATTAAGTAACATATCCGCCACGTTTCTACGGTAGCAAATCTTGTCCATATTCACTCTATGACGCTGAGCGGTGCGCAGCTGTTGTGCGCCTGGCGGCGTAGTTTCACTTTCGAGAATATCACAAATTTTACACTCGCAAAGAACTGTTAATTTAAAGTTTACATCGTTTGTAATAACGTCTTGGTATTGAAAATTGTTATTGCACTGGAGAGATACGTCACAGCTAGCAATATCGACCATGTACTGGAGTTACTACTGAAGGAAAGCGAATGTTTCATTCCAAATAGTAAGGAACGTAAGCAATGGGGTTCGCTCATTTTACCTACTAGACACACGTAGAAGAAAGCACTGCACTGCGTACCTGCAATACTTAGAAATATCCACCAAACGAAAAGTGACTGAAACTTCCTGGCAGATTAAAACTGTGTGCCCGACCGAGACTCGAACTCGGAACCTTTCCCTTTCGCGGGCAAGTGCTCTACCAACTGAGCTACCGAAGCACGACTCACGCCCGGTACTCACAGCTTTACTTCTGCCAGTACCTCGTCTCCTACCTTCCAAACTTTATAGAAGCTCTCCTGCGAACCTTGCAGAACTAGCACTCCTGAAAGAAAGGATATTGCGGAGACATGGCTTAGCCACAGCCTGGGGGATGTTTCCAGAATGAGATTTTCACTCTGCAGCGGAGTGTGCGCTGATATGAAACTTCCTGGCAGATTAAAACTGTGTGCCCGACCGAGACTCGAACTCGGGACCTTTGCCTTTCGCGGGCAAGTGCTCTACCAACTGAGCTACCGAAGCACGACTCACGCCATGTCCTCACAGCTTTACTTCTGCCGGTACCTCGTCTCCTGTGAGTACCGGGCGTGACTGGTGCTTCGGTAGCTCAGTTGGTAGAGCACTTGCCCGCGAAAGGCAAAGGTTCCGAGTTCGAGTCTCGGTCGGGCATACAGTTTTAATCTGCCAGGAAGTTTCATATCAACGCACACTCCGCTGCAGAGTGAAAATCTCATTCTGAAAAGTGACTGATTGGCGTCTGGATTAGAGCAGCAGCTAACTTACCGTTAGCACATCCTTCTGGAATAAATACTATAAATAAATCCGTCGCCAGTACTGATCGCACGAATTCTGAATATTCTTTTGTTTTGAAATGATTTCTTTAATGCAAGTAGTATTGTGGCTACCATTTCAAAATCTAAGGTAAATTAATTTTTTGAAATAATTTGCATTACATTTTAATTTAACTGAAGCAAGTTAAAAACGCGACAAGTTCCATTCCAATGCTTTCATTAGTGGCTGTCAGTTACTCATCCATTAACACAGTTGTAGAAAGGTAATGCAGTGAGAAAGATTTACGTAACGGCAAAACTGAAAGACTGTTCCACATCCTGGTTGACAAAAGAGTAGTAGATAATAACATATAAAATAGCCATCATTACATTATATGCACTCAGTGTTGAGAAAAGTAACATGGAAACAGCCCAGCGAGACTGGGAAGGCGCTCCCAGTCTGAAAGTAAGTAAACTATCATTATCTACACTTGTTATACTCAACTGAAACCTGTCATCATGTGGTAACTGTCTAATGTAAATGCTGTTCAGGTAGTAAAAGCATTTTGTATAACTTTTTTTAATTTTAATAAACTACGTTAAGACTGCTGTATCCTTTCCTGATAACGTTTGATTTCACAAATGTATTACTTGTTGTCAGATGGGTAAGAAGCCGACTGTATATTACATTTACTTAAATTTTCGAGAAGCTGGATAAAGTGAAACAAGCTGGAGATTTGGCGGTGTTTCTTTATCTCCTTCCTTAAACAAACGCTTAACTTCAGCATGTTGCAACCATTCTCGAAAAGTTACGCTGATAAATGACTAGTTACATAAATAACTTAATATGTTACTAGACTCAAAGAACACTCTTTAAATAAATTTGTTGTTACATTATCATAACCAGTACAATTTTTTTGATTTTAAACATTGACTTGCATTTCTGCTGTTGTGTAGAGAGGATAATACTCGTTTTCTGAAAGTATTTATAATGTCCGAACTGAGACATTTCGTAACGGCATCTATGAATCTGACAACCTTATCTCAGTAACACTTATGAAATGTTTACTTCCATATGTGGATCAAGAAACGTTAATATCGATTGACAGCCGTCCGAAATTAAATCGATATAAATTCGCCGATTGCGAATGTTTTGGCACCGGCTGTACTGGGCGTAGATATACTACCTATCAGTAATACAGTGTAATTTGTGCCGGCCAGGACTCCCGCTTAACGTGAGCAGTTGCCCTAACCACTTCGGCTATCCGTGCACTCCTCCCGCACCAACGCAAACTTCTGTACATCACACTGTCTACATCCCTGTGCTGTAGTACCCTGCATTCTATCCCCTACATGAAGATGTAGAGCGCAATGTAGGGAAGTTTGGGTTAGTCCGGGAGGCGTGCACAGATAGCAGAAGTGGTTGAGGCGACTGCCCGCGTTAAGCAGTGAATCCGATTTCGAGTCCAACTCTGGCACAAATTTATGCATGTCACTAATGGGTAGTGTATCTACGCCTAATAAAGTTGATACCAAGATATTCGCAGTCAAGGAATTTATTTACGAGGGTCATCAATAATTAAAGAGACAAACTGGTCTGGAGAAAACAGCGTTTATTTTTACAAGACAGTACTTTATCTAGTTTTCAACATAATCCCCTAGAACATTTATGCACTTGTTCCAACGGGCTACAAGCTTTTTAATTCCGGCTGCAAAGAACTCTTTGTCTTGATGTTTGAACCAAGTCCCCGCAAACTTTCCTCGTTGTCCTGGAATCCCCCTCGTTTCAAAACAAATCCGAGTAGTTTGGGCTGTTCATTGTACGCTGCTCTTCGAGATAGTCAGAAAATCCCGAAACATCGTCAACATGACTTTTCCTGCTGACGCTTGGGTTTCGAATTTTTCTTGACGGGCGAGTTGGTGTGCTTGCATTTCATGCTTTGTCTTTTTGGTTCTAGCTCATAATAGTGAACCCAAGTTCCATCACAAGTTAAAATTTTGTTGAGGAAGTGCTCACCTTCTCTTTCATCAAGTTACTGTAGCTTTGTGCACACTGTCAACCTTGTTTCCTTGTGTAGCCGCGTCAACTCCTTTGGGACCCGTTTTGCCCAAGTTTTGTGATACTTCAGCTTGTTACAGACAACGTTATGAACTGTACCAGTACCAACTTGAACCTCATCATCTATCATTTCCGCAGTCAAAAGGCGGTCGGCACGAATAATGTCAACAAATGCCATGTCAAATGTTTTTACAAAGATTTTAGGGAGAGGATCTTAATTTGCTCACTGTGTGACAAGCTCGCCCGTATTTTATGTAAGTGGGCAGCCAGTGACAATTTAGTGTGGCATTCTTGTTGCTACCTTTTCCCTTTCCTTACGTTTTACTTCCTTATGTATCATTTTCCTCCTTTTCCTGCTTTCTTTGCGTGTGTGTTTCAGTTTTATTATATCTGTCCACATTCTTTCCCATTAATGTGTGTCAGGGCGCTGATGACCTCGACCTTGAGCGCCCATAAGCCCCAACACACACACACACACACACACAAATTCGACTTTCAAGTGAGGGAGTTCAAACTGTAACTGGTCGGCCAGAAAGCTGTTCGCCAGTCACTGAGTCGGGATCATTTTTGAACTACTCTACCCACTTGTAAAAAATTGCACGATACATACAACCTTCACCATGAACTTTAGACATTCTACAGTATATATTCACTGGTTTCTCGCCTTCAGTAAGTAAAAAACGAATAACAGAACGTTGTTCGACTAATGTGGACGTTTCAAGAGGACTCACCAGCTTGAAATGTATTTTTGAGGATATAAACAAAACAATGTTTATACATCATCTGAACAGGGCTCATCCCAGTGATGCCAACCTAAAGCCATAAAAGTACCAAACTTGCCCTACTAACAGTTATTTCCCCAGGCCAATTTGTCTCTTTAATTATTATTTAGTTATGAAATGTTCGAAAGAAATTTTGTAACACTGCACACATCTGTTACCAACTCACTTAATGTTCAGATCTGTGTGAAAACTTATGGGACTTAACTGCTAAGGCCATCAGTCCGTAAGCTTACACACTACTTAACCTAAATTATCCTAAGGACAAACACACACACCCATGCCCGAGGGAGGACTCGAACCTCCGCTGGGACCAGACGCACAGTCCATGAGTCCAGCGCCTTAGACCGCTCGGCTAATCAAATGGCTCTGAGCACTATGGGACTCAACTGCTGAGGTTATTAGTCCCCTAGAACTTAGAACTAGTGAAACCTAACTAACCTAAGGACATCACAAACATCCATGCCCGAGGCAGGATTCGAACCTGCGACCGTAGCGGTCTTGCGGTTCCAGACTGCAGCGCCTTTAACCGCACGGCCACTTCGGCCGGCGCTCGGCTAATCCCGCGCGGCCAACCTTAATGCTGCCTGCCCCTCTTCGCCTGTTGTTCTGGCAGTCTGAGAGGAACCATCTCGGTGGGTTAAAACACTGTGCCGGGCAGAGCTCGGCGCTGACTGCGGACCGCCCGTGTGTGTGTGTCGGCAGGAGCGGTGCGAGCGGGCGAGGGCGCAGCTGGCCGCCGCCGTGGACGGCCGCGTGGCCGAGCTGCGCCGCCTGCAGCGGGAGGCGGACCGGCGGCTCAGCGAGGCCCAGGGCGGCGCCGCGGGGGCGGCGGCGGCGCTGCGGGGGCGGCTGCAGGGCGCCGCTGCGCGCCTCGCCGACGCCTTCCGGGGACTGCAGCTGCGCCACGACAAGGTGAGCGGCGGCGGCGAGAGAGGGCGGGGCGGCCCCGTAAATGGGCACACTGGTCGATTAGGAGCTGTTCACCGGGCAAAAGACTGCGCTAAAAATGACGAAAGGCGGTAATATTTTGTCTCAAATTGTATCCCAGGTGTACTGGGTGATTATAATCAAACTTTCAAACCGCTGTAGAAATAACACCGCTTGTGGGAATGACGTCAAATTGCAACGGAATATTATCGGAGAAGGGGGAAAACGTATGGCAGAAGAAAAATAAATATTTAAAAAATGCAGCAGTAGATGGCGCTGTAAGCATCATAATTTAATAGTAGTCGACTACAAATGACAAATCAATCATACAATGCCTAAGGTGTATGTTTGATTTTAAACTGTACTATTCAGTGTGCATGGGTGTACAGGTGTGATACTGTTACTTACGTAAGCCCATCCACTGCGGCAAGGTCATATCACATGGGGTGGGAAAAATCGGTTTTTAACTGTCCCTAGGACAAAAACCGCATAAAAAGCGTCAATCACCCCTCTGCAGGTGTGCCCCAGGGCTCTGTTCTCTCCCCTCTCCTCTACCTCCTGTACACAGCAGATATGCCCCCCCCCCCCCCCCCAGTACAACTCTTGCAATATGCCGATGACACCGCTTTCCTCGCTCTCGCTCCTACCCCCCAACGGTCCCAACGCCTTCTCCAGAATCACCTTGACCTTTTTGCCACATGGTGTAACCGGTGGCTCCTGAAAATCAATCCTTCCAAGACCCAGGCAATCATCGTAGGTCGTACCACTAACTCCTTCCAGCTCCTGGATTTCTCCCTTACCGTCTGTGCCCGTCATGTCCACCTCTCGCCCACCTACCTTGGCCTTACCATCGACCATCACCTCACCTGGATCCCTCATCTACGCCCCATCCAATCCAAAGCCGACAACCACCTTCAATTCCTCAAACTCCTCTCTGGCCGGACTTGGAGGTTGCACCCCTCTACCATCCTCCACACCTACAAATGCTTAATCTGTCCCACCCTCTGTTATGCCAGTCCCACCTGGATATCTGCCCCCCCCCCTCCCCAAATTCTATAAGTCCCTCCAGATCCCCAAGCGTCATGCACTCCGCCTCACCTTCTGTATTTGCCTCCTGTCCCCCACGCAGATCCTCTACGACCTCATTCCTTCCCCCCATCTGCTCCTATTCCTCGAACATATCCACATACTCTACACCTCCCACCGCCTTGATCCCCCTCACCCCATGGTAGCTCCCCTCCTCTCCTGTCCCCGCCCCCTGCCATGCCTTCACTGTTGTGTCCCCCCTACCCTCCATCTCTACACCCTTCATCTCCTTTCCCAAGGTGGCTTCCGTCAACTCCCCCTCCCAGATGATGCCGTCTCTTCCTCCATCTATCCCTCCTATCATCTCTGATCTTCACCCCTCCTCCTTTCCTCTGTCCATTCGCTGGGCTCCCTCTTCCCCCCTTCCATCCTGTTTTCTCCCCGCCAAACCTCTCCCTACCTCCCTTCTCTCCCCCCGAGTCCTTTTGTGTTCCCCTCCTCTGCCTTCCCCACTCCCTGTCGCATCTGCCCAGCACCCCCAACCCCTCTTATGGGTCCTCATCCTCCATTGGCTTCTTTCCCCCCTCCCCCCCTTCTCTTTTCCTCTCCTTCCCCCTTTTTTATTTTGCCCCCACCTGCTCACGGCTGTGGTATGTCACATTTGTCAATTTTTTAGTGCAGTGTTCCAGTGAATGTTCAGTGTTGTTCGTCTTTCTAGTGTTGCGAACAGAAACCATGCTGTTGCTGGGTGCGAATTTTATTTTTGCGAACAGAAACCAGACTGTCGCCGTGTGTTTTAATTTTCTGTCTATTGTTTTACCTGTCTGCTTCGTATTTATTTTATTAGCATCATCATCCCTTTGTTCTATGTTTTAAGTTCCACGATTTTGTCGCCATGTTACTATTTAAGTCTCCGTTTTTATCGCCTGTTTTTATTATTTATTCTCTTCATCTTTTTAAAACAAAGTCTGTAGGCTGAAGAGCGGCGTACCCCCTTCAGGGGGAATCGAAACTCAATAAAGAAAAAAAAACATCAATCACATCCTTTCCCACTTCGGTGACTCCAGTCGCTGGTGGACACCGCCTTCAGTCATGGACACTCCCACTACCACCATCATCTACTCCTCCCCTTCCCCTACACGTTCCTGATTTCGTTGGTTAAAACTGTCACTGCAGTTTTTTTTCGTCATCGTTACTATAAATAATAGACATATCATAAGACTGAATAATCTCGTTTCACTACATTCAGCACCCAGCATCGATGTTTCCCTATGCTATAAACCTGTTCTCCTCGGTCTCCTGGCGCAGGTGGACGCTTTCTTGACGCTGCACGGAGAGGCGGTGAACCTGGTGGAAGAAGCGTCCAGCTGGAGCGGCGGGCAGCTGGCCTTCAACGCGCAGACCCTGGAGCTCAGCATACGCGAGGAGGCGGCCGGCAGCCAGACCCCGCCAGAGGGGAGCGGGGGCTCCGTCGAGAACCTGGCCAGCAGCGCCGCCTACAGGTACGGCGTGAGGCAGCCGCCGACCGGCAGTGTCTGTAGGGGGCAGAAGGGTTCGGAGGACTTTCTAAAAGACGCCACTAATGATTATCGCATCGCCTTTCACACTCGCGTAAGGCTGGTATGCTCGTCTAAACTGGGGGACCGAGGAAAACTTTAGGGAAGAGTGGTCTTAATATCCCATGCTGAGAGTAGTTGTCAAAAGACTGCTGTTGGTTACCTACAACTGGGGTGCAATGAGAGAAGCATTCAAAGAGTGTGAAAGTAAAATTTTGTCAACTGGTCTGAGTAACGACTCGAAGATGTTTTAGGCTTATGTAAAATCAGTAAGCGGCCCAAAATCCTCTCTCCATTCACTCAGTGATCATACTGGCACCGACACGGAAGGTAACAGAGAGTAGGCCGGAATACTCAATTCGGTCTTCCGAAATTGTTACCTCGCGGATGATTGTAACACTGTCCCTTTTTCAGGCGTCTTACGAACGTCGAAATGGTACATATTGAGATAACCGAACGCGGAATAGAAAAGCAAGTACACTCGCTTAGTAGCGGAAAGGCATCAAGACCAGATTAGATACCTATCAGATTCTACAGAGATTATGCGAAGGAACTTGCTGCCCTTCTAGCAGCAGTTTACCGTAGATCACTGGAGCAACGAAGGACACTTAGCGACTGGAAGAAAGCGCAGGTCATTCCCGTTCGCAAGAAGGACCGCAGGAGAATTGCTCATAATTATAGGTGTCAATCTGATGTACAATTATGGAACATGCTTTATGCTCAAGAATTACGACGATTTTGGAGAACGAAAATCTCCTCTGTAAAAATCAACATGGATTCCGCAAACAGGTATCTTGCGAAATTCAGCTCGCCCTGTTCCTCCGCGAGGTATACAACGCTATACACAACGGCGATCAGGTTGGTACCATGTTTCTCGACTTCAAGAAGGCATTTGACACCGTCCCACGCTGCAAGCTACTGAACAAATTACGAGTTTATCGAGCATCCGATCAGATTTTTGACAGATTTCAGAATTGGTGCAGATAGAGCTCATTGCGTTACCCTTAACGGAACAAAATCGACAGGGTAAGCTTAATTTCAGGAGTACCCCAAGGATATGTAATAGGACCGTGACCTTTTTCAATTTGTATACACGATCTAGTAAAGAGCATCGGAAGCTCTTTAAGACTGTTTGCAGATGATGCGGACGTCTATAACGAAGTAGTAACTCCAGAAGACAACATCGATTTGCAGAATGACCTGCAGAGGACCGATGAATGGTGCAGGTTCTGGCACTTGATCCTGAACGTAAATAAAAGTAACATATTGCGCATAAATAAGAAAAGGAAGCCACTACTGTACAAGTACGCTATTGATGAGAAACTGTTGCAAACAGCGTCTACGATAAGATATTTGGGAGTGATTATTCGGAGTGATCTTAAGTGGAATGACCAAATGAATCGCCAAAGAAACTGGTACAGGCATGCGTATTGAAATACAGAGACATGTAAACAGGCAGAACACGGCGCTGTAGTCGGCAACGCCTATACAAGACAACAAGTGTCTGCGCGCAGTTGTTGGAACGTTTACTGCTGCTACAATGGCAGGTTATCAAGATTTATGTGAGTCTGAAGGAGGTGCTGTAGTCGGCAGTCGAGCGATGGGACACAGCATCTCCGAGGTGGCGATGAAGTGCTAATTTTCCCGTACGACCATTCCACGAGTGTACCGTGAATATCAGAAATCCGGTGAAACATCGTATCTCCGACATCGCTGCGGCCGGGAAAAGATCCTGCAAGAAGGGGATCAACGACGACTGAAGAGAATAATTCAAAGAGACAGAACTAGAACCTTCCCGCAAAATTGCTGCAGATGTCAATGCTGGGCCATCAACAAGTGTCAGAGTGCGAAGGATTCAAGGAAACATCATCGGTACGGACTTCTGGAGCCGAAGGCCCACTCAAGTGCCGTTGATGACTGCACGACACATAGCTTTACGGTTCGGGTAGCTGGACCCGTCAACACCGACATTGGACTGTTGATGACTGGAAACGTGTTGCCTGGTAGGACGAGTCTCGTTCCAAATTGTATGGTGCGGATGGACGTGTACGGTTATGGAGACAACCTCATGAATCCATGGACTCTGCATGTCAGCAGGGGACTGTTCAAGTTGGTGGAGGCTGTGTAATGATGTGAGATGTGTGCAGTCGGAGTGATATGGGACCCTTGATACGTCTAGATACGACTCTGACAGCTGACACGTAGGTAAGCATACCGCCTGATCACTTGCATCAATTCCTGTCCATTGTCCATTCCGACGGACTTACGCAATTCCAGTAGGACTAAGCCATACCCCAGACGTCCAGAATTGCTACAGAGTGTTCCTGGAGCCACTCTGTAGCAATTTTTGTTGTGTGGGGTGTCTCGTTGTCCTTCTCGAACTGCCCAAGCCCGTCGGAATGCACAGTGGACACGAATGGATGCAGGTGATCAGGCGGTATGCTTACCTACGTGTCAGCTGTCAGAGTCGTATCTAGACGTATCAAGGGTCCCATATCACTCCGACTGCACACATCTCGCATCATTACACAGCCTCCACCAACTTGAACAGTCTCCTGCTGACACGCAGGGTCCATGGATTCATGAGGTTGTCTTGTAACCTCCCAACAAAAAAAATATAATTATGTATAGCATTCACATTATGTGTAACCTCCCAGCAGATAAAATAGATACAATTGTATCATTCATTCCAAGTGTAACCTCCCAACAGTTAAACATAATTATATATATCATTCACATTCAGCGTAACCCAGTTAAAAATATCTCCCAAAAGTAAAAAATAATTAGTTACATCATTCACATTCACATTTAGTGTGACCTCGCAACACATAAATTCCGTAACCTACCAATAATACAATGAGACTAATCTCCTAATAAAAAATGTGACTCACTCATAACCTTTCAATAATTGACTGTGTATTTAAACTGTTAAATTTGGATGTGAGCAGTGCTGCGTCATGGCCCTGAAAGATCATACTGAATAAATTAAAAATTCTTACCTCAATAAGGTCGCCGGATAACGCGTATATATCTGCTCCTATAAGAAATTTTTCTGGCTCAGCCCAGTGCAATGCTGGCCGATAGATTTGTCATGTATAAAAAGAAATAACTGATTTTTCTTTGCAATAATCGGGATGACCATGGATTGGAGAAATTAGTAAATTCTTTAAGTTGAGATGAATGATTGTCAAGAGCTAATTTTTTTAAAAAAAGATTATTATTAAGATATTTCTTTTTTAAAACATTTACATGGGACTTGATATAACAATACTACATACGCGCGAGGCTGCTTTTACCTTATATTACAACGCTCAGGCACCGCCATCGCTCCACACGACCGACCCAGCCAACTCGATACACCAGACTGCTCGCTACTACTTACTCCTACTGCCACACAGTTCCTACTGCATACAACACTGCTCTCTCGTCTGAGATTCTCTTATAGCTTACATATCGCAGGCAGCGCATGAGCAATCCATCGAAATTACATCTGTTCGAGTGCGCTAGCAACAAATTCCTTAATCATGGACCTTTTACAGTCTCCATACCCTTACACGTCCATCCGCTCCATACAATTTGAAACGAGACTCGTCCGACCAGGCAACACGTTTCCAGTCATCAACAGTCCAGTGTCGGTGTTGACGGGCCCAGCTGAATCGAAAAGCTTTCTGTCGTGCAGTCATCAAGGGTACACGAGTGGGCGTTCGGCTCCGCAAGTCCATATCGGCGATGTTTCCTTGAATCCTTCGCACTCTGACACTTGTTGAAGGCCCAGCACTGAAATCTGCAGCAATTTGCGGAAAGGTTGCACTTCTGTCACTGTGAACGATTCCCTTCGGTCGTCGTTGGTCCCGTTCTTCCAGGATTCTTCCTGACCGCAGTTATGTCGGAGATTTGATGTTTCACCGGATTCCTGATAGATTGGAGATTAGATTAGATTAGTACTTGTTCCATAGATCATGAATACAACACTTCGTAATGATATGGAACGTGTCAGGTTAATAAAAGGTGTCTATACAAGATATTACATTACACAAAATATTATATGACACTTATTTTTAATTGATTTTTTTTATTTTTTTTATTTTTGGGAGTTGGGGAAATTACCCACTTACTATATTCAAAAGTTCATGGTACACTCGTGAAATGGTCGTACGGGAAAATGCCCACTTCATCGTCACCTCCGATATGCTGTGTCCCATCGCTCATGCGTCGACTATAACATGACGTTCAAACTCAAATAAATCTTGATTCCTGCCATTGTAGCAGCAGTAAACGTTCAAAAAATTGCGCCAGACACTTGTTGTGTTATACAGGGTGTTACAAAAGGGTACGGCCAAACTTTCAGCAAACATTTCTCACACACAAATAAAGAAAAGATGTTATGTGGACATATGTCCGGAAACGCTTAATTTCCATGTTAGAGCTCATTTTAGTTTGGACAGTATGTAATGTACTTCCTCGATTCACCGCCAGTTGGCCCAATTGAAGGAAGGTAATGTTGACTTCGGTGCTTGTGTTGACATGCGACTCATTGCTCTACAGTACTAGCATCAAGCACATCAGTACGTAGCATCGACAGGTTAGTGTTCATCACGAACGTGGTTTTGCAGTCAGTGCAATGTTTACAAATGCGGAGTTGGCAGATGCCCATTCGATGTATGGATTAGCACGGGGCAATAGGCGTGGCGCGGTATGTTTGTATCGAGAAAGATTTCCAGAACGAAGGTGTCCCGACAGGAAGACGTTCGAAGCAATTGATCGGCGTCTTAGGGAGCACGGAACATTCGAGCCTATGACTCGCGACTGGGGAAGACCTAGAACGACGAGGACACCTGTAATGGACGAGGCAATTCTTCGTGCAGTTGACGATAACCCTAATGTCAGCGTCAGAGAAGTTGCTGCTGTACAAGGTAACGTTGACCACGTCACTGTATGGAGAGAGCTACGGGAGAACCAGTTGTTTCCGTACCATGTACAGGGTGTGCAGGCACCATCAGCAGCTGATTGGCCTCCACGGGTACACTTCTGCGAATGGTTCATCCAACAATGTGTCAATCCTCATTTCAGTGAAAATGTTCTCTTTACGGATGAGGCTTCATTCCAACGTGATCAGATTGTAAATTTTCACAATCAACATGTGTGGGCTGACGAGAATCCGCACGCAATTGTGCAATCACGTCATCAACACAGATTTTCTGTGAACGTTTGGTTAGGCATTGTTGGTGATGTCTTGATTGGGCCCCTTCCACCTACGCTAAATGGAGCACGTTATCATGATTTCATACGGGATACTCTACCTGTGCTGCTAGAACATGTGCCTTTACAAGTACGACACAACATGTGGTTCATGCACGATGGAGCTCCTGCACATTTCAGTCGAAGTGTTCGTACGCTTCTCAACAACAGATTCGGTGACCGATGGATTGGTAGAGGTGGACCAATTCCATGGCCTCCACGCTCTCTTGACCACAACCCTCTTGACTTTCATTTATGGGGGCATTTGAAAGCTCTTGTCTACGCAACCCCGGTACCAAATGTAGAGACTCTTCATGCTCGTATTGTGGACGGCTGTGATACAATACGCCATTCTCCAGGGCTGCATCAGCGCATCAGGGTTTCCATGAGACGGAGGGTGGATGTATGTGTCCTCGCTAACGGAGGACATTTTGAACATTTTCTGTAACAAAGTGTTTGAAGTCACGCTGGTACGTTCTGTTGCTGTACGATTAATGTGATTTGAAGAGAAGTAATAAAATGAGCTCTAACATGGACAGTAAACGTTTCCGGACACATGTCCACATAACATATTTTCTTTATTTGTGCGTGAGGAATGTTTCCTGAAAGTTTGGCCGTACCATTTTGTAACACCCTGTATATGTGCTATAGTTCAATTCTTTTATCTTGGCGGTTCGTGCATGGCCGCCCAGACGCGGGAGATTGCTGCGTTGCCAGTTGCACGCGCCAAGCAAACTTAGTTTAGGGGGGAGCGCACAGTTTATGAAGTAAAGCCACCACGGCCGCATTAACCCTTTCGCTGCTACAGATACGTGCTGCCTGCATTCCGCGCTGTGCGCGATTTTGTCATCACTGCACTGCTCGCCTGTGCAGACACATGGTGTTCCGACTGCTTTGACACACTTATCATTCGATTTCACAAAAACTATTTGGCCTAAAAATTTTATTTTTACACATCTTCTTGACTGATACCTTCCCCACATGAATGACATAATTTTGTTTCGATGTTCAATGCAGTTATTGTGCAGCATTAAATGTAGTAAACCACTGCACGAAATTTTGAAGAGTTTGCAGAGGTAAAAGTGCATAGTGTATACTTTGCGTATGGTAGATTTTAATTGCCACTAGAAATTTCAAAAAATGACATTCAAACGAATAAAATTCATGAAGCAAGACACTTCGATGTTGATTTTATTTAAAGAAAATATTAAGCTCAGGACAAGGTTTGAACTAGGAACCTTTCGCTTAGCAGCCAAACACTTTAACCGTTATGCTTCTGCAGCTCAGCATTTAATACAGTTCCTGGAGGACTTTAAACAAGGACGCAAAATACCGACAAACACTGTTGGTATGACTATGAATTACCCACGATTCGTCGAAGTACAATAGGAAATAAACAATTGCCGCTGTTCTTTATTGTGAAAAAGCGGTTAGTGAGAATGATACAACACCTTTCCTTACTATAGCCTGAATTAGGAGGCTTATTGCTTGTTTGGTTTAATTAATTAATAGAATATGAAGCAATTGGTACAAAGAATGCTATTTCCAAAGTTTCTATAAAAGAAATTCTGCTATCAAGACATTGCTTTCGTTCAGTTACTTTATTTATGACTGAACGTTTTTAAAATGGCTCAAATGGCTCTGAGCACTATGGGACTCAACTGCTGTGGTCATAAGTCCCCTAGAACTTAGAACTACTTAAACCTAACTAACCTAAGGACAGCACACAACACCCAGCCATCACGAGGCAGAGAAAATCCCTGACCCCGCCGGGAATCGAACCCGGGAACCCCGTTTTTAAAACTGAAGACACTCGTCCGTGCTCTGTACTGCAGTCGAGCTCTGGCAACGTCGTTCTCTGTTCATTGACTGACTGTGTTTTGTGACGTCAGATGCGCCGAACGAACCTAACCTCGGCCGCCGTCATAAATGACGCGCACTTTAGCGACCGCTTGTTTACATAAGTCTGTGCTTGAATAGGCCTGCCTCTACCAGAGTCTTTGGCAGTTCAGTGTAGATGTGGTGTGGCATGCGTGAGGACAGTGAGTGGACGGCTCCGGCGACGGCCGCAGTGGGTGTGTACTTTCGACTGCCGGCAGGAGCGCGCCGCGGCTGTGTCTGCGCAAGCACTGGCTGCGGCGGCCGGGCGCGGTCTGCTGGTGCCCGTGGGCGGCGGCGCGCCACCTGCTGTACGTGGCGGCGCGCGACGGAGAGCTGCTGGCCGTGGACGCCGCCTCGGGACGCCTCGCCTCCAGGCTCGCCGTCGACGGCCTGCTCTGCCCCGCCGGCGTCGCCTTCTCCGGCGACAGGTGCTACGTCACAGGTGCGCGCCCACACACACTTCACGGACAAGCACGGGAAGCGACCAACACACCCCGGCCACTTGTTCGACCAGTCACTCAGTCCAGAGCAGTTTGCGATCCCCCCATGAACCGTGGACCTTGCCGTTGGTGGGGAGGCTTGCGTGCCTCAGCGATACACATAGCCGTACCGTAGGTGCAACCACAACGGAGCGGTATCTGTTGAGAGGCCAGACAAACGTGTGGTTCCTGAAGAGGGACAGCAGGCTTTTCAGTAGTTGCAGGGGCAACAGTCTGGATGATTGACTGATCTGGCCTTGTAACACTAACCAAAACGGCCTCGCTGTGCTGGTACTGTGAACGGCTGAAAGCAAGGGGAAACTACGGCCGTAATTTTTCCCGAGGGCATGCAGCTTTATCAGTTTAATAAGTCACGGCTGCAAAATTCTAACGCGAATTCTTTATAGACGAATGGAAAAACTAGTAGAAGCCGACCTCGGGGAAGATCAGTTTGGATTCCGTAGAAATATCGGAACACACGAGGCAATACTGACCCTACGACTTATATTAGAAGCTAGATTAAGGAAAGGCAAACTTTCATTTCTAGCATTTGTAGACTTAGAGAAAGCTTTTGACAATGTTGACTGGAATACTCTCTTTCAAATTCTGAAGGTGGCAGGGGTAAAATACAGGGAGCGAAAAGCTATTTACAATTTGTACAGAAACCAGATGGCAGTTATAAGAGTCGAGGGCCATCAAAGGGAAGCAGTGGTTGGGAAGGGAGTGAGACAGGGTTGTACCCTCTCCCCGGTGTTATTCAATCTGTATATTGAGCAAGCAGTGAAGGAAACAAAAGAAAAATTCGGAGTAGGTATTAAAATCCATGGAGAAGAAATAAAAACTTTGAGGTTTGCCGATGACATTGTAATTCTGTCAGAGACAGCAATGGACCTGGAAGAGCAGTTGAACGGAATGGACAGTGTCTTGAAAGGAGGATATAAGATGAACATCAACAAAAGCAAAACGAGGATAATGGAATGTAGTTGAATTAAATCAGGTGATGCTGAGGGAATTAGATTAGGAAATGAGACACTTAAAGTAGTAAATGAGTTTCGCTATTTGGGGAGCAAAATAACCGATGATGGTCGAAGTAGAGAGGATATAAAATGTAGACTGGCAATGGCAAGGAAAGCGTTTCTGAAGAAGAGAAATTTGTTAACATCGAGTATAGATTTAAGTGTCAGGAAGTCGTTTCTGAAAGTATTTGTATGGAGTGTAGCCATGTATGGTAGTGAAACATGGACGATAAATAATTTAGACGAGAAGAGAATAGAAGCTTTCGAAATGTGGTGCTACAGAAGAATGCTGAAGATTAGATGGGTACATCACATAACTAATGAGGAAGTATTGAATAGGATTGGGGAGAAGTTTGTGGCACAACTTGACTAGAAGAAGGGATGAGTTGGTAGGACATGTTCTGAGACATCAAGGGATCACCAGTTTAGTATTGGAGGGCAGCGTGGAGGGTAAAAATTGTAGAGAGAGACCAAGAGATGAATACACTAAGCAGATTCAGAAGGATGTAAGTTGCAGTAGGTACTGGGAGATGAAGAAGCTTGCACAGGATAGAGTAGCATGGAGAGCTGCATCAAACGAGTCTCAGGACTGAAGACCACAACAGCAACAACAACAACAAAATGTCGCCTTTGGCATGTCTTCTTGGTGCGTGTTTTGAATTCCTTTTTCCTGCATAGCGTAATTTGGTGTCGCCTTCTTGTCGGCTTAGAGAGAAATTATTTTTTTAATCTCTGCTCCGTGAATTTCAGTACAGGATGCCGCACGAAATGTGTTACCATTTTGTTTTTTAATATAAACTTTATTGTCAATACAATCTGAAAGGAACATATACTACAATGAAGAGCCGTCCATGGAGATTTGTTCTAACTCAGCACATGCTGAATATGTCCACCATTTCGTTTCCTAACTTCCTTCAAACGAACACTGAAGTTAGTGATTACCCTACGGAAGATGTCTTCCGTAATTTCACTGCAAGCTGGAAGAATAAGTGCACATATCAAAAATAGATATCCAGCTAAGAGAAACAAAGAGAATAACATCGGGTGCTCTTAAAACTACACCTATAGATTGGCTACGCGTACCGACCAACATAGCACCACCTGAAATCAGAAGAAACCAGCTACTATCAAGAGAATATAGAAAAATACTGGCAAGCCACAATCTTCCCACACACCAGGACCTGACACCAAAAAACTGCCTGAGATCAAGGTCACCTGTATGGCAAACAGCTGAAGAAATGTTTCCCTTCGACCCAGAAAATGAATGGAAAAGATTCTGGAGTAAAAGCACAGTAAAGAACAGAAAAATGGTTACTGCCCCAAGCGTACCAATGGAGGGCCTTAAGCTTTCCAGAAGAGTGTGGACTGCGCTGAACCGTGTGAGGACGGGTGTCCGAAGATGCAGAGAGATGATGACAACATGGAGCCTCGCGAACGACCCTCAGTGCGAATGTGGACTCAACCAAGCAATGCCCCAGTTGATCGAGTGTACTGTGCATGGTTTTAATGGTGAACTGTAGGATACACAGAACCTCATGGACAATGCCACTGAATGGCTTAAAAAATAAGTCATATTGTATAAAATTTTATATTATGTAAATAAGTAATGCTGAATGTCTCATTTTAATGCTGTAATGTCCCAGTTTAATATTTCGCCCTGTAAATACTGATCGAGTAAAGAAATGAATCTTCCAAGAGATTTCCTTTTGTCGTAGAGGCATTCTGCTTCGGATTATATTTACGTTAATTCTTCCTTGTCTCGAGCTGCACCGAATGTAGTTTGGGACTAAGATTTGCTACTCCCTTCTGGACTCTAATTAGGACACTTTGTGCGTGCAGTTCATCTTGAAAACTTCAGTTACATGAGATATCAGAGTCCTTCTGTGGCGGTAAATGATTAGGGTTAATTTCAACCTAGAACTCTTTGTTTATTTACAGTTAATAGGCACTCTACCTCAAGTACTATTTGTGTTTTAACCAAAGGAGTCTATTTTGTTCATGACTTTTTCAAGACTTGTTTCCAGGAATGAAACTGGCTCTCTTAATTCAAATAAACTTGGTGTTCGTTGTATACCTGGGCCTTTACTTTTGACATCTTGTGGCGGATACTTTAGTCCCCTTATTACGTTTAAACAAAAGCTAAATGCAGAAGGACGCGAACACATTTTAGATCGTTGTATGCTGTGTGCAGTAGGGGAACAGTTCAGAGACGATGACTGTATCAGCGTGACAGGGCACCATGCCATAAGGCAGCATGCAGTATCTGTGATGCAATGGTTTGTGGACGATAATATTCCTGAAATCGACTGGCCTGCCCAGAGCCCTCACCTGGACCCACTGTAAGCCCTTTAGAATGAGTTAGAACGTGGACTTCGCTCCAGGCCCTAGCGTCCAACATCAGTACGTTCTTTGGTTCTTTGCTCTTGACGAAGAATTGATTGCCCTTCGTCCACAGACATTCAGACACCCCACTGAAAGAGTTCCCAGCAGATCTGAAGCTCTCATAAATGCGAAGGGTGAGCACGCTCCACATTGATATCCTGTAATAGGTGTCCAGATAATTTAGATCAGACGGTGTGTAGCGAATCTTGGCTCCGCAAACATCTGTATTCTTACCGAGACAACAAAATGGTTCAAATGGCTCTGAGCACTATGGGACTTAACATCTATGGTCATCAGTCCCCTAGAACTTAGAACTACTTAAACGTAACTAACCTAAGGACATCACACACAACACCCAGCCATCACGAGGCAGAGAAAGTCCCTGACCCCGCCGGGAATCGAACCCGGGAACCCGGGCGTGGGAAGCGAGAACGCTACCGCACGACCACGAGATGCGGGCCGAGACAACACTGTAGCGCACTATTCGGTAATGTTGTAACACGTGTGTACAGTATGTCGATGATTATTATACAGAAACACATTTTTATTTAGCTACTGACTCATTACCTGTCAAAATGTTCAAATGTGTGTGAATTCCTAAGGGACCAAACTGCTGAGGTCATCGGTCCCTAGACTTACACACTACTTAAACTAACTTATGTGAAGAATAACACACACACACATTCATGCCCGAGGGAGGACTCGAACCTCTGGCGGGAGGGCTCGCGATATCCGTGACATGGCGCCTCAAACCGCGCGGCCACTCCGCGCCATTACCTGTCGTAGTAGCTGAAGTCGCTAACGCATGTTTCTAAGGTGGCGCTCAACACGGAGGTGTGCCTGTTCGATACCCAGATACACTGGTTCGTATCGTGATGGTGAAAAATTTTCACTGCCAGTATTTGGCCTGCCACGGGAGTGGCGGTGTGACGTAAAGTTTCTGACGCCCCCCCCCCTCCCCTATTTGCACCATTGTCCTGGATGAGTTACCAAAAATCTCAGCAGTTTCCCACACGTGACATTGTCGACGGTATCCCGACGTTGAATGGAGGACATTAAGTGCGGGAATCCTCTTTGTTATTCGAGAGGAGCAGGCTATACGCCGGCGTCGGGTTCCATCCTCTACCTTCCCTTATCCCGTAAGAGGACAACTCTAACACAACACTGTACAAGTAGTCATTACAGTGATCCTCATGACACAAGCACACATACTGACGCTTCATTACAGATCGGAGGAAGTCGACGGCAAACCAATTCCAGCTTGCCTAGAAGGCCGATGCCGGATTTCTGCATCTACTCCTTCTACGCTCATTCCCTGAGTACGGGTCTACTTGGACATTTCGCTTATTCACTTATGCTCAGCCAGTAGGTTCTGGGCACTATGCTTCGCGATAACGACCCTCCAGTAAACTGCATCTGCTGAAACATATAGTGTGCTCGGACATTATGATTTACCTCGAAAAAACGATTTTGACACATAGTCAGCACGGATTCAGAAAACATAGTTCTTGTGAAACACAACTCGCTGTTTATACTCATGGAGTAATGAATGCTATCAATAGGGGATGTCAAATTGATTCCATATTTTTAGATTTCCAGAAGGCTTTTGACACCGTCCCTCACAAGCATCTTCTAGCCAAACTGCGTGTCTGCGTAGTATCGCCTCAGTTGTGCGACTGGATTCGTGATTTCGTGTCAGAAAGGTCACAGTTTGTAGTAATAGACGGAAAGTCATCGAGTAAAACAGAATTAATATCCGGCGTTCCGCAAGGAAGTGTTACAGGCACTGTATTGTTCCTGATCTATGTTAACGACATAGGAGACAATCTTAGTAGACAACCTTAGATTCTTTGCAGATGATGCTGTCATTTACCGTCTTGTAAAGTCATCTGATGACCAAAACTAATGGAAAAATAATTTAGATAAGATATCTATATCGTGCGATGAGTGGCAATTGACCACGAATAAAGAAAAGTGTGAAGTTATTCACCTGAGTACTAAAAGAAATCCGCTAAATTTCGATTCGCGATAAATCACACAAATCTGAAGGCCGTAAACTCAAGTAAATACTAACGGATTACAATTACAAATAAGCTAAATTGGAACGATCACATAGATAATGTTATAGGTAGAGCACACCAAAGACTGCGATTCATTGGCAGAACACTTAGAAGGTGCAACAGGTCTACTAAAGAGACTGCTTACACCACACTTGTCCGCCCTATTTTTGGAGTATTGCTGTGCAGTGTGGGATCCGCATCAGGTGGGACTGACGGATGACATCGAAAAAGTACAAAGAAGGGCGGCTCGTTTTGTATTGTCGCGAAATAGGGGAGATAGTGCCACAGACATGATACGTGAATTTGAGTGGCAATCGTTAAAACAACGGCGTTTTTCGTTGCAGCGGGATGTTCTCATGAAATTTCAATCACCAGTTTTCTCCTCCGATTGCGAAAACATTCTGCTGGCACCCACCTACATAGGGAGAAATGATCATTATGATAAAATAAGAGAAATCAGGGCTCACACAGAAAAAGTTTAGTGCTCGTTTTTCCCACGCGCCGTTCGAGAGTGGATCGGTAGAGAAAACAGCTTGAAGGTGGTTCATTGAAGCCTCCGCCACGCACTTTATTGTGAATAGCAGAGTAATCACGTAGATGTAGATGAGCTGTTTCATCCCTGTGAGACGCGTCGCGGCAGGGGGAAGCTCTTCGTAAGCATTGCAAATCTTCTACATCACACCGTACTTTCGCCTGCTTATCACTGTTTGGAACATTCTACACTTTCTTTTGATGTGTAACCTGATTAGAATCTGGTGGCCCTTTTCTTTACGCAACTTCTCGATATCGCCACCGGATACCCATCATAAACCTAGTTGAGTTATCTGCAGGTTTCTTGGTACGATAACGGCATTCCACGTGTTTCCTCATATCTCGATCAATTAAATAAAGTAGCGAGAACGCAATGTGTCATTGCACTCTTGCGTTTCCTGGAACCAACTGTGTATCTGTTGATTGAAACGGCGTTCAAGTATTTCTCTTTCCTCGACAAACAATTCTGTTCCTATCTAAAACTCGTTAATTTCAGCGGAAAAGAGTAAACAAAGGTAGGACAGACCTAAATATCTCTTCGCAGAACAGGTTTTGAAACAGAGGAGTAACTTTCAGTCTTGGGCAATTTCACGTCTCCAACCAGAATTACTATATAACTACAGTGTACTGAATGTACAACATTGTCCCAGCGCTAAAGGTTGGCTTGTGGGATTAAAGGGACCAGACTGCAACGGTCATCGGTCCCCAGCGCTAAAGAAAATGACGCAACGCTTCCTCTACAAAAGTTTTAAATATGTCTTCTCGTGAGAACTCTCCCATAACCATTAACGCTTCATGCTGTGAACGACTCGCTACTCCTAACACACGCAATTGCATTAACGACACTCAAATGAGGATAGATTAATAAGTGGTAACGCTCTACGAAAAAAGTGATAAATTTGTGAAACGAATGTTGGAGACGTGCATCATGTAGTACCTTTGTTCGAACTTTCAATCAGAGGCTGTGAGCTAAAGAAATCTCTTTAAGGAATGAGGAATTTGTTTATAATTTCTTGATATACACATTACCTAACGAAATTTGAGATACCATAGCGCAGTCGTTTATCACTTTTTTCTAATATTGCTCAGAAGGAAACGATATTTCAGGATGTCAAGACATTATTTAAAACATTACCAAACTCAATCATTATCTGCTATATTTTCCACCTGACAACAACTTAACCCTTTGACTGCTGGAGGCGCACTTCGCAGTATACTAGATCACTCGACAATGTTAATTTTCCTACAAATATTCGTGCCTTGATACTCATTTCCACTACTGTACAAGGTAGTTTTAGTGCCCAGTGGTGGCCAGTTAACACGATCCTGTCCTGGTTGGAAAACAGCTCTTCTCCTTGGAGTCTTGTACCCCGAAGAGATACAGCATCATGAAAAACACAACACACTTAAGGTATACCACAAATTAACAAAACAAGGACAGCTACTAGTAATACTCGGACATAAACACAAACAGTTATATTAATTCTTAACGCGGATCATTGTTCATCTAGATTCTGAATATTTATACTGATGCGCCGCATGCCCATGACGTCGGCAAATGCTGCATCTGATACTGACTCCATGCAGGGTGGTTTGTGCCCCGCAAGTTTACAATGTTGCCATCTCACTAGCCATAAATTGTACTCTCTACAGTCTTCCTTGAACTGCGAGAATTCCGCTGGTCCTACAGGTTTCAGAAACTGTATCTTCACGTGTCTATTAACATCAGTCCTACCCGCTATGGCCGTGTACAAAACACGGAAGGCATTTGATACGGTTCCGCACTTACGTTTAGTGAAAAAAATACGAGCTTACGGAATATCGGACCAGGTTTGTGATTGGATTCAGGATTTCCTAGAAGAAAGAACACAACATGTCATTCTTAACGGTTCAAAATCTGCAGATGTAGAGGTAATTTCGGGAGTACCGCAAGGAAGCGTGATAGGACCTTTATTGTTTACAATATACATAAATGACTTAGTTGACAACATCGGTAGCTCCGTGAGGCTATTTGCAGATGACACGGTTGTCTACAAGAAAGTAGCAACATCAGAAGACTCGTACGTACTCCAGGAAGACCTGCAGAGGATTAATGAATGGTGCGACAGCTGGCAGCTTTCCCTAAACGTAGATAAATGTAATATAATGCGCATACATAGGGGCAGAAATCCATTCCAGTACGATTATGCCATAGGTGGTAAATCATTGGAAGCGGTAACGACCGTAAAATACTTAGGAGTTACTATCCGGAGCGATCTGAAGTGGAATGATCACATAAAACAAATAGTGGGAAAAGCAGGCGCCAGGTTGAGATTCATAGGAAGAATTCTAAGAAAATGTGACTCGTCGACGAAAGAAGTAGCTTACAAAACGCTTGTTCGTCCGATTCTTGAGTATTGCTCATCAGTATGGGACCCTTACCAGGTTGGATTAATAGAAGAGATAGACATGATCCAGCGAAAAGCAGCGCGATTCGTCATGGGGACATTTAGTCAGCGCGAGAGCGTTACGGAGATGCTGAACAAGCTCCAGTGGCGGACACTTCAAGAAAGGCGTTACGCAATACGGAGAGGTTTACTATCGAAATTACGAGAGAGCACATTCCGGGAAGAGATGGGCAACATATTACTACCGCCCACATATATCTCGCGTAATGATCACAACGAAAAGATCCGAGAAATTAGAGCAAATACGGAGACTTACAAGCAGTCGTTCTTCCCACGCACAATTCGTGAATGGAACAGGGAAGGGGGGATCAGATAGTGGTACAATAAGTACCCTCCGCCACACACCGTAAGGTGGCTCGCGGAGTATAGATGTAGATGTAGATAAGAAAAACAAAAACGCTCACTCACGACAGTCGTACGGTTGAAACTGGATGTTTCTGTTGGAGACGTGGTCCTGGCTCCAACTGCAGAAATCAGTAGTCGCTTCTGACACCAAATGTAGAGACCTCGACGGTGGGTGGAGGAATTGGGTTGTCAGGGGTCAGGAAGTCAGTACTCCACCATCCTGGGTGCCGTAGCGATGAAGTGGCGAGTGCGCGCCTAGTTGTCGTGTGGCGCCCTGCCATGAAAACAATTTTGTTATAGCATTCGCGTATTACTCAACAAACTACAAACGTCGTGACGACGCTCAGAAAAGCCAACGCCCCCAAACCGTAAGCTGTACATAGTTGGCGATACGGCACTGTGTCGGAGAGCGGTTTGTGGTCTCTAGCCGCCAGCAGCATTTCTCGGCCGTTGAAATGATGGCGGCAGTGACTTGGCAAGGACGCGGACGCCAGCAGCTGGCGGGGCAGCCAATGACGGCGGCTCCACCGGCTGGAGGCAGCCACAGAGTAAAACCCGGCGCACCCAGTGTGGGGGAGGCGGCTCTCGGCAGCAACGCCTGTCCACCAGCGGACGATACTGGCGGCAGCTGAAGCAGGCCCACAGGTGGCCCACCGGCTGCCGGCCACTGGACAAGCAGCATCACACTCAGTGCGAATGGGCGGGCCGCAGACGGCAGCGACACAGCACAGGCATAGCGGCCAGTTGGTCCGTGCAGGCTTGTAAAGCGGCGTAGATTACCCTTCGAGCCGGTAGCTGTCACCCTGCATACTTCTGTCTGCAAGGGTAGGTCAGGGTAAAAGTACGCGTTTATCGTTTTACTAATTTTTTTTTTCAAAAACTTGCAACAATATTACGCTGAAGAGTCAAAGCAACTTGTATACCTGCCTTATATCGTGTAGGGCCCCCGCGAGCACGCAGAAGTACCTCAACGTCGAGCAGGCTACCCGGGCGGTCTGAGGCACCTTGCCACAGTCCGCGTGGCTGCCCCCGTCGGAGGTTCGAGTCCTCCCTCGGGCATGGGTGTGCGTCTTGTCCTTAGCGTAAGTTAGTGTAAGTTAGATTACGTAGTGTGTCAGCCTAGGGACCGATGACCTCAGCAGTTTGATCCCATAGTGATTGGAAGTGCCGCAACACAACGCGGCATGGACTCGACTAATGTCTCAAGTACTGCTGCAGGGAACTGACACCATGAATCCTGCAGGGCTGTCCGTAAATCCGTAAGAGTACAAGGGTTCAAATGGTTCAAATGGCTCTGAGCACTATGGGACTCAACTGCTGTGGTCATCAGTCCCCTATAACTTAGAACTACTTAAACCTAACTAACCTAAGGACATCACACACATCCATGCCCGAGGCAGGATTCGAACCTGCGACCCTAGCAGTCGCACGGTTCCGGACTGCGCGCCTAGAACCGCGAGACCACCGCGGCCGGCGAGTACAAGCGGATGGAGATCTCTTCTGAACAGCACGTCTCAAAGGAACCCAGATATGCTCCATAATGTTTATGTCTGGGGAGTTTTGTGGCCAGCGGAAGTGTTTGGACAGAAGAGTGGACAGAACAGCTGGAGCCACTCTGTAGCAATTCTGGACGTGTGGCGTGTAGCATTGTACTGCTAGAATTGCCGAAGTCTGTCGCAATGCGCAGTGGACATGAATGGATGGAGGTGATCAGACAGGACGCTTAGTGTGTGTCACCAGTCAGAGCCGTATCTAGACGTATCAGGGGTCCCATATCACTACAACTGCACATGCCCCAGACCATTACAGAGCCTCCACCAGCTTCAACAGTGCCCTGCTGAGATGCAGCGTCCAAGCATTCGTGAGGTTTTCTCCATACCCGTCCACGTCCCATTCACCAACAGTCCAATGTCGCTGTTGTTGGGCCCAGACGAGGCTAAAGCTTTGTGTCGTGCAGTCATCAAGGATACACGAGTGCGCCTCCGGCTCCGAAAGCCCATATCGATGATGTTTCGTTGAATGGTTCGGACGCTGACACTTGCTGATGGCTCAGCATTGAAATCTGCAGCAATTTGGGGAAGGGTTGCGCTTCTGTCACGTTGGACGATTCTCTTCAGTCGTCGTTGGTCTCGTTCTCGCAAGATCTTTTGCCGGCCGCAGCGATGTCGGAGATTTGATGTTTTAGTGGGTTCCCGATATTCACGATACACTCGTGAAATGGTCTTACCAGAAAATCCCCACTTTATCGCTACCTCCGACACGCTGTGCCCCATCGCTCGTGCGCCGACTATAACACCACGTTCAGTCTCACTTAAATCATAATAACCTGCCATTGTAACAGCAGTAACCGATCTAACAACTGCGCCACACACTTGTTGTGTCCGCAGCTCGTGGTTGTGCGGTAGCGTTCTCGCTTCCCACGCCCGGGTTCCCGGGTTCGATCACCGGCGGGGTCAGGGATCTTCCCTGCCTCGTGATGACTGGGTGTTGTGTGCTGTCCTTAGGTTAGTTAGGTTTAAGTAGTTCTAAGTTCTAGGGGACTGATGAACATAGATGTTAAGTCCCATAGTGCTCAGAACCATTTGAACCATTTGAACCACTTGTCTTATATAGGCGTTGCCGACCGCAGCACCGTATTTTGTCTGTTTACATATCTCTGTATTAGAAAATGCAGGCCTATATCTATTTGGAGCTTCAGTCTATATCAGTTACACATGGTTCAAATGGTTCAAATGGCTCTCAGCACTATGGTACGTAAAACGGAGGTCATCAGTCCCCTAGAACTTAGAACTACTTAAACCTAATTAACCTAACGACATCACACACATCCATGCCCGAGGCAGGATTCGAACCTGCGACCGTAGCGGTCGTGCGGTTCCAGGCTGAAGCCCCTAGAACCGCTCGGCCACTCCGGTCGGCAGTTACACATTCAGCACCAAGTTTGACATCTTGGTAACATTTGTAACTTCATTGTCATCCAGTTATAATTAGGGGAGTAATAAACGTTTTCCTAAAAAGTAATTTTGCGTATTCTAACCCGACGCTGTGACGTAAGAGTACGCACGACCAGGGTAAGAGTACGCAGTGTGTACTGAAGACAATAGAAAGGATTAAAAATAAACACGTGAAAAAACAAATTAGGAACTCTTTATTTTTCGACGAATTCAAACAGTAAGTATTATTCCATAAAAAACACGGGAGAACTGCCGGATATCAGTAACTTCCTGCCACGATATTTCGGCGCACAGTCTTCTGGCCATCTTCAGGTGAGTGCCACTGTAGTAGTACTGGCGAGTACGCGCTGAGCTCCGCTATTTAAAGCCTTCTGAGGTGACATTGCGCATGCGCTGCTCAGGTCAGCGTGCGCGTTCATAACGGCTCCGTGCGCTGCGCCTCGCGCCCTCCACTGTGAAAGCCTGGCGTATCGGTGTCAGGTCGATTTCCATCTTTATGCAGATAACTACGTCGACTACGAAGTTTCTCTACAACAGGAGTCCAAGCAGAGTTTAGCTGATAACCGCTATCTCGATTGATGAGAGTCTCGTTGTCAGACAATCTTATTTCCACAGATTCATTGATAATCGAGCTCCAAAATTTTTGTGTCGTTGTAATTCGTGGAATGGTCTGTGGAAATACAATGTTCGGCGATTGCGGACTTGGTGGGTTGGAGAAGGCGAGTATGCCGTTGGTGTTCCACAATGCGTTCCTGCACAGTTCGTGTTGTTTGCCCTATATATGATTTGCCGCATTCACACGGAATTTTGTAAACACCTGGTTTACGCAGGCCCAGGTCGTCTTTAACGGATCCCACCAGTGATGAAATTTTGGAAGGAGGGCGAAAGATGACTCTCACTTGATACTTTCTCAATATTCTGCCTATCTGTGAAGAAATATTCTCAATAAATGGTAGATAAACAGTCGATCTGAAGGCCTCTTCCTCTTCCTTGTTCCGTCGTTTGTAGGTCTTCATCACTCTGTTCACTTGACTAGGTGAAAAGCCATTCTTCAAAAATACTTTTTGCAGGTGTTCCAGTTCCGCTTAAACATCACAGTAAGTATTATAATGATCCTATGTTAACGTGCTTACGGATCTTAAGCAGGCCTGTTTCTCCATTTACACAAATGACAAAAGTGTCGTCCACGTCTCGCAGCCAACAGCGCAGGCGGATTCCTGTGAAAGACTGCACGAAGATTTCTGCTGTTTTTGGAGAGAGAGAGAGAGAATGGTGGGACAGGATCCGATTTCTACTTCGTCCGTTTCTTCGTTAAAGTTATCACTCCAATTGAAATAAGTTGACGGAAGCATAGCTGCACCGGGGCACAAATATCAGGTGGTATACCTGCTTGAACGATACTAATAGTCTACACTGGTACGTCACAGAAGAGACACTTTGTGTCAGAACTGACCATTATGTAAGTGTGCTGCTCCTGTATAAATTGCATGAAGTGGGTCGAATCCTTTACATATGATTCTGTGGGTCCCACAAGGTGACATAATTTAATAGTCATCTCTAGCCGAGGTGGCTAATGCACATCAGTGGCGCTCTTCTCGAAGGTAGCTAGTTCGAATACTGCCGGTGGAGGAAATTTTCACCACTATTATTTTACCGCCAAGGAGGGAAATTTTTGATCATCGGATTTAGCATCTGTGTCCTGGATTAAATTACAAAATTCATAGCAGTTCACATGAAGTGAGGGAATGTGACATTGTTCATGATCCGTTCATCGGATGGGGACGTTAAACTCAGCAATTCACACGGTGGAAAGGAGTACGGTATGTTCTATCACGCGGTTTCACCTTGCAGCTTCTCTCGCGTCACTGCACAATAGAAAGAGGAGTCTACACTAAACAGACACGTCCATTATTAACCTACGCTCGACAGATACACCTGAGACGCAAATATCGCACACCTGGAGGAAAATAATCATTGCGCGCTGCGGAAGAAAATCTCTCATATTAGGCGGCTGAACCTACTGCTCAGGATCTCCCAGACAACAATGCCATACACCTTTTTCCTTTTTCTTTTTTCTTTCCAGTGGTAAACTAAAATTTATTAAATATTTCTAATAGGATTATCATCGATGCTATATGCAGGTGCAGTCATACATCTCTAAATTTAATTATGATAGTCACCTGAACACTTTCATACAAGTGTGATTCTTCAGTTTCTCCCGCCGTAACTCATGACGCAATAGTTCACGGATGAATGTCCGGTTGTCAGTATCCAATATGCACAATATTTCGGGATGTGACCACGTTGTCATCAACCCCCCTCCCCCCCCCCCCCCATGCCCCTGGCTTCCCACAGGTCAAAGGAAAGGTGGAACGATATAAAAGCACCGTGTGTCAGTACACCTGATCTGAATATTGTGCCCGTTAAATACCGAAATCCGGCCAATCATCCGCGAACTATTTCGTAATGTTCATACAAAATTACTGCGTTCAATGTATGGTATAATCTGAATTTTCTACTGCAGAAATAAATTGCCATATATTGTGGCAATTCTGAAGTCCGAACAGTAAAAGGAGTATGTGAAGCTTACCAGTGTCGCTGATGTAAACGCAGTGATGGTTGTGCTTCAGACTAGGCCGCCGTTTGCGGTTTGCTTGGAACGATTCTGCGTGTGTTCACAACGAACTTGGCTTCTCGTAACGGTCTTTATTTGGTTCGTGATTTTCACGGATTGTTTTGTCGTCTACGATGACTCAGTGGTTCCCAGAGTTTGGATTTGACATAACGCCGTTGTGACAATCAAATGATTCAAATGGCTCTGAGCACTATGGGACTCAACATCTGTGGTCATAAGTCCCCTAGAACTTAGAACTACTTAAACCTAACTAACCTAAGGACATCACACACATCCATGCCCGAGGCAGGATTCGAACCTGCGACCGTAGCAGTCGCGCGGTTCCCGACTGAACGCCTAGAACCGCTAGACCACCGCGGCCGGCCGTTGTGACAATCGTGCACATTTCTATCGTGCAATTACGAGGGTGAGTCAAATGAAAAACTTAAATTTGTAATAACAAATCGAAATTTCGGCCGTTATCCTGTAAGTTGGTAAGCGTGCTATAAACAGCGTGCCGAATGGCGTGTAGGTGGCAGCATAGTGCAGATGCACACATACCGTCGCAGTATCAGGATGGCCGCCCCACTTGGGACTTGCACCAGGGAGGAACAGCGTTCTGTTATTCGGTTTTTGCGTAGCGAAGGTGTGAAACATATTGAAATTCATCGACGAATGAAGGTTCAGTACGGTGATGCATGTTTGTCACCGCAGCGAGTCTACGAATGGAGTAGGAAGTTCACAAATGGTGTGACTTCAGTGGAAGATGCTCCTCGTCCAGGTCGGGCACAACGAGTTGTGACTCCAGAAGACATTGCAGCATTTGAAGCCATAGTGAGGGAAAACCGCCGAGTGACACTGAATGACACTGCAGCATGTTTACAGATTAGTCATGGGTCAGCACACCACATTGTGCATGTTGTGCTCCAGTTTCAGAAAGTGTCTTCAAAATGGGTGCCGCGGCAGCTGACTCCTGAAATGAGAGAACGACGTGTTGATGCTTGTGAAGAAGTTCTCCGGCGCTTTGAACGAGAAGGTGATGGCTTCCTTGTAAGAATCGTTACTGGGGACGAAACCTGGGTTCACTTCCACCAATCGGAAACAAAGAGAGCGAGCAAGGAATGGCCCCATTCCTCATCGCCAAAACCAAAGACGTTTCGATCAGAACCATCAGCAGGGAAGGTTATGCTGCCTCTCTTTTGGGACGAAAAAGGCGTCATTTTGGAGCATTACATGCCTAGAGGGACCACTGTCACCAGAGCATCATAAACAGATCTCCTAAAAAATCATTTGCGGCCTGCAATCAAATCAAAGCGACGTGGATTGCTGTCAGCAGGTGTCCTTTTGCAACATGACAATGCAAGGCCCCACACTGCTTGTACAACAGTTGCAACAATCACAGACATGCATTTTGAGTGTCTTCCTCATCCACCATACTCACCAGACCATGCCCCAAGTGATTTCCATATATTTGGACCACTCAAAGACGTAATGGGAGGAAAGAGGATCCGTTCTGATGAAGAGGTACGCCACGCGGTGCATTCGTGGTTGCGCGGACTGCCAAAAGAGTTTTTTTCTAAAGGAATTTATGCACTTTGTAAGCGCTGGAGGACTTTCTGGCGTCCGTCGGCCATCGTAATTTAATATATTATTATTATTTTTTGATTGTTGCCGACTTACGTGGTGGTCCTTAATAAAAATGATATCTTATTCAATTTTGATTTACGATTAAATGCTTTTGTGAAGTTCTCCTTTTTAACAATATTAATCTTAAATTATTTGTTACGTTAATGAATGTTAGACTCGCTGAATCTTAAAAGATGAGCATAAAAGTTGAACAATGGAATAAACTTTTCATATTAATTTCCTCGGCTAGTCAGTTCATTTTAAAGCAAAAAATCTTTAGTTATTAATTACAATTGCGGCCGACACGCGCGCGAGAGTTTTTTTTTCTTACCTCCGTTAACCGTTGCTCGTAGTCGGAGTCCTGGCTCTGGCTCTCGGCTGTTGTACTGAAAATAAGAATCTTAAAGCTACGTATTTTCTGCAACGTCGGGCGGCTGTGGAGAAAAATGTATATTATGTTAATAACGGGCGAGTATTTCGCTTCCGCTAAATTTTATAAGTTAATATCGTCACGTAATGGCGTCGTTGGCTGCATCGACCGTTGCGATTGTTGTACTGTAAATTACTCGGATGCAGGTTAATTTAAGGAAGGCGGACATGAAATCGGGATCACCTCTTACAAATTAAAAGTGCAAAATAATATTAAATCAATATATTATCTGCTTAAGTAGTACAAATATGTTTATATCTGCCAGCACTTGCAAGATGTCCGTCTACACACAATCAAGACAAGAGAAGAAGTGAAGACGACTAAAAAATTAACAAAAGAGCGTATCTTGTCGTCTCTTTAGATCATTTTGTTATATTTCTTTGCCCTCGAAACTTACACAGAGAAATTATTATAATACGGAGAAAAATTTACGTTCGCCTGAGCGTCTAGTGTCCACTTATTATTCAAATATCAAATGTCTCTTCTTTATAAATACTGTTTTTTAAGTCTTTTCTTATTATTTCGCTGGGGACGCTACAACTTGCATTGAGTGTGGTGGAGATTATGTTGAAAAGTGATACAGCTTTGTACCACGACTACACAATAAATAATATTTAAGAAAATATTTAAGGTTTTCATTTGACACACCCTCGTAACTTAGTTTAATCCCGGACACCAAAACTGACAGGCATAAAAAATTTCTCATTGCCGTGCTTTAATTCCCAAAATCGAGTTGTTTGTGGAGACGTCAGTTCTGCTTTTTTAGCTTATAATACCCCGCAGAAAGAGACCTGCGGTGGAGTTTCTGTTTTTTCTTTTTTTTTTACGTGTACTTCCATGGCCGTTCTAAGCAAAGAAGGGAAAGCAGAAAGGTGGAAGGGGTATATAGAGGATCTATACAAGGGCGATGTACTTGAGGACAATATTATGGAAATGGTAGAGGATGTAGATGAAGATGAAATGGGAGATACGATACTGTGTGAAGAGTTTGACAGAGCACTGAAAGACCTAAGTCGAAACAAGGCCCCGAGAGTAGACAACAGGTTAGGTTAGGTTAGTGTTGTTTAACGTCCCGTCGACAACGAGGTCATTAGAGACGGAGCGCAAGCTCGGGTTAGGGAAGGATGGGGAAGGAAATCGGCCGTGCCCTTTCAAAGGAACCATCCCGGCATTTGCCTGAAACGATTTAGGGAAATCACGGAAAACCTAAATCAGGATGGCTGGAGACGGGATTGAACCGTCGTCCTCCCGAATGCGAGTCCAGTGTGCTAACCACTGCGCCACCTCGCTCGGTAGAGTAGACAACATTCCATTAGAACTACTGACAGCCTTGGGAGAGCCAGTCCTGACAAAACTCTACCATCTGGTGAGCAAGATGTATGAGACAGGCAAAATACCCTCAGCAGTCAAGAACAATATAATAATTCCAATCCCAAAGAAAGCAGGTGTTGACAGATGTGAAAATTACCGAACTATCAGTTTAATAAGTCACAGCTCACAGCTGCAAAATACTAACGGGAATTCTTTACAGACGAATGGAAAAACTAGTAGAAGCTGACCTTGGAGAAGATCAGTTTAGATTCCGTAGAAATGTTGGAACACGTGAGGCAACACGGCTTATCTTAGAAGAAAGATTAAGGAAAGGCAAACCTACGTTTCCAGTATTTGTCGACTTAGAGAAAGCTTTTGACAATCTTGATTGGAATACTCTCTTTCAAATTCTGAAGGTGGCAGTGGTAAAATACAGGGAGCGAAAGGCTATTTACAATTTGTACAGAAACTAGATGGCGGTTATAAGAGTCGAGGGCCATGATAGGGAAGCAGTGGTTGGGAAGGGAGTGAGATAGGGTTGTAGCTTATCCCAGATGTTACTCAAACTGTATATTGAGCAAGCAGTAAGGGAAACAAAAGAAAAATTCGGAGTAGGTATTAAAATCCACGGAGAAGAAATAAAAACTTTCAGGTTCACAGATGACATTGTAATTCTGCCAGAGACAGCAAAGGACTTGGAAGAGCAGTTGAACGGAATGGACAGTGTCTTGAAAGGAGGGTATAAGATGAACATCAACAAAAGCAAAACGAGGATAATGGAATGTAGTCAAATTAAGTCGTGTGATGCTGAGTGAATTAGTTTAGGAAATGAGGCACTTAAAGTAGTGAAGGAGTTCTGCTATTTGGGGAGCAAAATAAATGATGATGGTCGAAGTAGAGAGGATATAAAATGTAGACTGGCAATGGCAAGGAAAGCGTTTCTGAAGAAGAGAAATTTGTTAACATTGAGTATAGATTTAAATGTCAGGAAGTCGTTTCTGAAAGTATTTGTATGGAGCGTAACCATGTAGGAAGTGAAACGTCGACAATAAATAGTTTAGACAAGAAGAGAATACAAGCTTTCGAAATGTGGTGCTGCAGAAGAATGCTGAAGATTAGATGTGTAGATCACATAACTGATGAGGAGGCATTGAATAGGATTGGAGAGAAGAGAAATTTGTGGCACAACTTGACTAGAAGATGGGATCGGTTGGTAGGACATGTTTTGAGGCATCAAGGGATCACAAATTTAGCATTGGAGGGCAGCGTGGAGGGTAAAAATCGTAGAGGGAGACCAAGAGATGAATACACTAAGCAGGTTCAGAAGGCTGTAGGTTGCAGTAGGTACTGGGAGATGAAGAAGCTTGCACAGGATAGAGTAGCATGGAGAGCTGCGTGAAACCAGTCTCAGGACTGAAGACCACAACAACAACAACGTGGCACAAAGTGAGCTGCGTTCTGACGTTGTTCCAGACAAGTACGCGCACTGCGTGCACGAGGTGGACGCGGAGGGCCGCGTGGTGGCGTCGCTGGGCAGGAAGGGCGGCGCGCCGGGCCAGTTCCGCAGCCCCGAGGGCCTCGCCGTCTCCACCGACGAGGCGGGGGGCACCCTGCTCTACGTCTGCGACACCGGCAACGACCGCCTGCAGGTGAGCTGCCGGAGAGGCTGCTGTTTGGAGGTCGGCATCCTCCTCTATAGCACAAACAGCACACGTGTAGGAACAGGGCTCTTTACTCATAAGAACAAGAAGTTACTTAACCTAAGATAGTCCACGTTAGTCTGATTGCTGGCGAAGTACACTACTGGCCATTAAAGTTGCTACACGACGAAGATGACGTGGTACAGACGCAAAATTTAACCAAGAGGAAGAAGATGCTGTGATATGCAAACGATTAGCTTTTCAGAGCATTCACACAAGCTTCGCGCCGGTGGCGACACCTACAACGTCCTGACATGAGGAAAGTTTCCAACCGGTTTCTCATACACAAACAGCAGTTGGCCGCCGTTGCCTGGTGAAACGTTGTTGTTGTGATGCATGGTGTAAGGAGGAAAAATGCGTACCATCACGTTTCGGACTTCGATAAAGGTCGGATTGTAGCGTATCGCCATTGCGGTTTATCGTATTGCGACATCGCTGCTCGCGTTGCTCGACATTCAATGACTGTTAGCAGACTATGGAATCGGTAGGTTCAGGAGGGTAATACGGAACGCCGTGCTGGATCCCAACGACCTCGTATCACTAGCGGTCGAGATGACAGGCATCTTATCCCCATGGCTGTAACGCATGGTGGAGCCAAGTCTCGATACCTGAGTCAACAGATAGGGACGTTTGCAAGACAACAACCATCTGCACGAACAGTTCGACTACTTTTGCAGCAGCACGGACTATCAGCTCGGAGACCGTGGCTGCGGTTACCCATGACGCTGTATCACAGACAGGGGCACCTGCGATGGTGTACTCAACGACGAACCTGTGTGCACGAATGGCAAAACGTCATGTTTTCGGATGAATCCAGGTTCTGTCTACAGCATCATGATGGTCGCATCCGTGTTTGGCGACATCGCGGTGAACGCACATTGAAAGCGTGTATTCGTCATCGCTATACTGGCGTATCACCCGGCGTGATGGTATGGGGTGATATTGGTTACACGTCTCGGTCATCTTTTGTTCGCACTGACGGCACTTTGAACAGTGGACGTTACATTTCAGATGTGTTACGACCCGTGGCTCTCCCCGTTTTCGAGCCCTGCGAAACCCTACATTTCAGCAGGATAATGCACGACCGCATGTTGCAGGTCCTGCACGGGCCTTTCTGGATACAGAAAATGTTCGACTGCTGCCTTGGCCAGCACATTCTCCAGATCTCAATTGAAAACGTCTGGTCAATGGTGGCCGAGAAACTGGCTCGTCACACTACTCTTGATGAACTGTGGTATCGTGTTGAAGCTGCATGGGCAGCTGTACCTGTACACGCCATCGAATGCCCAGGTGTATCAAGGCCGTTATTGCGGCCAGACGTGGTTGTTCTGGGTACTGATTTCTCAGGATCTACGCACCCAAATTGCGTGAAAATGTAATCACATGTCAGTTCTAGTATGATATATTTGTCCAATGAATAGCCATTCATCATCTGCACTTCTTCTTGGTGTAGCAATTTTAATGGCCAGTAGTGTACATTGTCCAACTATGCACACTACTGTGGTGGCTAGGGGCTGACCGACCCCGAGCTGAATGCTGAGCTAACTCCGACTGGGCTGCGACTGATGACTCGGCTCGTTGACTCACTGGATGACTGACTGACGGGGCCCTGTGATCCGCGGCGGCGATCTAAATACCGGCGGCCGAGAGGTCGTTGGCGGCGTGTCGCCTGCGAGTCTGCCGTTGGCCCCTGTCCTTATAACCTCTTTGCTTGCGCCTACTGTCGATCTTCCCGCATCCACTTTGCCGCCTGGTGTGCTGGCGACACCTTACGCCAGCACCCTGATGTGCTGGAGCACTATGACCAGCCGTATAAACTGTGTGTTTGTCCAGCTTTGGATCCCAATAAAGCAGGAGATTTCCCGAAATACATGGCACCAGACGGCTATGCGCAGCTCACACAACTCCTGTAAACAGACCACTTGAAATAAAAAAAAGTCTCTAAGAGCCAAAATCATGAATTTGAGGAAAATGAGTTTTAAGTATACTGGGCAATTAATGGTCATAATTGCGCTATTAATATCTTTTATTTGAAAGTTAAGCATAGTACAAATGTAGTTTCCAAAGGAAATTACAAACATTGCATTGCAGTGTATGAAAAACTTACTGAAAGAGGTAATGTAATGAGAAGCTCAAAGTGCCACAGTGCGAAAAGATAGTAAAAGTTCATTCCGATTATCTAACAGTGTATGTGATCATTATTTATCAACTGCTGCATGACTTCAAAACAGCTCTGAGCACTATGGCACTTAACATTTGAGGTCATCTGTCCCCTAGACTAAGAACTGCTTAAACCTAAGGACATCACACACTTCCATACCCGAGCCAGGAATCGAACCTGCGACTGTAGCAGCAGCGCGCTTCCGGACTGAAGCGGCTAGAGCCCCTCGGTCACAGCATCCGGTGCATGACTTCAATCAAATGTTTCTTCTTTGCTTCACACATGTGGGTTGTAGCATCCAGGGCAGGTAGCAGCATTTTCTTGACATCCTGTACTCGTACACCTTTTCTCAAAGTATGCATACTTTCCCAGGCCTCAATTTCATTTGAGATTCTGCTGCTCTTAACTGCATGAGGCTTACGTTTGTTTAACCATAGGCTCTGTACGTTGCGTACGGTTAGATTTGCTGTGTTCATAATACGATCTACCGGTTTCTTTAAAGCTAAGAAGCCAGATGCATTCATGTTACCGACGAAAAATCGCTGTACTTTCTGTGTCCTTTACATCTGCTGGAAAAATACGTTTGGCAACTCAAGAACAAACGTTCTGTCCAGGTATTGTGTAAGTTAGCAACCAGTAATGACACTTACCTTCTCTGCTGGACTAGCTTCTGCAGCAACACGTTTATTGTTTGAACTTACATATTCAAATTTTTCCGCATTTTTCCTCTTTGCTGCCACAGTACATTCTCCTTCAATTCGTCGCTTCTCTCCACTCAGAGTCTTACAAACATTTGCTGCCTCCGCTATTTTATCTAACAATCAAGAGTAAGCGCGCGAAGCATAGAGTTAACAGCAACGGTATTTAAACCGTATGCCATCTCTTGACTGCATTTGATACTACATTTTCATTCGTGGTAGTTTGTATTACTGGGCTTGGCGTGAAGATACCACTTCACACAAAACTACAAAATTCGGTATTATGGCACTTAGAGCTTTTTTTGTTTCAACTCTTCAATTATGAGCCGGTGATTTCTGGGCTTAGTAGCGTCCCAGATGTGTATCATCGACTTCAGATCAGGCGAATTTGTTGACCAAGACGTGAGTTTGTTATAAGGCAACTGAGAGTACTACAGCACGATTCTCAACATGCTAGCCGGCCGGAGTGGCCGTGCGGTTCTAGGCGCTACAGTCTGGAACCGGGCGACCGCTACGGTCGCAGGTTCGAATCCTGCCTCGGGCATGGATGTGTGTGATGTCCTTAGGTTAGTTGGGTTTCATTAGTTCTAAGTTCTAGGCGACTGATAACCTCAGAAGTTAAGTCGCATAGTGCTCAGAGCCATTTGAACAATTTGAACATGCTACACGGAGAGTTATCCTGCTGGAAGATACCATAGCTGTTGTTGAAGAGATCTAGCACTAAGCAATGCTGGCAGTCTGCAGCTATGTGCATGTACTCTCCAGGTATCCATGACTACCATAGGTCCCATGGACGCCCAGGTCAATGTCCACCATAGCGTAAGGGTGCACTTACGCTGCCACCTCACAGTTCGCTGCGAGCCAGCAGGGCCCAACGATAATGAAATGTGCCCACTGACATTTATCGGTGAGACAAACCCACTGAGTCTTACTGCTCATTTAACCAGCACCATGCCTGCTCGCCTTGCTGCTAGCTATGACCTACGCCAGGCGACAATATCGAATATCGAGCTGTTTTGTGGTTCAAGCCGCGACCATCGTCATACGTTCTGAAACTTGAGCTGTGATTGGCTGCTGGCATAAACGTATCCTGCGGCTAAGGTTGTTCCTGCAGCCTCGCTGCTCACCAGAACTGCCTAGAGAGTCACTGCTGGAGTGAACTTGAACCAGCCAATCACGGCTCAAGTTTCAGAACATACAGTGGTGGCTGCAACGCAAAACACAAACCGGCTCGATGTCATCAGCGTGTCAAGGATCTCATGGAGCACAGTTGGGTGACTAGCGACGGTGTGGGCTAAATGGGCAGGTAAGGCTCGGTGGGCTTGTTTCTTCATCGCTGCGATATGCTACCGAGCAGTAAGCTGTGATGTTGCAGCAAAAATGCGGCGTAATACTTTCCCAACCAGCCTGTGTCCGTGGCGTGGTGCATATTTTGAGCAGCCGTTCACTTCACTGATGATGTATCCAAACATGACCATCGACCTGATGGAACAAGAAACGTGGTACATTAGACAAGGCGCCATGTTTACACTGATCCACGGTCCAATCTCGACAATACATTGCCCACGGCACTCGTAATTGACATGTTTACACTGATCCACGGTCCAATCACGACAATATATTGCTCACGGCACTCGTAATTTACATGTTTACACTGATCCACGGTCCAATCTCGACAATACATTGCCCACGGCACTCGTAATTGACATGTTTACACTGATCCACGGTCCAATCTCGACAATACATTGCCCACGGCACTCGTAATTGACATGTTTACACTGATCCACGGTCCAATCTCGACAATACATTGCCCACGGCACTCGTAATTGACATGTTTACACTGATCCACGGTCCAATCTCGACAATACATTGCCCACGGCACTCGTAATTGACATGTTTACACTGATCCACGGTCCAATCTCGACAATACATTGCCCACGGCACTCGTAATTGACATGTTTACACTGATCCACGGTCCAATCTCGACAATACGTTGCCCACGGCACTCGTAATTGACATGTTTACACTGATCCACGGTCCAATCTCGACAATACATTGCCCACGGCACTCGTAATTGACATGTTTACACTGATCCACGGTCCAATCTCGACAATACATTGCCCACGGCACTCGTAATTAACATGTTTACACTGATCCACGGTCCAATCTCGACAATACATTGCCCATGGCACTCGTAATTAACATGTTTACACTGATCCACGGTCCAATCACGACAATATATTGCTCACGGCACTCGTAATTGACAATCTCCTTGAGTCAACATGGGAGCAAGTGGGGGTCGTCTCCTGCAGGGCTCTACGTTCAAGGAATTGCACTGAACAGTGTGCTCTGAAACATTTCTGCCCGCACTAGCACTGCACTCTCTCGTCAGATCTGCTACAGACAGTGGCCAACCTGTTTTACATAGCACGAAATTCTCCGACCTCTACATTCTCTGATGAGGCGTGACGTTTAAAACATTGTGTGCTACTTGTGGTTTAACCATCCTTCAACCAGTTTCCGTAAATGCTCACGACAGTAGCGCACGAACACCTAACCAGAATCGCCCATTCACCGGCGCCGGGCCGAAACAGTCTGTCCTTTTTCAAAGTTGCTTATGTCGGTGGATTTCCCTATTGCCGGTCAGCATCGTCGGCAGAATGATTCCCCAGTCGTCTCCGCTCAGTAAATATACGAGGATCTTTTCAGTAAGTGATTCCCCACATTTTTAAAAAAGCCATTAACATAAATAGACAAACGTCCTTGTTGGTGCTTCACATCTGATGTTCGTTTTCTGCCCCGTTGAAGTTTCGAACCGTTCTGGCATATGGCAGAGCCGTAGTACAGCTTCAAAATGGCGTCTACATACGACTCCCGTTACAAGCAGCGTGCGGTTATTGAATTCTTGTGTGCAGAAAAAGAAACATTGGTGAACATACATAAACGTTTGTCTGCAGTGCATGGCGATGCTGCAGTTGATAGCAGTACAGTTGGTCGATGGGTAAAGAAAGATACAGCCTCAGGAAATGCAGAAACAGAGCTCCATGATCAGCCACGCTCGGGACGTCCTGTCACAGCCTCTCCACAACACATGGGGATGCCGTTATTCGTGCTGACTGGCGCATCACAACTCAGAGGAGAACACACTTTGAAGTTGACGATAGTGTCAGTCATGCAGTGAAAAACTGGCCACGCCTACAGAACAAGAGCTTTTAGCAGCAGGGAATACATGCTCTTCCACAACGTTGGCGTACGGCCATAGAACTTGATGGAGACTAAGTAGAAAAATAGGACAAGACATGTTGGTGCATATTGTCACCAAATCCTGGCTCTTAACAACAAATATGTTCTGAGAAAAAAATGTGGGGCATTACTTATTGAACGACCCTCGAACATTCCTTTCAGCGTTACATGTCAGGAACTTCACAACGCAGAATTCAGTCTCGCGGTAGGTAGAGGTCATAATGTTTTGTTTTATCAGTGCATAATTCCCGTCTCCATGACATAGTGGATAGTCCTTTTGATGCATGACCACCACAAAACTGGTAAAATTTTTTTCGTATATGTGCAACTATTTTCAGCAATATGTAATCGTCTGAGAGAGCTGTGATTTACGCTAAATGATGACCTCCCATACTCCAAGGTCACCAACATTCGCGGTGCTAAATAATAAACTAACAATTTTAAAACTGTAGGCATGTGTTATACACAATTAAAAATGTCGTACTTCCGAAAATAGTTGCAACGCAATACAAGTTTAGAGAGTTGTGGCCGTTGTACATGAAAATATCTTTTATAAAAGCTGTACAGGACAACTTAGTGAACATTTTATGGACTGTGGTTAGTGTCAAAGGACTATCCACGTGGAGGAACTTCTCAAACTATACTGTGGCGTATCGTGTGCTATGATGGCTTGTTATGGCGTACATTAACCCCCAAAAATCAACTAACGTGCCTTGTCAAGTCATCATTTCCGCTGGTTGAATGCAGAAAATCTCTCAAATGACGTCAAGCCAAAACTCCTCATTCTTCAACAGTATATTGATTTTTTTTTAATTTTAAATTTTTGGTTCAGTAGTGTTATTGATAATTGCCGTCAGTTATTATGATGCTGACAGTGCAGAACATCCAGATGCCGAAACTCGTCCTTGGAGACCTTTTAGCGTCTCAGTAAGTCTTATACGCGCCAGTGGCCGGAATCCTCTCGGAACCGGTCTAGTGTCACACGTGAGGCAAATTATGCGAGATATTTCATCACTAATTAGCCAGGAAACATTTATCGACACACCTGGATCAATTCCCAGCTCTGCCACACTTTAAAACAGGCTTAATAGGGATCGCCAGCCCCACTTTGACCACGAGATAGGGTTGAATAATCACCATTGCAAATCAGTGATAAATGGCATGTAGTGATCTAACAGCATCAGAAATGTATCGAAGATCCGAACGCTGAACTGAAAAACGCACATCGGTAATATTCAAACGGTTTCCAACTGGTTTCTTGTTACTTCCGTAGAAACTCGACACAGGCAAATCAAAGCTATGTAGGTATACCGTAGAGTCACACTAAAATCCAAATAGTTCAAGTTCACACTGAACAAATTACGTTTATTAGCTTTAATTAAGCCTAGCTGGGTCCGTCTCTTCCACCAAGCGCCATCCTCACCTAGAAAATAGCTCCACGATGTAACAAGAGCTTCTACCTACCCCTTAATTGAGCACTCACTCATGTCTTGAAACTCGCCTAGAAAACTAGAAAGACCTGTCTAGAACTCGGCTCTCGCTCCCGGAAAACGCTCTTGAAACTTCCGATCTTGTCGTACTGGAAAAATAACTTTGCCCGTCACTTTAGAAAAATGAAACGCTTTGACACTCTTCACACGACACAGCGCCCACTTCTCGCTTCCTACACCCAGAGTTGTCTTCGGCGGACGCTTAGCAAGTTCTAAGCAACTTACGAAATTGACTAGACATTCAGGCACTTCACTCAGTCAGGCTTGAGGTGCAGAATAATGGGCGTTTGACTCAAATAGGTTCATTCTACTTGGTCATCTCTTTCTCCATCCGATAGCACATCTCTGGACAGTACTGCGCCCTAGCAGGACTTATGTGTGTTTTATTTCCGGTTTAACGGTACTGACGTTAACAGAAAATTTCTCTGCCTGTAGCCAGCATAAAATACTCGGATCCTGTAACTTTCTGACCTGTCAGTTATGTCCATCGGTAGCCTTCTACGTCTACCGCCACATGATTACTCTGCAGTTCATCATTAACTGACTGGCAGCCCTCTTCAAGCCACTTCTCTACCGTTCCACTCTCGAACGGCGCGAGAGAAAAACGAACACTTAAATCTTTCCGTACGAGCTCTGATTTCTCTTATCTTGTAACGATCATTTCTCCTTACGTAGAGGGGGCGCCAGCTGATGATTGAAATTTCGTGAGAACTTCCTGCCGTAACGAAAAACGCCTTTGTTTTAATGACTGCCACCCCAATTCGTGCATCATATTGGTAGCACTCTCTCCCCTATTTCACGACAATGCAAAACGAACTGCAGTTCTTTGAACTGTTTCGATGTCCTCCGTCACTGCTGTCTGGTAAGGATCTCTTGTTCTTCGCAAAATTCATTCGGCAATTGCAAGGATCTTGAAGTGATTGTAAAACAATTGTACACTAAATTCTCAGAGTAGATATTTAAATTTTCATACACTGGGTGCCCCAAAAAACACCAACTTACTTTAGAGACAGGTTTCCCATATCAAAACCAGAAAAAATGTGTACAAAACAAGGGCCCTAATGCGCATACCTTGAGACATCTCTTCTACTGAAAGCTCTTTGCTTCTCATATTTTGGGAGAAGGTGGTATGGACCAAAGTATAGAACAGTAAACATGAAATCTAAAATGCATATTTTAAGAGCTATGAGTACTTGTTCAGTAGAAGAGATTTGTTTCGCACTTGCGAAGATGAACAAGTGCTCTTAGCTCTTTTAAAAAATGCCTAGTAAACGTGGGCCCTAAAATGCATACTTTTTCTTGTTTTGGTCAATACTTGCTCCTCCCACAATATGGAAAGCGAAGACCTTGCAGTGGAAGGGATCTCTTTCACAGTATCGAAGATGAACAAGTGTTCATACCTCTTAAGATATACCTTTAAGAGCTCTTGTTTAGTAGGCATTTTTTTTACTCATTTCTGTGTGAGAAACCTGTCCCTAAAGTTTGTCCTTTGTTTTGTTGGGATACCCTGTACTTATTATCTATGACATGGCTGTTCGCTTCTGTCTCGGGTTCTTTGGCTGACATTTCCTTCACGATTTTTGCCTGGTCATTTCCATAGTGATTGTCCACTTCCTACCTGCAACGGTCGTTCGCTGCGGCACAGGAATACAGGATCCCTTTAGCTTGAGGTTTCTCGTTTTTTTTTCTTGCGTCTGTTGTCATTTCTGAGGATTTCTGTGGCTATCCTGAAGTAGCTCTTCCCAACAGTAAGAACTTCCCTGTCGGCGAATTTTGTTGTGTGCTCGGTCTCACACAACATCAGCTCGGCCGCTGCCGATTTCTCCATTTGCCCCATCCTTCAAAGCTGTTTGTGCTCGGTGATCCATCAACACCAGGCGCACTGGATAGTTGTCCGCCCCGATAGCTGAATGGTCAGAGTGACGGACTGCCGTCCTAAAAGGCCATGGTTCGATTCCCGTCTGGGTCGGGTATTTTCTCCGCTCAGCGACTGGGTGTTGTGTTGTCTACATCATCATTTCATACGGATCTGGCGCGCAGGTCGCCCAGTGTGGCATCGAATGTAATAAGCCCTGCACCAAGGCGGCCGGACCTGCCCTGCAAGGGGCCTCCCGGCCCATGACGCCAAACGCTCATTTCCATTCTACTGGAAAGTTTACAGTTTTGACTTGCAGAGCCCTGTGCTGGTTCTGGCGGATGACGCCTCAAGCTGGGTGACCGGCTGGACGCAGATGAATGTCTGGTTGCGTCCGGTTGGCGAGTGGCCATGTAAATGGCGTACCTTCTTCCTTAGTGAAAAGATCGGTGGAACCATCTTGTTAGTAGCTGAATATTCTGTAATTCCCTTTCCCCTGAATCTGACTAAGAACTTAACGCGGTTTGCCTTGGCTATAAGGTAAACACCGGGTCAGGGAATCGTCTCCAAAGGGTTCCCAATTGTGACTCCCATCCCACTCCACTACGAGCTCGCCTGGTAGACGACTGGAAAGCCTCTAACTGTACTACGGGTCCATTACTCCAACAACTAGTTCTAACCAAAAAAATCAGAAGTAAAACTAATAAAAAGAAAAACAGTAGTTTCCGAGTGGGACCGGAGGACATGTTCGACCTTGTCTCATAGCTGGTTAAATATCTCTTAGGAACATAGGCACTGAGTCAAACACTTTTCTAGTCATGGCACACTGATTTAACCTGCTATTCTGTAACCATGGCACTGAAGATTTCATTTATGTATGATCAATACAGGATGAGATTTGCGTCATCGATGTTTTCGGAATGGATGCTCATTTCAGTGGGTAATCCGGCTTTGTTCCAGGTAGCGTATAACATTTAAATATTAAAAAAGAGTACATGTGAATCGACTGTTAGTTGACAAATACATGAAATGTATTTGCAATTGCGAATATAACAAACATTAACTGTAGAATGGAATGACGACAATGAAAATTTGCGCCGTACCAGGACTCGAACCGGGATTTCTCGTTTATCGCGAGCGGTCGCCTTACCATCATGTTATGCGATTGCAGCTCATGCCCAGACCCGAACTCCCATTTGCCGTCAACCATGTGTCTAGAATCTGTATTCGTACATCCATTATGTATATTCCCATACAGGCGCGATATTTTACATGAAAGTCGCTTGAAAGTCGAACTGCATCGTAATTCGGAGTAAAACAGGCACTACAGCATCGTAGTTGGCAACTTAACGACATAACCGTGTCGGAGTAGCGTAGGTAGATTTATGGAATTAATTGTTAAGGAACAACAAAGCATGCGGCTACGAGTAACAGTTGTTGTTGTTGTTGTTGTTGTGGTCTTCAGTTCTGAGACTGGTTTGATGCAGCTCTCCATGCTATTCTATCCTGTGCAAGCTTCTTCATCTCCCAGTACCTAAGGCAGCCTACATCCTTTTGAATCTGCTTAGTGTATTCATCTCTTGGTCTCCCTCTACGATTTTTACCCTCCACGCTGCCCTCCAATACTAAATTGGTGATCCCTCGATGTCTCAGAACATGTCCTTCCGACCGATCCCTTCTTCTAGTCAAGTTGTGCCACAAGCTCCTCTTCTCCCCAATTCTATTCAATACCTCCTCATTAGTTATGTGATCTACCCATCTAATCTTCAGCATTCTTCTGTACACTCCATACAAATACTTTCAGAAACGATTTCCTGACATTTAAATCTGTACTCGATGTTAACAAATTTTTCTTCTTCAGAAACGCATTCCTTACCATTGCCAGTCTACATTTTATATCCTCTCTACTTCGACCATCAGTTATTTTGCTCCCCAAATAACAAAATTCCTTTACTACGTTAAGCGTCTCGTTTCCTAAACTAATTCACTCAGCATCACCTGATTTAATTCGACTACATTCCATTATCCTCGTTTTGCTTTTGTTGATGTTCATCTTATACCCTCCTTTCAAGACACTGTCCATTCCGTTCAACTGCTCTTCCAAGTCCTTTGCTGTCTCTAACAGAATTATAATGTCATCGGCGAACCTCAAAGTTTTAATTTCTTTCCCATGGATTTTAATACCTACTCCGAACTTTTCTTTTGTTGCCTTTATTGCTTGCTCAATATACAGATTGAATAACATCGCGGTAGGCTACAACCCTGTCTCACTCCCTTCCCAAACACTGCTTCCCTTTCATACCCCTCGACTCTTATAATTGCCATCTGCTTTCTGTACAAATTGTAAATAGGTTTTCTCTCCCTGTATTTTACCCCTGCCACCTGTGACTTATGAAACTGATAGTTCGGTAATTTTCATATCTGTCAACACCTGCTTTCTCTGGGATTGGAATTATTATATTCTTCTTGAAGTCTGAGGGTATTTCGCCTGTCTCATACATCTTGCTCACCAGATGGTAGAGTTTTGTCAGGACTGGCTCTCACAAGGCCGTCAGTAGTTCCAATGGAATGTTGTCCACTCCGGGGGCCTTGTTTCGACTCAAGTCTTTCAGTGCTCTGTAAAACTCTTCACGCAGTATCGTATCTCCCATTTCATCTTCATCTACATCCTCTTCCATTTCCATAATATTGTCCTCAAGTTCATCGCCCTTGTATAGACCCTCTATATACTCCTTCCACATTTCTGCTTTCCCTTCTTTGCTTAGATCTGGGTTTCCATCAAAGGTCTTGATATTCATGCAAGTGGTTTTCCTTTCTCCAATGGTTTCTTTAATTTTCCTGTAGGCAGTATCTATCTTACCCCTAGTGAGATAAGCCTCTACATCCTTACATTTGTCCTCTAGCAATCCCTGCTTAGCCATTTTGCACTTCCTGTCGATCTCATTTTTGAGACGTTTGTATTCCTTTTTGCCTGTTTCATTTACTGCATTTTTATATTTTCTCCTTTCATCAATTAAATTCAATATTTCTTCTGTTACCCAAGGGTTCTACTAGCCCTCGTCGTTTTACCTATTTGATCCTCTGCTGCCTTCACAATTTCATCCCTCAAAGCTACCCATTCTTCTTCTGCTGTATTTCTTTCCCCCATTCCTGTCAATTGTTCCCTTATGCTCTGCCTAAAACTCTGTACAACCTCTGGTTCTTTCAGTTTAATCAGGTCCCATCTCCTTAAATTCCCACATTTTTGCAGTTTCTTAAGTTTTGATCTACAGTTCATAAGTAATAGATTGTGGTCAGAGTCCACATCTGCCCCTGGAAAAGTCTTACAATTTAAAACCTGGTTCCTAAATCTCTGTCTTACCATTATATAATCTATCTGATACCTTTTAGTATCTGCAGGGTTCTGCCATGTATACAACCTTCTTTCATGATTCTCGAACCAAGTGTTAGCTATGATTAAGTTATGCTCTGCGCAAAATTCTACCAGGCGGCTTCCTCTTTCATTTCTTAGCCCCAATCCATATTCACCTACTATGTTTCCTTCTCTCCCTTTTCCTACTATCGAATTCCAGTCACCCATGACTATTAAATTTTCGTCACCCTTCACTATCTGAGTAATTTCTTTTATTTTATCATACATTTCTTCAATTTCTTCGTCATCTGCAGAGCTAGTTGGCATATAAACTTGTACTACTGTAGTAGGCGTGGGCTTCGTGTCTATCTTGGCCACTATAATGCGTTCACTATGCTGTTTGTAGTAGCTTACCCTTAATCCTATTTTCTTATTCATTATTAAACCTACTCCTGCATTACCCCTATTTGATTTTGTATTTATAACCCTGTATTCGCCTGACCAAAAGTCTTGTTCCTCCTGCCACCGAACTTCACTAATTCCCAACAGTTATGTTAAATTATAACCTAAGATTATACAACACGTCACTAAAATTCAGAAGATACAGTATACATTAAAGCAAACCTCAGTGACAATCAAGCCGTATACGTATTTCTCCGGTGCGAAAGCCCTCAGACACTTGGTGTTCTCTTTAGTGTGACTCCTGCTGCCAGGTCCGCCGTCTGTGTTGTGCAGGTGCTGCGGCCAGACGGGGCGGTGGTGCGCGTGGTGGGCGTCAGACCGCTGGAGGACCAGCCCGGCGTGCTGCAGACGGAGTTCGACCAGCCGACCGGCGTGGCGGTGTCGCGGGACAGGATCGCCGTCGCAGACAGCGGCAACAACAGGGTCAAGGTGCGTAGCGGCTGCCCACTGATGTCTGAGTCAAACACCGCGATCGCCTGCCAGTGTCTCAGGTAGCCGCCGTTTACTGTACGCTCACCAACTGCACGATCTGGAAGTGAACGACAGTTCCCTGCAACTGTCCGTAGCCACAGTTCCTGGTGTGTTTCCATCCGCGAAAGGAGAGAGCAGAAGGATTCATACATAAAGAGTGAATGAGCCTACAGATATTTACCTCGGTTAATCAAATATCAAAAACGTTTGTTGTGACCTTTGTCAACTTTAAAAAAGCGTATGACTCAACTGATCGAGAAACAATAAAGAAAACCCTTGCCGAATTTGGTCTAGATAGGAAAACAATCAATCTGATAAGCGCCACTTTAAATAACACGGTGTCAAAGGTCAAGTTCAGAGGTGAACTTACAGAACCATTTGAAATCTGTACAGGGGTGAGACAAGGTGACCTGCTCTCTCCGTTGTTCTTCAACTGTGTCCTGAAAAAGATAGTCAGAGAGTGGAAAACAACCGTACCGCCAGGTTATGGGATTCAAATTGGACACAAAAGAAATGGCCTCAGTGGAAACTGTTTGGCTTTTGCTGATGATCTGGCACTCATTGCAAGTAATATTGACGAAGCTAAGGTTTAAGGGGCTCCGGAACGTCCAATACTTGCAATGTTAAAATAACGCTTATAAATTACATCTTTCCTCACAAAGTATTTGAGGTAGGAAGTTGAACTTTTTACAGATTATTTATTGGAATATGGGCTACAACTTAACACAGGGATTTTACAAAATTTTAGTTCAGTTATTAAAGATGATTTTTTTTCAATTGTAATGAAAATTCACAACATTTTTTTGCAATTTTTTATTTATATATTCAAAAATATACAGTTTTTTGGAAAAAGGCTGTGTTAAATTATGCAGAAGGTACTGTGTAACATTTATGGAAAGTTTGAAACAAATATGTTTGGAAGATCCTTAGAAAACATGTAATTAGTATGAGAAAATAAAAGTTTTGGGAATCGAGCGACAAAGATTGGATTAGCTTTTTAGTGCATTCCAGGTCCATGGGATGGATTATCTTCATCCTCTGCAAACTCCTCCTCCAGCTTCCTCTTGTTCCTCCTCCTGTTTACTCTTGCTTATATTTCTAGACTCTTTACAGCCCTGTCTGCAGCCCGAAGGCGTTCCTTGTCTAAAGCAAGCATCGCTCGTACCATGTTAGAACCTATCTTCATTCCCATATTTCTAAATACCTTGCACCTTACAATGTTGCCATCATTGAAAGTCGCAACAGCATCATACACACCAAAGTGAAGTGTTTCTATTCCAACAAATACAGTCTTGGGGATTCTCGACCATATAACACTATTTACACTTTCATTGGGGTTTTGAGTTTTTCCGTGAATACACTTTTTCAACAGTTCAGGTGCTGCTAAGTCTCTGAAAATAGGTTTTATCACCTCCATTATTGCATGAGGCAGACTATGCTTATGAGTGTACACTTCACCAGTTAGCAATCCTTTGTTATATTTACACCAACTGTCTTCTTCTTTGGGACACAAGCTATGTTGGGGATTTTCATCGGTTGAAGAAGTATGAAAAAAAAGAGCCCAAACAGCCTTCTTCATTTCGTCGACACTTTGTGTATTTTGCCTAATAGCCATTCCATAATAGTTCTGTATTTTGTCAATTACACTGTCAGTTAACCTTCCCTTCCCATCCAACCCTTTACCATCACTGAGTTTTTGTTTTTTGTACGAAGCTTTCAGTTGCCGAAGTCTTGTTCCCATTCGCTTCTGTACGTGTCCAGTACACTCAAATTTCTGCACTACAACATCATCACCATAGGGCTTCAGTCCTTGAACATGTTTGAAACTTTTAGAATCACCGTCACCAAGGTAATTAACATATCGCACTTTATCACACGCCTCAGAACGCTGGAATATACTGGCAACACCAGCCACTTCCATTCCTCCACTACTGCCACTATAGTTAGCTTTGCAATTATTTTCATGTGTACCTTTATATTTTTGTGGACATCTACAATACTTTGATATTACTGCTACATCTAAAACTTTCCCTGTATACATACTGGTGGCAGATACTACACCATGAAGAGATGTGTGTCCCCGTTTATGCCAGGTACCATCGAACGCTGCAGTCAAATCTCTGTTACCATTATTTTCCATTACTGCCTCTTACACAGCGTTCTTCATAGATTCTATACAGACATCTTCTACTTTAGACCCTATTAATTTATTATAGGTCGTAAACCTGGTTGGGGGATTTGGAAGATTCATGATGCCACAGAAAATTTCACCTGCAGTAGCACCCTTACCAACTGAACGCAAGGAATAAACAAATCTAATGTTGTGTTCGTAGATTTTGCTACCATTTTCTTCAGTTGCAGTTACTACAACACTGTTCCAAAAGGTGGTCATGTATGAACACTTATCACATTTCAGTTGTATTTCACTAGCAAGTCCTACGTGCTTTATTATGGAGAGTTCCAGACCAACTTCACTACAATGAATACATCTTACACAGTTTGAAAAAATTCCTTTGAGAACCGACATATCAAATATTTCATTCACATCCGATTCGCCCATAAAACATTCATAGTTTTCACTCATTGAACCAAGCTTCTTCTTTGAAGTATTTTCTTTCCCACTTTGACTGCTATGGGCAGGTGTACTTGAGAGATTAGGTTCACTCACTTGGTTATCGTCTTTATTGTTTACAGTAATAACACATACCTTTGGCTTTCCAACATTTCTCCTTTTCTTAAAAGCCTTCAGAGGATTTCTAATAACTTTACTTTTACTCATTATTATACTTCAAAAAAACAGAGACTCAAGAAACAGAATTAATTACGAATATTTTCAAGATAACGACAGAGTAAATAAACATGAAACAATCGACAATCACACCAGCGATATATATTGAACCATCACAGGTTAGCCACAACACATACTTTATCTCACATCACTAAAATGTACCTGATGAACACGGACGTTAATAATAACACCATTTGACAGCAGTTTAACAGCGCCACAGTGGGTCACGCCCATGTAGAACACATTTCAAAAAAAATTTAAAAATAGTTGTAGTCTTCGGAATTGAATAAATTATATATCTATTAAAAGGTAATAGTCTGCAGATTCAGAAAACGCAAAAAAGTAAAAATTGAACTTTTCATGATTTTGAGCCTTTCCGGAGCCCCTTAAGTGTCCAGCGTACAATCAATTGCTGCTAAGCCTGGCCTAAAAATGGCATTTAACAAAACTGAATTCAACATCAAACACGCTCCTCCTCATAATGAAATACAACAAGAGATAATCAAGCAGTGGAAGAAATTTAAATATCTTGGAGAAATAATTACACCTAATGGTTCAGAAAATGCAGCTGTAGAAAATAGGTGTTCTAAACTTTCATCTGTGCAAAAACTTATACAAAAGCAAAAGCCTGTCTTTAAACCTAATACTTTGTCATTATAACACCGTAATTAGATCGTCAGCTTTGTATGCATCAGAATGTTTAAACATGACGAACAAAAGACCACTATGAAAACTTGAAATAAAAGACCGGAAAATTTTGAGGAAAATTATTGGCCCTATCAAAGAAAACGGAGAATTCCGCCGAAGACACAACTGTGAATCATACGAACATACAGAAGACATTGTTACCAGCATGAGGGAGCGGAGAATGATGTTTTTTGGTCATCTGGAAAGAATGAACTCGCAAAGACTTACTCATCGCATACATTCATCAATTTCAAAAACAAATCGTATTCAAATTGGGCAAGCCAAATTAAAAAGGATTTACAGGAAGCTTAAATTTCATTTGATGGCATTCACGATAGAGAAGCTTTCAGAGAAAAAGTCAAAATTACTAAAAACCTTATTTCGCTTACTACGCCACTTCCAGGTCCTGCCTGCAAATGGTCAAAACAGACGAAAGAAGCACAGTCAGCGAAAATGAAAATCTACTGGCAAAAGAGGAAAACACAACCAGGGAAATCTTCGTGATCCATGGTGGGCCGAAAGAATAGCAAAAAGGAAAAAAAAAACCTAGGTTAATATCCAGCAAACCTGCAGATCAGGGAAGCACTTTGATGCCTTGATTGCTCTGTCCCAGCCATTTGGGCCCGTTTAAACATGTGCACCAAACTGCATGCATTTGCTCGTCCTCCTACACAAACCTATTCGCTCTTCCCTCTCGTATCTTACGTCAATCTGTTTTATTACCTTATTCGTCTCAAACAAAATAAAGCACATCAGTACGCTGCGAGAGGAAATAACGACGGACCACGTTCTAACCAACAACGTACCGTATGTATTTACATTTTTGGTTCTTCTTTCTCGAATTCCATACGCGCGCTCCACATGTGTCAAACTTACCTGATTTACAAATGATATAGCACAGCAACCAGTCGTCCTTTTTTGCAAGTTTTATTCGGCAAATCTAGATTCCTAGTCCCTAGCCATTATCAACGCACTATCTCATAGTATCAACGCATGTCAGTTCCCTGTTGTCCGCATGTCTGTCGCAGTTCATTCAAAACTACTACTTACCTCATCTTACGTGCAGAATAGTTAATGGGACGCTACCTACCAGCGTATGAATTGTCAGATCGAATGTGCTACGAAAGTAACACCGATAAATGAAGAGCTTATTTCAATACTGGTACAAGTCCATTACCTCCACGTTTCTGCCTATAATCCTTCTGAAATTAATGGTCCAAACAAACAGAAAGATAGGTTCATCTCTAGCAGGAAGCCATATGCTTGAATATTTCTGGTATCTCAACTGCAGACTTTTCAGTGTTCATTTAACTTTAGGACTCTGCATCTCAAGATGAACACAAATGGACTTGTACAACTATTGAAATAAGCCCTTCAAATAAACTACAGACAAATCTGGTAAAAGCTCAATATGCAGGGTGAATCACCTAAAACTTGCACGGCAAATGTTATGGAAATGGAAAGTGTTACTCGTGTGCAGTTTTCAGAGAATGGGTTCGTAGTGAGAGGCTCCTATTCTTAACCAGCCAACAGACTGTAATAATGAGTAGAAAGTGTATTCATTGCGCAAATATACAGTTCTATAAATTGAACAATGCCTATTGAAATCAACAAACTAAAAGTAGTTTAGATCTTTGTTGCAGGAGTCTAGTGCGAGTCGTTTAGGAGATATCGTATCGTTTAGGAGATATCATATTGTGCATAATTTCCACACCGACATTTGTTGCTGTCATTCAACATGCGTAGTTGCTAAGTACGATGTTGTTAAATTTGCTTACAGTGTGCTTGTCTTTACCTCGAGTGGTTCAAAATGGTTCAAATGGCTCTGAGCACTATGGGACTTAACTTCTGAGGTCATCAGTCCCCTAGAACTTAGAACTACTTAAACCTAACTAACCTAAGGACATCACACACATCCATGCCCGAGGCAGGATTCGAACCTGCGACCGTAGCGGTCGCGCGGTTCCAGACTGTAGCGCCTAGAACCGCTCGGCCACTCCGGCCGGCTTACCTCGAGTGCACTGTGACTTGCTAGGCAGTTAGTGTGTGACAGACCAAGCAGGAGCTCCCGAGTGGATTTAACAACGTAGGAAAGCCGACATCCTCATAGTGTGTACAGAGTGTACGAAGAACGCAGTTCGCTGTTGTACGGTGTATACAGCAAGATATCCCAATAGACGTCAACCATCTCGGCAATTATTTATGGATGTTTTCAAAAAGTTACGTGAAAGTGGTATTTCAACGTGTACACAACGTAACAGAACGAAACAAGTGAGGGCGGAAGAGGGGGAAATTAATGTTCTTGCTGTTGTTCCAGTTGAATCGCACATTAGCTGTCTATGCCTTCTCCAGTGACGTAGGTCCCATACCTGTCACATCGCTATTCATCAAGAGCTCCATGGAAACGATTAACTTCTGCACGTGGGCATTAAGATCCGATACTCCAGATGAATTTCGTATCTTGTTTAGTTATGAAGCCCCATTTACCAATCATGGCCAAGTGGACCGCCGAAAAATGATCTGTTGGCAATCCACGTTGGTCTCACCAGGTGGAACCTCAGCGTCCATGCAGTGTAAGCGTGTAGTGTGGGATACTCAACCGTCATATCATAGGCCCGTTTTTCATAGACGGAACACTGAACACTCACAAGTATCACAGCCTCCTAAACGACCATCCTCCACTTATACTAGAAGACGTTCCTCTGCAGACTAGGAGGAACCTGTGGTGCCAACATGATGGATGTCCAGCCCATAGTGCACGAAGTACTACAGCATGTCTTCATGAATGGTTTCCAAATCGTTGGATGGACGCAGAGGACCTATACCTTGGATGGCAGGTTCCCAGGATTTTAAGGGTGTAGATTTTTTTTCCGGAGGGTGGAGAAAGCTGAAAGCCGATCTCTACAAGGACATAACAACTGCACCCGATGATATACAACGACGTGTGCTGGCACGTGTGCAGCACTCGTTCCATACCAGACTGAAAGCGTGCTTTGCCGCTACCGGTGCTCGTTTTGAACACAACCTGTGATGTTCAGACTCCACATAACTAGTGTGTGCACTTGGGGTGTTGTTTAATGTCTGCTGTCACAGATATTGTACTAGTGTCGGTGTGGTAACTTTTCAGAATACGATATTTCGTAAACGACTCGCACTAGAATCATGCAACAAACACCGCTGACATTCCGATTTATCCTACTTTTAGTTTATTGATGTCAACAGGTATTGTTCCGTTTAAAAAGTACGTTTGCACAAAAATAGACTCTCTGCGTATTATACAGTCTGTTGTTTACCTAAAAATACGAACTCCTGACTACCAATGCATTCTGTGAAAACCACACATAAACAGTACTTTACATCTCCGCAAAATTTGCGGCCAAAATTTAGGTGATTCACCCTGTATTGTTGAGGCCCAGTGTTCCTGAATTTCGTAGGTGTACATCAGTTACAAGAGATGCAAATAGTTTGTTGCATTTCACATAAAAATGTGTAGCCAGAATAAAGATGTAATATTAGATTGCATTGGGATTCAGAATACTAATGTTCTGATGCGGGAAAATGATTTTATTCAATTCTCAGATAAGATACGGTTTGGAAAAACTCTCACCGTAGCTGATTTTGCGCTTATTACTATTATTTAACCCCTTATGATGGAAATCGCCCCGCCGGCCTGAGTGCCCGAGCGGTTCTAGGCGCTTCAGTCTGCAATCGCGCGACCGCTACGGTCGCAGGTTCGAATCCTGCCTCGGGCATGGATGTGTGTGATGTCCTTAGGTTAGTTAGGTTTAAGTAGTTCTAAGTTTTAGGGGACTGATGACATCAGATGTTAAGTCCCATAGTGCTCAGAGCCATTTGAACCTTTTTTTTTTTTGGTCAACAACATAGCATACAACATTCCACTTCGCATCTTAATTCTTAATATCAGTTTTTGTAGATTACACACACTTTACATGTTTGATCATCAGTTTTAGTGTATTTCTGTTCTGAAGTTATGGTGACTTTCATAGCTAGTTTTATTTCTTTTCATAAAATAAAGTCTGTCTTTCTTATTGCAAACTTTAAATATCTTCCAGCGAAATATTCACTTACTTACCCATATAAAATGCTAGGCAGTTTAACATCTGTTACGAACAGTCTGGCGTTGCTTTTGACGGTGTAGTCCTTCGTCTGTCCTTCTTCTTCCTTTCTTTGCTTTTTATTTTTGAATTCAGTATATGGAATCTGACAAACCATTTCTTACTAGAAGACGCACAAACACTATTAAAAAGTTTTTAGAGTATTGGTTTCCCTCCAGCTCCTGTTTCAAACACGAAACCTACCACAACTGAGTGCTTTGTTCTTTTGCAGGTGTACAACACGGAGGGCGAGAAGATACTGGAGCTGTCCGGTGAGAACGGTCCGTTCAACTGCCCCGAGTGCGTGGCCATCGACCGTAGCGGCAGGATCATCGTGGGCGACAGCGGCAACCAGCGCGTGCAGGTGGGTGAGCCGGCGGTCGGTCGGTGGCTGGCTCTGCCGCCACGGGTTGCCACACGGCGGCCCCTGCGCTGTCTACCAGTCTGTGATACCCACGGCCGGCCAGTTACAATGGGCCAACTAAGAGATCTGTGGCAATAGCAGTTCAGGGTCGTGAACGACCAATGTGTAGCACATGCAAAGAGCGACAGAATGATGCTGTAACAACCTCGCAGAAAATGATAAAAACAGGAAAAGATATTGGGGTTTCTCCGTTCTGTCGACGACGAGATCATTAGATAGGGGACACAATCTCGCTTGTAAAGGGACTGAGAATGAAACCCCCGTGTTCTTCTCGAATGAACAACACCAGCTTTCGTCTTCGCCGATTTAAGGAAATCTATGTCAACGTGATTGCTCCTTAACTTCCGGAAGGCTTCCGATACGATTTCACACTGTCGCATAAGCGTAAAATACGAGTGTACCGGATGTTGGATCGGCAGTGTGATTGCATTCCAGAGTTCATAGCAAAACAGAACACTACATTTCTTTCATAATCGAGAGAAATCGTCAGACATAAACGTAACTTTGCGTGCAACCCAAGGGAGTGTATCTTCATCTACATCTGTACTCTGCAAACCGCCGTGAGCTGCATGGCAGAGGGTACATCTCATTGCACGAGTTTTTAGGATTTCTTCCTGTTCCATTCACGCACGGAGCGCGGGAAGAATGATTGTTTGAATGTCTTTGTGCGTGCAATAATTATTCTAATCCTGTCCTCACGATCCCTGTGTTACCGATACGCCGGGATTTGTAGTAAATCCCTAGAGTAATCATTTAAGGCCAGTTCTTGAAACTTCGTTAACAGACTTTCTCGGGACAGTTTACGTCTGTCTTCAAGACTTTGCCAGTTCACTTCCTTCAGTATCTCTTTGGCACTCTCCCACAGATTAAACAAGCCTGTGACCATTCGTGTTGCTCTTCTCTGTATACATCTGTATCCTATATGGTACGGGTCCCACACACTTGGGCAATATTCTAGAACCATCCACACAACTGATTTGTGAGCAATCTCCTCTTTAGACTGATCGATCTGCCCCAGTATTGTACCAACAACCTGAAGTCTACCACCCGCTATGCACACTACAGATATTCGGATTTAGGTTATGACATGATCGATATGCCTGCCATCATTCGCGATGGTGTGGCGCAGACGAATAGCGAAATTCTACATGAGCGGCTAACGTGTCGGAACATCGATGCTGTCGATGACTTCCTGAGTGGCTGTTTTCAGTTCAGCAATGGTTTTGAGGTTATTGTTGTGCATCTTGTCTTTAATAGAGCCCCACAAAAAGGAGTGGCATTTGTTCAGATCCGGAGATTATGGCGGCCAATCGAGGCCCATGCCAGTTTCCTCTGGGTGCCCCAGAACCAGAATCCGGCCCCGGCTCCTCCAGGACATCAAACACTCTCCTGCTTCGATGGGGTCGAGCTCCGTCTTCCATGAACCATATCTTGTCGAAATCAGGGTTGCTTTGGATCATGGGATGAAATAATCTTCCAAAACCTTCACGTACCGTTCGATAGTCACCGTGCCATCAAGAAAGCGCACCGATTATTTCGTAATTGGACATTGCACACGACACAGTCACCCGTTGAGGGTGAAGACACTTCTCGATCTCGAAATGCGGATTCTCAGTCCCCCAAATACGCCAATTTTTATTATTTAAGAACCCATCCAAATGAAAGTGGGTTTCGTCGCTAAATCAAACCATCCATGCGCATACTAATACCCACCATGCCCCGCGGCCAACCGTGCAGTTTGAGCGCCCTAACGCAAACCATTCACAAGTTATGACGATTTTATTTCATATAGTTCAATAATTGTAACCCTGTACATCCGCAAACAATACGTTTGAGAGGCAACAGGCAATGTGTGACTAGGATTGGCCACTGTCCTCATTAGTACAAACGTATTCGAAATGTAAAGTTTTCGATTAAGTCGCCGTCTAATTGCTGTAGAATTTCACGCATGGCCACAAAATTGAGGAATGTGGTACGTGCGTGGCACCACACCGGAACATTGTGGTGCTAGTGTAAGATGACAGGTGGCGCGCCAATATGGCCCAGGGCGAACAGGTGGAGCAGAGCGTCCCAGGACTCAGACGGCGTCTAGAGGGTCAGTACAGTCCCAGGCGGATAGACCGAGCATGACCTCCAAGATCAGCTGACCATGGCCGTCTGCATGAGGTTATCTCAGACGTAAAGTGTACTGCAACACTCCAAGTTGCGGTTCAACAACTGGGGCAGTTAACTGCACAGTAAAGACTTACGACATAATATGGGGTTGTTCGAAAGAATTCGTAACTCGCAGCAGAGGAGTATGGAGAATTGCATCCAAATGAGAGGACCTCATCTGGAGCACCTCCTTTAACAGTCCCGAATATCGTATATAACGTGCATATGTAGTATTTTATTCGTTATCAGGAAGGCCAAAGGGGAAATTTAATCCCCATTATATAGGAATTTTGTCGTAATGGTCACATTTCAAATACTCTGGTACTAACTAGTACAGTATGTCACACTGAAGACGATGTCGTCTCTTAACCACGTAATGGCAATTATCTCGCAGACTGTTCATTTGCGGACTCGTGCCTACTTGGAAGTTCTTACTCCTGTTTTCGTATAGGAAATATTTTGGGTTGTTGACGTTGGACAGCTTTTAGGTTCAAAAATGGCTCTGAGCACTATGGGACTTAACATCTGTGGTCATCAGTCCCCTAGAACTTAGAACTACTTAAACCAAACTAACCTAAGGGCATCACACACATCCATGCCCGAGGCAGGATTCGAACCTGCGACCGTAGCGGTCACGTGGCTCCAGGCTGAAGCGCCTAGAACCGCACGGCCACACCGGCCGGCGCAGCTTTTAGGAGTCTTAGGAAATGTATCATACGGAACTGAGCTGTATAGTTATCTTATTACTCAGTATCGAGTTCTGCAGATTTCAGATCATCCACAGATTATCTTTATCAGGTGAGAACAGACTATACATAAAGTACAAAATTGTTGAGGCTTTCGTGGCCACTTGTTGACAAACTGCCTATTGGCTTCTGTCTCGGGTTCTTCGGCCGACGTTCATCTAATGATTTTTCTGACGTTTCGCCAGCACGAGTGGCTGGCATTGTCAAAGCTTCACTCTCCATTGCCGGTGGTGAACGTTATATACGAAGCTTTGACAATGCCAGCCACTCGTGCTGGCGAAACGTCAGAAAAATCATTAGATGAACGTCGGCCGAAGAACCCGAGACAGAAGCCAATAGGCAGTTTGTATACATAAAGTGTTTGCGATGACTATGTCTAGTGCCTCATAAAATATTACTCATACAACCGTTACACATGTATTACGCACAATTTCACGTAATTATATAGAAATACACTTGCACAGAACATTGAGCTGTGTATTCCTCAAATGCTGTGCTTATAAATCTGAAACGTGCTACAGCAATATAACATGTGCAATATCCAACATGAGGTCTGTCTTAGGATGTAAACATGAAAGTGTCAGGAACTGCTCAAAGTCCCTAGTCTATTGCTGCTATTAACCTAATACCTTAATTTAGGGCAGAAACACATAGGTAGAAGTTAAGCTTCAAAACCTATTGTGTCTAATTACAACACAGAACTATATGCAATTACAAGAATATCTCTAATAATTGAAAATGAATGTGGAATCAGTCCGAGTACTTATAATACGTTCATCTTAAATGCTGGTGAAGACGTGTTACTATATTTTTTTACACATGTAGCCTAACTATGTTGAAAGTACAAACATATTCCGATTATAAAAATCAAACCGTTTTACAAAATTAGTCCATTCTCATTAAAAATATGATCATACTCCAGTTATAAAATCTAATTGTTTCACAAACATAATCCAGTTACTTAGAAATGTAACTGTAGTCTAATCCTACAAAGCATATTGTACTCGGATTCATCAAATCAAACTACAGACTTGTAGTATACGAACTTCACCAGCTGTGAATATTTTCATTGTTCACTAGGCATACCCTCTGGCCACTGACCTATCTGGACACAGTCGCCAAATCCCCCTCCCGCACCAATTTTCAACTTCCCCCATTGATTTCAACCAATGCCTGCTTGCGGCCAAGATCTGTAATTACTGTGTCTTAATTCACACTAGCTGCTGGATCAAAAAATAGACTCCGTTCTTTCACACATGTCCAAAAGAATGGACACCACATATACACTCCTGGAAATGGAAAAAAGAACACATTGACACCGGTGTGTCAGACCCACCATACTTGCTCCGGACACTGCGAGAGGGCTGTACAAGCAATGATCACACGCACGGCACAGCGGACACACCAGGAACCGCGGTGTTGGCCGTCGAATGGCGCTAGCTGCGCAGCATTTGTGCACCGCCGCCGTCAGTGTCAGCCAGTTTGCCGTGGCATACGGAGCTCCATCGCAGTCTTTAACACTGGTAGCTTGCCGCGACAGCGTGGACGTGAACCGTATGTGCAGTTGACGGACTTTGAGCGAGGGCGTATAGTGGGCATGCGGGAGGCCGGGTGGACGTACCGCCGAATTGCTCAACACGTGGGGCGTGAGGTCTCCACAGTACATCGATGTGGTCGGCGGAAGGTGCACGTGCCCGTCGACCTGGGACCGGACCGCAGCGACGCACGGATGCACGCCAAGACCGTAGGATCCTACGCAGTGCCGTAGGGGACCGCACCGCCACTTCCCAGCAAATTAGGGACACTGTTGCTCCTGGGGTATCGGCGAGGACCATTCGCAACCGTCTCCATGAAGCTGGGCTACGGTCCCGCACACCGTTAGGCCGTCTTCCGCTCACGCCCCAACATCGTGCAGCCCGCCTCCAGTGGTGTCGCGACAGGCGTGAATGGAGGGACGAATGGAGACGTGTCGTCTTCAGCGATGAGAGTCGCTTCTGCCTTGGTGCCAATGATGGTCGTATGCGTGTTTGGCGCCGTGCAGGTGAGCGCCACAATCAGGACTGCATACGACCGAGGCACACAGGGCCAACACCCGGCATCATGGTGTGGGGAGCGATCTCCTACACTGGCCGTACACCACTGGTGATCGTCGAGGGGACACTGAATAGTGCACGGTACATCCAAACCGTCATCGAACCCATCGTTCTACCATTCCTAGACCGGCAAGGGAACTTGCTGCTCCAACAGGACAATGCACGTCCGCATGTATCCCGTGCCACCCAACGTGCTCTAGAAGGTGTAAGTCAACTACCCTGGCCAGCAAGATCTCCGGATCTGTCCCCCATTGAGCATGTTTGGGACTGGATGAAGCGTCGTCTCACGCGGTCTGCACGTCCAGCACGAACGCTGGTCCAACTGAGGCGCCAGGTGGAAATGGCATGGCAAGCCGTTCCACAGGACTACATCCAGCATCTCTACGATCGTCTCCATGGGAGAATAGCAGCCTGCATTGCTGCGAAAGGTGGATATACACTGTACTAGTGCCGACATTGTGCATGCTCTGTTGCCTGTGTCTATGTGCCTGTGGTTCTGTCAGTGTGATCATGTGATGTATCTGACCCCAGGAATGTGTCAATAAAGTTTCCCCTTCCTGGGACAATGAATTCACGGTGTTCTTATTTCAATTTCCAGGAGTGTATTTATTTTTACTTTAGATTTTGCACCAAACCTCAATAATGAATTGTCATTCCATTGTTTAATTTTTGGTGGTGTTGTTGTCATTACGTTTATAGTCATTACGTTTAGGCAGTGAGTTAGTTCTGAAAGTTAACTGTTTAAAATATGTTTGTACCCTAACTCGACTCTGGACAATGGCGGCAATAGACGAGGTGCAGCGTACGGCTAGTGCCTGGTGAGGCGGCCACACACCACGCCATGTTGTCCTGCGGGTTGCCGCCCTGTCAGACGCCTACAGCCGATGCCGCTCATCCTCACTGCGACATGTGCTGCGGTAACGAGGGCGCTACGATCACCGGACACAGCCGGCGCTAGCCCGCCGCCGCAGGTCACGTGACTCCGGCCAACTTCCTGGTGTTCATACGCCGGGAAGTCTTTACAGGATCACCACCTGCTTGTCCGAAACAACAGGCACTACGCATTCATATAACCGATTCGGCTAGATGGACAGTGGATCTACCTCATTCAGCGTGCATGCACAAGTACGTCCGACCTCCTGCTAGAATCTCAGAGTAGCGAGCATGGAGGACATGGACGGGTACTGCGGATAGGTGGTGCTCGGTGGCAGTGTGGGGCGGCTGTGAGGCGTGCCGAGACAGCGTGCGCAGTTACGATGACGCTGCATCCCGGATGGCGCATTGGTTAATGCACCTGCCAAGTAAGCAGGAGATCCCGGCTTCGAATCTCCACTCGTCGCCGATGCAGATGAGATCGGTAATCCCTGTAGATCAGGACGATTCTTTACGTTCGTTGGTTGCTACGTGGGCACCATCTTGCTTGCTGCGTGCACCATCGCACAGTGGGACAGATTACTAGGTACTGAAATCTTCCCGTCTCCTCTACATCTCTCTTGTTACGCAACCTTCCCTTTTACAATAACCTATGAAACCTTCCCTTAGGATTTCTATCTCTTGCTTAATAATAACAAATAAAATCTTCCCTTTGAAATTAATTCTCTTTCTCAATCTTCGCATACAAATTTAAAAGCTGCTTATTAAAAGTGATTTTCTGATAATTTCAACGAAACATAGAATGGGTCGTCGTCGTGGCCCTCAGTCGTAACCTGCAATAACCCAAAACTGTTCCTTACCTTTTTTACTGTTACTGGATCGCCATCTGACTGCTACATCGAACTGCGACATGAATATACTGACTGTTTTACTATATTAGCTGCTGGTGAGCTGTCATAATAAGTGGCTGTATTTATTACCAAAGCTGACGTTATTCTTTAATTAATTTGACTGAAGTTACGTAATTCATAGTTAAAATTTTTCTTGACAACAATAAAATTTTGCAAAGTTTTACGTTGATGGTTTTTGGGATGGATTATAATCAGTAATGCAACATTGCTGGCAAAAATTAATTATATTCTGAATGAAATGATTTTACAAACGTTCAAATGGGACTTACTTTTTACAATAATCTTACAACTAGCAATGCGCAAACATACCTTCTGTAGTCTTGAGTTTCTCAAAAAAATAGTTCAATAATATTAGTTCCTCTTATGATAATAGTTAGCTGATGTCTCTGTGCATCCGTTTATAATCTTGTAAATCATAGCTGGTGGCTGGCAGGCACACCGCTCCTCTCAACCTCTCGCTTCAGACCTGCTGCCGACTCGCTTCACATCTCGCTTACTACTAACTTCCTACGATCGCTAAAGTGCGGTCTCTCCCGCCAACAATGCTTTCTGGTGCAGACAATCCCTGCTACCATTACGAAATGTATCAGTGCGCAGTCTTTCCCACTCTTCTTAAAATGTATCCATACGCGGTCTCTCCCGCCCTTTTTAAAATTATATCAATGCGCGGTCTCTCCTGCCAACAATACTTTGATGCACACATTCCCTGCCACCACAATTATTTCCAACATGACAAATATTAATTATCTCTACTTAATCCTATTAATAAAATATAAACATCTTTCATAAATTGTGGTTTGACAATAGACAATAGAAATATACACGTCTTACAGTACTAAGAGCTGTTCCTACCACTTCAGTGTTCAGATACTTAGACAAATCTAATATTGGGTATAATACATGTTACACTGTAGTAAAAATTTTCAGAGAGGGTGAGCATTACAGTTCAGGAATACTCAGTTCTGTGAGCATATTTTTATATAATTACGTGTCTCTCTGTGCATAATACACATGTAGTGTATGTGAGAATAATATTTTATGAGGCATAATCTGTTGTCGTATACACTATGTACAGTTTGTTCTCTGTTTTGATACAGATGACCTATATGACTGTAGCAAGAACCATAGGATGAAATCTTTTTGTAGAAAACTAAAACAGAAAATCGGTTACAAAATGGAAGCGTTAAACCCCTTCGCCGTCGTTTCGACGTTTATAAAGATCGTTTCACAAACTGTGGTGTTTATAAAATTACACATAGTGACCGCCCGTATTACATAGGACAGACAGGGGTACCGTCTAAAGTAAGATGTAAACAACAGCTAAGTTAAGGTGGGGGAAATGTGTACAGTTTTGCTGATCCAACGGAGACTAGAAGACTTTGAACTTTTGCATGAAGAAAGTAAAAGCTACAGGCTTGACCTGGGAGAAGTGTCAGATTTTTCAACATTTCACTCACCGAGCTGGATCAGTTTTAAACGAACAGATGCAACTCAAAGATAGAAATTTCTTAGATAGTTTCAGACCCGTTCTTTCTTAACGAAAGTAGGAGCCCGTATGACTATGGGATATGTCATTTTCCTCGCCTGTTAATGCTAGTGATACTTGTACTACTTCTTTGTCATGAGTGTGGTGAGCTGAGTGTAAACAGCGACGCCCGGTAGACTAACGGAGGCTGCGCCGTGTGCCGGCAGGTCTTCAGCGAGGACGGGCGGCTGGTGTGCTCGCTCGGGGGCCGCAGCTCGGGCATCGGCTGGGTGTCCGGCGTGGCCGCCAGCGGCGCCGGCGAGCTGGCTCTCACCGACGGCTCGGCGCACGCCCTCTACGTCTTCTGACCGCCGGCTCCGCGCCTCCAGCTCGAGCGGCCGACCAGCGCCAGCGTCCAGCGCCGCCATCTCGCCTCCAGTCGTCCTCGCTGCTCACACTACCCACTCCAGTCACAGCCGGAAACGTTCCACTACCTTTCAGGCGTGCATTCCGGAGAGCAGTACTTCCCCTTCCACTGTTTCAGCCGTTCACCTCGGAGTCGTCTTCAGGGTACGGAACATCACGCTTGGACTCCCAAAACTGTCACCGACTGTCCTTAAAGATGCTGTAAGGTTAATTGCTCAGACATCGGAAGATGAATTACTTTTTGTATCCCGCCTGGAAGGCGGCGCGTGGGTCTGCTCCTGTACAATGAAAGGTTGGCCGAATAAAGGAAGTTAGTACGAGCAGGCTAAGGTAATACACGTCGGTACTGCAGTATGAATTTAAATCACCTTTACCCTAGCAAGAAGAGTACATAACTTTGCAATGAGGTGCAAAGTGTCCCGGCCGCCTGCTCTTGATGAAATGGGCTGAGTCTACAGTGGTGCTCGTAAAGCTGAACAGCATCTGCTAGAGGGCGCTGTCGTCGCTGTCGTCGCTGTCTGTCGTAGTGCCAACTTAACTGGTAGTTACGCCGTGGCATCCTAGCTATCGATACCAAAGTATTGCTGTCACGAATTCACACCAGAAAAATGATACAATATTCCTCCAACCGGTAAAACTACGATAATCACTCCGCGATAAACGTCTTTTCTGTATTGTGTGATTTATTATACAGGGTGAGCACAAAGTCTTGCCCTGATTGTAACAATTTATTACAGATTAACCGTTTGACATAATAATTTACATTTGATGCCGTTACGTAGGTTAGTATTACTAGATTTTTTAGGACCACTTACATTAGTAAACCTCAACGTGTGTTCCATTGGTACCTCGGAGAATGTCGAGGCGGTATTCCAGTTCCCGCAAGGTGTTCCGTAACATGTGTTCTGTCACAGTACCCACAGCAGCTTGTATCGTATCCTTCAGTTCGTCGACGTCAGCAACTGGTGTGACGAAGACTCTGTCCCTGATATAGTCCCAGAAAAAAAGTCAAGGGGCGTAATGTCTGGAGAGTGGGATGGACAGGGTATTGGACCGTTCGTTCCAGTCCACCGATCCGGAAATGTTTCATCCAGTAAATCACGCACTATCTAAGCCTAGTTGGGAGGGAGGGGAGGGGGGCTGGTGTGCTCCATCTTGCTGGAAAATTGTCCATGGTTGACATTCTTCTAACTGTGGGACTGTGAACCGTTGCAAAACGTCTAAGAAAATGTTAGTAGTAATGCATTTTTCCGCGAAGAAAAACGGCCCAAAAAAGTTGTTATGCATGTGGCCGCACCAAACATTCACTTTTTCGCTGTCTCACTGTAACTGTACAGTAGCATGTGGAGACTCTGAACCCCATATACGGACATTATGCCTGTTTACTATTCCGCTGACATGAAAGGTCGATTCATCGGTAAAGCATATGAGATTTAAGTAATCGTTAGCGCCGTCAATTCTGTTGAGAATCTCAGTTGCAAAATCCAGCACATGTCAGCAAATCACTCTGTTGCAAGGCCTGCACGGTTTGCACTTTCTAAGCAAGCAACCTAAGCCTTTCATGAAGAATCTTCACCACACTTGCTTGCGGTAGTTGAAGCTCACGTGATGCTTGACGAGTTGATTTAGACGGACTCCGTTGAAACGATTGCCGAACACGACCAACAGTTGCACCACTCACACGAGGCCTGCCGCTTCGAGGGCGATCTTCAACGCTGGCTGTTCCGTTAAACTTTGCATACCATCGCTTTATTGATTTAACGTCAGGAGGGCTGCGTCCATAAGAAGCCCGAACTTTACGCTGAACACTGATGGGCGATTTCGTTTCGTGAAACCAAAGCACACATTGCGCTTTCTCCTGCTTCGACGCCTTTTCACCAGCAACTAACGTGACCTAACAGACCGCGTCGGTGTTGTGGAGCACTAGCGCCATCTATTGGTGACAACAACTAGTAACACTAACATATGTAACGGCATCAAATGTAACTTATTATGTTAAACGGTTATTCTGTTATAAATTTTTATAATCAGGGCAGGACTTCGTGCTCACCCTGTGGTTCAAGGAAGAACCAAGTAATTTGTGATTTGTAGTTCCATATTTCCAAAGAGTCTACTAATGGAACACTAATATGTATGAGCTTTAGTATAAAGGAGACACAGTAAGACAATACTGTAATTATGGTAAATGATGAACGTGCTTCAAAACGTTGAAGGCTTACCACATCTAGAAAATTTGCACTTGGATGTCCGTGCAAAATTATGGACATATCTTGTCTTGAAATGTAAGCCAAAATTATTGAACAAGGTTCCCTGGAAACGCAATGTGATTTCAATAATGACACTTTCGATCTTGCAGAAGTTCCGCAAGCACAACAAGAGGTTACACTGAAAGATTTAGGTTTCAACACTGCATAATTAACTGTCATCGTGTGTTAAGCTGTGCCTTATGGACTCAGCTTGTGCAGGGATAACGTATTTGCCATTCATAACTTTCGGTGCATGAAAAATTTGATAAGTCAGAGTGATGGAGAGACCGAATTTCGGCGACGCTGTTTCTGCGTCTGCCTGAATCGGAGAAACTCATCCCGTAGCATTACCAGTAAAACTTTGAAAATAGCAAAAGCGCTGTATAAGTAAATGCTGTCTCCCACGCAAATAATAAAATGTAGGGAAATGAGGTCCATTTCCATAAAGAAATTCTGATGTGGATGTGATCCGGTGAGGGACTCGAGGTCGGAAACATACGCAAAGTATATAAACTCATGAATTTACGGCCACCAAATGTGATGAATAAGCGTTATAATGATCCGAACGGTTAACAAGCTGCTACGTCCTCGTGGCGTGGACGAATATAATACATCTGCCTCACGGTATTCACACACACACACACACACACACACACACACACACACGAGAGAGAGAGAGACTGTAAATCCTTGTATCCATGGATTGCAGAAAATCCAGAGACTGGCTTACACGTACGTAGGTGAAATAGAAAATTGTAAAAAGGCGCTAAGTTCCCCTCAACAAATCGAAAGAAAAACGCAAGCAGGTATCTCATCAAATCCTTTCAAACAACATGTTGAATGACCATCTTCGAATACCTTAAACCCATTCGATAAAGAAGTAGCAGCCAGCATCCGGAGCACAGGTTGGAGCAAGCAAGGGTAGTGGGTTTGTCCCAGTATCCTGATTGGCTGTCCACAGGTCAAAGCTTCACGAGCGACTGACAAATGCCATGCAAAGACGCATCACCAATGCAGACGAATTCGCCAGCGACCGAGACTCTCTGAGGAAACAAGTGACTTGTGTTTAACATGCAGGCGCATAGAAGAACACCACCATCGCCTCCGACGTGGCGACCCGGCAGGTCCTTCCTCATTTCATTAATCTTTAGCTACTCTAAATTTTTATGCTTTTCGATGTTAGTAGCCGTTTATTCTTTGGAACTCTTGCTAGTATCTATTTTTGCATTTTCATTCTGTATCAATTCCACTTCCGAAGCAACATAATTGATCCACCTCTTCAAGAGTCTCTTGCGCAAACTTTTTATTCCTTATGCCCATTTGTTGCGCCACCAAAACTACCTCAGTTATTATTTTTGTTAATGTGTTTATCGTAGTACACATTCGACTTCGTAAGCATTCGTCGCAGTTCCTCTTTATTTTCGACGGCCACTACTGCGTCAACATCGAACTGTAACATGCGGTTTTGTCTGCCTTGTGGCAGACAGCGCACTCCCATAACAAGAGACTTCTTTACTTCTCCCTTTGCTCCTTCAACATACAAAATTCAAATGTTAGCGCTGAGAATGCGCTTCGCCGCCGTCCTCAAATGTTTACCGACTTCGGCCCCTTGTATGTTGCCGTCAGTCCTGACGATTTCAGTCTATTGTATGTATGAACATTTGTAGATTGAAACTTGAGGTCGTTCGCAAATACTTAAGTCACCATTTCTTGCGCATATAACACGCCAGCTTTAACAGTTACCGCTCTCAGCTTTTGTACAGTGAAGATGCCAACCACAGGTTAAAATAGTTTGTCAAGCATATTTTTCCTCTTCAGCGTAACTTATGCCTTGTCCGTGGAGGTGATACCACCTTACTGCATTTACCCCTTACCAAACACGGCAATTTGACATTCAGACACAATAAAGCAGCTATGCTTCATTCAAGGAATCATGTGAAGGTGCACACAATAATTTTTTTTTTACTCGTACTTACGTTTATCAGGTCTAGAGCCTCCACGTTTCAGTTCACGGTGAGTGAACTTGTCAGGTTGTTCGGAGGAATACCAGGATACTTTCGCCTACTTATGAGTCGCAACATAATATTGGAAAAGCTTAGAAAATGCTATCGTCACTCGGACGCCGAGTGTAGAACTAATGTAGCATTGTTGTTCATTATCTTTCCCACAAGTTCTTTCCCCGTTATCCTCTTATCATCTCATTATGCTTTCTAAACCTTCATCCAGTGCAGTTTGCACTCTTTGTATCTCGATGTAATTTTTCTACTCTACTCGTTCCTTCGCTGCCACATTAGCTAATCACTTGAGCTTTAGCTGTTTATTCCATTCTCCTGTTTACCCTACCTCATATTTGGAGAATGCTGTGCTCTGCATATGCTGCTTCAGAACACACTTTCTAAAATCTACATTAATGTTTGAGACTACCAGTTTTCCATGGTTGCTTTAGATTGTTCCTTACGTTCCTAAAGGCAATAATTACTCCAGATATTTCATTGTATCGTTTTACTTTTTACACCCTTGAGTTTCTGTTAGTTGTTATGCTTGTTTTAATTTAAAAAATGAAATACACGACACTGACGTTTCATAATAATATTTATCTTATCGTTCGTTGTGGACTGGCTTTCGGCTTTTTAGGCCATTCTCAGACAACTTACGACTCTTTTTGATCGTGTCTAAATATTCTTGTGTTTATTCTTAAGCCAAATTCACTGATGTTTACTATAACTTTTCTACTCATTATCTGAGTTCTCTCAGTAGTACAATGGTTTCGTGAACTGCAACAACGCTGTCCATTTCTCTAGTTTGTTTTCTTCTTTTCAGACAATTCCTTTAAATGCTTCTTTAACAAGGAAGTAAAACAATGTGGTAATGAACCAACGTCTTGTACCTTCTGTATCATACGCTTGTCTTTCCTGTTAGGACAATGCGGTACTTTATTGCCGATAACGTGAGCTATTCGTTTATCTGTGTACTACATTCCTTTTTTGTTTTTCAAAAGAAGCAGACACATGTGTCAACTGAAACTGTCGAAAGATTTTCTTAGATTCGCAAATATAATTTAGATATTTCATAATAAAATAGTTGCTCGGAATACTAAGAGTAAGCATCCCACCGTAATTTCTGTCTCCTCACATGTATATAATTCTAGCTAAACACGTAAGATGTACTGCAAGATGTGTGCCCTTTTTTTCTATCTAACAGTCTCTCTTCCTCCACCCTTCTCTCTTCTCATCTTTCCCACAGTTCTTCATTTCCTTCTATTCTCTTTTTCTTTGTTTCTATTCCTCCTCTTCTCCAGTCTCTCCAGTATCGGAAGCACTACGCTCCTGCACGGATTACCTTGGAGACTCGTGGGAACGAACGGCTTCAATAACTAATCAGAACACTTGTCTGTATCACTGCGCTACAGTGGAAAGAACAATGCCTCAGATACTATGCAGTGTACTGCCCAGGTTGAAATACAAATAAATTGTGATAGTAGAGTCAAAAGGAATGTGACTTTATGAGCTCACATTCGTCTCTAACTTCCACTTACCTTTTCGTCTTCCCGAGTGATAGATTTCAGCGCTGGTTGTCGTTTCAAGTTTCGTCAGTCATACAGAAATCATTGACTGATTACAAATACAAATGTGCCATAATTTAAAAAATACTATGATTGGTTGGAAGGGGCATAATATGCTTGCATTGAAATGTCGGAATGGCGACCATGGAGCATGAAAAACGGCCTTGGAACTTACCTTCTCCTTACTATAAGTTTGTTGTCGGCTGTTGATGGACGTGGTTAATACGTTGTACGTCTTATTAGTAGCACTTTGTACGGTATATTATTACTATGTTATTATCAATAAAGGAAAACTGTAAAATACTTAAATAAAGCAGTTAAAACCATAAGCGACTGTTTTTAATTTCTTCCTATGACTGAAGCCATTATAATTAATGCAACTTATAAAGGCACATTTGCATGCCGTGCGTGAGTTTCCTCGGAAACGCGAAATCTTAATTAAATAATTAATCTCTGACAAATAAATAAAGCCTATGGCACAGAACTGCAGCGCTATGCAGCTGATAAAACAAAATACAATTAGGACACTCTTATGTTTCATTAAGAAGGAGGTCGAGTAGAATAGCTGGTGCGGGAAGCATGTATATTTTATTAACTGGCACACCGCCATATGTGGTGTTAGATAAGAATACTGCGAGTTGCAATCTTACTAGGCACTCGATTCTGTAAAGAATTTATATTTATGAAAGTAAGTAGAATTATTTAACTGTAGGCTTATTCGTTGAATACATCTGATTTAACTAACTGTGTAAACTTTTTTATGTTTAGTAGACAGTCACCTCTGTATGACGTATTGACATGGCTGGCAAATTATTCTAACATTGAGATTTAGATTTTGAGTCCGCACCTACCGCAGCAGTCTTTGGAAACGATTTAAATACCAAGTCCGATCATTTGAGTCTTATTTCACGGTCAACTACTAATAACATTGCATTTACGAAAAAGCCATTGTCAAGCGTCTGATACCAAATAATTAAACGTCCACGTTCCAGATAAGCAAAAATTAATTACAACCAACACTATCATACATATACAATAATTAATATTTATATTCTATTTATTTATTTATTTTATATTGGCGACTGCGTGTCGGACTTGTAATTTTGTCATTTGTTACATTGTTCACTTTGTTTCATGTGAAAAATCAACTTTCTGGACCTGGACATGAATATATGAGAAATAACAAAAATCTGAAGATATTTGCCAATTCTAAAATTTTGCGGGAAAACGCAACGAAGCTTCCAGCAAAATAAGGTAAGACGCAGCATCTTTGCATTGGCAGGCTTGACCAGACGCATAATTCAGTGTATTAGCTCTTCAGTAGATTCTGTAGTATTTCTATCTCTCGTAGCAGTTTTCAGTGATAAATTTCATTCTCAGTGCTTTTCCTTAAACAATAACTTCTGCAACAATACCAATACACGAGTGCACAATATGGCCGACTTCTGTACGATACGTTGTAACATGGCCAGCAGCCATTAACAATAATCCCATACTCAGTTTACATTTTTAAATTAACAAACAGCCATTGTTGCTACGAGCGATTCATGTTCAACTGCATTTTATTTTAAAACCAGTGTCAAACTTTATTTTCTTGAAACATATATTACGTGTGGCATGGTCATAACTAGAAAACAATATGCAAATATGGAACAGCAAAAACATACTATTCAGACGCAATCCGTCTCGGACGCGAGACAAATGTTTGAAAATGACTTTATGACAGCAACCGGTAGTGACGATTCATCAAATATTGATGCAAGTGGTAACGGAAATGTTGACAATAGGCCGTCCACCACAAAAATTTCAAAGTCTCAGTCAGAGCCCATGTTAATACATGACGTCACGTCTAATGACGCGGCGGGGGCAGTGACCTTGCAAACAGTAAACATTGCCAACATGTTACAAATGCTAATGAAACAAAACGCAGAAAATATGGCAACCTTAAAGACACAAAATGACGAAATTAAATCTGATCTCACAGCAATCAAGACATATAATGACACTTTATGTAAACGTGTGGAACTTATAGACGCTACACTGACCAAACAGATGACTGAACTCAGTACGAAATTTTCCAAGCTTAATACGATACAAGAAAAGACTACAAGTGATGTAGCACTTTTACAGACACAAGTAAAAATCTTTAATATCACGTGTGAAGCTCTTACTGGACAAATTCAAACATATCCTACAGTACATGACTACCTTGAAAAACGAATTACTGACGTGCAGAACAAATTTGACGATGTTGAACAACACCTGACTGACAGATTACAATCTGATGCCACAGCTCATTTTCAAAGTATTAATAAGGAATTTCATGATTGTGTAGAGAACAAAGACAAACATTTTGATAGATGCATACGTGAAAATTTACCAACAATTGTGCACGACTCCGTAACGGAATACATCACTAATAACAAACAGCTGATTAGTGACGCAGTACAGTCTGTCACTGCACCAATGACACAATTCACCGATCAACCACAGTCTGAATGTAACGAAAATATCAGTCAAAATGTACAGTTCAGAAACCAATATAGATACGAGTATGACGCACACATACCGCACACAACAAACACACAAGAACAAAACACACCACGACAACAACACATACCACGTCGTGCAAACACAAACACAAGCTATTGTCATGGTAAACCACAGCAACATTATCGCAATTACTCGCCATCTGAACATTACAGTCATTACAGTGGAACAAATCCATATCATAATGCAAAGGAAGAAGAAAGCTTAATAAAACACAGGAAATTTCAGACTTTTATCCCAGAAAAACGAACCATTCATCCGGTGATTTTTCTTAAATCTTTTAGTAACGCATTTCCACGCACTTGGAGTGACCGGAAAAAGATTTCGTATATTGTCGGTTACATCCAAGGCGATGCAGCTGTCTGGGCATACAGTCAAGCTGACGTATGTACCACGTACAGTGAGTTTGAGCGTGCCTTTCTGAACAAATTCTCGTCGCAATCCGTCCAGGAGCGATTCAGAAGACAAATTTTAGAACCTGAATCTTTTAACAGTAAAAATGGTAACTTACGCAGATATTTTGAAAAATACTTGAACATGGGACATTTTTTGGACGAACCAGTCGCAACACGTGCGTTGAAGGCCAAATTGCCTTTCAACATTAAAGAAAAACTCTTACATATTCCGGATGACGATCCAGATTATTTTTTAACAGCTTTAGATTCGGTTGACATGTTACTAGAAGATCAGCGCTTCGCGCGGCAAAACAGCAGCCACAATGTTTATACTAGTGGTATGCAAAACATGCAGGCTTGCCAACTCAATTCTGGCGCGCCCACAGTTGGATACGCGGTACAGCAAAAACAGCAAACTCACATGCCGTCTCAATACGGAAATCAAAATCAACATGCATATTCCAATACAAACAACAGTTACAACAGTAATAACACTTCATGCGGCAATCCATACAAAAGGCACCGCGGTAATAACAACAACAACAACGGTAACAACGGATACAAATATAGCAACAAAAACACAAACAGAAATAAAAATAATAATAACTACGAGCCAAGACAGCATCAAGGCTGGACTCGTAGTGATCAATACTTTCATTGAAACACTGCTATACCACAGCAGCCACCAGGACAAAATTGGAGCATACCTTACGACCGACAGGTAAATCATAATGCGCAACTGCAACAACCGCAAAAGTTTGGAGATCACAACAGGCAATATCCGAATGTGAATATAATAGAAGTGACACCTGATACACAACCTCAATCTGTGTCAGTACCTAATACAAGTGCTAATCCAACAAACTAGAAACAGCCACTTCTATGCCCCGGGTCGTGGCTGAAGAATTCTTGGGGGGGGGGGGGACGACTTCAATGTTAATCAGTTATTTGACACCACCATTGAACAACACAATATTGATATGCCTAATAATTTTAAACAAAAACTACCTGTTTTATTTATAAGATACAACCACAATGAGAATATATCAGATGAACTTTTGCAAGACAGTACACAATGTCGTTCAAACACAAATGAAATTGTTTTAGCCTCTACTACTGGTGTAGTAGGTGGGATTCCAACTACTATTATCTTAGATACAGGTGCAGCTGTGAGCGTTTTGTCTTTTAATTTCTATAAAAAGATGTGTGAATTGGAGCCTGTGCCTGAGTTTCCTGCCCAAAACTGTAAAATAACTACTGCTCCAGGCAATAAGTCATGTAGGGTTACGAAGCAAGTTTTTGTAAACATTAAAATAGGTAATAGAACCGTACAATGGCCATTCCTGGTTGTACAAAACCTTGTGACAAATTGCATATTAGGATTAGAGACACTACGGTCGCTGGTTCGAATCCTGCCTCGGGCATGGATGTTTGTGATGTCCTTAGGTTAGTTAGGTTTAACTAGTTCTAAGTTCTAGGGGACTAATGACCTCAGCAGTTGAGTCCCATAGTGCTCAGAGCCATTTGATTAGATATTACGAGCGAGAAGGACTGCATTATAGACTTCTCCAAAGGTAAATGTATTTTAAATGATAAAGGCAGTGTAATTATAATTGATTTGGACAGGAGAACTCTAAAGCATGACAAACACTGTACAGGATACAAGGTTCAGTTAGTACTTGACAATGACATTCAATACATGCACACACACTCATCTGACACAGAGCTAATGGACTTGAAAACATTGATTGACCATAAGATAAATGAAGCTACAGCTCTCAGTGTACATGAACGTATGAAACTACAGGAAGTGTTATCCAAATATTTACAAGTTTTTACCAAACGATTAGGTGTTATCAACACGTATGTCTACAAGATTGAAGTTAAGCCTCACAAGATCTTCTACCACAAGACATATAACGTACCATTATCTCAACGACCTGCTGTGTGGCAAGAACTAAAACAAATGTTAGACTGGAAAATCATTGAACCATTACCTAAGTTGTCAGACAAGGAAATCACACCTGAACAGAAAATAAGAGAAGTATTGACTACACTGACACATCATGCACAGATAAGAAACAAACATCACACAAACATAATAAAAAGAAATAAAAATTCAAGGCAGGAATGCTTGTGCTACTTCGTGCTCATCAGAAATCTGTAGCACTCAAACGACGCAATGCTAAGTGGCGTCTGCTATATGAAGGACCTTATATTATTGTTAACATACCGCATCCTGGTGCGTATCTGTAACAACATCTAGAACTAACAAAATTATTGGGCTATACGCACACCGAGATCTTAGAGCATTTCATGCTAAATAATGTCAAACTCATAGCCATGAAAACATTGCTAAGCAACTCGCAAAACTCTGTTTGCTACAACATAGATAATAATTAGTATAGAAATGTTCATTTCAGCTGTTCCAGTGACGCAGTTGAAGACAGAAGAAGTTCTCTTTCAACACCGCGGCACTACAAAGAAGATTGAATATTAAGGTAAAATTTATGATTACGTAGCAGTGAATGATATACGAGGGCGGTTCAGAAAGTAACCTCCGATTGGTCACAGTGCGGGTTGTGGGGGGAGTAGCGACGCCATCTGTGCGTTCACGCACTCAACAGGTCAGTCGGCATCAAGCCGTGGTCGAGTGAACGTCGTACCTGCGCTAGTTTAGTTTTTGTGGCAGTTTGAAATGTGTGCTGCAATAGAAAACCCCGCCAAATGTGAAGTGCGTGCTGTCATAAGGTTTTTTTTACAGCCAAAGGATATTCTGCAGCAGCTATTCATCGTGAGCTTTGTGCCGTGTACGGACCAAGAGTTATGAGTGAAGGAGTTGTCCGTGAATGGGTACGTTTATTTAAAAGTGGACGAGAAAACGTTCATGATGAAGAGAGGAGTGGTAGACCATCATTGGTGACTGACGAACTCGTTCAGACAGTTGATGCAAAAGTTCGTGAAAATCGACGTTTCTCAATGTCGGAGTTGTCTACTGGTTTTCCACAGATTTCTAAGACTCTTGTACGAGATAGTGACAGCAAGATTGGGTTACCGTAAGTTCTGTGCACGATGGGTGCCCAAAATTCTTACCGACCACCACAAAACTCAAAGAATGGCCTCTGCATTAAACTTCCTGTCACGTTATGAGGACGAAGGAGAACCATTGTTAAACAGAATCGTGACCGGTGACGAAACCTGGATTAACTACGTGAACTCTGAGACAAAAGAACAATCAAAGATGTGGGCACATTCAAATTCGCCTACCAAACCAAGAAAAGCCTCGCAAGATTTTTCTGCCAGAAAACTGATGGCAACGGTGTTTTGGGATGCCAAAGGGGTGTTGTTGGTTGAATTCATGGAACGTGGTACGACCATTAATCAAGACGTGTACTGTGAAACAATAAAAAAGTTACGACGGGCTATACAGAACAAACGCCGTGGTATGCTGACTTCCGGTATCGTTTTTTTGCACGATAACGCCCGTCCTCACTCTGCTCACAGAACAACGGCCCTTCTTGAGTCCTTCAAGTGGGACGTTATCAACCATCCACCTTACAGCCCAGACCTGGCGCCAAGTGATTATCACCTCTTCATGCATTTGAAGAAATGGCTCGGGTCACAGCGGTTTGATGACGACGAAGAGCTCAAAGATGCGGTCACAGGCTGGCTCCAGGCACAAGCGGGTGATTTTTATGCAGAAGGAATTTCAAAGCTTGTGAAGAGATACGATAAGTGCCTCAATCGCTATGGAGACTATGTAGAAAAATAGTGCAAAGATGTAGTTGTAAGATGTATATATTAAAATATTTTTATTTAACTTGGTGTATTTTCTTTAAATCAACCGGAGGTTACTTTCTGAACGGCCCTCGTATTAATTTTTCACGGAACATATTTGACTGTAGGTACCACTGACTTGGTACAACACCTGACGAACCGACAGACGTCATCTGTGAAGCGATCTTTTACTTCGAGAAATAGATTAGACGCACATCTCTCAGCAAGAAAAGCATCTACCAGTAGCCAAGGCCACACAGACGCTATACACACACGCACAAAAAGCGAGGAATCCAACAGTTTTCCGTCTCTTATTATTTTGAATATTTATTGAGTAGTGAAAACGCCTGGTCTTGCCTACTGATGTAATGAATGTTGTGTCTAACCTATCTTAATTTCAGATGACATCACAAAAAACATCGATAAAATCGCAGCAAAACCGTTAAAGAGAACGTAAATATCTGCAATTCATGTAATCAAATGTGACATAATGTAATAATTTATAGCTATGTAATGATGATGCAAACATGTTTATGTGTAACTGTATTATGTTTATGCTAAGAAAATATGTGACGTGTATATGTATGATTGCTTATGTTTTTTAAAAAAAATGATGTATAATGTAACTGTTACTATGTGAAAATTTGAACGATAACGAGTGCCAAAATGCGAAAAACTTTTAAAAAAAAAATTGGATAGTGAACGACTGTTCACGGACATTAACGTACATTACTAAGTCTGAAACTACGCAGAAACCTATGTGAAAGAAACTGTTAATGACATTCATCATGCATCGTACCTTTGTAAACGCGATGAACGATTTCTTTGATAAGTAACTACGAACATTTAGGTGAGCTATATTTTAAAAGAAAAACTGAAAATGTGAAGTGCATAATTGGTGCATCGTCTAGTGACATTACTACAGCATCTAACTTCAAGATGTTAACTGGATTAAATGGTCACAACGTGCCTGTCCAGAAAACAACACAACGAGTGGAAGAATTTTGGTTGGAACTTCAGGGAATGGAATGTTCTCGAAATGTGACGGACACACTTACCTGGACTATCCAAGGATCGACGCCAGCTATGTGCCGTCCGAGGTTCTGCAACCAAGCTTCCACGGAATATTGAAAACGAACTGCATATGGACCAATTACTCGACGGGTCACGTCCGATCTGTAATAAATAATGCTTGTTGTCACAACGGACTGCATCACAACGACTATAATGGAAATAGGAAATGGACATGCTTATGTATCAATTACGTTGTTATACAGCGATGTTACTGTGATCAAAAAACTTTACCTCGACGACACTAACCTGTGAAACATTACTGTGCAGCAGATGAATATAAACTGTAAAACGACACAATGTGTATAGGTCAACGCACCTGAAACAAAAAGAAGCATTTCAATGCAATACTATGTAACTAAGAACATTCAACAATCTAAAGTTGTATTGTATTATAACAAATATTGTAATTTTAAAATTAAGTTACCTGTCATAGAATGTACTCTTCATATGTAATCTTGGTGGAATATTTTCTTTATGCAACGACTAAGAAACGCGCGCGCACACGAACAATATGAACTGCAATACTGTGCCGCGTGATCTAAATTTACGATATAACGGCAGTGCCGGAGTCACATAGACACTTCTGCGCATGTGCGCACTGTATTTTGCCAACATAAGAACTTTTACGGCGCACGCGCGTCATTCAAGTTTTGTATATAATACACTGTATAATGTATGTCATGTAAATAGTTGTGGATAACTTAGATTTTCTTGTGCCTTTAGGTGAATTGCTCGCCTGCAGGTGTGTCCTTTCGCCTCGCAATTCAGGGGGCAATATAAAGGCACATTTGCATGCCGTGCGTGAATTTCCTCGGAAACGCGAAATCTTAATTAAATAATTAATCTCTGACAAATAAATAAAGCCTATGGCACAGAACTGCAGCGCTATGCCGCTGATAAAACAAAATACAATTAGGACACTCTTATGTTTCATTAAGAAGAAGGAGGTCGAGTAGAATAGCTGGTGCAGGAAGCACGTATATTTTATTAACTGGCACACCGCCATATGTGGTGTTAGATAAGAATACTGCGAGTTGCAATCTTACTAGGCACTCGATTCTGTAAAGAATTTATATTTATGAAAGTAAGTAGAATTATTTAACTGTAGGCTTATTCGTTGAATACATCTGATTTAACTAACTGTGTAAACTTTTTTATGTTTAGTAGACAGTCACCTCTGTATGACGTATTGACATGGCTGGCAAATTATTCTAATATTGAGATTTAGATTTTGAGTCCGCACCTACCGCAGCAGTCTTTGGAAACGATTTAAATACGAAGTCCGATCATTTGAGTCTTATTTCACGGTCAACTACTAATAACATTGCATTTACGAATAAGCCATTGTCAAGCGTCTGATACCAAATAATTAAACGTCCACGTTCCAGATAAGCAAATATTAATTACAACCAATCACTATCATACAAATACAATAATTAATATTTTATTTATTTATTTATTTATTTATTTTATAAACTGATTTCACCAGGGCACAATGAGAGAACTTTATCTTTTGAAACAAATCATGTTTCGTGAACGCAGTTACCCCTAAGGAACGGTCACCTGCTGCTTGGGAACAGGATAAGCGCGAATTAACAGCCCACAGACCTAAAAGGAAACTTAAAACATTTTATCACAGAAATAGTTCTGTTATAAACATGGTTATGATCAAAAATCGAAGAAACATTTTCTGTTTAGATTGTCTGAAAGTTATTTTAAGTTCGTGAGGGAGAAGTTTGTTCGCTTCAGTACGGAAGTTTCGTGGCCAGCAGTATTTTATTTTGCTAGAAGCTCGCCTTGATGCAGCTTGATATATGTGAAGTAGCATATGGCACAAAAGTGGAGTGAGGTACAAGCAGCAGATGGTGCAAATGGTTCAAATGGCTCTGAGCACTATGGGACTTAATTTCTGAGGTCATCAGTCCCCTATAACTTAGAACTACTTAAACCTAACTAACCTAAGGACATCACACTCATCCATGCCCGAGACAGGATTCGAACCTGCGACCGTAGAGGTCGCGCGGTTCCAGACTGTAGCGCCTAGAGCCGCTCGGCCACTCTGGCCGGCAGCAGATGGTGCAGTATGTACCAGTCCCGTGTGAGAGTCCGCCAATTGTACTGAACTTGCTTCTGATTGGTCAGCACATTCGGGTGCTAGGTACCAAAACGCCTAACTTCTCTTATTAATTATTTACAAACTTTTCCTTGTATTTAACCCAGTTTTCAGTATGACAATCTCTCAAGGTTACCCTAAGAGTCTACCGTTTCTGTTTATTAAGTTTCACTAGTTTTGAGAAACATAAGAGTAATGATGTTACAACGGAAGTGCTTCGTACTCCATCGGGTCGCTCTGGAGCGCCTGTAAGACGAAGTACTTCGGCTGCGCTAGTCACCCTGCTTCGGGTGTCCTTCAGAGCCGGATGTGTACCTCTGCTCCGGACGGACATGTCGTGCTCTATATCGGAAGTTGTCAGAAAAGTTACCGTAATATTAAAAAAGCTATGTCGAGTGTTGTAGAAGACAGCGTAAAAAGTGATATTTTAGAATATAAACCAACAGCATACATTAATGAGAAGTGTCGCCTATCATCATTGCCAGCACTACAGAACTTGCCCTCTGTATATTGGCTCCTGTCTCAGGTTCTTCGGCTGACGTTCATCTAATGATTTTGCCCTGTGTAGTTACAGAGACTAACCTGGGCAAGTGCCATCCCACAAAAAAAGCACAAACACAGGTTCAAGTTCGAGATGACACCACAGCAGTCTCCACCGTAGAAGATCCCACGACCGACGAGTTGTCTTCTGCGCTGCGGTCACAACTTTAAAGGACGACAGGTTGGTGGAAAGAACGGTTACGGACTCTTATTCAACATCTACAGATCTCTCCAACTTCCAGATCTGACTTCCAGCACGACAGCGCATAATTTCACAGCTTGCAGATGAGTCAAGTTCTGAATGTAACAGTGTGCGTGTTAATACGAGTAGCTAAGCGCGTGTTATGTTCATTCTCTTTAAGTCCTTTGTGTCGAACACTTATCCTCGCCTCTGCGCCACCTCAGATTGCACAGTTCGCCCATCCTGAGGTCTTTCCAGGGAAAGTCCCTCGTAAAGAAATCATTTACGATAAATTTAGGATTCTTGTCGTTGCTATGAAATTTAAGTTGTTTACGCCAATAAAAAGTATTTATTCATATCCGAGCGCACTTACCTCGAAGTATCCACATTAGGATTCCCTACCACCCGTACAAACTTAGCCTTAAAGTTTTGGGTCGTGTGTTACAATCTCAGACCGTATACGGGACGTTTACAAATTCTCGTGTTTGTGGCGAGGAGCTGTTGATCGTACGTATGGCAGTGACATCGGTTGCGTTTCTGTAATATGTAACTACGAATAGCATCTAGAAATGGGTTACTGCGCCTGAAACTAGCAACCCATAGGTAAAAAACTGAGAAACAGTTTATCGACAGACTGAAAATACGTTATTTCAGCATCAACTGAGCTCTACATCATAATAATGACATGTCTTTTATCTCACACCCAAACCTCCGGGTGGCAGACACTTAGATCGCTACCAATCATTGTATGTAGATAGAGTATCAACCAAAACACCGAAATACACTCAAGAGCCAAAGAGACTGGTACACCTGCGTAACATTCGTGTAGGGCAGCCGCGAGCACGCAGGAATGCCGCAACACGACATGGCGCTGACTCGTCTAATCTGTGAAGTAGTGCTGGAGGGAACTGACACCATGAATCCTGTCCATAAGTCCATAGGTATACGATGGAGTGGAGGTGGGGGGGAATCTCTTCTGAACAGTACGTTGCAAGACATCCCAGACATGCTCAATAATGTTCATGTCTGGGGAGTTTGGTGGCCAGCGGAAGCGTTTAAACTCAAAAGAGATTTCCTGGAGCTACTCTGTAACAATTCTGGACGTGTGAGGTGTCGCATTTTCCTCCTGGAATTGCTGAAGTCCGTCGGAATGCACAATGGACATAAATGGATGCAGGGGATCATACAGAACGCTTACGTACTTCTCACCTGTCATAGTCGTATCTACACGTATCAGGGGTCCCATATCACTCCAACTGCGCACGCCCCACACCATTACAGAGTGTCCACCAGGTTGAACAGTCCCCTGCTGACATGCAGGTCCATGGATGTATGAGGTTGTCTCCATACCCGTGCAATTCCATCCGCTAGATACAATTTGAAACGACCCTTGTCCGACCAGGCAACATGTTTCCAGTCATCAACAGTCCAGTGTTAGTGTTGACGGGACCAGACGAGGCGTAAAGCTTTGTGTCGTGAAGACATCAAGGGTAGACGAGTGGGCCTTCTGCTCCGGAAGCCCATATCGATGATGTTTGGTTTGTGAGATTGAAGGGACCAGACTGCGAGAACTGCAAACACCCGCATAGAATAAAAACGAACAATAGAGCCGACAACAGACGAGACAGGACAAGAAAGACTCAGATAGAGATCAGACAAAACGAATTAAAATCACATAGAGTGTGACAGTGGTTGGCGGACCATAGAGACAAAAAAGGAAAAGCCAACCACCGAAAAACACACTAAAACTCAGTCTAAAACCGTAGGCCAAAGGCCAGACTCAAAACAAAAAAACATAACAAACACTCAGATTAAGTGATAAAAAACCCCTGCCCGAATAAAAAGCAAAACTAAGCCTGCCATGGCAGTGTCATTTGTTAAAAGGGCATGGATCGTGTCAGGTAGAGCGAACGTCTGCCTGAGCACAGCTAAAAGGGGACAGGCCAACAAAATGTGGACCACTGTCAATGCCGACCCGCAGCGACACAGAGGTGGGTCCTCACGGCGCAATAAGTGGCCGTGGGTCATCCGTGTGTGCCCAATGCGCAGCCGGCAGAGGACGACAGACTCTTTGCGAGAGACCCGCACGGAGGAGCGCCACACACCGGTAGCCTCCTTGATGGCCCGAAGTTTGTTTGGTGAAGGCAGGGCGCACCATTCAGTGTCCCAAAGTTCGAAAACTTTGTGGCGTAAGACGGCTCGCAAATCAGTCTCCGGGAGGCCAACGTCCAGAGATGGTTTACTGGTGGCCTGTTTGGCTAGGCGGTCAACATGTTCATTGCCTGGTACCCCAACATGGTCCACACAAAGACTACAGAGCGGCCGCAACGGGCAAGAGTATGGAGGGACTCCTGGATAGCCATCACCAGACGAGAGCGAGGGAAACACTGGTCGATAGCTCGTAAACCACTCAGAGAGTCGCTACAGATAACGAAGGACTCACCTGAGCAGGAGCGGGTATGCTATAGGGCACGAAAGGTGGCGACCAGCTCAGCAGCGAAAACGCTGCAGCCAGCCGGCAATGAATGTTGTTCGTAATGGTCCCCTAGAGAGAGCATAACCGACACGACCAGCAACCATCGAACCGTCAGTGTAAACAACGCCAGAGCCCTGATACGTGGCATCGATGATGTTTCGTTGAATGGTTCGCACGCTGACACTTGTTCATCGCCCTGAACTGAAATCTGCAACAATTTGCTGAAGGGTTGCACTTCTGTCACGTTGAACGATTGTCTTCAGTTGTCTTTCATCCCATTCTTGCAGGATCATTTTCCGGCCGCGGCGATGTTGGAGATTTGATGTTTTACTGGATTCCTGATACTCACGGTACACTCGTGAAATGGTCGTACGGAAAAATATCCACTTCATCGCTACTTCGGAAATCTCTTATGCGCCGACTATAACACCACGTTCAAACTCACTTAAATCTCGATAACTAGCCATTGTAGCAGAAGTAACCAATGTAACAACTGCGCCAGACTCTATTGTCTTATATAGGCGTTGCCGAGAGCTGCGCTATACTCCGCCTGTTTACATACAGGGTGTTTCAAAAATGACCGGTATATTTGAAACGGCAATAAAAACTAAACGAGCAGCGATAGAAATACACCGTTTGTTGCAATATGCTTGGGACAACAGTACATTTTCAGGCAGGCAAACTTTCGAAATTACAGTAGTTACCATTTTCAACAACAGATGGCGCTGCGGTCTGGGAAACTCTATAGTAGGATATTTTCCACATATCCACCATGCGTAGCAATAATATGGCGTAGTCTCTGAATGAAATTACCCGAAACCTTTGACAACGTGTCTGGCGGAATGGCTTCACATGCAGATGAGATGTACTGCTTCAGCCGTTCAATTGTTTCTGGATTCTGGCGGTACACCTGGTCTTTCAAGTGTCCCCACAGAAAGAGGTCACAGGGGTTCATGCCTGGCGAATAGGGAGGCCAATCCACGCCGCCTCCTGTATGTTTCGGATAGCCCAAAGCAATCACACGATCATCGAAATATTCATTCAGGAAATTAAAGACGTCGGCCGTGCGATGTGGCCGGGCAGCATCTTGCATAAACCACGAGGTGTTCGCAGTGTCGTCTAAGGCAGTTTGTACCGCCACAAATTCACGAAGAATGTCCAGATAGCGTGATGCAGTAATCGTTTCGGATCTGAAAAATGGGCCAATGATTCCTTTGGAAGGAATGGCGGCCCAGACCAGTACTTTTTGAGGATGCAGGGACTGCAACATGGGGCTTTTCGGTTCCCCATATGCGCCAGTTCTGTTTATTGACGAAGCCGTCCAGGTAAAAATAAGCTTCGTCAGTAAACCAAATGCTGCCCACATGCATATCGCCGTCATCAATCCTGTGCACTATATCGTTAGCGAATGTCTCTCGTGCAGCAATGGTAGCGGCGCTGAGGGGTTGCCGCGTTTGAATTTTGTATGGATAGAGGTGTAAACTCTGGCGCATGAGACGATACGTGGACGTTGGCGTCATTTGGACCGCAGCTGCAACACGGTGAACGGAAACCCGAGGCCGCTGTTGATCACCTGCTGCACTAGCTGCGCGTTGCCCTCTGCGGTTGCCGTACGCGGTCGCCCTACCTTTCCAGCACGTTCATCCGTCACGTTCCCAGTCCGTTGAAATTTTGCAAACAGATCCTTTATTTTATCGCTTTTCGGTCCTTTGGTTACATTAAACCTCCGTTGAAAACTTCGTCTTGTTGCAACAACACTGTGTTCTAGGCGGTGGAATCCGAACACCAGAAAAATCCTCTGTTCTAAGGAATAAACCATGTTGTCCACAGCACACTTGCACGTTGTGAACAGCACACGCTTACAGCAGAAAGACGACGTACAGAATGGCGCACCCACAGACTGCGTTGTCGTCTATATCTTTCACATCACTTGCAGCGCCATCTGTTGTTGAAAATTGTAACTACTGTAATTTCGAAAGTTTGTCTGCCTGAAAATGTACTGTTGTCCCAAGCATATTGCAACAAACGGTGTATTTCTATCGCTGCTCGTTTAGTTTTTATTGCCGTTTCAAATATACCGGTCATTTTTGAAACACCCTGTATCTCTGAATACGCATTCCAATACCAGTTTCTTTGGCGCTTCAGTTTAGTTTGTGCTATGTGCTGTCATCCAGTAGAACATGCGTAAACGGTAATTAAAACTAACAGCAGAACTACGAAGCAAAGGGAAAGTGTATCTGGGAGTAACAGTGTTGTGGATCTCGTGTGGGTAAGTTGGTAGAGCGTGAGGTCGAGGTCGTCGTACCAAAGATCCCGCGTTCAAACATCTCTGATGACAATTAGCTTCACCTGTCTACGCGTGAAACTGTTATACGGGAGACCATTTTCCTGGCATGTAAAAGGGTTTTTCGGAGTTTTACGTTCTTTTGGCAGTCTGTTTCCGCTTCGTTAGTTGAAAGTGACAAACCTATAGAGTCCATTTTTAGAGATAGGTGTGGTGTTCTGTCTCGACATGTGCGACACAATAGACACAACTGGTCATGAAGCAGCTGGTACATTTGTAGTTTCACAGAATAAACATAAACAATCGGAACAGTACTATAAAGAAACAATTGCATCACACGTGAAGAAGTATTAATAGTCCCATATAACAGTTAAACACATAATACAGTAAAAAAAATTGTCATGATTGGAATATGAACCCAGAATGAGGATCCAACACACTACCAACTTCCCCACGGAAGCTGTATGTATACGTTACTCACAGTTATGCTTTTCCTGCGCTCCGTAGTTCTGGTGTTATTTTTAATTAACGTTTACGCCAGTTCTGCTGGACGACAGCACACAGCACAAACTAAACCAGAGTTTTGGTTGATACTCTACCGATACACAACGTTTGGCACCGATCAGAGTGTGTGACATCTGGAGGTTTGGGTGTCACTTTATAAATTACACGGTTTTGAATTAAGCTGAGGGCCAACTATCTCCACTACTCAGTTCCAAAGAATCCGTTACACAGGGTTGGTCTGTGTGCATGCAGATCACATCGGTAGCATTATGAGTGAATCGAGTCGGCATATGATAGAAGGGCTGAAAACATATAAAAACAACAAGAGCGCAATCTTCCATGGCAGCGGTCGAGTAGAATAAATTCCTTTTGGGAATTAGGCCGCATTATTTTGAAACACTAAACGCAAGTACAAAACCGACGTTTCGAACGCCATAGAAACTGTCCTCTTCAGAGCAACTGAACCGCGAGATTCTGAAGATGTTCTTCTCGATGTAGTAACGTATGTCAGTTTTTGGTAACAACCGAAGTCACATTCTGCAGCGTCACTTGGCAGTTCAGAGTCAAGATGCCTGCCGTGCGGTGGTTGTGCGGCAGGCACTACCCCGGCAGAGGTGACTGGCGAGCAGACGGCGAGCAGGGTGTCACCGCAGGAAGTCGGCGGTGCTGCGCGGTACTTCTGTCACGGTCGCTTGCTGAGTGCCGCTTAGCCTAGCACTACCGGAGCTGCTGGCTTGCAATTCCACACTGACCCGGTCTAATGCTCAAAACTTCTTTGAAGTCAGTACCGCCATTAGACTGTTCTTGGCATGATTTCGGCTTCAAAGTGCCATTATCAAATGTTTTAAGTGTTATAAATAGCCTAAGAAGGCATACTGCCGTATTAAAATACAATATTAGACACATTGTCTAAGAGCCGATATTTCTGGCAGATTGAGTCAAGATGGTGTAGTCAGTAATGAAACAAACCAGTAGGCTCTGCCAGAAATATCGACTCTTAGACAATGTAAAAATATAAATATAAAAATATGGCATTTCAGTCTTTTGATCGCTATTTTTCATTTTCAATGACCTGTTTCAGGCTAGCTGCCCATCTTCAGATCTGTTAGACAAAGTTAAAAATATAATTAACAAGAGAGATACAGTTAGTGATAGAAATATCTTAGTTTACAAAAAGAAATTTTGGAACGTATTAAATGTCAACATACCATATATATCAGTTACAGAGTAACTTGTCACTACAGAACTATCGGTTCTCTGTCATAACTGAAGTAAATTTTAATCTGTTAAAACCTTATATCGCAGTTTTAGAGAAACCTGATTAGTAACAGTAAAAAGTGCCCTCTACCTTTAAGAATTGTGCATATGTTATTATTTCACCGTACATAGTAATGGCGAATATACTTTTTAATAAAACAATTTTTAAAGTAATAAAATATGAATAATCTTTTTTTGAGTGGACCATGAACCGAAATAATTTACACCAATTTAAAATTTCTTTATAAAGAAACTTAAAAATATAATTAAGATGTAGGTATTCTTTCGAAAATGTCCGTTTCCTCTTCATTGTATTGATTGGTGGTGGAGAGGGTTTCCCTACGTCAGAACGTACACAACGCCACGCCAAGTCCTCTTTCGCCGCGCCCAATTCACCTCGCCGCCAGTACGTTGAGGGTCGTTCCGCTGCAGATGGTTCTTACTGGAGCGTGCTGTTGCATGCAAGAGTAACCCTAAAACAGGTCTTTAAAAATCTCATAATAACTCCTGTTCATAAAATCGTTTTGCTCATTAAGTAGTAGGCCTGCGGTTTTTCTTTGATAAGCGTATATTTCAATCTCTTCGAGCCCGTTAAGATAGAGACTTTTTGGAGCTTTATGTAGCACGTCCATTTGTTCATTTATATTACTCACTTCACGTTTACTGTCTTTTACATGTGCTCCAAATGCTGTCCGATTGCTATGACTGCAATGTTCCCTGTATCGAATTTCAAAATGTACGGTGAAATAATAACATATGCACAATTCTTGAAGGTAGAGGGCACTTTTTACTGTTACGAATCAGGTTTCTCTAAAACTGCGATATAAGGTTTTAACAGATTAAAATTTTCTTTAGTTACGACAGAGAACCGATAGTTCTGTAGTGACAAGTTACTCTGTAACTGCAATATATGCTATGTTGGCATTTAATACGTTCCAAAATTTCTTTTTGTAAACTAAGATATTTCTATCACTAACTGTATCTCTCTTGTTAATTATATTTTTAACTTTGTCTAACAGATCTGAAGATGGGCAGCTAGCCTGAAACCGGTCACTGAAAATAAAAAATAGCGATCAAAAGACTGAAATGCCATATTTTTATTTAATGAAATCCCATTAAGACAGTGATGTCTAGTTTTGATAAATCTTAGACAATGTGTCTAATAGTGTGTTTTAATACAACAGTATGCCATCTTAGGCTGTTTATAACACTTAAAACATTTGATAATGGCACTTTGAAGCCGAAATTATGATTTTGTAAGTGTAAATGTAGTGCTGGAAATAAACAACAGTCTAATGGTGGTACTGAGTTTAAAGAAATATATTATGACTGTGGCCCCGCATTATGTAAAAATTATTAAAGCTCAAAAGGTTGCTTTTATAGGCTAACAACAAAGAAACGGAGCAGTGCTCCTGTATCACGCTTGGTGTGATTATCACACGGAAACTTTCTCGTACGAAACCTCTCATCTCAGTGGCGGAAAAAAGACTCGCCCTGCTATCAGTACTGCTAGGCATCATATCTGCAGAAGAAAACGAAACGTTGCGTCACACGATGGGATCTAGCAGACCAAATGTAACTCAAACGATTAGTGTGAAAAAACACAGATAATCTGTGGTAGTTTTATATTCTAGTTGGAGCCATCGGTTATGTGACACTGGAAGCACTTTTAATACATCGAAGTTCGGGCTAAAACAAACAAAGAGCTTTCAGTAGGCAGAAATTAGTCTGATGTCAAGATCTATGGTTTCCGTCTATGCTTCACTGTTAAAGAAAGTGGATTCGACAGAATTACGTCTCAGTGCCCATCCACGCACTGCGCCTTCCTTATACGTTTTGATTTACCAAGGTGCAGTCAGAAACATAATGTGTACAAGTAGCGCAGTTTTTTTATTAACAACTACACTGAAGCGCCAAAGAAACTGGTATAGACATCGGTATTCAAATACAGAGAGATGTGAAAAGGCAGAGTATGGCCCTGCGGTCGGCAACGCCTGTGTAAGACAACAAGTGTCTGGCGCAGATGGTAGATTCGTTACTGCTGCTGCAATGGCAGGTTATCAAGATTTAAGTGAATTTGAACATGGTGCTATAGTCGGCGCGCGAGCGAAGGGACACAACATCTCCGGCTCACCGATGAAGTGGGGATTTTCCCGTACGACCATTTCACGAGAGTACCGTGAATATTAGGAATCCGGTAAAACATCAAATCTCCGAAATCGCTGCGGCCGAAAAAAGTTCCTACAAGAACGGACCAACGACGCCTGAAGAGAATCGTTCAGCGTGACAGAAGTGCAGCCCTTCCGCATATTGCTGCAGATTTCAGTCCTGGGCCACCACTAAGTGTCAGCGTGGGAACCATTCAACGAAACATCATCGACATGGGTTTTCGGAGCCGAAGGTCCACTCGTCTAGCCTTGATGACTGCACGACACAAAGCTTTACGCCTCGCCTGGGCCCGTCAACACCGACATTGGACTGTTGATGACTGGAAACATGTTGCCTGGTAGGACGAGTCTCGTTTCGAATTGTATCGAGGGGATGCACGTGAACGGGTGTGGAGAAAATCTCATGAATCCATGGACTATGCATGTCATCAGGGGACTGTTCAAGCTGGTGGAGGGCCTGTAATGATGTGAGGCGTGTGGAGTTGGAGTGGTTTAGGACCCCTGATACGTGTAGATACGACTCTGACAGGTGACACGTACGTAAGCATCCTGTCAGATCACCTGCATCCATTCATGTCCATTGTACATTCCGACAGACTTGGGCGATTCCAGCATGACAATGCGACACCTCACACGCCCAGAATTGCTACAGAGTGCCTCCAGGAACACTCCTCTGAGTTTAAAAATTCCGCTGGACGCCAAACTCCCCAGACATGAACATTACAGAGCATATCTGGGATGCCTTGCAACGTGCTGCTCAGAAGAGATCTCCACCCACTCGTTCTCTTACGAGTTTACGAACAGTCCTGCAGGATTCATGGTATCACTTCCCTCCAACACTATTTCAGACATTAGTCGAGTTCATGGCACGTCGTGTTGCGGTACTTCTGAGTGTTCGCGGGGACACTACACGATACTAGGCAGGTGTAGCGGCACTCCAGTGTAGTATACTCGTTTGAATATACTAAATGGTAGCTGCGACGTATACGTTGACGTAGCAGATTGAGCACTTAGTTCTTAAGAGGATAACAGGCCCACTTGGTCCCAAGCACTGTGGTGTGTGGCTTGCAAACGACTGCTCTCGCCTACCAGTACCAAGTGAATGATATTGAGCAAGGAAGCCAATTCATAAGCTGCAAAGTCTCAGCGCCACGGCCCGTTTCGGGAAGCTGGCATCGAAAGTGGGAACACCCTGTCCTCTAGATGTCACATGAGGAATTATAACGAGTATCAGAGGAAATCGATCACCCGCGAGCTTACATGTTCCTTTGGCGATCCTATTACACTGGCATCCTACTTACGGTCAACACACAAGAGACTTAAATGCTTTGTGCTAAGCAGCTTTAAGATATTTATTAAAGGACATTTTCTTAACACCATGAGCTGCACTTGAAATGGTTATTTGGCAGACCGGTAATCGGGTGTACAACCCATAGTCAGTGGCATATGACACAGAGGAACAAACAACACATCAATTTCTACAACAGGACAACTGTACGAGGTGCGATCAAAAAGTAACGGTAATTTTCCAAGTTTATTGTTGACAGCCGGAAAGGCTATACGTGTTTTCAGGTGCTGACACACATTAGTTACTAAAAAGATGTCTCAAAGAATTTGCATTAAATTTTGATTGAAAAATGGAATACTATGCAACACCGCATTCGAAATGTTGACTGTGGCTTTTGGCGAATCTGCTACGAATAAGATAAGAGTTTACGAGTGGTAAAACGTTCCATAGGGGATCGAGAAGACGTTGAAGACGACGGCAGCCCTGGACGCCTAAGCAAAGTAGCTGACGGTAATGTGGAAGAAGTAAACAAAATGGTTCTGGAAAGTCGCCAGACCACCGTCAGAAGCGTTGTTGAATATGTCGGCATATCGTTTGGTTCATGCCAAGTAATTTTTTCGGTTGTTCTGTGCGTGAAACGTGTAGCAGCCTACTTTGTTCAGAATATTTTGAATTTCGACCAAAAACGGCATTGCTCAGTAATTGCTCAACGAAGTCGACAACGATCCAGAACTTCGAAAAAAAGTTTATAACAGGTGTCGAAACATGGGTATACGGGAGTGACGTCGAATCCAAGGCCCAATCGTCCGAATGGAAACTGCCCGAACAGCCAAGACCGAAACAAATCCCACAAGTTCGATCACATTTGAAGACTTTTTTCACTCTTTTTTTCGATTACAGTGGGATACTGCATCATGAGTTCCCGCTTTTGGTCGTACGGTCAATACCTGGGAGTTATGCACCGTCTGCAGGAAGCAGTCCGAAGGAAACGACCAGAATTGTGGAAAAACCACTCGACGAAATTGCAGCATCACGATAATGCCCCCGCTCACACCTCAGTGCGTGTTCGTAATTTTTAAGCAAGAAAGAAAACCCTTACGTTGCCTCAGCCACCGAATTCGCCGGACGTGACCCCCTGCGACTTCTTTCCATTCCTGAGCCTGAGGAGAACCATGAAAGGACGACCATTCCCACCACCGATGAGGTAAAAACAGAATCGCTGAAGGAGCTGAATACTATAACGAAAAGTGAGTTCCAGAAGTGCTACCAAGGCTGGAAGTGTAATATATCTGAGGCGATTACTTTGAACGGGACAAATTTAATGTTCATGAATAAACAAAGAAACTTTAAGAAAAGCAAAAATTCCCGTTACTTCCTGATCACACTTCGCATATATAACAACAGAAATATAAGTCTACTTACACTATGTAAATGTACAGCAATGACAAGCGAGAAATTTAACACGGCAGGATATGAAACTTTTCCTAGCACATAGTACACAGGTTGTCGTGTATGTTACTGCATTCAAACCGTAGTTAGTGACAATTTTTCACTACGTCCGACATACTTATCATATAGCGTAAATATGGCTCTGACAGGTCAAAGAGTCTACATCAGCTATCTTTAGTTATTTGTGACATCGTATTCCCTGAGACAAAAATAAGGCCACTTCATGAAGAAATTATCCGAATGGGACGGAAATCGGTAGATGAGATATACATGTACAGACAAGAAAAATTTAAAATTTCTGAAAAATTGAACGACTTATTCAACAGAAAAAGCTTCACAAACCGAGGAATTGAGTAACGCGTTGGTCCACCTCTGGCCCTTATTCAAGCAGTTCAGCTTGGCGTTGCTTGACAGATTTTTTGGGTGTCCCGCTGAGGAATATCGTACCAAATTCTATCCAACCGGCGGGTTGGATCGTCAAAATCCCCAGGTGGTCGGAGGACCCTGCCCATAACAATCTCAGCTGGGGACAAAACCAGCGATCTTGGTCGGCAAAGGTAGCATTTGTGCAGGGCGATGACAAGCAGTATAAACTCTCATCGTCTGCGGGTTGCCGTTATCTTGCTGAAATTTAAGTCCAGGGTGGCTTTTCTTGAAGGGCAACAAAGTGGGGCGTTGATTATCGCCGACGTACGGCTGTGCTGTAAGGGTGCCGCTGATAACAAACGAAGGGCTCCTGCTACGAAAAGAAATTGCACCCCCGGCCATTGTAGTATTTGTCTGGCCATATGGAGTGCGGCGACAGAGAGATCGGTATACCACCTCTGTCTGCAGAGTCTCCAGAAATGTCTTCAGTCGGGAATATCATCGAATGGAGTAGAATTGCCTTCAGCGATGAGTCCCACTTCGATCTGAGCGCTGATGACCAGCAATATTGTACGCCCCGTTTTGTTTCCCTTCATGGCAAGGCATTCTGGGCTTACAATTCAACAAGATAACGCTCGCCCGCACACGGGCAGATTTTCTGCCGCTTGTCTTCGTGCTTACCAAACCATACCTTGGCCACTAAGGTCCCTGAATCTCTTTCCAACCAGCTCGTGATTTTGATGACCTAAAGCGTCAATTGGATAGAATTTGGTACGACATCCCTCAGGACGACACCCAAAAAATCTGTCAATCAACGCCAAGCGGAATGACTACTTGTAATAGGGGTCAGAGGTGGACCAACACGTTATTGACTTCCTCAGTTTCTGAACCTCTTTGTTCTGAATAAATTATACAATTATAATGAAATTGTAATCATTTCGTTGTCTGTGCTTGTACATCACATCTACTAATTTCCGTACAGTTTGTATGGTTCCTTCGTGGTGTGTCATGTGTGTGTGTGTGTGTGTGTGTGTGTGTGTGTGTGTGTGTGTGTGTGTGTGGGTGTGTGTGTGGAGGGTGGGGCGGGGGCCGGGAGGTTATAGAGTTCATGGGGGAAAAAAATGATCGTGTGGTATTGTTGGCCGGGAGGTCCCATCCGGGGAAGTTCGGCCGCCGAGTGCAAGTCTTATTTCACTCGACGCCACACTGGGCGACTTCCGCGCCGGTGATGAGGATGAAATGATGACGAGGACAACACAACACCCAGTCCACGAGCGGAGAAAATCTCCAACCCCGCCGGGAATCGCATCATGGGGGGCAAGCACGTTGCCACCTAGCTAAGCAGGCAGACATAGAGTTTACTTATATTCATCATGAGATGCGAAAGTCCCGCTCTTTGTGTGCAGAAGACATCCTTTATTACATAAAAAGAAAGCACTCGGACTTCAGGCCATGAGTAGCCTACCGGGACTACCCGACCGCCGTGTCATCCTCAGTGGAGGATGCGGATAGGAGGGGCGTGGGGTCAGCACACCGCTCTCCCGGTCGTTATGATGGTATTCTTGACCGAAGCCGCTACTATTCGGTCGAGTAGCTCCTCAATTGGCATCACGAGGCTGAGTGCACCCCGAAAAATGGCAACAGCGCATGGCGGCCTGGATGGTCACCCATCCAAGTGCCGACCACGCTAGATAGCGCTTAACTTTGGTGATCTCCCGGTAACCGGTGTTTCCACTGCGGCAAGGCCGTTGCCGCATCCTTTAATACATAACAATCTAAATTACGTGCTTATATTTTCTTTTATTTTTCTTGGGTGGGTGGAAGGAGGGGAAAGAGGAATGGTGGTATATGAGGTGCTTTTCTGTTGTTCTCTAGTGTGCTGAATGTATATTACATGCTGTGTGTATCCGTGTGTGAGGGGGGAGGGGGAGGAAAGGGGGAGAGGGAGAAGATGTGGGCTCACTCGTGCACGTTTCACGTGACTCTCCTGGATCTGTAACTACTCCGCGAACTGTTACTAACATAGCACACCGAAAGATTCTCGGTTACTTCCTGAGTGTGTGCCGGCATCAGGGGCCGCCTGTCCCGCTTCGTGCAGGAACAGAAGTGATGGCAGCACTTGCGACAAACTCTTCCGAGAAGCGACACGGGGTGCCCTTCAGTGTAGGGGGCGTGGCTCGGCGTCCTGAAGAAGCTGTCAGTGCAGCGCCGGAGAGAGGGGGCCCTGCGCTGACGTCATCTTTGGCTTACCACAACTCCCGGCGTCCTGGTCATCTGGTCATCTGACCACGTATATTACTAGTAACAGAAGTTAGGTAGTTTGTAAGTAGGCTGTTTAGGTTCTTATATTGGTAACGCCACGTAGCGCTCTGTATGAAAATCACTGGCTGTGCTGTGCGCAGTCTGTGGCTGGGTGGAATAGTCGCTATTGTATTGTTGGGCAGTTGGCTGTTAAGGGGCTCCGGAAAGGCTCAAAATCATGAAAAGTTCAATTTTTACTTTTTTGCGTTTTCTGAATCTGCAGACTATTACCTTTTAATAGATATATAATTTATTCAATTCCGAAGACTACAACTATTTTTAAATTTTTTTTTGAAATGTGTTCTACATGGGCGTGACCCACTGTGGCGCTGTTAAACTGCTGTCAAATGGTGTTATTATTAACGTCCGTGTTCATCACGTACATTTTAGTGATGTGAGATAAAGTATGTGTTGTGGCTAACCTGTGATGGTTCAATATATATCGCTGGTGTGATTGTCCATTGTTTCATGTTTATTTACTCTGTCGTTATCTCGAAAATATTCGTAATTAATTCTGTTTCTTGAGTCTCTGTTTTGTTGAAGTATAATAATGAGTAAAAGTAAAGTTATTAGAAATCCTCTGAAGGCTTTTAAGAAAAGGAGAAATGTTGGAAAGCCAAAGGTATGTGTTACTACTGTAAACAATAAAGACGATGAAAATCCCCAACATAGCTTGTGTCCCAAAGAAGAAGACAGTTGGTGTAAATATAACAAAGGATTGCTAACTGGTGAAGTGTACACTCATAAGCATAGTCTGCCTCATGCAAGAATGGAGGTGATAAAACCTATTTTCAGAGACTTAGCAGCACCTGAACTGTTGAAAAAGTGTATTCACGGAAAAACTCAAAACCCCAATGAAAGTGTAAATAGTGTTATGTGCTCGAGAATCCCCAAGACTGTATTTGTTGGAATAGAAACACTTCACTTTGGTATGCATGATGCTGTTGCGACTTTCAATGATGGCAACATTGTAAGGTGCAAGGTATTTAGAAATATGGGAATGAAGATAGGTTCTAACATGGTACGAGCGATGCTTGCTTTAGACAAGGAACGCCTTCGGGCTGCAGACAGGGCTGTAAAGAGTCTAGAAATACAAGCAAGAGTAAACAGGAGGAGGAACAAGAGGAAGGTCGAGGAGGAGTTTGCAGAGGATGAAGATAATCCATCCTATGGACCTGGAATGCACTAAAAAGTTAATCCAATCTTTGTCGCTCGATTCCCAAAACTTTTATTTTCTCATACTAGTTAGATGTTTTCTAAGGATCTTCCAAACATATTTGTTTCAAACTTTCAGTAAATGTTACACAGTACCTTCTGCATAATTTAACACAGCCTTTTTCCAAAAAACTGTATATTTTTGAATATATAAATGAAAAATTGCAAAAAAATTTTGTGAATTTTCATTACAATTGAAAAAAAATCATCTTTAAAACTGAACTAAAATTTTGTAAAATCCCTGTGTTAAGTTGTAGCCCATATTCCAATAAATAATCTGTAAAAAGTTCAACTTCCTACCTCAAATACTTTGTGAGGAAAGATGTAATTTATAAGCGTTATTTTAACATTGCAAGTATAGGGCGTTCCGGAGCCTCTTAACAGAGCGTAGCGTTGCGCAGTTGGAGGTGAGCCGCCAGCAGTGGTGGATGTGGGGAGAGAGATGGCGGAGTTTTGAGAGCGGATGATCTGGACGTGTGTCCATCAGAGACAGTAAATTTGTAAGACTTGATGCCATGAATCGATATATATATATATATATATATATATATATATATATATATATATATATATATATATATATAATGACTTTTGAACACTATTAAGGTAAATACATTGTTTGTTCTTTATCAAAATCTTTCATTTGCTAACTATGCCTATCAGTAGTTAGTGACTTCAGTAGTTAGAATCTTTTATTTAGATGGCAGTATTGGCGCTCGCTGTATTCCAGTAGATAGAGTAATGAAGATTTTTGTGAGGTAAGTGATTCATGAAAGGTATAGGTTATTGTTAGTCAGGGCCATTCTTTTGTATGGATTGTTGAAAGTCAGATTGCGTTGCGCCAAAAATATTGTGTGTCAGTTTAGTGATAATCAGAATAAGTAGAGAGAGAAATGTCTGAGTACGTTCAGTTTTGCTCAGCTGTTTGAAAATCAAATAACGTAAGGGGTTTACCAGCACAATAATTCACTAATTTTTCTAAGGGGACGTTTCATAAGCTAGGTAGTTATCAGTTCAGTCACATCTTGATAAGATTCCAACGTGAGGCAAAAGATGGAAACGAAATTTTTAGAAATGTAAAATTGTGCACTTCTCGAAACGAAAAACATAGCATCCTCTGACTGTAGTATCAATGACTCCCACTTCCGACCTGCCAGCGCATACAAATACTTGGGCTAAGAATTTGTTGGGGTATGAAATGGAAGGATCACATAGTCTCTGTCGCAGGTAAAACAGTTCGCAGAGAGCCCTTCATTGGTAGAATACCAGACAAATGCAATCACTTTACAAAGCAGATTGCATACAAAACAGTCGTGGGTACTACACTCGTGCGACTCGTGTTAGAATGTTGCTGAAGTACGTGGGATCAGTACCAAGTACAAGTAACGGGGGATATTGAACGAATATGAAGAGGGGCAGCGCGTATGGTCACAAATATGTTTGACCCATGGGAGAGTGTCACGTAGACGCTGAAAGAACTGAACTAGCAGAAGCTTCAAAACAGACGCCAACTATTCCGTGAAAGCGTAATTTTTCTAGAATCAACATTAAGTTGCAGACACAACGAAAAAAACATGCCAAATTTAAACAGACGCATAATCTCCAAGATTCGCGATCTTTTACAGAAGCCCGAAATTTAGCGCGGACTTCAATGCGAGACGCTTATAATAGTTTTCACGACGAACCTGTCTCGAAACCTGGCAGAAAATTCAAAGAGATTCTGGTTGTATGTGAACTATGCTAGCGGCAAGACACAATCAATGCCTTCTTTGTGTGATAGCAGTGGAAATACTATCGACGACAGTGCTGCCAAAGCGAAGTTACGAAACACAACCTTCCGAAAATCCTTCACCAAAGAAGACGAAGTAAATAGCACAGAATCTGAATCAAGAACATCTTCCAACATGAGTAACTTAAAAGTAGATATCATCGGAGTAGCGAAGCAGTTTATATCATTTAATAAAAGCAAGTCTTCCGGTCCAGACTGCATCCCCATTAAGTTCCTTTCAGAGTATACTGATGCAACAGCTCCATACTTAATCATATACAACCGCTCGCTCGACGAAACATCCGTACCCAAAGACTATAATGTTGCACAGGTCACATCAATATTCAACTAAAGGTAGCAGGAGTAACCCACTAAATTACAGGACCATGTCATTAACGTCGATATCCTGCATAATTTTGGAATATATATTGTGTTTTGTGTTCGAACATTATGAATTACCTCGAAGAGAACGATCTACTGACACGCAGTCAACACGGATTTAGAAAATGTCCTTCTTGTGAAACACAACTAGCTCTTTATTCACATGAAGTGCTGAGTGCTATTGACAAGGGATTTCTGATCGATTCCCTATTTCTGGATTTCCGGAAGGCTTTTGACACTGTACCACACAAGCGGCTCGTAGTGAAATTGCGTGCTTATGGAGTATCATCTCAGTTATGTGACTGGATCTGTGATTTCCTGTCAGAGAGGTCACAGTTCGTAGTAACTGACGGAAAGTCACCGAGTCAAACAGAACTGATTTGCGGTGTTGCTCAAGGCCCTCTGCTGTTCCATATCTATATAAACGATTTTGGACACAATCTGAGCAGCCGTCTTAGGTTGTTTGCTGATGACGCTGTCGTTTATCGACTAGTAAAGTTATCAGAAATCAAAACAAATTGCAGAACGATTTAGAAAAGATATCTGTATGAAGCAAAAATTTGGTATTGACACTAAATAACAAAAAGTGTGAGGTCATCCAATTGAGTGCTAAAAGGAATCCGTTAAACTTCGTTTCCTCGATAAATCAGTCAAATCTGAAGTTCAAATAAACACCTAGGAATTCGTTTACGAACAACTTTAATTGGAAGGAACACACAGAAAATGTTGTGGGGAAAGCTAACCAAAGACTGCATTTTAATGGCAGGACACTTAGAAAATGTAACAGACCTACTAAAGAGACAGCCTACACTTCACTTGTCCGTCCTCTTTTATCCTTACCAGATACGATTGACCGAGTACATCGAGGAAGTTCAGAGAAGGGCAGCACGTTTCGTATTATCGCGAAATAGGGGAGTGTCACTGAAATGATACAGGATTTGGGGTGGACATCATTAAAACAACGGCCCTTTTCGTTGCGGCGGAATCTTTTAACGAAATTTCAATCACCAACATTCTCTTCCGAATGCGAAAATATTTTGGTGGCGCCGACCTACACATAGAGAAAAGATCATCACAAGATAAAAAGGGAAATCAGAGCTCGTACGGAAAGGTATAGGTGTTCTTTGTTTCTGTATTCTGTTCGAGATTGAAATAACAGAGAATTATTGTGAAGATGGTTCGATGAACCTTCCGCCAGGCACTTAAACATGATTTGCAGAGTATCCATATAGAAATACATGTAGATGTAGATGAAATGATGTATCGCTCCCACAGGGATCGCGTAGACAAGAATAGACTCATTACAGAGGGCAAAGAGGCGTATAAACAGTCATTTTTGTCACACTCCATTTGTGAACAGAACGAGAAAAAAAAAGTCCTAATAACGGGTGCAATGGGACGTACCCTCTGCCATGCACTTCACAGCTGTTTGCAGAGCAAGTAGGTACTCGTAGATGTTGGAGCAATCTCATGAAGCAGATAGAAGCACAACACGCCCTTTTCAATACCAAGACGCGATGGACATTTCAGTGGCACTTTTGTATCGGCATAATGTCAAATTAATCCATACCCACTGGTGTAAAGAAAACGACAACAGACAAAACTTGGCAATTATTAACTGGTTAACGAGAGGAACGGGGAAAAATTTGTTGCTTGGCTGTAAAATAAAATACGACTGCTCTCGTTATCTTCGCTGGGGATGATAAATTCAGCTTCCGTTTCCCGCGCGCATTAGTAATTGAAATAATGAAATAAAATTACTCGTGGTGCTATTAACCAGTAATCCAATGAGCAGGCATTATCCAGGCAAAGACTACGTCAAATAGCGACCCGCAACTTCAATGTTTAAATTTTCACTAGTAAAAGTTTATTGCCTTTAAAATGTTCACACAAACTCGGAGACTGGTGAAACCAACTATTTCAGCAAGAACGACTCGAACTCTCCCGATACAGAGGGAGGTAAGCTCGCTATATAAAATTTAACAAACTTAAAACTGCTGGAAAACATTAACTATGTTCACTCCCAATCATTAAACGAGAATACACAATAGACTAACTCGCATCTAGTTAGACTCAAACCGACACACGACGCTAATTCTATGTGGCAATTTATGCTAAAAATCATCAGAGTCCCTCGGTGGGTAAAACTGATACAGAGTCCAACTTTAGTGTTCAGAAACAATCTGAAAACCATATCACACGAAAATCACAGGTCCATACAGTCGCCTGCCAGAAAATAATCAGGCACCTGACCAGGCCCTGTGTTTTTGTAAATCTAGCTACTGCACTACCCGTAAACTTTTTTTCTCTTCCTAAACTGTCCGCAGCTGGAATCACTGCCCAGCCTGACCCAGATGCTGCTTCAACTAGCTCTCACACAACACTCTCCGACCATCATCACTCCTGCCCCAAATCAGATCGTACCAAACTATCCCCACATAATGATGGCTGTCGCCCTTATATGGCTTCGGTCCACTCCCTCAGCGAAATTCCCGTTTATGTGACTTACTGAGATTCGCAATTTCACCATCACATCTTTTGATAGAGAGTGTTTATGAATAATTTGACAGCGTCATTAGCTGTGAGCTGAAATTTCAGTCTATAATTATGGTAAATTAAGCTGTACGTGTAATAGTTCGCCCAATAATTAGTTGAATAATTGCAAACTTTGTTGCAATGTTCAGAAAGAGTTCTCCCTCTTTGTGCTGTTAAATGTTATTACAACTACTAATTTGGCACCATTTTATAAGCGGATTTTTACTGCTCTTTTCGTTGCACTACATATTTTTAATGATTTGTTAGTTATGGATGAAACTAGATAAAGTTATAAATAAACAAAAGAAACATCAATAAAAGTTATAAATCTTAAATACTGACGAGTAAATTGTGTGTTATGACCTCTACCAATGCAATACTGCCTTTCTATATGGGTACTTGCTCTAAGGTAGATTTTGTATCAGTTTTCAATTAATTCCAATTAAAATGTGTCTCACAGTTGAATTAAGTTATGCCATCAATCGTGTGTATGTACCAGTCGAAGAGGCTCGCCGAGAGTTACAATATGACTGGCCGATCTTCATTGTACATTAATTAGAAAAGAAATTATGATATTTTTGCTGATTGGCGATTTCAGGAAAACTTCTCTATACTGTAGCTTTTTATACGATGACGTCACGTCCGTAAATTTCAACTTGGCTCAGCCGACTGATAGTGTCAGCGCAGAAACGGGGCCAACACAAGTTAGCGCACGGACCCAGCTCCACCGTCGCAGACAACACACACACACACACACACACGAGCCCAGAACGCACCGCGGCCAGCCTCTACAAGGTGTGCGTGACATTCAAACGGCGCTCGCAACCAAACAGTCCTTCATGTCACATGCTGATGCACGTACTTTTGTCAGAAAAATCGTATGTCACTGAAAAATACGTTTCATACAATTTTAATCAAAAGCTATTTAGTAAATCCAAGAACACAGCTAAACGTAATAGCAAAGCGTCATTTGCTAGGATATTATCATATACACTATATTTGTATAATGTATCATTTATCTGCTTTATTAAGTTGTTTTCAGCAAAATCAAACGTTTAGCAACTAAAATCGCCCTAAGTCAAATTGTACTGAACTTACCATAAAACTGATAGGACTAGAAGACAGGGAAGGTAATTTCCCATTAGAACAATGGGTCACTTCTTTTGCACAATTTCGCTAAATTATTATCAGTGTCTACCTAATGATAGGTAATTTCTGAAAGTCCTGCCCGAGGTTGTTTAAGGGCCAATATTGCCTCTGGAGTGCGGACTCACCAGGAGCAGGAGTTGGATCACTGTGACAGGCGAATCGGCTTCCCATCCCAATGTGTACACAAAACTACCTGTTTTCTTGTGTGCTGTCAGAACATGAGAAAATTTCGCTGTTAAGTCACCGTTCCGACCGACTTTACTTGAAGGCATCACAGACTTCGGGAATTTCTCGAGCGCATACCTGAAAACTAGTATATTTTCAGTTGTGGATGCTGGTCGAGTGTTTGAATTTTTCAAGTTCGCCACAGTCGGAACTTTAATCTACTTTCGGCTGGTGGGTCAGTCGGTTATTGAGATAACCGATCGCGGAATTGAAAAACAGCTACAATCGCTTAGTAGTGGAAAGGCGTCAGGACCAGATGAGATACCTATAAGATTCTATAAAGACTGCGCGAAAGAACTTGCTCCCCTTCTGGCAGTAATTTATCGTAGATCGCTTGAGCAACGAAAGGTACCTGACGACTGGAAAAAGGCGCAGGTGATTCCCGTTTATAAGATAGGCCGTAACACAGATCCACACAGTTATAGACCTACATCGTTGACGTCAATTTGTTGTAGAATTATAGAACATGTTTTATGCTGAAGAATTATGACGTTTATGTTTCAAATGGCTCTGAGCACTATGGGACTTAACATCTGAGGTCATCAGTCCCCTAGAACTTAGAACAACTTAAACCTAACTTACCTAAGGACATCACATACGTCTATGCCCGAGGCAGGATTCGAACCTGCGACAGTAGCAACAGCGCGGTTCCGGACTGAAACCCCTAGAACCGCTCGGCCACTCGGGCCGGATGACGTTTTTGGAAAATGAACGTCTCCTTTATAGGAATCAACATGAATTTCGCGAACAGAGATCCTGCGAAACTCGGCTGGCTCTGTTCCTCCACGAGATCCGCAGCGCAGTGGACAGCGGCGCTCAGGCTGATGCCGTGTTCCTCGATTTCAGTGAGGCGTTTGACGCCGTCCCGCATTGCCGTTTAATGAAAAAAAAATACGAGCTTACGGAGTATCGGAGCAGACCTGCGATTGGATTCAAGACTTTCTCGCAGACAGAACTCAATACGTCGCTCTTCACGAAACAAAATCGGCAGCTGTAAAGGTAACAGCCGGAGTACCACGGGGAAGTGTGATAGGACCGCTGCTGTTCACAATACATACAGGGTGTTTCAAAAATGACCGGTATATTTGAAACGGCAATAAAAACTAAACGAGCAGCGATAGAAATACACCGTTTGTTGCAATATGCTTGGGACAACAGTACATTTTCAGGCGGACAAACTTTCGAAATTACAGTAGTTACAATTTTCAACAACAGATGGCGCTGCAAGTGATGTGAAAGATATAGAAGACAACGCAGTCTGTGGGTGCGCCATTCTGTACGTCGTCTTTCTGCTGTAAGCGTGTGCTGTTCACAACGTGCAAGTGTGCTGTAGACAACATGGTTTATTCCTTAGAACAGAGGATATTTCTGGTGTTGGAATTCCACCGCCTAGAACACAGTGTTGTTGCAACAAGACGAAGTTTTCAACGGAGGTTTAATGTAACCAAAGGACCGAAAAGCGATACAATAAAGGATCTGTTTGAAAAATTTCAACGGTCTGGGAACGTGACGGATGAACGTGCTGGAAAGGTAGGGCGACCGCGTACGGCAACCACAGAGGGCAACGCGCAGCTAGTGCAGCAGGTGATCCAACAGCGGCCTCGGGTTTCCGTTCGCCGTGTTGCAGCTGCGGTCCAAATGACGCCCACGTCCACGTATCGTCTCATGCGCCAGAGTTTACACCTCTATCCATACAAAATTCAAACGCGGCAACCCCTCAGCGCCGCTACCATTGCTGCACGAGAGACATTCGCTAACGATATAGTGCACAGGATTGATGACGGCGATATGCATGTGGGCAGCATTTGGTTTACTGACGAAGCTTATTTTTACCTGGACGGCTTCGTCAATAAACAGAACTGGCGCATATGGGGAACCGAAAAGCCCCATGTTGCAGTCCCTGCATCCTCAAAAAGTACTGGTCTGGGCCGCCATTTCTTCCAAAGGAATCATTGGCCCATTTTTCAGATCCGAAACGATTACTGCATCACGCTATCTGGACATTCTTCGTGAATTTGTGGCGGTACAAACTGCCTTAGACGACACTGCGAACACCTCGTGGTTTATGCAAGATGCTGCCCGGCCACATCGCACGGCCGACGTCTTTAATTTCCTGAATGAATGTTTCGATGATCGTGTGATTGCTTTGGGCTATCCGAAACATACAGGAGGCGGCGTGGATTGGCCTCCCTATTCGCCAGACATGAACCCCTGTGACCTCTTTCTGTGGGGACACTTGAAAGACCAGGTGTACCGCCAGAATCCAGAAACAATTGAACGGCTGAAGCAGTACATCTCATCTGCATGTGAAGCCATTCCGCCAGACACGTTGTCAAAGGTTTCGGGTAATTTCATTCAGAGACTACGCCATATTATTGCTACGCACGGTGGATATGTGGAAAATATCGTACTATAGAGTTTCCCAGACCGCAGCGCCATCTGTTGTTGAAAATTGTAACTACTGTAATTTCGAAAGTTTGTCTGCCTGAAAATGTACTGTTGTCCCAAGCATATTGCAACAAACGGTGTATTTCTATCGCTGCTCGTTTAGTTTTTATTGCCGTTTCACATTTACCGGTCATTTTTGAAACACCCTGTATAAATGATCTAGCAGAAAGCGTCGGATGATCTTTAAAGCTATTCGCAGATGATGCAGTTGTCTACACCAAAAAAAAAAAATAACGCCAGAAGATAGTAAGAATTTGCAAAACGACCTGCAGAGAATTGATGACTGGTGCAGACTCTGGCAGTTGACCCTGAGTGTAAATAAATTTAACATATTCCGCATACATAGGAAAAGAAATCCAATACTGTATAGCTACAACATTGTTGACAAACAGCTGGAGACAGCGTCTGCCGTAATATATATAGGCGTAACCTTAAGTGGAATCACCACATATAACAGATACTGGCACAAGCAGATACCAGACTCAGATTCATCGAAAGGATCTCTAGGAAATGTAACTCATCCACGAAAGAAATGGCTCATAAGGCGCTTGTTCGCCCAATTCTTGAGTATTGTTCATCTGTCTGGGATCCCTGTCGCTTAGAACTAATAGAGGAGATAGAGAAGATCCGCCGAAGAGCGGCGCGTTTTGTCACGAGATCGCTTAGCTGGTGAGAGAGCGTTACGGAGATGCTAAAGAAACTCCACTGGCAGACGTTACAAGAGAGGCATTGTGCATCACGGAGAGAGTTACTATTGAAATTTCGGGACAGCACTTTTCAAGAGGAGTCTGACAACATATTACTTCCCCCCACATTTTATACATCTCGCGTGTTGACCACGAGGAGAAAATTCGAGATATTATAGCGAATACAGAGGCTTACCGACAATCATTCTTTCGACCCACTATTCGCGAATGGAACAGATAGCGGTACCGAAAGTAACCACCGTCTGACACCATTAAGTAGCTTGCGGAGTATGATGTAGATGTAGATGTACTTTTAATTATTTGTGTTAGTTTCTGCTAGGACTTACATTTATTTTTGTCATGCAGTGGGGAGTCCGGACTTGCATTTATTCTTCGATTGCGAGACAGTGGTTTACTTGGTTGGTTGTTTGGTTGGTTGGTTGATTTGGGGGAGGGGACCAAACAGTGTGGTCATTGGTCCCGTCGCATTAGGGAAGGATGGGGAAGGAAGTCTGCCGTGTCCTTTCAAAGGAACCATCCCGGCATTTGGTGAAGCGATTTAGGGAAATCATGGAAAACCTAAATCAGGATGGCCGGACGCGGGTTTGAGCGGTCGTCCTACCGAATGCGAGTCCAATGTAGTGATTCACTTGGAACCAAGAGGTTTTGTGAGTCAGCGCACAGAATTCAATATTTTGTTTTAAGCACACTTGGTACAGGACTTTGCTGTTAACATCATTTCAGTCCAGCAATAGGTCTAGGTCTCTAGAAGAGCGTAGCGTGCCAAAAGATTGGAAAAGGGTACAGGTCACCCCCGTTTTCAAGAAAGGACGTCGAACAGATGTGCAGAACTACAGACCTATATCCCTAACGTCGATCAGTTGTAGAATTTTGGAACACGTATTATGCTCGAGAATAATGACTTTTCTGCAGACTAGAAATCTACTCTGTAGGATCAAGAACTAAAGATGGTGTGCATTATCCAAAACCCAACGCAGAAATACACAGACATAATGCGCATGAGAAGAATCCAATTCATGGGGCATCTAGAAAGAATAGACTCAAACAGGTTAACGCACAAAGTCCATACATTTTTAAAGAACAAAATTACAAGAACGAACTGGTACAAACAGACGGGAAAAGACCTGAGAGAATTAAGGTCTCCAAATCTACATGAGAGAAATGAAATCAGAAAAATCACAAACACACGGGGTTTTGAGTAAGAAGAGAGAAAAACTAACCGTCATACGTGGTCTACGCAAGGAAAGCTAGCCCATTAGTTGGTTATGAAGGAATACTGGGCGAAAAGGAAGGACAACAAATGTTGATTACGCATGGTCCTAAGTGATCCATCCGCGAAGAAGAAGAAGAAAATGTATTGTGATGACATTGTGGTATATCGCTTAATGTTGTCGGCAACTTTATGATGTCGACAAGGACTGTTACAAACGTAGCGGCTGTATTTCATTTCCTCTGAAAACTGTTGAACATAGAAACACAAGTTCAATATCAGCACTGAAAACAGAAAGCGGTGACCATATTTGTATATATACGAGTCTCAGTTGGTCGCCGGCAATACTGTGTACAGAACGCGCCCTAGGTAACAGACGGTATTATTTCTGTAAACAGTAACGTCGGCAGTATTGAAAGTGTATGTGTGTGTGTGTGTGTGTGTGTGTGTGTGTGTGTGTGTGTGTGTGTGTGTGCCGACCATTCCCCCTGTCATGTGAAGGGCCTCTTGGTGAGCGGTGGCTGTTTACCGCCAGGGGGACCGGCTACAACATCAGGTCACATGTACGCTATACACTAGTACGTGCCCCCGTTCACCGAACCCTCACCAGAAAGGGGTACCGTGAAAGCAGCTGTAGCCACAACAACTGTGACAACAACAACAATAATACAAGCGTTATTCTGCCCACACCAAGAGTTATACTAAGAAGCAATATGCAACAGCGTGAACACGTAAAATGAGTATCAGGAATAAGAGGAAGGAAGACTTAGTACACGCGCAAACAAAGTTGACACTCGGCGCGGTGCCTGATGGGAGCGACAGTAAAGGCATTCCCCATTAATAGTCGCTCCCATCAGCCACCGCGCTGAGTGTCAACTTTGTTTGCGTGAATAATACATTTGACTGAAGGGTTCTGCAAAGTTGTAGTGCATCTTGTAATCCGTCCGCTCCTTCCTATTTGCAGCTATCGACCACATTAGTCTTTTATGAAGATTTTAGAGGAGCAAAGATTACAATAAACTTTCTATTTTACTTATCTTTTCACGCAGAGTTGGCTCCAGTTCTTCTTGTCTAGGGGTCCGATTCTTGAAGCTGAAATTCTCACATTTTAGGTCCTCACGGTTGAACTGATCTAAATGAATTTGAAGATTGTTGTTGCAGAATTTTTGGTGTCACATTAATATATTTTCTCACATTTTAGTATATCATACAGTCTTTTGGTTTTTCACATTAAGAAAGCTGAAATGACGTTGTTCGCACAAAATACAAAAATACGTCAGATCACATCAGAGGCATGCATACTGCTGTCTCACTCAGAGGAAATAACAATATTCCAAAGGGTTTGCAATTTTTCTTGAAAAAATGAATTTCTGTTAGTTTCGAATATTATTTCACAAATGAGTCCAGAAATAAACATTACTAGATTGCGTAGTTAATAACAGAAAATTTAAGTGTGCCAGATAAATCGTAAATTCAAATGTTTCTAAAAAAAATAATTTTAACTGTTCATTCGGAACCAGTACTTATCGATTATAACATTCAAAATAAAGTAATTCGTTTTGATAAATCTCAGCATGAAATATAACATAAAGTGTATAAAATTATATGAAAGTTTTCAGAAAAACAGCTGAGATTATACTCAGCTGTCCAAAATTCGAAAAATAATACTGGTGTCGACAACTACTGTTGAGGGAAGATAATACTAGAGGAGGATGTCCCTTTACAATCTGTAAAGAAAACCGTATCGACTCCCTAGTGCTATCGATTTCCGAGTAATGTTCCAGTGTTAAACGTCCTTCTCGAGCAGGCAACACACAAAAACATCTGACGAATCAGATAGAATGCTGTGATTGTAACAGCTCGTTACAGCCGATATGAAAGTGTAACACAGATATACTAGAGAAACTTAAGTGGTATCTTTGAAAGAAACGCTACATTTGTGCTCGAGAAACCTTCTTGGGTGGATTTAGAGAATTTGTATACGAAGATGATTGCACGGTCGTTCTACTGCAATGGGATCACGAGAATAATATAAGAGAGATTATATCATGTACACAGATATACAAACAATCACTTTTCTCTCGCTGAACACACGAGCTAGACGTGACTGGAAATGTAAAGGCTGCACACATCACAAGGGGAATGAGACAAAGTTACGCTGTATCTGCGTTCTTGTTCGATATGTTCGTTGACAAGGCCATATCCATATTTCAGCAAATGAACAAGGCAACGGAAAAGAAGTCTACTGTGTAATGTTTGCAGATGACATTACGTTAACTGCAGATTATGAAAAGGAACTACGTAAAATGCTGCGAGTTTTGTCCTCAACGCTAAAGGAGGTAAAATTGACACTAAACATTACAGAAAACCAAAGCAATAATCCTCGAAAAGGCCAGTGGAGAGACAAAAGAAACACTGAGGCAGATGATGAAGTATTCAGCAATTCAATCAGTTTTGCATGGCATTTAGCAATCACTATTCCACACAAAACAATGAGGGCATCGCTGAAATCAGAAAGAGAATTCCCACGGTAAACGGGCCTTCAGTAACAAAAAACAGCTTCTGATAAGCAGTCACATAGGTATTAAAACTAGGAACGAATTTATCAGAATATTTGTTTGGAGTGTTTTGTTATATTGCTGTAGAACATGTGTCGTAATGAAACAGGATATACAATTTTTGAAAGCAATGGAGATATGGATGTGGAGGAAAGTGCTGAAAATGAGCCGAGGGAGAGAAAAAATGTCGAACGAGTGGGTCCTCAAGGAGACAGATGAAACAAAGGAATTGACCACTAGCATACAAAAGAGGAAAACAAAATTCACTCACGAAACGACATTTCTCGACCACTATATCGCAACGCAAGCTTTTAGGAGAGAGGGGAAGAAGAAGAACACGGGAGAGCCCCCGGATTCAGCGATGGATGGACTTAAATTCAAAGGGCACACTGAGTTGAACCGCTGCGCAGAGAAGAGGCAAAGCTGGTTGCAGCGACAACGCCTAGACATGAGAAGATGATGATGGTGATGAATACACGAATTGAATAACACGGAAAACCGATAGTTTTGCTACACCTCGCTGTGTAGAGTGTAATGGTTCAAATGGCTGTGAGCACTATGGGACTTAACTTCCGAGGTCATCAGTCCCCTAGAACTTAGAACTACTTAAACCTAACTAACCTAAGGACATCACACACATCCATGCCCGACGCAGGATTCGAACCTGCGACCGTAGTGGTCGCGCGGTTCCAGACTGTAGCGCCTAGAACCGCTCGGCCACGCCGGCCGGCAAAGAGTGTAATGTGCAACTCCAAAGTCAACATATTCCGTTTCGCAAGAGTGCTGTGACTGAATTCAGAGAACTACCTACTGCTTGGCTCTGAGCACTATGGGACTCAACTGCTGAGGTCATTAGTCCCCTAGAACTTAGAACTAGTTAAACCTAACTAACCTAAGGACATCACAAACATCCATGCCCGAGGCAGGATTCGAACCTGCGACCGCAGCGGCCTTGCGGTTCCAGACTGCAGCGCCTTTAACCGCACGGCCACTTCGGCCGGCAACTACCTACTGTAATGACTGTCATAACGTTCCGATGGTACATACACTTCCGTTACTGTCAGATCTGTTTGTTATATTGGCACAAAACACTAGCGTCCCGAAAGCTTCCGACCACTATCAGCTTACACCGGTTCACATCTGGGGAGTGCAGCGATCAGGAGAAGCCTGATTTGTCAGAAGTGTTTACCGATGCCACTGGTGACAGTCACTTACTGCTACTGTATGCCGAACTTTTCCTGGCCGTTTGCTGATGGGCTGATGGGGGACCCGGGGAGCACAGTGACTGCTGCAAGGATGCAAGGAGAGAAGCGGCGCGAAGGGAACAACCTTCGCTTACTTCAGGTAGTGTCGGTTGTACGTGTATGTTGTGTGTTCCGGACAGAGGATCAGTACCGTAGCAGAAGCGATGCGCGGAGGTAACGAGTTCTCGAGTATTTCGTGAGAGTGCCTATTCGTATGTTCGTTTTCAGTAATGGCACATACAAACACAAATTCCTCCAATGTCATAGATTGTACATTTACATGAATACTCTGTGAGCCACCTGACAGCGTGTGGCGGAGGGTATTTCTGGTACAACTGATCGATCCTCCCTTTTCTCTTCCCTTCACGAACACCGTGTGGGAAAAAAATGTTCAAATGTGTGGGAATTCCTAGGGGACCAAACTGTTTAGGTCATCGGTCCCTGGACTTACACACTGTTTGAACTAACTTAAGCTAACTCATGCAAAGAACAATACACACACCCATGCCCGAGGGAGGACTCGAACCGCCGGCAGGAGAGGCCGCGTAGTCCGTGACATGACGTTTCAAACCGCGCGGCCACTCCGCGAGGCTCGTGTGGGAAGAATGATTGTCGGTAGCTTTCTCCATCAGTTCTAATTTCTCGAGTTTCTTCGTTGTTGTGATTTCGCGAGTCGTCTATGAGAGGAGGTAATATATTTTTCCGACTCTTCCCGCAAAGTACTCTCTCGAAATTTCAATAGCAGACGTCTCCGTGATGCACAACGCCTCTCGTGTAACGTCTGCCAGTGGAGTTTGTTGAGCATCTCCGTAATGCTCTCGCGCCGACTAACCGATCCAGGACGAAACGCGCCGCTCTTTGTTGGATCTTCTCTCTCTCTCTCTCTCTCTCTCTCTCTCTCTCTTTCTCTCTCTTCTGTCACTCCTACCAGGTAAGGATTCCTTTAGACCTCCATGTGATGTTACATCTCTGGCTTGATGCAGCTCTCCATGCTAGTCCATTTTGTGCAACGTGTTTCATCTCTGTGTAACTACAGCAACCGAGATCTTCATCTACATCTACATGGTTACTCTGCAATTCACACTCAAGTGCCTGGCAGAGGGTTCATCGAACCATGTTCCTACTACTTCCCTACCACTCCACTCTCGAATGGCGCGTGGGAAAAAGGAACACCTAAATCTTTCCGTTCGAGCTCTGATTTCTCTTATTTTATTATGATGATCATTGCTCCCCACGTAGGTGGGTGTCAACAAAATACATACGCATTCGGAAGAGAAAGTTGGTGATTGAAATTTCGTAAATAGATCTCGCCGCAAAGAAAACCGCCTTTGTTTCAGTGGCTGCCACCCCAACTCGCGTATCGTATCAGAGACACTCTCACCCCTATTGCGCGATAACACGAAACGAGCTGCCCTTCGCACTTTTTCGATGTCCTCCGTCAATCCTACCGGGTAAGGATCCCACACCGCGCAGCAGTATTCCAGCAGAGGACGGACAAGTGTAATGTAGGCTGGCTCTTTAGCGGGTTTGTCGCATCTTCTAAGTGTTCTGCCAACAAAGCGCAGTCTTTGTTTCGCCTTCCCCACAATATTATCTATGTGGTCTTTCCAAGATAAGTTGCTCGTAATTGTAATTCCTAGGTATTTAGTCGAATTGGCAGCCGTTAGATTTGTGCGATTTATCTTATACCCAAAATTTATCGGATTTGTTTTAGTACCCATGTGGATGACCTTGCACTTTTCTTTGTTTAGTGCCAATTGCCACTTTTCGCACCATACAGAAATTCTCTCTAGATCATTTTGTAATTGGAACTGATCAGCCGATGATTTTACTAGACCGTAAATTACAGTGTCATCTGCAAACAATCTAAGGGGGCTGCCCAGATTATCACCTAGATCATTTATGTAAATCAGGAACAGCAGAGGGCCTATGACACTACCTTGCGGAACACCGGATAACACTTCTGTTCTACTCGATGATTTACCATCCATCACTACGAACTGTGACCTCTCTGAGAGGAAATCACGAATCCAGTCCACAACTGAGACGATACTCCATATGCATGCAACTTGATTAATAGTCGCTTGGAGTAACGGCATCAAAAGCCTTCTGGAAATCTAGGAATATGGAATCGTTCTGAGATCCCTTGTCAACAGCACTCATTACTTCATGGGAATAAAGAGCTAGCTGTGTTGCATAAGAACAACGTTTTTTGGATCCGTGTTGGTTATGTATCAATAAGTCAGTTTCTTCAAGGTGATTCATAATGTTTGAGTACAGTATATGCTCCAAAATCCTACTACAAATTGTGTTCAGTGATATGTGTTTGTAATTTGATGGGTTACTACTGTTACCTTTCTTGAATACTGGAGTGACCTGTGCTACTTTCCAGTCTTTAGGAACAGACCTTTCGTCAAGTGAGCGGTTGTATATAATTGCTAAGAAAGGCTCTATTGTGCCTGCATACTCTGAAAGGAACCTGATTGGTATACCATCTGGACCGGAAGACTTGCCTTTCTTAAGGGATTTGAGTTGTATCGCAACACCTAAGATATCTACTTTTATGTCACTCATGCTAACAGCTGTTCTGTTTTCGAATTCTGGAATATTTACTTTGTCTTCTTTCGTGAAGGAATTACGGAAACCTGTATTTAGTAACTCCACTTTAGTGGCACCATCGTCGGTAACATTTCCATCGCTATCGTGCAGTGACGGTATTGACTGTTTGTTGTCACTGGTGTACTTTATTTACATACGACCAGAATCTCTTTGGGTTTTCTACCATATTTTGAGACAATATTTCATTGTGGAAATTTCGAGCTTCCGTGAAACGTAACCAGTCTTGGGGGTTTTGTGTTCATCTGGATTTGGCATGCTTCTTTCGTTGCTTCTGCAACAGTGTTCCGACGTGTTTTGTGTACCATGGTGGATCAGTCCCGTCTCTTATTAACTTATGCAGTATCAATCTATCTATTGCTGTCGATTCTGAATCTCTGAATTTGAGCCATATCTGGTCTACACTTACATACGTATTTAGCTTGGAAGGAATGGAGACTCTCTCTTAGGAAGGCATCAAGCGAATTTTTATCTGCTGTTTTAAATAGATATATTTTGCGTTTATTTTTAATGGTTTTGGTTGATATGGTTTTGAGCCTCGCTACAATGACCTTGTGTTCACTAATCCCTGTCTCCGCCATGACGCTCTCTATTAGATCAGGATTATTTGTGGCTAAGGAGTCATTGTAACTTCTTGCTGTATTCATGCCTAGGTCTACAATTTTTGCACCCTACCCCTACTCCACTCCTCCCTCCATTACCTCCATTACGAAACTGCCGATATCTCAAGACATATCTTATCAACCGATCCCTTCTTTTAGCCAAACTCTACCATAAATTTCTGTTCTCCCCCAATCTGTTCAACACCACTCAATTACTTATTCGATCTACCCGTCTAATGTAGGACTACGTTTCGAAATCTTCCACTCTCTTCTTGTATGAACTGCCTGTCTTTCACGTTTTGCTTCTGTACAAGTCGACACTACTCCAGAAAAATACCTTCACAAAAGAGCTCCTAACACTTAAATTTTTATCCGATGTTAACAAATTCCTCTTTTTCAGAAGTGCTTTCCTTTATGTACGCAGTCTGCACATAATATCATCTCTACTTCTGCCCTCAGCTGTTAGTTTGTTGCACAAATACAAACACTCATTACTACTTTTAATGGTACATTTCGTAATCTAATTCCATCAGCGTCACCCGATTGAATTCGCGTGCATTCCATTATCCTAGTTTTGCTTTTGTTGATGTTCATCCTACATCCTCCTTTAAAGACACTGCTCTTCCAAGACCTCTACTGTCTGTGACAGAATTACAATTGTTGTGGTTTGGTGGCGTCCATTTTGATGAACATCTAGCTGCCGTTGAACTAGATTAATAAAGGTAGCCCGGTGGGACGGATGCGTTGTTTCTAGTTCAGCTCACACAAAATGAAAGTAACACAGATAGTGAATAGTAAAATATATTACTAAACTTTGGTAGCGCTGGTTGCGGCAACTGTAGAATGCATGTTTAGCCTATCTGACCTGCGTTGACTACAGTTCCACGAATACAAACTAAATAATGTTCTCTGAACTAAAGTCGGAAGAAAACTAATCTTCTGTCTTGATGTACTGTTCTAAGAACAGTTCCAAACTGACAGTACTCAGTTGAAATATCTACGTAGGCGGTCTCTGTCCATTCACGATAGTTCTAATCACTGTTCTATTTGTACTGAAACGCTGTATCTACCGGCCGCTGTTTCTGTCCCACTCAACGATTTTAAGACACGACGAACGTTCTGCAGGAATTGCCTAGCAAGGCTCGGACTGACTTCCAACTTCCAACTTATGCTCGTGCACGGTTACTTAAGAGAGCCTCTCTCTTCCTGGGCGTGATTCTTGCGAGCAGTGTGATTGGTCTAGGGGCAGCGATGTTCCTGCTGCGGACGGAAATCCACGGTACTTTTGTTGCCAACAGTAGCAAACTCTTTCTGCGTGGTATATCAGTACACCACAACAATGTCTCGTCAGGCCTCAACGTTTTTGTTACTTCTTCCAGATTTTTAATTCCTGCTCCAATGTTTTGTGTTTCATTTGCTGATCGCTCACTGTACTAACTGAATAACATCGGGTATAAGCAACAGCCTTGTCTCGCTTCCTTCTCTCCTTCTGAACTACTGCTTCCCTTTCATGCCGCTCGACTCTTATAACTGCCGTCTGGTTTCTGTACAAGCTGTAAACAACCTTTCGCTGTCTGTATTTTATCGCTGCTAACTTCAGAATTTCAAATTGATGAGTTCATTAGCACAACGAAAAAAGAGGAAATAGGCAAAAGCTTCTCAGCAGTTCTAGAGGAATTATCCAGGTCAGTAAACTTGTAAAACGAAGACGGAATGCCTGTTACTGTATATGGTTCAATGACTTCCGTTCTTCAGACAACATATTGCTGTTTGCCTCTACTGTAGACGAACGCCAAGAACGGATTAAAAGCATTAATAAAGTTGGTTTGAGAGTAAGCCTCTAAATCACTTATTGTTAGGCTAAAATAATCGCTACTGAAAAATATCGAAAAGAAAATAGTAGAAGTTTGACAGTTGAATTACAGAACCGGTTCTAAGGTTTTCGTTTTAGGAGAACTTGAAGACGACGACTGGATGATCAGGAAATGAAATAATCAACAGATTAAAACTGGGCTGGAGCTCTTCTGGTAAGCAAAACAGAGTGTACAAAACCCAAGCTTCTGTTGTGTTGGGAAAGGAAAATTTACCAATAGTGAGCTTCCGAGAGTTCTGCCGAACTGTTGTTTGCATTTTGTGCGCAATGTTTCGACGACCGACCCAGCCGTCTTCTTCAGGTACTGTGAGTTTTTCTATTATGCGCACTCGCCGCCTGCACTCCAGCCAGACTGAATTATCCTTGCTCTCGCGTCGCTATAACTATAGTGAGTTGTGACTTCGGCTCCAAAGGCACACTATGCCCCTTGATATTCTTTTGTTTTCAGAGTCCGCAAGGATATTCCGTGAAAGCAACGCCACCTGAAAGGCTTTCGTAAAAGAATAGGTCATCGCAGTGTTTCCCCCCTCTGTTGGACGTGATGGTCGGCGAGATGTTAATAAACTCAATGGCTCGTTTAAATTGAAACATCTATGCCTGTTTATTAGGTTTTCCGATATCACGTCGAGAAAACCTGAGGGATCAAAGGAAAATTTACGTTCAGAGTTTATTAGCACGTTTTGACCTAAAACAATCAGACATCGAGTTTCTATGTGAAGAGTTGGCGCTACGGCGACCTTACAAGAGATTCAACCAGTTTACCTGTACACCCAGTCTCACAGCAATGCAATAACTGAGAAAAGTGGTCCGTCCAGGGGAGAAATTCACGTCAACAGAAAATATCCATGCACTTCAATCGTGGGTGGAGACTTTTTAAGACAGACTGGATAATTTTTCAAATTAGTTAAGGGCCTGCGCCCTGCAGCTCTTAATGCGTATCGTACAGTACCGTGACGCATGACACGAGCTATATTCGCACCCGGAAGCCTGCTCTTCGTGTCGCCAAAAGCGGTGAGCAGACTAGACCACTTAGGTACAGGGTGAACCAGAACTCCACGAACGAAACTTAGCGGGTTATTCAGGAACACGTCCAGAATATTTTGATATAAAGAACCCGTGGACTCCAGTGGCTCGTTACAGACTAATGGCACATCGTCTGATTTCTTACTACCTATCTTTTTACCTGTATTACATTCCAAATACCTGCACAACAGTGCAAATATCTACGGTATGTGCTGAATGTGTTGTTTGGAAACAAAATTATTTTATTCACTTGCGGTACCTGCTGCTGACAAAAGTAATGTCCACTTTAGTCGTCGTCCTTATATTTCCATTCGTTGCTGCTCTGTTCTGTCTCGTGCTTGTTTCCCGGCAGCGGTAGTTGTACGTTAACAGTGATAGGCAGCAGTATCGATAGATTTGCTGATGAAGCGTCGGCCGATATGCAGCTCGTGTCGCATTCACTGAATGGTGTGGAAGAGCACCAAACCGGAGCTTATGCTCAACTGTTCCCGCACCTCACTACAGTACTTTAGCGCCTGAGGGCTGTGGCGTTACGGTGTGTTTCGTTTTTGGTGATTGGAGGGTATGTGTGTGCGAGTGTGTGCGTGCGTGTTGGAGATTACAGGCCCTCAGCGACGAAATGATCAGCGTCCTTACATATATGGAAAGAAACGAACGTGGATAAAATGATTAAAATTGTCCTCCCACAGTGACGAGGAAACGTATAAAATGACACTCATTCACTCACTCCCAGATCCCTCGCGTTGACCCGCACGATCACTCTATCTCACAGGCCTTAATACAACGCACACTCATGCTCATAAATTAAGGATAATTGCAGCATGTGGTGCCACACAACGTGGCACTACACAAAACTGGCGCTAATAGCATAGGCTCATAGGGAAGACACACGACACAGATCTGTAAGTCCACGGTATTGGTGATAAGTTGAAGAAACCGTCCCGAAACACATGTGCTACAAAACGCCACTCTTTCCTGCGCATGTACCCCGACATCAATGGGGGATATGATCACCACGCACACGTACTCAGGCCGCACAGCGGGTTGGCAGGTGGTCGAGCAGCTGCCTCCCATTCTTGCACCAGTGCCTGTCGAAAATCCTGAAGTGTCCTACGGGCTTGAAGACGTGCAGCGATACGTCGACCAGACGTGCTGGATGGGGTTTAGGTCTGGAGAACAGGCATGCCACTCCATTCTCCTGATATCTTCTGTTTCAAGGTACTCCTCCACGATGGCAGCTCGGTGGGGTCGTGCGTTATCATCCATCAGGAGGAAGGTGGGACCCACTGCACCCCTGAAAAGGCGGTCATACTGGTGCAAAATGACGTCCCGATACACCTGACCTGTTACAGTTCCTCTGTCAAAGACATGCAGTGGTGTACGTGCACCAGCCATTATCCCACCCCACATCATCAAACCACGATCTCCATACAGATCCCTTTCAAGGACATTAAGGGGTTGGTATCTGGTTCCTGGTTCACGTCAGATGAAAACCCGGCGAAATCACTATGCAGACTACACCTGCAGTCGTACGTGAATATAACCTGGGACCACTCTTCCAATGACCATGTACTGTGTCCTTGACACTAGGCTTTACGGGCTCTCCTGTGACCAGGGGTCAGTGGAATGCACCTTGCAGGTCTCCGGGGGAATAAACCATGCATGTTCAGTCGTCTGTAGACTGTGTGTCTGGAGACAACTGTTCCAGTGGCTGCGGTAAGGTCCCGAGCAAGGCTACCTCCAGTACTCCGTGGTCGTCTGCGAGCACTGATGGTGAGATACCGGTCTTCTTGTGATGTTGTACACTGTGTACATCCCGTACTGTAGCGCCTGGACACGTTTCCTGTCTGCTGGAATCGTTGCCATAATCTTGAGATCACACTTTGTGGCACGCGGAGGGCCCGTGCTACGACCTGCTGTGTTTAACCAGCCTCCAGTCGTCCTAGTATTCTACCCCTCATAACGTCATCAATATGTGTTCTTTGAGCCATTTTCAACACACAGTCACCATTAGCACGTCTGAAAACGTCTGCACACTTACTCGCTGCATCGTACTCTGACATGCACCAACACACCTCTGCGTATGTGGACTGCTGCCAGCGCCACTGTGCTACGTCCGCAGGTCAAATGCACCGCATGGTGACACCCCGAGGTGATTTAAACCCGCAAACCGCCCGCCAGAGCGTTGTTTTACCATGTATCAGCATTATCCTTAATTTATGAGCATGAGTGTAGAAGGGTGAAAGGTGCTAGACATGGGACTAAAACAGAAGTAAAATCACAGAACAGCGAAAAGAAAGGCGCAGGGAAATGTGACTGGCTGACCACTTGAGAAAAAAGCATGAGTGAGCCAGTCACCCTGTTAACTCACTAACAACATCTCCCGAAAAGTTTAGGAAAAGAGTTGGACGAATCACAAAACCGTAACAGTCGAGCCAGATTCCTTTAAATGACATTTAAAATAGAGGGCAGATTTTCCGGGAAATCTGCCGCTGATCTCTGGTCTGAACATGAAAAACAGTCTAGTAAAATGTGAACTGTATGCCACCAGTAGCTCACACTAGAGGGTCCTCTAGCTGGAGCAAGAAGCCATGCGGCACTGGCCTGCGGCCTGTGTGAAGACGAATGAGGAGAAGCTGAGCCTGTCCTCGTGGCTGAAAGAAAATGCGCCACGGCTGAGTAGTGGGCTTTACTAGGTGCACCTTGTTATCAGCAACTTCCAGCCACTCGTCTTCCCATTGGTGCATGACTCTGTACCTCAACAGCGAGGATACAGCATGCAGGTGGATGGCACACTGAAACAGCTGAGGATCACGATACACCTCCTTGGGTGCTACATCCCCCCTTTCGTTCCCGGTAATATCCTTGTGCCCTGATACCCAGCAGAAAGACACTTCTTTCCCCAGCCGCAGAAGTTGGAGGAGCGCATCCTGGATGTTCTGGACTACGTTATCTGCAGGGTCCAAGCGCTGCAGAGAGTGAAGGGCACTCAGAGAATCGGAGCAGACAAGGAATTTAGCACTTTCAGCACGTCTCATCTGCTCTACTGCCAGCAAGATCGCATATACGCCGAAGAGCCAAAGAAACTGGTGGACCCGCCTAATATCGTGCACGCAGAAGTGCAGCAACATGACGTGACATGGACTCGACCCATGTCTGAAGTAGTGCTGGAGGGAACTTGTAACGCCGGAAATGCATATCCTCCTATTTCCATCTATTGTACTATTTTTTTTCCTTATTTTGTTACCTGAAGATATGACATTTCTGTAAATGTATATATTGTAATTGTTTTACTATATATATATATATATATATATATATATATATATATATATATATATATATATATCGATTACATCGATAGGTCGTGTGGAGAACCAAAGTGTTTAGGATCTTTGATAGTGTTAACTCTGCCGCGTGGAGCGCGGGCAGAGGGAGTCTGGCTGGAGTAGTGAGTGGAGCAGGTGTGTTGTGTGACGCTCCCTCGAGTTGCCGCGCGTTCGGGGTTGGGCAGCATGTCATTGCGCTCGACTGGCTATAATAGTTTCTAGCACGGTGTCGCGGACGGGAAGCATTAGCTGGCGCACATCAAAAGCCCGTTTCGCCTGGTGACCGTGTCGAGAAGAAGGCGCGCCAACATCCAGCTTCTGCAACAGCGACGGCCGACAATGAGTGACTGCCGCCACCTCCTCGATCGGCGGCTTCAAACCTCCAATCAACCAACAAGGAAGACTAAAAGTACGTAAAGTTTTATAACTGTATGGCAGACCTCAGCTTTTCAAACTGTTGCATCACAAAAATACAGCAACTTAGCATGAACCTTTGTTGCTCATTGTCCCAATTGCATTACCAAGCAGGCTCCCTTCTTTTTCCGGAATGAACCCAAGTGTCGTTGAAATTCAAACGCCAGCATGAAAGTAATATTATTCCATTTCACTGTTTTAATTTCAAAGTTCAGTTAAAGTATTCATAGCTGGCTACAATATTTAGATTACACGAGCAAAAATTGAGAGTGCGAGTTTTGTTACCATATTTTACCTTACCTGTGACTGCAGCTCAGCTTGGTACGTACTAAATTTTACTATTGGCTCTGAGTACTATGGGACTTAACATCTATGGTCATAAGTCCCCTAGAACTTAGAACTACTTGAACCTTACTAACCTAAGGACATCACACAACACCCAGCCATCACGAGGCAGAGAAAATCCCTGACCCCGCCGGGAATCGAACCCGGGAACCCGGGCGTGGGAAGCGAGAACGCTACCGCACGACCACGAGATGCGGGCTAAATTTTACTATTGTTAATCGTTCAGAGTCATTTAATTCAAGTTCAAAGTCAAATCTCTTATTTCTAAATTGTGTAGATTAAAGTAGCTTCTGAAATGATTGTTGAGGTAGCCCAAGACTAACCTTGTTTTATTGAATTTCGTAGTGCTTCAGAAACAAATTTCACTATTAATTTCAGTCACTAAATTATCTATAAATTTTCCGGTTTTTAATTCTTTTGTTAAATTATGTCAGAGTGTAGCGAAATTTATTACTTCTGACAAACATTCAGTTTTCACACAACACGTGTCAACCTTCAGTTGCCACGCTTTTAGTGCTAAATATATGGGCATTAATCTTTCATTTTAAGTTATTATAGTAGTTGTCCATAGGACTGGCGACTGTAATTTTCCCCAAATCTCAAATATATAATTAACGCCAATTAATTGTTAACGTCCGCAGCTCGTGGTCGTGCGGTAGCGTTCTCGCTTCCCACGCCCGGGTTCCCGGGTTCGATTCCCGGCGGAGTCAGGGATTTTCTCTGCCTCGTGATGACTGGGTGTTGTGTGATGTCCTTAGGTTAGTTAGGTTTAAGTAGTTCTAAGTTCTAGGGGACTGATGACCATAGATGTTGAGTCCCATAGTGCTCAGAGCCATTTTAATTGTTAACGCAACGACCGCTCATTTACTTTCTTTATTAATTTTACCCTTTTCTCAAAATTAATTTCCACCAGTATCATTTGCATTTTTCCTTTCATTTAGATGTAACCCTTTCCTCCCTCTTTACCGACAAATTAACTTCGGTGACGATTGCTTTTCCCAAATTTCCATTAGGTGCACGCGGTTTAATTTTTCACTGTCATTAAGGTCGATAAGTCAGAGGGAGGTTACAAACTGACACCATGAACCCTGCAGGGCTGTCCAAAAATCCGTTACAGTACGAGGGTCTGGAGATCTCTTCTGAACAGCTCGTCCCAAAGCATCCCAAATATGCTCAATAATGTTCATGTCTGGGGAGTTTGGTGGCCAGCGGAAGAGTTTAAACTCAGAAGAGTGTTCCTGGAGACACTGTGTAGCATCCTGGAGACACTATGTAGCAATTCTGGAAGTGTGGGGTGTCGCATTGCCCAGCTGGAATTGCCCAAGTCCGTCGGAACGCACAATGGACATAAATGGATGCAGGTGATCAGACAGGATGCTTACATACCTGACACTTGTCAGAGTCGTGTCTAGACATATCAAGGCTCCCATATCACCCGACTGCACACGACCCACACCATTACAGAGCCTCCACTAGCTTGAACAGTTCCCTGCTGACATTCAGGATCCATGGATTCATGAGGTTGTCTCCATACCCGTACACGTCCATCCGCTCGGTACAATCTGAAACGAAACTCGTCCGACCAGGCAACATGTTTCCAGTCATCAACAGTCTGCTGTCGGTGTTGACGGGCTCAGGCGAGGTGTAAAGCAAAGTTTTGTGTCGTGCAGTCATTAACAGTATACGAGTGAGCCTTCGGCTCCGAAAACCCAAATCGATGATGTTTCATTGAATGGTTCGCACGCTGACACTTGTTGATGGCCCAACATTGAAATCTGCAGCAATTTGAGGAGTGGTTGCACTTCTGTCACGTTGAACGATTCCCTTCAGTCGTTGTTGGTCCCGTTCTTGCAGAATCTTTTTCCGCCAGCAGCGGTATCGGAGATTTGATGTTTTACCGGATTCCTGATATTCACGGTACACTCGAGAAATGGTCGTACGAGAAAATCCCCGATTCATCGCTACCTCGGAGATGTCGTGTCCCATAGCTCGTGCGCCAACTGTTTAACACCGCATTGAAACTCACTTAATTCTTGATAACCTGCCATTACAACAGCAGTAACCGATCTAACAACTGCGCCAGACACTTTTTGTCTTACACACATCAAATAAAGTTTTGCATCACCCCGGCTCCCAGAACTTCTGAAGATAGATGTTGACTGTGGATATTTTATCACAGACACAGTCCCTTTGACTGTTCATACATGTCGCTAAACCCGCCCAAAGATGTAAACAACCATGGATCAGCTGCGCCTATTAGACGGAGGGGGTCCGACAGCCGATCAGTTCCAGTCATTCCGCTGGATAGGAGGTACACGGCTCGTGTTGTCTGTAGTTCAACCACGTCTAGACGGTTAATACCGTGGTTCGATCGCGTCCGCATTGTTACTTTGTGCCAGGAAGGTCTCTCAACAAGGGAAGTTTCCAGGAGTCTCGGAGTGAAGCAAAGCGATGATGTCCGGACATGGAGGGGGTACAGAGAGACAGTAACTGTCGATGACATGCCTCACTGAGACCGTTCAACGGCTGCTACTGCAGTGGATGACCGCTACCTACGAATTATGGCTCGGAGGAACCCTGACGGCAAAGCCACCATGTTGAATAATGCTTTTCGTGAAGCTACAGGACGTCGTGTTACGACTCAAATTGTGCGCAATAGGCTACATGACGCGCAACTTCACTCCCGACGACCATGGCGAGGTCTATCTTTGCAACCACGACACCATGCAGCGCGGTACAGATGGCCTCAACAACATGCCGTATGGACCGCTCAGGATTGGCATCACGTTCTCTTCACCGATGAGTGTCGCGTCTGCCTTCAACCAGAGAATCGTCGGAGACGTGCTTGGAGGCAACCCGGTCAGGCTGAACGCCTTAGACACACTGTCCAGCGAGTGCAGCAAGGTGGAGGCTCCCTGCTGTTTTCGGGTGGCATTATGTAGGGCCGACGTACGCCGCTGGTGGTCATGGAAGGCGCCGTAATGGCTGTACGATACGTGAATGCCATCCTCCGACCGATAGGGCAACCATATCGGCAGCATATTGGCGAGGAATTCGTCTTCATGGACGAGAATTTGCGCCCCCATCGTGCACATCTTGTGAATGACTTCCTTCAGGATAGCGACATCGGTCGACTAGAGTGACCAGCATGTTCTCCAGACATGAACCCTATCGAACATGCCTGGGATGGATTGAAGAGAGCCGTTTATAGACGACGTGACCGAGCAAACACTCTGAGGGATCTACGCCGAATCGCCGTTGAGGAGTGGGAGAATCTGGACCAACAGTGCCTGGATGAACTTATGGATAGTATGCCACGACGAATACAGGCATACATCAATACAAGAGGACGTGCTACTGGGTATTAGAGGTACCGGTGTGTGCACCAACTCTGACGGTCTCGCTGTATGGTAGTACAACATGCAATGTGTGTTTTTCATGGGCAATAAAAAGGGCGGATATGATGTTGATGTTGATCTCTATTCCAATTTTCTGTACAGGTTCCGGAACTCTCGGAACTGAGGTGATGCAAAACTTTTCTTTTATGTGTATATATAGGCGTTGCCGACCGCAGCGCCGTATTGTGTCTGTTTACATATCTGCTTATTTGAATAAGCATGCCTATACCAGTTACTTTGGCGCTTCAATGTAATTCTGCGTCAAATACATTAAAGTCGCAAGGCAGTCGAACGATCAGGGAAGGCAAAAGAGCTACGGACGAAGTCCGTCTGTTTCGTCTCATCCGTAAACATATCCGTAAAGCTGTAGTGCTCAGTGTAAATAGCATAAAACAATTTTTTAAATACATATGTAGGAGCGAAATCTCTCCTGTACTGCACCAAATCTATAATTACTCTGGGCCTTTGCAATAACCATGGTAGCAGGTGGCTAAAACCCTGGATTTGGGGATGTACGTGCTCCACAACAAGTGACTCCAGTACTCGCTGCACACGGAGCCCAAACAGCATTGTTGACTGTGGTCAATTAGAGTAACGGCGTTCCAGAGGTGGACAAGCAACAGTACGGTATGCAGGTGAAGTCAGAGCTGCGAGGAACATACACGCCTGACGCCCCATGAGGAGCACCAGCCTCAGCACAGAGTTTCGGTATAGGGATCGTGGCCATCCTAATGCCCTCATGGTGGATAGCGTCAATAATATTCACGTCGCTGCCTCGTACACTGCGCAACCATCGTCTAGCGGCGAACGCACGAAAGCCCTATAGAACTGGAGAAGCTGTGGCCTGTCTGCTCCCAACCACCTATGGCTAACGCACTTTAAGACATTCAGTGCCTTCTGTGTCCTGGCTTTCTGGTCTCCCAGGTGTGGTAACGAGGACAGTTTGGAGTCAAAAATAAGCCATCGCTGGTTGCATATCAAATGCTTCTTCACTGTTGTGAATGTGTCTGCGCGGGAAAAAGGTAACTAGGCTACCAATACGAATAAACCGTAATTTCATTATTACTCTATACGACCCATCGAGTACCACACGTTCTTAAAACCATGTTCCCAACCTGGTGGTAACTACCCGATGAGAGGTAAAATGAAATTTTCTGAGGGGTAAAAATAAAAGGGTTCGATTGCTTCTTTGTCACGAAACTGACATTTTTTTAAAACTTCATTGCTATTATGACTATTTAATAAGGCTGTAATACCCATTTATAAGCGACTAATAATTACACTTTTTCAGGTAACGCGTGACAGAAGGTGGTGGAAGCTACAGCTTGTAAAACAAATATCTGAACGTCTTCCCCACACAGTCCACCTACTACGGACATACTTGGTACTTTGTAGGTAAATAAGAATTTTTGCAGCAAAGATCGCGTATTGAAACATTTTTGTTTCCTCGCTCGCCTCTTTCGACAGATCTGCCTTTCGTCATCGTATCACCGTATACCAGCAGACGAACATTATTATGACAACCTGAATGACTATATACCAGTATACAAGTTGAAACAGCCAAATAATAACCACTTCAGAATATTTTACACTACCTTCTGGAAATAATATCACTACTGTGCATGAATCGTACAATCATAACGAGAGCACACTCCATTTATAAAGCAGAGGCGTCACATTGGCTTGTAAAATGCAAAAACAGAGTAGTTAAGAAGTATATAGTACCCACCGTCTGCCACGGTGTGGCGGCGAGTTCATTCGCGGAGCCGTTGTAGCTGCGGCCCGTCAGGAAGGACAGAGCGGACATGCAGCGGAAACAGCGATGGGCAGTTATGCTTTTGCTCGGTAGGTGGCGTAAGTGAGCCATTGTGTCGAGTAGTATATATTCTTTGAAATACAATGTTGCACAGTATTTCCGGAAGGTGTGTGAACTATTGTACAGCAGTGTTATTATTACAGTGGTCAGACACAAAGAATTCTGTGTATGAAGTCTTCAAAATTCTGACATGTCAGAAGTAAGGAGTCCAGAAATGAAGTGATTTACGAACAGAACGTATAGGTCAAGAAGCATACATCCACAAGCCAGCATGCTGCCATCCAGGTTAAACAACAGTCTCTGCAGGTGGAGAGAAGATGACTGAGGTCGGCGACCACAGAATGAAATAGTGCCGAATGAAATGCTGTCCCAAGAATCCACATTGCGTTGGTGCAAGTTATCATGGAAATGTGGACTTTAAGATGTAACAGTGACGTGTGGAATTACTCGCTACAGTGGAAACGCTGAAGTGCTACCAACGCCCAGGGCATCCAGCAGAAAATCGATGGTGACTGGGGAGGTATGAGGGTGGATCCAGAACCGGAAACTATCATCTACAATTTAAATGCACTGAAATAAATGACCAGAGAACAGATTCTGTACGGCTTATAGTAGTATTAGTGGTTGAGTAAATGGTTAAGGGTTTATTGTAATTTTGTAGTAGATGTAGTATTTTAAAAATTAAGTGTCAGAAATAAGTAGTTTTTTCCGATAATGGGCTGTATTTATAAAGAACAAATACATAAAGTACATACAGTGCACGCATCTCAACTTAATTAATTTTAAATGGAGTGTAGCGTGTATGGGAAGCAAGAATCATTAGGGAGAGGACCAGTGCACAGGACGCAGGTTTTGCGATAAGAAATGAGAAAAAGTTGTAGATAGTACCCACGATGCACTGAGAATTGCTTCATCATTCTATAAAAAATAGGTTGTTAGAAATAAGCACTACCAATTGTCTCACTGACTCATTATTTCATGGTTTAATAAAACGCCTACAAAATCTAAATAACATTTATCTTCCGTAATTTTAAATCTGGAAGGGTACAAAGAGAATGTTTTCATTCTAAATTTTAATTAGGTGCTAGCGTTGATGATTGTGGGTGGAGGGGGCGAGGGTTTGCTAGCTATAATGTGATTATACTCAACGACAGTGGTCTGGGACAGGTTGGCAATCACTGCTTTAATTCTTTTGACTACCAACGAGATGTGTCTGTCCCACGATAGATTATCATGCAACCGATTGCAATTTGTTGCATGTTTACTGCTATGTGTCAATGTCCCACTGGTAAAGGGACGCCTATTAATGCTATTAATGGTTAGCAGGTAATTACAGACTGCAGCTGTAGGTTGTACTGTCCTCAAGTTTCTTGGTTAACTGCCGTCTCCGTATCGTCACATCGAATTACTTCGCACCTGCAGATAGGCAACCCAATTAGCAGATTCGCAAAGCGGGCTGCCTTCGTGGCATCTTGGACCCACCGTGTCAACGACTTGCGTCCACGAATTGATGCTTGCCACATCACAAACGAAGTCCATACTGAGCACCTGAGCACCTGTTGTGCGAGTTACAAACTTGGAGAGATTCTCTGTCCACTGAGGAGTGTCCCTTTTCAGTGTGTCTCGTAGGTTCAGCGAAGTCGTCTTCTCAAGACCTGGAGGTACTTATGAATAATCCTGCATGTCCCACCCCTTTGGAAAACGAAACGGCGGGAAATATTCTTTTAATATTGATACTTCTGGCTAAGACTTTAATTAAAATAAACATGCATTAATGTTTTTTAAATGAATTGATAGTCAAAGGGTTAAACCAAAATATTCTAAATATTCCTGATCAACCTCCGAAAATATTCGAAATGTTCCTTATCAACCTCCGAAGTTTTGTCGGTGTAATTCACGTTCGCCCTGTGCAGATCCGCAATTGCTCTCAGATCTACAGACGTTATAACCTCCCCACAAAATAAAAATAATATAATATATATGAATAATATTCACATTTAGTGTAACCTCAAAACAGAAAAAGTGCTAAACCTCTCAACAGTAAAAAATATAATTATGTCGTTCACATTCAGTGTAACGTCTCAACAAAATAACTTCCGTAACCTGGTAATAATACGATGTAACTAACCTCTCAATTAAATTGTCGCTCACTTATAACTTTTCAATAATTGACTGTGAATTTAACCTGGTAAATTTTGGACGTCAGCAGTGCTGCGTCATGGCCCTGAAAGATCATTCTGAATAAAAAAGAGAAAAATTCTTACCTCAATGAAGTCGCCGGATAACGCATATATATCTGCTCTTACAATAAATTTTTCTGGCACAGCCCTGTGCAATGCTGGCCGATAGATTTGTCATTTATGAAAGGAAACAACTGATTTTTCTTTTGCAATAATCGGGATGATCATGGATTGGAGAAATTAGTAAATTCTTTAAATTGAAATGAATGGTTGTTAAAAGTTACTTTTTATGAAAAAGATTATTATTAGGAGATTTTTAAAACATTTACATGGGACTTGAGATAACAATACTACATATGCGCGAGGCTGCTTTTTACCTTATACAATAATGCTCAGGCTCCGGCATCGCTGCACCACGACCGGCCCTGCCAACACGATACACCAGACCAGACTGCTCGCTAGCAACAACTTACTGCTACAGCTACACAGTTCCTACTGCAGTCAACACTGCTCTTTGGTCTCAGATTCTCTTATACTGTATCTTGCATAACGCAGGCAGCGCGTGAGCAATACATCGAAATTACATCTGCTCGGACCTCTTACATAACCCTCCACTGGGGGGCAAAAATTTGGCAGCGATGGTGAGTCAATTGGACTTGCCATGAGCAACAAATTTTTCTAAAATCTATTTAGTTACTAAGTCTACAGTCACAGAGTATATACATTATTGATAAGTGCAGAACATATGAAGTAATGAAATAGAGTGCACACGCACTGAATACAAAATATATTAACAAATGACATAAAGTGCACACGCACTGTAAAAATCTTTAGCATTTTACAAGAACTGATTACCCTAAAAATGAAATAAAGTGCACACGCACTGTAGAAGTCTTTAGCATATTTAGGACGACTGATCATATTAACAAATGAAATGAAGTGCACACGCACTGTAAAAGTCTTTAGCATATTTCAAGAACTAGGAAAGGAATGGGAAGGATTGCATCATGGTTGTAGCACAGTAGGTTGCACGTAGTTGCACCGAAAGTCCATATCTTTCTACAGAAGCACAACACCAAGTGAGACAATCTAAAGTTCTCTTCTCTGAAGTATTAATCAGTGTAGCCAACACACTGAAATGTTGTATTAATATTCAACGTTATCATTTTGGTAGTACATTAGGTACACCAAACAGTAGGACCATAATAACATCTCCATCGTTCAAGGTGGTGAACAGCTTGATATGTCGACACCACATTCTTGTAGAATCCATACTCCTACAGCAACGTAGAATTAGTGCAAAAACCAAAGATAGTGCTCCATAATCATGAGGATGGACAGGACAAACGGATATTGCAGCAATTTCTGGTAATTAGGTCAGAAGGTGAAGGACATTAAGTCTTATGCTAGTCATCATTGAGAATTACACTAGCCTATCAACCGATTTGAGTAACTGTTGGCACTCATTGCCTAGTTACTAAACATTTCTGTACTATGTATGGAGTATTACAGAACATTATTCATAAGTCATCTGATTACAGTAAATATTGGCACTCATTGGCCAGTTACAAACCATTTTTATGCATAATTCAGAAGTCATCATTCAAAGCAAGAGTTAATTAATGGCATAGCATTTATACATAAGTCATCATTTTACAGTAAACAGTGGCATTCATTGACCAGTTACTAAACATGTAGCAAGTATTGAATATTACAAAACACTTTTCATAACTCATCTGATTGCGGTAATTATTGGCACTCATTGGCCAGTTACAAAGTATTCATATAGTTTTACAAAACATTATTCAGTATTATTCAGAAGTCATCATTCAAAACAGGAGTTAATTATAGGCACAGCATTTATAGAGTATAACAAAAATATTATTTATAGAAATTATTGGCATAGCATTTATGCATTATTACAAAACATCATTCAGTATTACTCAGAACTCACCATTCAAGTGACATAGGACATATTTATAATGTAACACACTGTAACTATTACTCAAGGTCTGTGGTCCAATAATACATAGTTATAATGGATTCAATACAACAGAGAAATTTGCATTATATTTAGAACTAGAAATATATCTTAAACTGGTAGCATTATTTGGTTGTATACTGGTAATAGTTGGGACTGGTAATAAAAAAATTTTTTTGCTAGCAATGCCTTGCGTTGGGATCGATAATTAATTGCTGGGGCATGAAAATATTTGCTTTTGACTTATTGCTGGAAATAAGGATTAATAACGTCATTCATCATGAGTCAGCTGTAGCAAGGTTATGAAACAAGTAGAGTATATGTGATCACATTCATGAATGATACACACAAATGGGTAAAAAAATGCAAGTACTAGAACAGGTTTAATGACTAACTGCTTATAGCACATTAATTTCATGAATAGCTTCTCCTGGAAAAAATACAAAATGGATTATTGAGCTGAAAGAAGAAATGCATATTATGCTGAAAAGTAGTGAACTTCGAATTAACAGGTAATGAAACGTGTACTCAATATGTATGTACTCTAGCTGTCCTTTCCAAAACATTCAGTCATTATACCATGCGACATAAGACATACTGTCAAAAGGAACTGCAACAAATACTTAAATAACTACATAGCATCTCTTAACTAATAGTAAATATATAAACGTCATCATTATTCTCATCTGCAAAGAAAAACTTCATTATTCATATTACCATAACATCATCACTATCATCACCTGCAAAGAAAAACCTCAATATTCATATTAGCATATTCTTCATACAATTATTCATCATCATTTATTATCATCTGCAAAAAAGGACACTTCATTATTCATTATTCATATTACCATTTACTTCATGCAACTATTCATACTATAGAGTTTCTTATTTCTAGCATGTTTCATCACTAAAACTAAGATGTGTAGTTCTGTCTGACAGCCTGCATCAATCGCCTCGTATTCTGAAAGAAAAATAATTAGTCAAGACTGCTATCATACGATGTGTATAGTATATTCTGGTTAATACTTGTTAATTCTGATCCATTTACTCTTCATGACAAGATATTGCATTTTCTTTCGTTCATTCCGAAGGTGAAATTCCCATTTCATAGTAATCCACTGTGGTTTGTTTAATTTATTCCTATTACACGTTATTGCTTTCTGAAAATGATAAATAAGGATTAATATCTTGCATTTAAATCATATACTCATTAAATAAAAACTTGTTTCTAGTGATATAATTAAGCATACAGCATAGCATGACAGAAAAAGTATTAGGTCAAAAATATAGACAGTTTCAAGTGCAAAAAATGTACACACAGTATCATAATGTAGTGGCAAAAAGTGTAGAATAGTCAAGATATTGAGATATCATAAGAAAAAATGTCAAAGTCAACTGGTGTTTGTCATATCTTAAAGATTACATAGTGCATACAGACAAAAATTCTACTTTCGATAGGAAAACAATCATACATACATAAAAAATGGAAAATGTGCACGGTCTGATATACAATGACAAGAAAAGCGACCTGCTAACCTTACCTTGCCGGGCACTTGCCAAGAAAAAATATGATAATCATCAGTAAGTGTTCATATAAATATAATTGCATAAGTGGTCATATAAAAATCAGGAAATGGCATTACAGTGTGATAAATCATAAAGTATGTTCATTCAATAAAGGGTTTAATATTGGAGACATGGTGATTGCCCTTGCTTTTTCTGGTTCTCAAAGTTTCGACGTGTACTATATTGGGGTGAGGAATGCTGCGAATTCGATGTGAACCTGCGTATAGAAGCTCAAATTTACTGCATATACTCTTTCCTCTGTTGGATAAGTAATGTGTACGTACTAATATCTTCTGTCCTATGTGAAAGTCACGGCGTGTACAAACCTGTTTTTGCTGTCTCCTCCGGCGCTCTGCGGCACATTTGATGTTTTGAGTGCAATGTCAATTATTTCATGGTGGCGTAGTCGACGAGATGTAGGAAAAGATACTAGTTCTTTAATTTTGTTGGGTGGTTCAACATTTTCAATATAACAGTCGGAGATAGAATAGTAGATTCATTTGGTATGGAGTTAATTACATCCTGGAATGAGAGTATGTGTGTGTCCCAATCAATATGTTTTTTATGGCAGTATATTCTAGATAGTTTACCAATTTCTTTCATTAGACGTTCACAAGGGTTCGAAGAAGCGTGATACTTGGATATATAGATCGGAGAAATGTTTCTTGTTCGTAACATACGTGTTCATATAGCAGATCGAAATTGTGGTCCATTGTCGGAAATTACTTTCAATACATGCCCTACATGAAATAAAAAATGTTTTACAAATGCATTCGAAATCGATTTAGCAGTAGCTTTGCGTAACGGAGTGAAGGTAACAATTTTCGAAGTGAGTTCAACAGCGACAAAGATGTAGCAAACACCTCTATTAGATCTGGGAATCGGACCAAAAATGTCTACAGCGGCCATGTGTCTCAATTTAACGGGTACACTGGGATGTAACGGAGGAATATGTGAAGACGTGTCTGACTTAGCTTTCTGGCAGATTTTACATGACGCTAAAACTCGTCGTATACGTTTCTCCATGTTGGCAAAATAACAGTTCTGTCTCAGTATAAGAAAACATTTTCTGGCTCCGTAATGTGCGTAACTTAAATGAGTATATCAAATTAATTTGTTAACAAGCTCGTCAGGAATACATAATAGCCAATTGTTGCTGTCAGGGTGAGAGCGGCGAAACAGAATATTATTGCGTACAGTATAATGGTTTCTGATGGTAACATTATTCCTATCTTGCCAAAGGCGTTTAATTTCTTTCCATACGTTTGCTTTGCTCTGCTCTTGTGCAATGTCTCGTAATGACGAAGAAATGAAATTTTCAAATGCAACTTGCTGAATATACATGACGCTAAAATTTGCTTGGCAGAAGTTGGTTGCGATGTCTTGCCGATTGTTGCTGAGAGAACGGGATAGTGCGTCTGCTACAATATTTTGTGTACCGGGAATGTGAACAATTGTAAAATTAAATTCCTGTAAATAAAGTTTCCATCTGCTTAATCTGTCATGTGTAAATTTAGCGGAAAGTAAAAACTGTATAGCTCTATGATCTGTGTAAACGGTAGTGTGTCTTCCATAAAGAAAATGCCTAAATCTGGTAAATGCCCATACAACACATAATGTTTCAAGTTCTGTAACAGAATAATTGCGTTCAGCAGGTGACAGAATGCGACTCGCAAAGGCGATGTTTTTAATTACTGTAGTACCGTCTTCTTCAATTTCCTGAAAAATGTGTACGCCTAAAGCGGTGTTAGAACTGTCGGTGGCAATGGAAAAATTTCTAGTAAGATCTGGGTGTGATAAAAGTGGTGCATTCAACAAAGCTTGTTTCAGATTGACAAATTCAGAATGTGCTTGGCTATCCCATCACCAAATAGTGTTTTTACCTGTCAACTGGCACACTCTAGGGGTGTCTAAAGCAGAGTAATGAATAAATTTACGGAAAAAGTTAATTAAACCCATTACGCTCCGTAGTTGTTTCTTCATCATAGGAACAGTAATGTCACGTAAAGCTTGAAGTTTTTCCGGGTCAGGCGCAATACCTTCTACTGAAATTACATGTCCAAGAAATTTTATGGAAGATTTGCCAAAGTGCGATTTGCCAAGATTAACTGTGAGACCTTGTGCACGATAAGTTTGCAACAGTTGTTCCAGAATCAGATTGTTTAGATTAGATTAATACTAGTTCCATGGATCATGAATACGATATTTCGTAATGATGTGGAACGAGTCAAATTTTCCAATACATGACATAATTAAGTTAATTTAACAACATAATTAAGTTAATATAACAACTTTTTTATTTTTATTTTTTTTAATTTTTTTGTTTTTTTTTCTTTTTTTTTCTTAATTTATATCTAAAAATTCCTTTATGGAGTAGAAGGAGTTGTCATTCAGAAAATCTTTTAATTTCTTCTTAAATACATGTTGGTTATCTGTCAGACTTTTGACACTATTTGGTAAGTGACCAAAGACTTTAGTGGCAGTATAATTCACCCCTTTCTGTGCCAAAGTTAGATTTAATCTTGAATAGTGAAGATCATCCTTTCACCTAGTATTGTAGTTATGCACACTGCTATTACTTTTGAATTGGGTTTGGTTGTTAATAACAAATTCCATAAGAGAGCATATATAATGAGAAGCTACTGTGAATATCCCTAGATCCTTAAATAAATGTCTGCAGGATGATCTTGGGTGGGCTCCAGCTATTATTCTGATTACACGCTTTTGTGCAATAAATACTTTATTCCTCAGTGATGAATTACCCCAAAATATGATGCCACATGCAAGCAATGAGTGAAAATAGGCGTAGTAAGCTAATTTACTAAGATGTTTATCACCAAAATTTGCAATGACCCTTATTGCATAAGTAGCTGAACTCAAACGTTTCAGCAGATCATCAATGTGTTTCTTCCAATTTAATCTCTCATCAATGGACACACCTAAAAATTTTGAATATTCTACCTTAGCTATATGCTTCTGATTAAGGTCTTTATTTATTAATGGCGTCATACCATTTACAGTACAGAACTGTATGTACTGTGTCTTATCAAAATTCAGTGAGAGTCCGTTTACAAGGAACCACTTAGTAATTTTCTGAAAGACAGTATTGACAATTTCACCAGTTAATTCTTGTTTGTCAGGTGTGATTACTATACTTGTATCATCAGCAAAGAGAACTAACTTTGCCTCTTCATGAATATAGAATGGCAAGTCATTAATATATAATAAGAACAACAAAGGACCCAAGACTGACCCTTGTGGAACCCCATTCTTGATAGGTTCCCCAGTTTGAGGAATGTGCTGATCTTTGCATGTTACGAGAACTACTTATTTCTACTTTCTGCACTCTTCCAGTTAGGTACGAATTAAACCATTTGTGCACTGTCCCACTCATGCCACAATACTTGAGCTTGTCTAGCAGAATTTCATGATTTACACAATCAAAAGCCTTTGAGAGATCACAAAAAATCCCAATGGGTGGTGTTTGGTTATTCAGATCATTCAAAATTTGACTGGTGAAAGCATATATGGCATTTTCTGTTGAAAAACCTTTCTGGAAACCAAACTGACATTTTGTTAGTACTTCATTTTTACAGATATGTGAAGCTACTCTTGAATACATTACTTTCTCAAAAATTTTGGATAAAGCTGTTAGAAGGGAGATTGGACGGTAATTGTTGACATCAGATCTATCCCCCTTTTTATGCAAAGGTATAACAATAGCATATTTCAGTCTATCAGGGAAAATGCCCTGTTCCAGAGAGCTATTACACATGTGGCTGAGAATCTTACTTATCTGTTGGGAACAAGCTTTTAGTATTTTGCTGGAAATGCCATCAATTCCATGTGAGGTTTTGCTTTTAAGCAAGTTTATTATTTTCCTAATTTCAGAGGGAGAAGTGGGTGAGATTTCAATTGTATCAAATTGCATAGGTATGGCCTCTTCCATTAACAGCCTAGCATCTTCTAATGAACACCTGGATCCTACTATATCCACAACATTTAGAAAATGATTATTAAAAATATTTTCAACTTCTGACTTTTTGTTCGTAAAGTTTTCATTCAATTTGATGGTAATACTGTCTTCCTCTGCTCTTGGTTGACCTGTTTCTCTTTTAATAATATTCCAAATTGTTTTAATTTTATTATCAGAGTTGCTGATTTCAGACATGATACACATACTCCTGGATTTTTTAATAACTTTTCTTAATATAACACAGTAGTTTTTATAATTTTTGATAGTTTCTGGGTCACTACTCTTTCTTGCTGTCAGATACATTTCCCTTTTCCGGTTACAAGATATTTTTATACCTTTAGTAAACCATGGTTTGTTACATGGTTTCTTTCGAGTATATTTAAATATTTTCTTGGGGAAGCAGTTTTCAAATGCATTTACAAAGGTGTCATGAAATAAATTATATTTTAAATTGGCATCAGGTTCACGGTACACCTCATCCCAGTCTAACTGCTGTAGGCTTTCCCTGAAATTTGCAATTGTTAAATCGTTGACCGAACGTACTACTTTGGAGGACTGTTTAGTACTGCTGAATGGAGCTATGTCATATATTGTAACTAGCTGTGCACCATGATCAGAAAGACCATTCTCAACAGGCTGAGCATTTATCTGGTTAAACTTATCTTGGTTTATAAAGAAGTTATCTATCAGTGAGCTGCTATCCTTTACCACCTGAGTAGGAAAATCAATAACAGGTGTCAAATTGAAAGAACCGAGTAATACTTCAAGGTCATTTTTCCTATTACCCTCTTTCAAAGAATCTACATTGAAGTCCCCACAAATAATAATTTGCTTCCCCCTGTCTGACAGATAGCAAAACAAGGAGTCCAAATTTTTCAGAAATAGATGAAAATTTCCCGATGTGGACCTATATACAGTTACAATTATAAATGTGCCTTTATTTAATTTAAGCTCACAGGCACATGCTTCTATATGTTTCTCTACACAAAACTTTTTTGTTTCTATACTTTTTGCACAATGATAACTTTTGACATATATGGCAACTCCTCCTTTCTCCATATTTTCTCTAATTACATGTGCAGAGAGCTTATATCCACTTACATTTACCTTATCCATATCAGTAACAATGTGAAGCTCAGACAGGCATAGTATAGCTATTTCATCCTCAGCTTCTAAATCTTCTAAACAAACCAGAAGCTCATCTATTTTATTCTTTAAACTCCCAATATTTTGATGAAATGTACTTACATTATTTTTAATTATACTTTTATGAGAACCTTTCCTTATTCTAACATTTGCAGTACTCTCCTGTCTGAGTTTCTAATTGTGCTTAGGCCTAGTTCCTATACCAGTGGTCACATGGTGTTGAGAGAGGCAGATTATGTCAACTGGGTTGGGTGACTTTAATTCATTAATGCAATTATCTAGGACTGAGATACAACTTGGTGAAGATAAAATTTCTGGTGATTGGTGAAAATTTATAATTGACAGCTGTGATTGGTGATCCAATGTGCTAGAATTGTGCTGTTTAATTTCTTTCCTAAACTGAAGATTTGTTTCAATCCTGACCCCTCGTAGAACTTGACATCTTTCTGTCTTACCTATCCTAAAAAAGGTGCTGCTCCAACACCTGTAACCACTGGTATTTTACCATTCATGGCAGTGCCTCCCCCCCTTAAATTTCCTGCTATTACCCCAGCCAGCTTACCCTTCCCTTTCCTGTTGAGATGTAGGTCGTGCCTGGTATAGTCCCACCTACTGAGAGAATCAACAGGAACCACACCAATATGAGCCCCCGCACCCGACCCAAGCAGCCGTTCCAACTCCAAATTAACTCTCCCAACAGAAGAGTTCAAATGAGGCCGGTCATGGCGTCTCAGGACAGATACAAACTCAACATTGGTGTGTCTCGATGCCGAAGCAATCTTTACCAGGTCACACTCTATGCTGTACCCAGGATCTCTGTCGATACTGTTCCCTGGCCCTCCCACAATAACCACGGTGTCTTCCCTGGTAAATCCTTTACAGAGTGAACCTAAATCCTCTGTCACCTGATCCAGACTAGCACTTGGTTTGAAAAAATTTGTGACCTGGTATTCTGGTCCTAATTCCTCCTGCAGAAGTTGGCCTACACCTCTGGCATGAGAACTGCCTAACAACAAAATTTTCTTCCTTTTTGATGAGTTTCCTACATTCTTTTTCAATTTCCTATTGAAAGTTTGTTGTGTCCTGTCTACACCTCCCTCTGCTTGTGGCTCATCAGTTTCTAACTGAAGCAACAGGTCAAACTTATTTTTGACATTCACCACAAAACTGTCAGACTTAGTTCTAGGCCTGTTCCTTCTGCTACCTGTTGCCACTTCCCACCTCTCTTTGCCCTTCTCCCTCCTTAACCTGTCCAGATCTTCCCTAGCCTGATCTAGCTCAGCCTAAAGGGCAGAAATTTTCCCCTCCTGTTCCACTATCTTCCTATCTCTGCTGCAAATCCTACATAACCACAGATGAGCCTGATCCACTTCCCCGACACCCACGCCACTGCAGTCCCCCCAGTGAAAAAAACTACTGCATCCATCACACCAAACCCCGGAACTAACAATTCTACGGCAAGTCATGCACTTCTCACTCATGGCAAAAATAATACTTTAGCTAGAATAAATCAATTAAATTACCGAAAATCAAAAAAAGACGTTACAAGAATTAAGCCTATTCACAAATGTATATAAGCAAGTTTCTGATATAAAGTTACGCTGTTTTTCTGAAATCTGTATTAAAACAATGAAGTTATACGATATTTACGGTAGTTTACTTATTTGTTACCGAGAAACCTCTGGTGCTTTGGAACTCGCTCGCAGGGACCACGATGAATATTATGCCACAAAAGAAAAAGGGGTTTTTTCGCGAGCTAATAGAGTTCAGCGCGGAACTGGATAAAGATCTTCAAGTTCATCTCATTCAAGCATCAGTATTCAAAGGCATTTCTAACACTGTTCAGAACGAACTACTGGAATGCACGTTGGAACTATACCTTGATGAAGTTCGTAAAGAAATAAAGGGTGCCGATTATGTTGCAGTAATCGCAGATGAAAGCACAGATGTGTGTTGCTAATTTCAATTGGTTATTGTTTTGCGTTATGTTGTCGAGGGAAAATGTGTTGAAAGGTTTGGAACTTTGTTAATACAGAAAGTCAGAATGCTCATACTATAGCTGAGATTATTCTGACGGAAATTGAACCAAAGCTAATAGCTCAGAGTTACGATGGTGCAAACGTTATGAGTGGCAAGTCGAACGAGGTTCAGAAATTAATTAAAGACAAATATCCAAATGCAAACTACATCCATTGTTATGCGCACCAGTGGAATCATTTGTCTACGGCAGCCTCTGTTAATCGCAAAGTCCGCATCTTTTTTGCACACCTTTCAGGTAATTCTTCTTACTTTTCTAACTCGCCGCAGAGATCAAAAGTGTTGCATAGCATTATTCAAAAAAACTTTCCCCGTGTTTGTGATCAGATGGAATTACCATTCGCGAGTAGTAAAAGATGTTTTCGAAAATAGGGACAAATCTTATTACTGTTACGGAAGTCACTGAAACAAGTGAGAGCATAAAACTGTATTCTAGTGTTGAAAAAGCTGGTTCATGCTGGTTATACTGTAACTGGTACACATTCCATTATTTAAAACATTGCAAGGGCGCTGAAACAGTCCGGTGAGCAACCCGAATTGAAAAACGTAAACACAGGCAAGGTCAGTCAGTCTGCTATCAATGGTGTGTATCGAAAGCTGCAGAGGGTGGGAGGGGGGGGGGGGGGGGGGGCGAGAAGTGCCGGCCGACTGCCGGGCCACAGTATTGACGTACAGACTCGCGTCACTGGTCGGGGTCACGTGACAGACCTGTGGCTGCAGCGCCATCCCCATGGCAGCAAGCTGCGGCCGCGGTGTGAAGTCCGAGAATGTCTCAGCTTTCCTTCGCATTGATGCTCGGAGTGGACAGGGAATCCGAATCACTGATGGATACTAAAGTGGGAAAGTAAGAATTGCAAGATACATAACTACTCTCATCAAGACTATATGGGAACTTTGCTCTTCAAACTGGGAAGTGTGCCAGAAAGAAATACGTGTAACATATCTGAATCATCACAATTTTGCAGGTATTGTACCGTTTGCCTATAGTGCGATAAACTTCGACAATGTACAAAAGAGCTTTAGAAGGCAAGTTTTAAAGCAGGCATCAAAACCAGTTCTAACTAAAAACCTGTAATCAACATATCTAAACGGTAGCAGTCTCAATTTAACATGAAGTCTCAAAAGCGGTTAGTGAGCTTTTGTATTTAGGGCAGGCAAAGATATGTACTCGATGGACAGAAAACGAAACTAACAGAGGAACAGAAACAGCCTGGAGTACTTGTGGTAAACGGAACACGGTTTTTTAAATAACTTTCGTGGTTGCGCAGATCTCTCTTCGTAAATAAGATCAAAGTAATCGACAACTGAGACAAAATTCTTTATATCGTGCTCAGGAGTGCTGATTAATTTCTCACATATGTTAGTTGCTAGTCGCGTTTTTCAAGATTTTTAGCACATCTACGTGTGATATTGGGTTTGTCCAGTAACGGATTTTATTTAGATCTTAAAGTATCTTCTGAACCCTCCATGTTTACAGCTGAATGGCGCCGTGTTAAACACTTCACGTCACAATCTCTCTAGTACTGTGATGGACCAGAACTTGTCTAAAAATGCCCTTTAAAATTGTTCATAGGTGTGACATTTTTCCGCCATATCAGTGGCCCACAACAAGACATCATCCTGTGTCTAACCGACCTTCTGCGCTTCGGTTCATTTCCTTGGGAAACCGTTCCGGATGGCTCTCATGAACACGACTGAGTTTGTTTGCTTACCTTCGGAAGAAAAAAATCGGGAACTGCCTGTGTCATACTAAGCCTTCATCCGTGAGCGAAGTACGCTCATGCTCATAAATTAAGGATAATTGCAGAATGTGGTGCCACACAACGTAGCACTACACAAAACTGGTGCTAATAGCATAGGCACATAGGGAACATACACGACACAGATCTGTAAGTCCACGGTATTGGTGATAAGTTAAGAAAACTGTCCAGAAACACATGTGCTAGAAAACGCCACTGTTTCCTGCCCATGTACCCCGACATCAATATGGGATATGATCACCATGCACACGTACACAGGCCGCACAACGGGTTGGCATACTCTGGATCAGATGGTCCAGCAGCTGCTGGGGTATAGCCACCAATTCTTGCACCAGTGCCTCTCGGACCTCCTGAAGTGTCCTGTGAAGACTTGTAGCGATACGTCGACCGAGAGCATCCCAGACGTGCTCGATGGGGTTTACGTCTGGAGAACAGGCAGGCCACTCCATTCGCCTGATATCTTCTGTTTCGAGGTACTCCTCCACGATGGCAGCTCGGTGGGGCTGTGGGTTATCATCCATCAGGAGGAAGGTGGGAGCCACTGCACCCCCGAAAAGGCGGACATACTGGTGCAAAATGACGTCCCGATATACCTGACCTGTTACAGTTCCTCTGTCAAAGACATGCAGGGGTGTACGTGCACCAATCGTAATCCCACCTTACACCATTAAACCACGACCTCCATACAGGTCCCATTCTAATTACATAAAAGGGTTGGAATCTGGTTCCTGGGTTGGGATCTGGTTCCTGGTTCACGCCAGATGAAAACCCGGCGAGAATCACTTTTCATACTATACCTGGACTGGTCCATGAACATAACCTGGGACCACCGTTCCAATGACCATGTACTGTGTTCTTGACACCAGGCTTTGCCGGCTATCCTGTGACATGGGCTCAGTAGAATGCACTTTGCATGTCTCCGGGCGAATAAACCATGTCTGTTCAGTCGTCTGTAAACTGTGTGTCTGGTGACAACTATTCCAATGGCTGTGGTAAGGTCCAGAGCAAGACTACCTACAGTACTCCGTGGCCGTCTGCGGGCACTGGTGGTGAGATACCGGTCCTCTTGTGGTGTTGTACGCTGTGGACGTCCAGTACTGTAGCGCGTGGATACGTTTCCTGTCTGCTGGAATAATTGCCATAATCTTGAGATCACACTTTGTGGCACACGGGGGGCCCGTGCTACGAGCTGCTGAGTTTGGCCAGCCTCCAGTCGTCCTAGTATTCTACCCCTCATAACATCATCAATATGTGTTCTTTGAGCCATTTTCAACACACAGTCACCATTAGCACGTCTGAAAACGTCTGCACACTTACTCGCTGCACCGTACTCTGACATGTACCGACACACCTCTGCGTATGCGGACTGCTGCCAGCGCCACCGTGCGACGACCGCAGGTCAGATGCACCGCATGGTCATACCCCGCAGTGATTTAAACCCGCAAACCGCCCACCAGAGCGTTGTTTCACCATGTTTCAGCATTATCCTTAATTTATGAGCATGAGTGTAGAAAGGCATGCAGCACTGTCTTTTGCCGGCGTGACATTGTTTTGACGTATCGGATCGTATTCCGAATACCTCTGCGCGACAGGGACAGAGGTCGGCAGCACGTGTTGCATGTTATAGTTGCGATCTGTTCCACCTGGTAAGTTAGGATTCAAGTTCGGATAGATGTTAGGAGTATCTGTACTGTCAGTTGATACGTGATAGCTTGAGGTTGAATGTTCCCTTCCGTTTTCAGTGTCATAACGATGTTAGTACGCGATTTCTTCTCCAGTGTTTTCAACCTCAGATCTATTTCTGCCTTTTGTACCTTCATTGCTTCCTCGATGACATCTACATAGCCCTTATGTTCCTGGACTACCTTCTGCACCAGAGTAGTGCCTTGGTCTAGGATATCAGCCTCGGCTCTATTGTTCATTTCTTAAATGTCTTTATCTATCCTTTCTTGCTCTGTTCTCATGAAATGAGTATTTAAACTTATGCTACTTAGTTGTAGTGACAGGTCTTGCACCTGTTCAGGTAGACATGTACGTTGCTTGCCACCTGTTACTGGTACCTGCGAGTGTGTGTAAATTCTGATACAACTCTGGGTGCTCCTGCTGCATCTTTGACTCTCAGGTACTTCCTTCACCTTTTCCGCGAACTGTTTTTGTATCTTGCCTATTGATGACACTTTTTGGTTTAAATTATCTATATCTTGTGACACATCACTGAGCAATTTTGTTTTTAGGTTTTTCCCCATACTTACAAGTTTATACGATAATCCATTTGGAAGATCAGCAGGCAAATCTTTTGCTAAGTCATTGAACTGTTGTGTTTCGTCGGTTTTTAAAGCATCAAGAGTTTGCTTTTGCTGTTCAATTAATTCCCTTTGTATATCTGTCCGTTGTTTTGAAAACACATTGAATCTTTGTTTAAATAACTGTTGTAACATTTTCATCGTGAACGGGGTTTCCGGAGTGCGCAATGCATCCTGTCCAATCACGTTTGCATTACGAGTAACTGTGGCAGGTAAAGAATGATTTAATAAGTCCGTGCCGTAGCGCGTTACATTTTCGCCAGGGGAAAAAATACTACCTGCAGATAATGGTGACTCTGTCTCACCGACTGTCATCATTGTATGATTTCGAATGATTATGTTACTATCATCTGTATCCACGTTAATTGAAAAATGCAGCTGGTTGTCGTCACTGCGACCGACATTTTCAGTTTCGATTTCACTTGCTGCCGCGTCCGTTTCGGTGATATCTTGTGCCTGGCTAACCGGCAATGGACTGGCAAAAGTGGGCCTATTGTTCAAAAATGGTTCAAATGGCTCTGAGCACTATGGGACTTAACATCTGAGCTCATCAGTCCCCTAGAACTTAGAACTACTTAAACCTACCTAACCTAAGGACATCACACACGCCCATGCCCGAGGTAGGATTCGAACCTGCGACCCTAGCGGTCGCGCGGTTCTAGACTGAAGCGCCTAGAACCGCTCGGTCACAACGGCGGGCCTATTGTGTGTATTCATTTTTTTTATAGTTTTACAAAATGAGAAAATAAATGAATACTTTTGAAAATGAAATATTCTGTTTGTAATATTGAAGATACCACACCGAAACCCATTCAGTGGTACCTCTCTAACATTTATCAAAATACATAGTCGGCGTAACTCAATTGTATGCACACATTTCTCTTCCTAAAATTAATTTTGTGTCCAATTGTCTAAGTATTTTACGAGAGTGCTTTAATTTGGGAATTGGATTAGGAAAGGTACTATGATCACTATTGGCAGAGACGCTAGTGAGCGCAGTAATGCACACAATGGATTGTGAATTTTCCTACCTCTTCGCTGACTTTCTCGCTCCTTCCGGAATTTATTCTTCGATTGATAACGATTAACCTTTTGCACATATTGTGATTTCTTTTTCTTTTCTCGTTGCGATAACAAGGTATCCCATTCATGAAACACAGAAAGATAACAATTAGTATAAAAGAAAATTTACAAAATCACATAATCATTTCAAATTATTACAAACGCTCTAACTCTCACACGATGACGACGTCCTTCTGTAGGTCGCCAGATGTATTGATTTGAGAGCTACATGCATCAATTATCGGGAAGGCGCACCGAAAATTGTCTGTCCAGAAACGAAGCGCTGACCTAGATGCGTTCTAAAACATTAAATAAACGTGAGTCTCGTAGTTTCAGTGTGCGGCTCGGTAATTTATCTTTTCTCCCCAACGACGTACAACAATACCGACGTGGCTGCGGCGGCTATTCTTTCTTCGAGTTGACTTCCTCTCCGAAGAGCCGAATTTTAAAATGAACGTCCTCGTCGCATCAGGAGAAGGAAATTAGGATGTAGCTTGGTAGTAGAATGAACAACTTGCGACTGCCACATATTATAATTTTTACTTAACACCGTACCGAGACAACTCTATTACATATGTCTTTCTCGCACCAGTTCAAAATACCGACAGACAGCAAGATCGGTGAAAAAAGACAAATGGGGTACATAGAATAATTGCTGTTTTTATTCTTCAATTTCCTGTTAGCGTAGATACGATCATACATTCCTATGATATCTTTGCCGTACCGAGATGGTGCGAGTATTTATTAATATGTGTAGGCCATTTATAGAGCCTACACAGCAGCAACGTGTAGTAAAAGTGTTTCGAAAATTTTACAGCGAGTGTCGAGCACTCTCTCTGGAGAATTGCACCCAAAGGACAGAGTAATTCTGTGGTGCGAACTACGCAGTCGAACTTTAACTTTTGGTCGTAAGCTGGACTTTCACTTTGAACAGTTACATCGAGCATGAAATTTGATTACATGCGTTCAAGTCTGGCACTCCTGAACACTTACGTACGCGTTCCGATGCGTGTCATAAAAGCGGCGAGGCAGCACTAATGCACTTCAGATATTTTAGAGCCTTTGTGTTTAAAGGCGACAAACCATTTTATCAACTTTTATTATTTTTCATTCTTCGGCTGGTGGTAGACTGTGATTTTGATACATTTTCTACTGGGTTGTTCCGAGTACGAAATGGTGCACATAATTACAGAGCTGTATCGGTGATGTCAATGTATTGTAGAATTATGGAACATCTTTTGTTCTCAAGAAATGACGAACGAAAATTTCCTCTGTAAAAATCAATATGGATTCCGCAAACAGGTATCTTCCGAAACCCACCTCGGTCTGTGCCTCCATGGGATCCTTAGTGCTGTAGACAACTGCGCTCAGGTTGATGCGGTGTTCCTTGACTCCAGGAAGGCATTTGACACCGTCCCGCGGTGCCCTTTAGTAAAAAGAATAACAATAAAAGAAAGCAAGATTACCGAGTGTCGGGCTAGGTTTGCGACTGGACTACATAAGTCAACAAGTTGCTCATGACAGAACAAATTGGATAGATGTAAAGGTAGTTTCCGGAGAACCCCAAGAGCGAGTAGAAGGGCCGTTACTGTGAACGGCGTACATAACAGACAAAGAAGGATGCATCGGAAGCTCCCCAAGACTGTTAGCAGATGATGGGGTTTTTCGATAACAAGATAGCAACGCCAGAAGATAGTACTGATTTGCAGAATGACCTGCAGGAAACTGATGAATGCTGCAGGCTCTGGCAATTGACCCTAAATGTAAATTAATGCAACACATTGTCCATACGTAGGGAAAGATATCCGCTACTGTACAACTACATCACTGTGGGGAAACTGTTGGAAACAGTGTCTACAGCGAAATATCTAGGAGTAATTACTCAGAGTGATCTTATGTGGAATGACCACATAAGGCGAATAGTAGGAAAAGCAGATGACAGACTGAGTGAGGTTCGTAGGAAGAATCTTAAGGAAATGCAACTCATCCACGGAGGAAGTGGCTTACAAGGCACTTGTTCAACCGGTTCTTGAGTATTGTTCATCAGTGTGGGATCCTTGTAGCGTACCCTTAGAAAAATTATGAATGACTGTGCTGCTAAACTTCTACGTTATTTCATACAAAGACAGCTAGTAAAACTCAAGGTACTCAAACAGTTTTCTCTTTACTTATTAGCGCAACGGAATCTGACTTTCAATAATCCCTACAAAAGAATGGCCCTAACTAACAATAACCTATACCTTGCATGAATCACTTACCTCACAAAAATCTTCTTTACTCGAACTACTGCAATACAGCAAGCGCCAAAACTGCCAGCTAAATATAAGATTCTAGCTACTGAAGGCACTAACTACTGATAGGCATAGTTAGTAAATGAAAGATTTTCATACAGAACAAACAATGTATTTACTTTAAAAATGTTCAAAACTCATCATATATATCCATCAATTCAGGACATCCATCTTTCCTTTTCCTGGCGGACACACGTCCAGGTCGTCCGCTCTCAAAACTCTGCCATCTCTCTCCCCACATCCACCACTGCTGGCGGCTCACCTCCAACTGCGCAACGCTACGTACTGTTCACATCCAACTGCCCAACACTACAATAGTGAATATTCCAACAATGCCCACCAGCCACAGACTGCCCACAGCACAGTCAGTGATTTTCATACAGAGCGCTACGTGGCGTAACCAACATAAAAACCTAAACAGCCTACTTACATCCTTACCTAGGAGGAATGATGGAAAAGGTGGAGGAGATCCAATAATGAGAGGTGCGTTGTAGAGGTGCTCAACAAATTCCAGTGGCAGGCGTCACAAGAGAGGCGTTGTGCACCACGGAGAGGGTCACTGTTCGTATTTAGAGAGATCACTCTCCGGGAAGAGACGGACAACATATTACTTCCCGCAAAACACATCTCGCGAAATCACCACTGCGGGAAAATTCGAGAAATTAGAGCCAATACAGAGCCTGTCCGACAATCATTCTTCACGCCGGCCATTCGCGAGAGGAACGAGCAAGGAGGGATCCGTTAGTGGCACCAGAAGTATCCTCCGCCACAGACCGTTAGGTAGCTTGCGAAATATGATGCAGATTTAGGTGCAGTCTGTAGAATAATGGAAATGGAATTGAGCGTTTGGCGTCATTGGCCGGGAGGCCCCTTACGGGGCAGGTGTCCTGCCGCCTTGGTGCAGGTCTTATTACGTTCGACGCCATATTGGGCGACCTGCGCGCCGGATGGGGATGAATTGATGATGAAGACAACACAACACTCAGTCCCTGAGCGGAGAAAATCCCCGACCCAGCCGGGAATCGAACCCGGACCCGTAGGAATCCGTCACGCTGACCACTCAGCTATCGGGGCGGACTGTAGAATAATATAGGGACTATTTGAACAGAAAGTATGTTTAGCACTACAGGTTTTGTGTGAGCGTGGAAGTTCTGATTAAGAATAGTGTTTTGCGGTTTCTTTCTAGCCAGTGGTCCTAAGCTAGGTAGCACACATCGCACGCCAATGGGGAGTTGAAGATGAACTGAGGGAATAAACATTCATTATTTATTACTGGCGGGGAAATCCAGCGTTGCCCAGAAATTTACTTGTAGACATGCGTCCACGCCAGTAGCACGGAGCGTGTCGCCTTGTCCTGAATATTTACGGTATCACGTCTCCTGGCTAAGTGTCGTACAATTATATAATTCTGTAGATACATTCAGCGACATATGTGGATACTGTCTGCAAAATGCGTTGCGAACTGAATTAGTAGCAACGAAGTAATAAACCCAAACGTCATACATTATGACGCAGTTTTTTCACGCATCTCATTGATTATGACGTCACATCTGTTGAACTACGAAACGTACAATGACGTTCAGTGATATATGTGCATACTGTCTGCGAAATGTACCGCGAATAGAGTTACTAGTAAAGAAGTGATAAATTATAACGTCATCGTTCATGCGGTACTTTTCCTGCATGAAGAGCGGAAAAATATTAAGCGATAAACTCCTTCCTTTCATAATCTTGTAGCGGTTGTTCGTGATAAGAAAATTTCGTAAACGTTTAAAACTATGTGTAAGGTTCTTGCAAGTCGCTGAGTACTCTCATTCTCAAATGCTGGATTATAAATTCTGCGAATTCACGCGTCACGGGCTACTCATCTTTTTCACCCCCACCACCACTCCTTTGATAGGTAGGCGGTCCTTACACCCACAGCGATTGTTACCTGACAGTAAGGTATATACGTACCAAGTATGGTTAAAGTCGGTCGAGTGGTTTAGGAGGAGATGTGCAAGCTATACACGCACACAGATACACACACACATACATACATCTGTTTTCATAATATGTATTGATTATTGTAGTAACAATTTCGCCTCAGCAAAGTGGCACCAGCTCGGTTTAACATCTACATCTAAATCTACATCTACATTTATACTCCGCAAGCCACCCAACGGTGTGTGGCGGAGGGCACTTTACGTGCCACTGTCATTACCTCCCTTTTCTGTTCCAGTCGCGTATGGTTCGCGGAAAGAACGACTGTCTGAAAGCCTCCGTGCGCGCTCGAATCTCTCTAATTTTACATTCGTGATCTCCTCGGGAGGTATAAGTAGGGGGAAGCAATATATTCGATACCTCATCCAGAAACGCACCCTCTCGAAACCTGGCGAGCAAGCTACACCGCGATGCAGAGCGCCTCTCTTGCAGAGTCTGCCACTTGAGTTTGCTAAACATCTCCGTAACGCTATCACGGTTACCAAATAACCCTGTGTCGAAACGTGCCGCTCTTCTTTGGATCTTCTCTATTTCCTCCGTCAACCCGATCTGGTACGGATCCCACACTGATGAGCAATACTCAAGTATAGGTCGAACGAGTGTTTTGTAAGCCACCTCCTTTGTTGATGGGCTACATTTTCTAAGGACTCTCACAATGAATCTTAACCTGGTATCCGCCTTACCAGCAACTAATTTTACATGATCATTCCACTTCAAACCGTTCCGCACGCATACTGCCAGATATTTTACAGAAGTAACTGCTACCAGTGTTTGTTCCGCTATCATATAATCATACAATAAAGGACCCTTCTTTCTATGTATTCGCAATACATTACAGTTGTCTATGTTAAGGGTCAGTTGCCACTCCCTGCACCAAGTGCCTATCCGCTGCAGATCTTCCTGCATTTCGCTACAATTTTCTAATGCTGCAACTTCTCTGTATACTACAGCATCATCCGCGAAAAGCCGCATGGAACTTCCGACACTATCTACTAGGTCATTTATATATATTGTGAAAAGCAATGGTCCCATAACACTCCCCTGTGGCACGCCAGAGGTTACTTTAACGTCTGTAGTCGTCTCTCCATTCAGAACAACATGCTGTGTTCTGTTTGCTAAAAACTCTTCAATCCAGCCACACAGCTGGTCTGATATTCCGTCAAGGAAAATACATCTACCTGGGAGCCTGTAAGTAATATTTTCTGGGTCTCATGAACAAATAAAGCAAGTTGGGTTTCATACGATCGCTGTTTCCGGAATCCATGTTGATTCCTACAGAGTAGATTCTGGGTTTCCAAAAACGACATGATACGCGAGCAAAAAACATGTTCTAAAATTCTACAACAGATCGACGTCAGAGATATAGGTCTATAGTTTTGCGCATCTGCTCGACGACCCTTCTTGAATACTGGGACTACCTGTGCTCTCTTCCAACCATTTGGAACCTTCCGTTCCTCTAGAAACTTGCGGTACACGGCTGATAGAAGGGGGGCAAGTTCTTCCGCGTACTCAGTGTAGAATCGAATTGGTATCCCGTCAGGTCCAGTGGACTTTCCTCTGTTGAGTGATTCCAGTTGCTTTTCTATTCCTTGGACACTTATTTCGATGTCAGCCATTTTTTAGTTTGTGCGAGGATTTAGAGAAGGAACTGCAGTGCGGTCTTCCTCTGTGAAACAGCGTTGGAAAAAGGTGTTTAGTATTTCAGCTTTACGCGTGTCATCCTCTGTTTCAATGCCATCATTATCCCGGAATGTCTGGATATGCTGTTTCGAGCCACTTACTGATTTAACGTAAGACCAGAACTTCCTAGGATTTTCTGTCAAGTCGGTACATAGAATTTTACTTTCGAATTCACTGAACGCTTTACGCATAGCCCTCCTTACGCTAACTTTGACATCGTTTAGCTTCTCTTTGTCTGAGAGGGTTTGGCTGCGTTTAAACTTGGAGTGAAGCTCTCTTTGCTTTCGCAGTAGTTTCCTAACTTTGTTGTTGAACCACGGTGGGTTTTTCCCGTCCCTCACAGTTTTTCTCGGCACGTACCTGTCTAAAACGCATTTTACGATTGCCTTGAACTTTTTCCATAAACACTCAACATTGTCAGTGTCGGAACAGAAATTTTCGTTTTGATCTGTTAGGTAGTCTGAAATCTGCCTTCTATTACTCTTGCTAAACAGATAAACCTTCCTCCCTTTTTTTATATTCCTATTAACTTCCATATTCAGGGATGCTGCAACGGCCTTATGATCACTGATTCCCTGTTCTGCACTTACAGAGTCGAAAAGTTCGGGTCTGTTTGTTATCAGTAGGTCCAAGATGTTATCTCCACGAGTCGGTTCTCTGTTTACTTGCTCGAGGTAATTTTCGGATGGTGCACTCAGTATAATGTCACTCGATGCTCTGTCCCTACTACCCGTCCTAAACATCTGAGTGTCCCAGTTTATATCTGGTAAATTGAAATCTCCACCTAAGACTATAACATGCTGAGAAAATTTATGTGAAATGTATTCCAAATTTTCTCTCAGTTGTTCTGCCACTAATGCCGCTGAGTCGGGAGGTCGGTAAAAGGAGCCAACTATTAACCTAGCTCGGTTGTTGAGTGTAACCTCCACCCATAATAATTCACAGGAACTATCCACTTCTACTTCACTACAGGATAAACTACTACTAACAGCGACAAACACGCCGCCACCGGTTGCATGCAATCTATCCTTTCTAAACACCGTCTGTGCCTTTCTAAAAATTTCGGCAGAATTTATCTCTGGCTCCAGCCAGCTTTCTGTACCTATAACGATTTCAGCTTCGGTGCTTTCCATCAGCGCTTGAAGTTCCGGTACTTTACCAATGCAGCTTCGACAGTTTACAATTACAATACCGATTGCTGCTTGGTCCCCGCATGTCCTGACTTTGCCCCGCACCCTTTGATGCTGTTGCCCTTTCTGTACTTGCCCAAGGCCATCTAACCTAAAAAACCGCCCAGTCCATGCCACACAACCCCTGCTACGCGTGTAGTCGCTTGCTGCGTGTAGTGGACTCCTGACCTATCCAGCGGAACCCGAAACCCCACCACCCTATGGCGCAACTCGAAGAATCTGCAGCCCACACGGTCGCAGAACCGTCTCAGCCTCTGATTCAGACCCTCCACTCGGCTCTGTACCAAAGGTCCACAGTCAGTCCTGTCGACGATGCTGCAGATGGTGAGCTCTGCTTTCATCCCGCTAGCGAGACTGGCAGTCTTCACCAAATCAGATAGCCGCCGGAAGCCAGAGAGGATTTCCTCCGATCCATAGCGACACACATCATTGGTGCCGACATGAGCGACCACCTGCAGATGGGTGCACCCTGTACCCTTCATGGCATCCGGAAGGACCCTTTCCACATCTGGAATGACTCCCCCCAGTATGCACACAGAGTGCACATTGGTTTTCTTCCCCTCTCTTGCTGCCATATCCCTAAGGGGCCCCATTACGTGCCTGACGTTGGAGCTCCCAACTACCAGTAAGCCCACCCTCTGCTACTGCCCGGATCTTTCAGACTGAGGGGCAACCTCTGAAACAGGACAAGCAGCCATGTCCGGCCGAAGATCAGTATCAGCCTGAGACAGAGCCTGAAACCGGTTCGTCAGACAAACTGGAGAGGCCTTCCGTTCAGCCCTCCGGAATGTCTTTCGCCCCCTGCCACACCTCGAGACGACCTCCCACTCTACCACATGTGAGGAATCAGCCTCAATGTGGACAGTATCCCGGGCAGCCACAGTCGTAGTCCGATCGGGGGATGCGTGGGACGAGCTGGCCGTCCCCGACAAACCCCCATCCGGACCCCCAGTGATGCCCATTGGCAACAGCCTCAAGCTGTGTGACCGAAGCCAACACTGCCTGAAGCTGGGAGCGAAGGGATGCCAACACAGCCTGCATCCGAACACAGCAGTTGCAGTCCCTATCCATGCTAAAAACTGTTGCGCAAAGAACGTCTGTACTAATCTACAGAGAGCACAAACAATTCGACACAAAATTTAAACGGTTATTAAAATACAAGATTGCCTAGTAAATGCAGTAATGCTGCTACTTGCGCACTGCTGACACACTGCTCGGCGGCGGAAGGAGACTACGGGATTTTACACTATTCAGGTACTAAAAAGCGATGCTACAACTCTCAAATTATGAAATTTATGAATTAATCAATGCAAGTACCAAAAACACGCAAAGAAATTAAGAATTAAACTATGTAACAAATGAGTGAGCTAAGAGTATACGATTTGCTGCTGGCATCTGCTTATCCAACGGCGGCAGGGAGCACATACCGTAAAATGGGGTTACTTTGTGACAGTTTTTAAGGTTTTGCTCGCATGGACCAGACAGTGTAAATATTGAAGTTTAATAAGTAATACCAAGAATTTGCTGAAACCTTCCACTATGTGGTGATTAGTTATACAAATAAATATGTTCAACAGAGAAGCAATACATAACTGTTACGAGTTGCCGCAAAGTTACCCCACTGGATGGGGCTACTATGTGATAAGCTTTGTTTTTTCTTCGAAATGCGTGGAAAATAAACATTGACACAAAGTTACCCCATCAGATGTTTATTTAAAGCAATATACAAAACACTGGTTTATTGTTTGACAACATAAAGAATTTACAAAGGTAGCTACTTAATTTAAAAAGAATCTTTAACATAAAAAAAGACCTCGCTTTCCTACGGGTGTTGGAAGTGCTATTTTATACAGAACTTCCTCCGTTGAATAATAAATGGAATCATATCGTTCTGGCCACTTCCAGCATATTTTTGACCTTTCCATGTCGCTTACCATGTAGCCTCCTGGCTTGATATCAGTCACTCTTCCGGGGAACATTTCCCCTTCGAAGTATCACAAAGTCATCGAGTTTGAATGTGCATTCAGGGGTCTTCTTAGTGGCTCTTTCCAAGTGGTGGACGTTTCTTGTGTCTCGATGTAACTTACCAGTAGTCGAAGGTATGTCTCTGTCTGATGGCTCATCTCATGAACTTTCACAGAGAGCTTCCGAGTCACTCGGATCTTCATCGGTCCACTTGATGCTTTCGATCTCATCTGAGGACTCGACCGTATCAGTGACTTTTATTGAGCGGCTGCTGAGTATTGCCGGTGCCAGGACTCGAAGATTTCGCCTTCGTCTTACCAGTGGTCGCTTCTATTACTGGTATGCTGATTTTATGGTTGTATAATTATACTGCTTACATAAGCATTACAATTAACGTCAAATCAAGCCATAATGTTGCCAATATATTAACAATCAGGCGTACATACCTCTTTTCTACAGTTCTTTCAAATGAACGGCTCCAGCACACAAAGTTTACTACAATTCATACAATGGCTCCAAAGCAGGTTCTAACTAACCTGTTTGTACGGGTTATTACGTTAAGATTGGGAATGTAAATACTTATTGCTTGTGAAATTAACGTGAGAAGATTAGGGTCGCCACCGACTCTAACCCCACAACTAATCAAAGGTTTGGCCGAGTCGGAGAATAAATTAATTTGATCACAGACCAAAAACTCATAAAATTGCATACGTTGTGATGTCGCTCATAGGGGATACGATGTAATTAATAGTATTGGCCGTGCACTGTTCACGAGAATCAAACATTTAAAATAAAATAGAAAATGCATGAACACTGCATAAGATCAGCTCCCAGCAACACACCTGAAAATAAGACTTAATCTAAAGCATTTGTTATAAAATAAAAGGGGAAACTAATCACTGGACCTGTGCGTAAGGAAACGCGTTGGATGTGCTAACGGGAAAGCTACGAGGTTAGTGGCTTAGGTGCAAAAACGTAACCTCGGAACACAAGATAAAATCGTTTATTCCTAAGATATTGATGTGAGGCATGTACACAATTCCTGATAACATTAATTCCTAAAACATTAAAGAAAAGCATCGATACATTCACCGTTATAATCTACACTTAAAATCATTGGTGTGAATCATTCATACAACTGCTGTTGCCTCGTAACTGATCGCAATAACTCGTGAAACGGTACACGTTTCGCAGTACACCCGCGTGCCCACGTGGTTTGTGGAGACGCAATTTCTAGGTATCGTGGCCAAGTTGCAACAATATCACATCACGCAATCATGAACAGTTAACATTCTTTAAAACAAACATGAGACCGGACAGTTAGTGATGACGGTAGCCCAACAAACTCTAATGTTCAACCACGTGGTTGGCTCCCCACGGACGAAAGGTACATAAAGCAAGGAAAATTTACGAGAAGGCAAAGCTATTAATATTTAGGAAAATAAAAGCTTATACGGGCACATCTAAAGGCAAACAGACATTCATACAGGAGCGAGTGCTCACTTCTTATCGACACCTTTGTGTGGCGCTCTTCCGGCAGTTCCAAGTCTGCTATAGAAATTTTCTAAAAGAAAAATCTGCAAAAGTTTTGCATTCCTTGCTGCGACAAGGCAAAGTAATCTTTCAGAGTTGAAAAGCGAGACCAAAAGCTAACAGCTCTCCCCTCGCCAAGTAGCAACGCCCCACGCGGTCAGTCTAACTCACCCTTCGTCGACTGGAGCACAGCTGTGGACGCTTCCCGTACCGGCGGCAGACTGCCCCTTTTTCTTCTCCAGCCTCTTCCACGCTCCGCGTGGCCCGGAATACCCAAAGATACCATTTCCGCTCCAACCTAACGCAGGTAGATTTCTCACAAGTAGCGCAAACCTTTTTGCCTACCTGACCACTACGAGAGTTGGCTATTCTGTAAAACTGCTGCTGAATCTGTATGACTATCGCAGACTTTCTACAGCAGACTAAGGCACCGTCTAGAAACGTGACAAAAATACCACATTCGCTCAATCACACCACTATGAGAGTTATGAAAAAAGAGAAACAAGGAAAAGAAAGAGAAATGCTAGTGAAAGTGGGCTACCGGACTCATGAAAGGTGGCTACAGGACCCTTTCAAGGTTTCAATACGAACGCACTGCCGACGAACAAAAGAAGCGCGGCAGATTCAGCTGGCTGCCGCAAGATGGTGCAGCACTACAGGCAAGCCGGTGGAGCTAATCTTTGGTTTCTAGGCACATTGGATGCAGCGGGAGATTCGAAATAAGCGAAAATTAACATATGTCACAAAGTAGCCCCTACAGTCACACAGTACCTCCATTTTACGGCACTTGAAGAAACTTGCTGACGGTCTTCTTCCCGGAACGGAGGTCTTTGTAAGGGGTAGGGGCGGTGTTTCAGTGTACTTGCGTCGCGCCTCCTGGGAGTGACTACTTTTTTGACCACGTGTTTATCTCGGTTGTTTTGTGTCGATAACTATACGCTGGTTTGTACTGCTGACCTTCGAGAGGGAAGCGTGTGGTCCATGTGAGTTGAAGCGGCACGCAGGCCGCCTTTTCAGAGACAGCGGGTTACGCACGCCTTTGAGCGCGTCCGAGCGACCACAGCCGAGACCGCAAGGACGCTGGTGCACGGTGGGTGCCCCTGGGTACCCCTGCTCCACTGCCCCGCCCAGCCACGCGCGTCGCTCGAGGGCCGCGGCGCGGCTCAGCTCAGCTCATTACCACCACAATGGCAGGGGGGTGGGGGAAGGCGCCCGCTCGCCGCTGCTCCGGAGCGCGTGCCCCGTCGATTAACATCAGGTCAGGGGGCGCACCGAAACCCCGGAACGCCGCCACACGGCGCCCAGTGTAAACAGCTCGCCAATCGCTTAGCCCCTCATTCTGTCCGCGCGTGTTCTGTCACAAACCGAATCGGTCGTCTCTTCTCAACTCTCTCTCTCTCTCTCTCTCTCTCTCTCTCTCTCTCGAAAACTGACAGAAACGACGAGCGTGGGCTGTGCTAACCGCGGTCGCAAAGCAGACAAAGGGCTGCACACAACAGAGATGCTCCCTCTGTGTGCGTGCCTACGTGCCCGCCCTAAGAACTTCACTTCAGGCGTGTCAGATGGGGTACAAAACGGAACAATTACACTACTAGCCATTAAAATTGCTCCACCCAAAGAAATGCAGATGATAAACGGGTATTCATTGGACAAATATATTATACTAGAACTGACATGTGATTACATTTTCACGCAATTTCGGTGCATAGATCCTGAGAAATCAGTACCCAGAACAACCACCTCTGACCATAATAAGGGCCTCGATACGCCTGGGCATTGAGTCAAACAGAGCTTGGATGGCGTGTACAGGTACAGCTGCCCATGCAGCTTCAACACGATACTACAGTTCATCAAGAGTAGTGACTGGCGTATTGTGACGAGCCAGTTGCTCTGCCACCATTGACCAGACGTTTTCAGTTGGTGAGAGATCTGGAGAATGTGCTGGCCAGGGTAGCAATCGAACATTTTCTGTATCCAGAAAGGCCCGTACAGGACCTGCAACATGCGGTCGTGCATTATCCTGCTGAAATGTAGGGTTTCGCAGGGATCGAATGAAGGGTAGAGCCACGTGTCGTAACACATCTGAAATCTAACGTCCACTGTTCAAAGTGCCGTCAATGCGAACAAGAGGTGACCGAGACGTGCAACCAATGGCACCCCATACCATCACGCCGGGTGATACGCCAGTATGGCGATGACGAATACACGCTTCCAATGTGCGTTCACCGCGATGTCGCCAAACACGGATGCGACCGTCATGATACCGTAAACAGAACCTGGAGTCATCCGAAAAAATGACGTTTTGCCATTCGTGCACCCAGGTTCGTCGTCGAGTACACCATCGCAGGCGCTCCTGTCTGTGATGCAACGTCAAGCGTAACCGCAGCCATGGTCTCCGAGCTGATAGTCCGTGCTGCTCCAAACGTCGTCGAACTGTTCGTGCAGATGGTTGTTGTCTAGCAAACGTCCCCATCTGTTGACTCAGGGATCGAGACGTGGCTGCACGATCCGTTACAGCCATGCGGATAAGATGCCTGTCATCTCGACTGCTAGTGATACGAGGCGTTCCGTATTACCCTCCTGAACCCACCGATTCCATATTCTGCTCACAGTCATTGGATCTCGACCAACGAGAGCAGCAATGTCGCGATACGATAAACCGCGCTCGCGGTAGGCTACAATCCGACATTTATCAAAGTCGGAAACGTGGTCGTGTGCATTTCTACTCCTTATACGAGGCATCACAACATCGTTTCACCTGGCAACGCCGGTCAACTGCTGTCTGTGTATGAGAAATCGGTTGGAAACTTTCCTCATGTCAGGACGTTGTAGGTGTCGCCACCGGCGCCAACCTTGTGTGAATGCTCTGAAAAGCTAATCATTTGCATATCACAGCATCTTCTTCCTGTCGGTTAAATTTCGCGTCTGTAGCACGTCATCTTCTTGGTGTAGCAATTTTAATGGCCAGTAGTGTACATATGAATAATTTAATAGCTTATCCAAGAAACAATTTTTTTTGTAAACAAGATACCATAACTACAAATTCTCCTTTGCAATAACAAAACAGTTAAGAGGAGTTGAACTTAGCCCTAATTTCCACTGATGCTTGACAGGGACTTGCAATGGTCTCCATGACGCCATTTCAAATCTAGTGCAAGTCGAGCTGTTTCGTGGAAAAAGCTTGTTGGTGACTCCAGCTCCTTCTTACACCGTAGGTTAGACTCGTCCTTCACTGCCTTGTCCATGTGGTCCATATCTTATCCTGCGAGAAACGTTTGCACCAGAGCAGGTCGTTGTGAATAGAGAGCACAATCACATCGTACGTTTGGTCGTTCTCAATTAATGAAATTTTAGAAATTAATCCGAATTCAAACAAGATGACACACAGGTGTCGAAACATGTCCAGGTAAATAGAAACAAGAAATAAATGCATAATGTTTCCCAGGCGGTGTTGAAAAATCCAGATTTATTGGTCCCCACTCTGGGATCCGAGCCAGAAAGGCGAAATAGATATGATCCATAGAAGAGCACTGCGTCTCGTTACTGGTTCATTTTATAAGGTCAGGCAGGCGCGGTAAGAAAGGTGTGCTTTACTGTTAAAATTCCGACAGCCTACATTCCTAGAAGAGTCAGCCAATATGTTACTTCCTCCTACTGTAAGTAGGCTGTTTAGGTTTTTATGTTGGTAACGCCACGTAGCGCTCTGTATGAAAATCGCTGACCGCGCTGTGTGCAGTCTGTGGCTGGCTGGACTCACTGTTGGAATATTCGCTTGTGTAGTGTTGGGCAGTTGGATGGGAACAGCGCGTTGCGTTGTGCAGTTGGAGGTGAGCCGCCAGCAGTGTGGAGAGAGAGAGATGCAAGAGTTTTGAGAGGTTACTATAAGCGGACGATCTGGATGTGTGTCCGCCAAAAAAAGGAAATTTGTAAAGATGGATGTCATGAATTGATATATACGAGGGCAGTTCAATAAGTAATGCAACACATTTTTTTTCTCGGCCAATTTTGGTTGAAAAAACCGGAAATTTCTTGTGGAATATTTTCAAACATTCCCGCTTCGTCTCGTATAGTTCCATTGACTTCCGACAGGTGGCAGCGCTGTACGGAGCTGTTAAAATGGCGTCTGTAACGGATGTGCGTTGCAAACAACGGGCAGTGATCGAGTTTCTTTTGGCGGAAAACCAGGGCATCTCAGATATTCATAGGCGCTTGCAGAATGTCTACGGTGATCTGGCAGTGGACAAAAGCACGGTGAGTCGTTGGGCAAAGCGTGTGTCATCATCGCCGCAAGGTCAAGCAAGACTGTCTGATCTCCCGCGTGCGGGCCGGCCGTGCACAGCTGTGACTCCTGCAATGGCGGAGCGTGCGAACACACTCGTTCGAGATGATCGACGGATCACCATCAAACAACTCAGTGCTCAACTTGACATCTCTGTTGGTAGTGCTGTCACAATTGTTCACCAGTTGGGATATTCAAAGGTTTGTTCCCGCTGGGTCCCTCGTTGTCTAACCGAACACCATAAAGAGCAAAGGAGAACCATCTGTGCGGAATTGCTTGCTCGTCATGTGGCTGAGGGTGACAATTTCTTGTCAAAGATTGTTACAGGCGATGAAACGTGGGTTCATCACTTCGAACCTGAAACAAAACGGCAATCAATGGAGTGGCGCCACACCCACTCCCCTACCAAGAAAAAGTTTAAAGCCATACCCTCAGCCGGTAAAGTCATGGTTACAGTCTTCTGGGACGCTGAAGGGGTTATTCTGTTCGATGTCCTTCCCTATGGTCAAACGATCAACTCTGAAGTGTATTGTGCTACTCTTCAGAAATTGAAGAAACGACTTCAGCGTGTTCGTAGGCACAAAAATCTGAACGAACTTCTCCTTCTTCATGACAATGCAAGACCTCACACAAGTCTTCGCACCCGAGAGGAGCTCACAAAACTTCAGTGGACTGTTCTTCCTCATGCACCCTACAGCCCCGATCTCGCTCCGTCGGATTTCCACATGTTTGGCCCAATGAAGGACGCAATCCGTGGGAGGCACTACGCGGATGATGAAGAAGTTATTGATGCACTACGACGTTGGCTCCGACATCGACCAGTGGAATGGTACCGTGCAGGCATACAGGCCCTCATTTCAAGGTGGCGTAAGGCCGTAGCATTGAATGGAGATTACGTTGAAAAATAGTGTTGTGTAGCTAAAAGATTGGGGAATAACCTGGTGTATTTCAATGCTGAATAAAACAACCCCTGTTTCAGAAAAAAATGTGTTGCATTACTTATTGAACTGCCCTCGTATAATGAGTTGAACGCTATTAAGGTAAATACATTGTTTGTTCTCTATCAAAATCTTTCATTTGCTAGCTATGCCTATCAGCAGCTAGTGCCTTCAGTAGTTTGAATCTTTTATTTATCTGGCAGTACTGGCGCTCGCTGTATTGGTTCAAATGGCTCTGAGCACTATGGGTCTTAACATCTGAGGTCATCAGTCCCCTAGAACTTAGAACTACTTAAACATGACTAACCTAAGGACATCACACACATCCATGCCCGAGGCAGGATTCGAACCTGCGACCGCAGCGGTCACGCAGTTCCAGACTGAAGCGCCTAGAACCGCACGGCCACACCGGCCGGCGCTCGCTGTATTGTAGTAGTTCGAGTAACTAAGAGTTTTGTGAGGTAAGTGATTCATGAAAGGTATAGGTTATTGTAAGTCAGGGCCATTCTTTTGTAGGGATTTTTGAAAGTCAGATTGCCTTGCGCTAAAAATATTGTGTGTCGGTTTAGTGATGATCAGAATAAGTAAAGAGAAAACTGTCTGAGTATGTTGAGTTTTGCTCAGCTGTTTGAAAATGAAATAACATAGAATTTTACTAGCACGGTCATTCATAATCTTTCTAAGGGGACGTTTCACTACGAACGAGTCACGAAAGTACCTTGAAGGTAAAATTGCAGACATTCAACGACTCACAATATTTCTCGCCGAGCACCGGTCGCAGGTGGGACATTAAGGCCAGGAAGTGACCGCGGTACAAGAACTACCCAAAATGAGGTGGCTGGTGGAGTATAGATGGAGATGCAGAAGTACACATATACCAGTTGGCTGCAATGTCCCGTTGCCGACGAAGTCAGTGACGGGGCCCAAGTTAGATTAGCGAAGGACACAACCCAAGTCTGTTTCATACAAACTGTCCCAGCATTTGTCGCTAGCCGAATTTGCAAAACCACGGAAACCTAAAACAGTAAAGCTGGATAGGAATTTTCAACTGCCACCGTCCCGACTGCAGCATCCAGCTCTGTGGCACCTGTTGGTTGGTTGATTTGGAGGACCAAACAGCGAGATCATCGGTGTCATCGGATTAGGGAAGGAAGTCGGCCGTGCCCTTTCAAAGGAAACATCCCAGCATCTGCCTCAAGCTATTTTGGGAAGTCACGGAAAACCTAAATCAGGATGCCCGGCTCCGGGTTTGAACCGTCGTCCTCCAGAATGCGAGTCCAATTTTCGTTTGGTTTTGTTTTGCTTTAGGGCGCAAAAAAAAAAATAAATAAATAAAAACAAAAAAAACTATGGTCATACGCGCCCAAGTCAAAACTATAGAACGCGAAGACAGAAGAGTTAAAAACGACTATACGTCAGTCCCAACTGACATAATAGAAGACAGCTAAAAAGAGGCACGTGGAAAAAGGGCTAAAAAAGACACCAAACAGAAACGGAGGTCCAAAACTAAAAATTAAATAGCCTTCGCCATATTGCTTTGGCGGATAAAAAGTAAAACGCGGTCGACAGTCCACGCGTCATTTACTAAAACGGCCGATAACTCAGACGGTAGACCCAAGCGGGAACATAAACGGTTACAAAATGGGCATTCCGTCAGGAATTGGTGGGCAGTTAAAACTTGGGCGCAATGTGTGCAAAGTGCTGGGGTAGAGCCACTTATCAAATGACGATGGCTAAAAAGGCAGTGTCCAATACGCAGCCTAGTTAAAATGATCTCCTCCCGGCAGGAGGGCGGAGAGGAGGTTGTCCAAGCTGCTGGGAGAGGCTTAATAAGCCGGAGCTTATTCCCGTGAAGGGAGGACCACTGGCGATGCCAAAGTGACAGCACGTTCTGAAAGACGGCAACAAAGAGATCATCGGAGGGAATATAGGAACTCGCGGGCTAAGGTACGAGGACTGCAGCCTTGGCAGTAGGGTCAGCAGCCTCGTTTCCTGGCAGACAGACATGACCAGTTAACCCAGATAAACATCACACTGGCTCCACCAAGAGTGAGCAAGTGGCAGTTTTCCTGGAACCGCTGCACTAAGGGATGGGCGGTGTACAGCGCACATAGGCTTTGAAGGGCGCTGAGTGCGTCTGAGCAGAGGACACAGTTGAAAAGGCTGTGTCGCCGGATGTTGGTTGGTTGGTTGGTTTGATGGGGGCTAGTGCTAGCGTCTTTGATTCATAATCAAAACGTCTTCGGTCCCGGGTTCGATCCCCGCCACTGCCTAAATTTTGATAAATAATCAGCATTGGCGGCCGAAGACTTCCGGCATAAGAAGTCAGCCTCATTCTGCCAATGGCCTTGTCAAAGAGGGCGGAGGAGCGGATAGAGGTTCAGGGCACTCTCTTGTCCTAGGGGTGGGAAATTGCCCCTAAAGGCGGAAGAATCGGCAATGATCAACGACATGAGGATGCAGAAGGCAATGGAAACCACTGCATTAAAGACACGTAACGTGTATCCACAGGACATGTGGCCTGTAATTGAAGAAGTGTCATGATGATCTCTCCATTGGCAAAAGATTCCGGAATAGTCCCCCATTCGGATCTCCGGGAGGGGACTGCCAAGGGGGAGGTTACCATGAGAAAAAGATTGAATAATCAACGAAAGGATAACGTTCTACGAGTCGGAGCGTGGAATGTCAGAAGCTTGAAGATGGTAGGGAAACTAGAAAATCTGAAAAGGGAAATGCAAAGGCTCAATCTAGATATAGTAGGGGTCAGTTAAGTGAAGTGGAAGGAAGACAAGGATTTCTTGTCAGATGAGTATCGGGTAATATCAACAGCAGCAGAAAATGGTATAACAGGTGTAGGATTCGTTATGAATAGGAAGGTAGGGCAGAGGGTGTGTTACTGTGAACAGTTCAGTGACCGGGTTGTTCTAATCAGAATCGGCAGCAGACCAACAGCGACAACGATAGTTCAGGTATACATGCCGACGTCGCAAGCTGAAGATGAACAGATAGAGAAAGTGTATGAGGATATTAAAAGGGTAATGCAGTATGTAAAGGGGGACGAAAATCTAATAGTCATGTGCGACTGGAATGCAGTTGTAGGGGAAGGAGTAGAAGAAAAGGTTACAGGAGAATATGGGCTTGGGACAAGGAATGAAAGAGGAGAAAGACTAATTGAGTTCTGTAACAAGTTTCAGCTAGTAATAGCGAATACCCTGTTCAAGAATCACAAGAGGAGGAGGTTTACTTGGAAACGGCCGGGAGATACGGGAAGATTTCAATTAGATTACATCATGGTCAGACAGAGATTCCGAAATCAGATACTGGATTGTAAGGCGTACCCAGTAGCAGATATAGACTCAGATCACAATATAGTAGTGATGAAGAGTAGGCTGAAGTTCAAGACATTAGTCAGAAAGAATCAATACGCAAAGAAGTGGGATACGGAAGTACTAAGGAATGACGAGATACGTTTGAAGTTCTCTAACGCTATAGATACAGCAATAAGGAATAGCGCACTAGGCAGTACAGTTGAAGAGGAATGGACATCTTTAAAAAGGGCCATCACAGAAGTTGGGAAGGAAAACATAGGTACAAAGAAGGTAGCTGCGAAGAAACCATGGGTAACAGAAGAAATACTTCAGTTGATTGATGAAAGGAGGAAGTACAAACATGTTCCGGGAAAATCAGGAATACAGAAATACAAGTCGCTGAGGAATTAAATAAATAGGAAGTGCAGGGGAGCTAAGACGAAATGGCTGCAGGAAAAATGTGAAGACATCGAAAAAGATATGATTGTCGGAAGGACAGACTGAGCATACAGGAAAGTCAAAACACCCTTTGGTGACATTAAAAGCAACGGTAACATTAAGAGTGCAACGGGAATTCCACTGTTAAATGCAGAGGAGAGAGCAGATAGGTGGAAAGAAAACATTGAAAGTCTCTATGAGGGTGAAGATTTGTCTGATGTGATAGAAGAAGAAACGGGAGTCGATTTAGAACAGAAAGGGGATCCAGTATTAGAATCGGAATTTAAAAGAGCTTTGGAGGGCTTACGGTCAAAGAAGGCAGAAGGGATAGATAACATTCCATCAGAATTTCTAAAATCATTGGGGGAAGTGGCAACAAAACGACTATTCACGTTGGTATGTAGAATATATGAGTCTGGCGACATACCATCTGACTTTCGGAAAAGCATCATCCACACAATTCCGAAGGCGGCAAGAGCTGACAAGTGCGAGAATTATCGCAGAGTCAGCTTAACAGCTCATGCATCGAAGCTGCTTACAAGAATAATATACAGAAGAATGGAAAAGAAAATTGAGAATGCGCTAGGTGACGATCAGTTTGGCTTTAGGAAAAGTAAAGGGACGAGAGAGGCAATTCTGACGTTACGGCTAATAATGGAAGCAAGGCTAAAGAAAAATCAAGACACGTTCATAGGATTTGTCGACCCGGAAAAAGCGTTCGACAATATAAAATGGTGCAAGCTGTTCGAGATTCTGAAAAAAGTAGGGGTAAGCTATAGGGAGAGACGGGTCATATACAATATGTACAACAACCAAGAGGGAATAATAAGAGTGGAGGATCAAGAACGAAGTGCTCGTATTAAGAAGGGTGTAAGACAAGGCTGTAGCCTTTCGCCCCTACTCTTCAATCTGTACATCGAGGAAGCAATGATGGAAATAAAAGAAAGGTTCAGGAGTGGAATTAAAATACAAGGTGAAGGGATATCAATGATACGATTCGCTGATGACATTGCTATCCTGAGTGAAAGTGAAGAAGAATTAAATGATCTGCTGAATGGAATGAACAGTGTAATGAGTACACGGTATGTTTTGAGAGTAAATCGGAGAAAGACTCGACTGCAAACGAAGAACCTCCAGCTGGAAAGCGTTGATAGAGGTACCAACACAACTTGTTACCATAAAAGACACTATTTTGGTATCCACGTCACAATTAAAAGTAGCTGGAGTGGGTGTAGCCTGAGAAATCATGCGAGAGCGCCCACACTAGAGCGAGTGATAAAACCCAGCTGCACGGATAAAACGTAAAACTGAGCCAGCTATAGAGGCATCGTCACCTATAATTAAAGGAAGTGCAGCTGGTAAATTAAAGGACTGCCGCAACGGGTCTAAAAGGGGGCAGTCCTTCAGAAGATGGAGCACTGACAGCCCTGCATCACAGAGACACTTGGGCGGGTTCTCTCGGCGAAGGACATAGCTGTGGGTCAACCGCGTACGTCCAGTTCGGAGACGGCAGACAACAACTGAGTCCCTACGCGTGCCCCTCAAGGATGAGTTCCATACGGCCGTGGGCGACTTGACCGTGCAGAGCTTATTTGGCGTGTTCAAGACAGAGTTGTCGGATGTACTCCGTAGCCTGATACAGGCATAGGATGGGCTGGCCACGCATGGTAGACAAACGGCATGCATACCTGCTGAGGAGAAAGTGACCGCAGTAGGACAGTGATAGTTCAACGAGTTCAGTATGCTAACCGCTCCGCCAAATCGCTGGGTATGACACCCGTAAAAGAGCCATTGCGGAACGAGGTATTTCACTAACATCCCGTGCATGAATATAAATTTCTGTATGTAGGACGTAGAAAGGAGACCTTGTAGTGACGTGGCAGGACGTCCATCCGCACCCAGCGACGACGAGGACGCGGCCGGCGGGCCGACGCCTGTGCAACCGGCCGTGTGCCGCAGCCGCCGCGGCGTCAAATCGGCAAATAAATGTGGCGCGCCAGTCGCCAGTCGCCGGCAATATTCATTGTGGTCGCGCGCCACGCGCCACTCGCCACTATTTGCGGCGCCACAAAGGAAGGAGGCCGCCGGCGTGTGGGAAACGAGGCCAATGTTTGCCGTCGCCGCTGGACCGGAAAACTCACCCACCGCCGCTTGTTGGCGGGCGGGTGGGGGGGAGGGGGACGCGATTAGCACCCCTCCCTGCCTGCCGTACTGCTCCCATTCCTTCCCGGAGCCGCCTGCACCCTTACATCACTACCGTTCTCACCATGCTGCACTACTGGTAATTCCGCTGAGAAAGAAAGAAGGCTAGAATCGACATCGAGGTTACCGGAAACGTGGTGGTAGCCCACTTAAAGTAATCTATTGTTGCGTTGACAGTTTTCATTTTATGTTCTGATGTAAGTTTCTATCTTATGTTTCAACCTCGATTGAGTTCCTCGAAGAAACGTCATCCATGGACACGCAAAGGGAATATAAACGTTTTTATGTTTGCACTTTATTTGTTGTATAGCCCTAATAAAAGTTTCAGAAACTCGAAATAACTAAAAGCAGAAATATTCGATGTGATTTGCTAGTTCAGTAGAAAAATAACTAACCACGGCTAACGTAGAGAGAATGTAGAATGCGGACTCATAATAGCAAGAAAGGCGTTTCTGAAAAAAAAATACAGTTCTTAATACTAAAGGGAGACGAAAATTTAATAGTTATAGGGGGGGGGGGGGGACTGCAACTCGATAATAGGAACACGAAGAGAAGGAAAAGTAATAGGAGAATCTGGGCTGGGGGAAAGGAACGAATGAGGAACCCGACTGGTCGAATTTTGCCCAGAGCATAACTTAATCATAGCCAACAGATGGTTTAAGAATCAGGAAAGAAGGTTGTACACATGGAAGAGGCCTGGAGACACTGGAAGTTTTCCAATAGATTATACAACGGTAAGACAGAGATTTAGGAACCAGGTTTTAAATTGTAAGACATTTCCAGGGGCAAATGTGGTTTCTGACCACAATCTACTAGTTATGAACTGTAGATTAAAACTGAGTAAACTGCAAAAAGGTGAGGATTTAAGGAGATGGTACCTGGATAAACTCAAAGAACCAGAGGTTGTGGAGAGTTTCATAGAGAGCATTAGGGAACGATTGACAAGAACAGTCGACGAAGAATGGGTAGCTTTGAGAGATGAAATAGTGAAGGCAGCAGAGGATCAAGTAGCTAAAGAGACGAGGGCTAGTAGAAATCCTTGGGTAACAGAAGATACATTGAATTTAATTGATGAAAAGAGAAAATATAAAAATGCAGTAAATGAAGCAGTCAAAAAGGATACAAATGTCTCAATAATGAGACTGACAGGAAGTGCAAAATGGCTAAGCAGGGATGGCTAGAGGACAAATGTAAGAACGTAGAGACATATAACACTAGGGGTAATTTGCTACAGGAAAATTAAAGAGACAAGAGAACCATCTGAATGACTATCAAGAGCTCAGATGGAAAACCAGTTCTAAGCATAGAAGGGAAAGCAGAGAAGTGGAAGCAGTACATTGAGGGTCTATACAAGAGCGATGTACGTGAGGGCAATATTACAGAAATGGAAGAGGACGTAGATGAAGATGGAATTGGAGATATGATACTGCGTGAAGAATTTGATAGAGCGCTGAAAACAAGGGCCCGACAGTAGACAATATTCCATTAGAACTATTCGCAGCCTTGGGAGAGCCTGCCATGGGAAAACTCTTCCATCTGGTGAGTAAGATGTATGAGACAGGCGAAATATCATCAGACTTCAAGAAGATTGTAATAATTCCAATAACAAACAAAGCAGGCGTCGCGGCTGGTCCTGGCGGAGGTTCGAGTCCTCCCTCCTCCCTCGGGCATGGGTGTGTGTGTTTGTCCTTAGGATAATTTAGGTTAAGTAGTGTGTAAGCTGAGGGACTGATGACCTTAGCAGTTAAGTCCGTAGAAATGTTGGACCATTCGAGGTAATATTGACGCAACAACTTATCTTAGTATATAGTTTAAGGAAAGACAAAACTACGTTTCAAGTATTTGTAGACTTAGAGAAAGCTTTTAAAATGTTGACTGGAATACTCTTTTTCAAATTCTGCATGTGGCAGGGAGCGAAAGGCCATTTACAATTTGTACAGATACCAGACGGCAGTTATAAGAGTCAAGGGGCGCGAAAGGGAAGCAGTAGTTGAGAAGAGAGTGAGACAGGGTTGTAGCCTATCTCCGATGTTATTCAATCTGTATATTGAGCAAGCAGTAAAGGAAACAAAAGAAAAAATTGTAGTAGGAATTAAAATTCATGGAGAAAAAATGAAAACTTTGACGTTTGCTGATGACGTAATTCTGGAAGATACAGCACTTGAATGGAATGGTCAGTGCCTTGAAAGGAGGATATAAGACGAACATGAACAAAAGCAAAATGAGGATAATGAAACGTAGTCGAATTAAATCAGGCGATGCTGAGGGAATTAGATTAGGAAATGAGACACTCAAAGTAGTAGATGAGTTTTGCTATTCGGGGAGCAAAATAACTGCTGATGGCCGAAGTAGAGAGAATATAAAATGTAGACTGGCAATGGCAAGCAAAGCGTTTCTGAAGAAGAGAACTCTGTTAACATCGAGTATAGATTTATGTGCCAGGAAATCTTTTCTGAATGTATTTGTACGGAGTGTAGCCATGTATGGTAGTGAAACGTGGACAATAAATAGTTTAGACAAAAAGAGAATAGAACCTTTCGAAATGTGGTGCTACAGAAGAATGCTGAAGATTAGATGGGTTGGTTACGTAATTAATGAGGATATACTGAACAGAATTAGGGAGAAAAGGCATTTGTGGCACAACTTGACTAGAAGAACGGATCGGTTGGTAGGACAAATTCTGAGGCATCAAAGGCTCACCAATTTACTACTGGAGGGCAGCGTGGAGGGTAAAAATCGTAGAGGGAGACGAAGAGATGAATCCAGTAAGCAGATTCAGAGGGATGTAGGCTGCAGTAGGTACTCGGAGAACAACAATAGTGAATATAAATCTCAGAGTGTTGCAAGCAGCCGTATGCTACGTAACACGCGCTCGATACGACCGTAATAAGGATGTCAGACACGCTGATGATGGGAGCGCATAGTGTGCGTGTTTTATAATCCGCCTTTGTTAATAAAACTGTTTAAACTTACTTCTCAGTTTCACGTATTGTCGTACCTCAAGAACCCATCGCTTACAAATCCCGACAAAATATTCGTGTAATCATCATCCGGTGCAACAACTCAAACTACCCCCTTATAAGAGTTAGAAGTCTTTTCTGAAGGTATTTCGTACCCTTGTACAAAAGTAAAACGTAGACGATAGGCAACTCTGACAAGAAGAGTAGCCCGCATCTCGTGGTCGTGCGGTAGCGTTCTCGCTTCCCACGCCCGGGTTCCCGGGTTCGATTCCCGGCGGGGTCAGGGATTTTCTCTGCCTCGTGATGGCTGGGTGTTGTGTGATGTCCTTAGGTTGGTTAGGTTTAAGTAGTTCTAAGTTCTAGGGGACTGATGACTATAGATGTTAAGTCCCATAGTGCTCAGAGCGATTTGAACCAAGAAGAGTACAGAATCGTTTCAAATGATATGCTATAGAAGAATGGTGAAGATTATATGTGTTAATCTAAGAACTAATGAAGTGGTACTGAATCAAAGTGGAGGGACTAAAAATTTGCGGCACAACTTGGCTAAAATGAGGCGTTGCTTGATTAGACAAACACTGAGGCTTCAGGTAATCGTCAGATTGGCAAAGGAAGAAAGCCTGAGGAGCAATAATTAGACGCTGACCAAGGCTTCAATACAGCAAGCAAGTTCAACGAATAGAGACTATAGGAGCTACGCAGTGATGTAGAGGCTTGACGAGTATAGAACAGCGTGGAGCGGCGCGTCAAACAAGTAGTCGGACTGAAGACCACAAGAGGGACACAGTAGTTAGACTAAATGGATGACTACACGAGCTGAAGACTGAAACACTGACACCTATACGCTAACAAAGCTTCTAAAATGACCAAAATTACTGACAAAGAACGCCTTGAGTGTGATGTCGCAAAAGGCCGATGACGTTTATGGTATTCGACGCCCCACATGTTGTCTACCATGCAACTACAATATTGGCTGCTTATGGCAACAGGAGGCGCGACTGGAGAGATCCAATGGCGTGCACAGCATGAGGCTGCGGAGCGTAGTTGAACTGCTTAGTCGGCGAGTAACTCACAATAGCGCTCCACCGCTAGTGGCGTTGACACAAAGCAGAGCAATAGCAACGGTAGACAAAGCTAACACTGCATTATGTCTACAGTAACAGCTGCCGAAGTTGACATTGCGTCAGAAGGGAACCAAAGGAATTTCGCAGAGTGAGAAACAAGCGGCAGATGAAATATTAGAGTTTCTGAAAGATGAATCGGTGGAATCTGCGGGCAATGTACGTGAGAAGTACAACGGTGACGTTACGTGCTTAACAAGTGAAGGATATTGAAACAGGTAATTCATCTTCCTCGGACAGGGAGCCACAAATCCCATCTTCAATGACACGTAGTAAAGGACAATCGTTGTCCAAGGAGCGGGTACGAAACATAATTACATACATGGAAGATCATCCGCAGAATATTGAAAAAACAATTATGAACAGATTTCGAATAAGTCCGCAACAATATTTTCGTGTCGTATATAATAAAATGGAGGACAAGACGCACTTGTTACAAAAACTACTGTTTGCGCGTTTCAAGTGTGCTTGACACAATCTTGAGGATGTGCATGGTAGTGATCTATGCTATGCACATCAAATTGCGCATCACAATAGATTACGGTGATTTGAAGGGTTGCATAACTTCAAACAGTGCTACTAAAACTATGTGAAACTATGTCTTTACTTATTTTTATCATTTAAACACTGACCTACAGAATTTTTCCTGACAAATTATTACCCACAATATACAAGCTCAACGCAATCTGACTGCTATAGAGTGACAACATGACTTCCAATAATTAACACAAAAGAATGGCCCTGTATTGCAAGAAATCCTAACAATAATAAAAATCCAAAAAATATGAAATTAAAGAAATATGACACTACCTCCAACTCTGTTAATTTCCTAAACTCATTTCAACCATGAATCACAATTTTTATATAAGTCACTTAACTTACAGAAAATCTTCATAACATGAACTACAGCAATTACAGCAAGCAGCAACTACAGCCAGCTAAATAAAAAGATTCTAACTACTATAGACTCTAACTACTAGGAGGCATATGGTTAGCAAAAGAAAGGGTTTGTCGAAGAGCAAACAATGTATTTAGAAAATTTTACCTTATTCATGTGACATCCAGTTCTAAAAAATTATATAGTTCTCAATAATTCCATTGTCCAAATACTATTAACGACATCCATCCTCCTTTTACAGTGCATTTCCTACCAACACAGAGTCTCCACTAAGAAAAACATGTACATACGCTTCTCTATCCACTCGCTAACTGCTAGTCCGTCCAACCACAGAATCTCTTGCCGAGGGCGCAGACCGCTGTCAGCGATATTAACACATTCTACAGCGCTGCCAACATACAAACAGGCTACGTACACTACAGAAGGGCAAGACGTAAGACAACGAAATTTCAAACAAAGTGTCAACCTGATGCGCATCAAACTGCGAAATCGGCCCGAAAATTTGTAGGTGAGATAAATAAACTTATCACAGCGTTCAGTAAGGAATTTGTTTTCAACTCCGACCAATCGTGATTTGAAGACGAAATGCGTATGAAAGGAACCCTGGAAATTAGAGGTACCAAGAGAGATAACGCATTCGTATACCATTATGCCGACTGTGAATCTGGATGGTAAAATGGCTGGAAAGTTATTTATTGTCCTCCGAGAAGTTGGAGGTGCTCTGCACCCTACGATTCTTTCTTGTGCTCGCGATCTTGCAAGAGCAGCAGAATATTTCCGTCACACCAAGCAAGGGTGGGAAAATGGGCGTAAGGGAACTACAACTATGGTATGAGCACTGTCTTTGGCAAATAACTGGTCAAAATAACTTGGTTTTGGTTGATTCCTGGTCTACATATAAAAATTATACTCCTTTAAAGCACACTATCCTTCGTGAAAAGTGTGTGACACTGTAATTCATACCACTTGGAAATGCTGGACAAATTCAGCCTCTGGATGTTTGTTTTCTTCCATGCCCATAAAACATATTATCGCACTAGCTACAGATATGCCTTAAAGGATAGCCAGTTTCACGATAAGTTCCACAACAGATTGTTTCGCTTTCCATCAGTTCTCACCATCCCGTTACACTAATATGATGTTGCATTCTTTAAGAGTGGATACGTACAAGGGAACCTCCCCATCGCACCCCCCTCAGAATTAGTTATAAGTTGGCACAGTGGATAGGCCTTGAAAAACTGAACACACATCAATCGAGAAAACAGGAAGAAGTTGTATGGAACTATGAAAAAATAAGCAAAATATACAAACTGAGTAGTCCATGTGTAAGATAGGCAACATCCAGGGAGGTGTAAAAACATGAGCGTCGTGGTCCCGTGGTTAACGTGTGCTCCTGCGGAGCGATAGGTCGTTGGTTCAACTCTTCCCTCGGCAGAAAATTTTAATTTTTATTTTAAGACAATTATCAAAGTTCAGGCACTCACATATAATCATCTTCGCTCTCCAAAATTCCAGGACATGTTGAGATTTGCTTGGACATATGCAGGATTTGACGGTTTACACACGGAAAAATTTGAAAACGTTAAAAACATATGTTTTGACAGAGCACAGACAAAACTGTGCGACTGTGAAACTGTTGCATTCATTTGTTGCAGTTTATGTGACAAACTCTTATGTTTTCACACTTTTTTGGAAGTGATTATCACATCCACAAGAAAACCTAAATTGGGCAAGGTAGAAGAATCTTTTTACCCATTCACCAAGCGTACAAGTTAGGTGGGTTGACAACATATTCCTGTCATGTGCGCACATGCCGTCACCAGTGTCGTATAGAATATATCAGACGTGTTTTCCTGTGGAGGAATCGGTTGACCTATGACCTTGCGATCAAATGTTTTCGGTTCCCATTGGAGAGGCACGTCCTTTCGTCTACTAATCGCACGGTTTTGCGGTGCGGTCGCAAAACACAGACACTAAACTTATTACAGTGAACAGAGACGTCAATGAACGAACGGACAGATCATAACTTTGCGAAAATAAATAAAGTAAACGTTTCAGTCCAGGGAAGACTTGAACCAAGGACCTCTCGTTCCGCACCTGCTCACGCTAACCACGGGACCACGACGCTCCTGAACTCACACTCTCCTTGATGTTGCCTATGTTGCCTATGTTGCCCATGGACTACTCAGTTTGTATATTTTGCTTATTTTTTTCATAGTTCACAACTTCCTCCAGTTTTCTCGATTGATCGTTGTTCAGTTTTTCAAGGCCTATCCACCGTGCAAACTTATAACTAAATCTGACGGGGGTGCGATGGGGAGGTTCCCTTGTTAGTCATACGCCTGAACGTTGGGCAACTTTAGCACCTATACTGTGCTAAACGGCGTCCGACAGGTGCGGATCGTCCTTAATAAACATATCCTTCTCAATTATACATTGGAGGCTGTCGAGCTATTGTGATTTACGATGGCCAGCCACGCACATGTTCTGGCTGTGGCGGAGGACATATCCGCTCGGAGTGCATACAACGCCGCGTCGTGCAGCTGCCACATGGAGAAGCGTCACAGCGAGAAGTTCCCACGCAACTGCCGATGACCTACGTATCGGTGACCTGCCGGGAGGTGTTGCCGAGTTATCCAAAGGTACTTCGAAAAATTTTGGTTTCAACAACAGCCTGCTTTCAAATATGTCAGTTCCTCTTGTAAGCCTAAACACAGATTACTCTGAAGATGTTTCGCATCCACAAATGAATCACGAATCTTCAAAAGTCTCTCCAGAATATTTTTTAAACTGTGCAGCAAGAGTATTAGCTTTAATTAAGTCCATCAACGTCTTATTATCGTCAGTAGGGGGCCACATTTAGTGACGTCTCACACGATCCATTTTCACTTGCCTGAATCGACTAATTTATTAGTAAATCCTTGAATATTATCCATACTTCGCAGAGTATTTCAGTTTCCACTTTTGCAATTTTTGCTTAGTTTATTCAAGTTTACGAAAATGTCTAAAAGATGTGCAAACTTAGGTACTCATTCATCGACTGCAAATAAATTTCTTTACTCATTCCCCCAACAGTCAAAAATACAATTACCTCAAACCCAAGTTCAAACACTTGCATTAACTCGTTAGCTCGAGATAATCACCCTAGGGGAAGTGTTGTGTGCTGTGATTCCATGTATTGACACAAAACATTAAAAAGCCGCATATTTAGGGACCGCGATTTGACGAAGTTCATGGTGTTTAGCACTTCTCCGTCACAATTTTCGGAGGAGATAGCAAAACACTTAGCAACAATGGCTTTGCGGTGAATGAGACATTGGTCGGTTCGTTAGTTAGGGATTTACTTCGCGTACTTTAACCACGAGCCGTTCCACTCTGCCTGTCATAGAAGCGGGTCCATCTGTACAAACACTGACGGAGTCCCGTCACGTTAATCCATTACGAACCAAATATTCATTAGTCTTATGAAATATGACTTCACCAGCTCCTCATTCGGGTAGTTCTTTGCAAAAAGATGAAATTACTTCCCAATCAAGGAAAGGAGTTATGCGTGACCGCTAATGTCGATGGCCTCGTCGATCTGCAGTGGCAGCTCACCTCTACTCTTTATTTTCTCTTTCGAAATGTCTTCGATGTCACTGCACACATCACTAACTCGGCGGTTGATTCTGCCAGCAGGGAGAGGAGTTCTTGAAATTTCAGTAACAGCATCTGAACCAAAAACTATTTTTACTTTTTCGCTACACACTGGTATTAACCAAGTTTCTGGTATTGTGTGTAGATTTTTGGTCTTTACGAAAAGTCTGGCTGTACTTTTTACGAAACACTCAGTAATGAGCTTCAGTTTCTTTTCATTTTGTGTCAACAACTAACGAAAGTAATTCACGTCATTACTTAACAGAGAGGAAAGTTTTGTTGACTAATGTTTCAGTTTACTGCGAAGCATAGCAGCATTACTGAGTTTTTCGCCACGTACAACAAAACAACCCGTAAGATAAATAATTGGCATTACACTGTTTCCTTTTTTCTGACTCGATGGTTTCACTACTTGCACTCGAGGAGGGACCGTTCCGTACAATGACCTTATCTATACCGGAAAAAAAATAGTTTAAAGACATTGTAACAGAAAATACTGGTGTAGCAGTCACAATATCCGCACTACTGCGGAGCACATCTGTGATGAAACTGAACTGAAATACTCAAATTAGACTTGGCCACTGTTTCTATGTTTCGATACAGTGTATCGATACGTGGAACTGTTTCAGTGTTTCGGAACGGCTGTGGTTCACTGTTTCGAAACAGTGGTGTTTCATTCCGCCCCTGTCTCGGACCAGATTCGATCTCACTGTGGTTCACTGTTTCGAAACAGTGGTGTTTCATTCCGCCCCTGTCTCGGACCAGATTCGATCTCGAGCAAAACACAGATACTGTATCGTTGTTTCAAAATAAAGCTGTTTCAGTCCACCTGTGCTTGGAACGGACTGATTGTATCGAAACAGTGATGTTTCATTCCGCTCTGTGTCGGACGAGATTCGGGCTCGGCACAGGTACTGAAACACAACATACCACTTCATGAAACACTTTCAAGAGTGTCGAAATATTTTTGACAAGCAATAGCATGAAGCTTAAGATATCCGAAAATAAAGCTTCGTTTCTAGCTGACTGTCCTATTTCGAAATGGCGTAACATCTACTTTATAAACACTAACCAACAATAAAACAACGCATACTATTCACATTCAAAATAATGAATATGTGAAAATCATTCAGTTAAATTATTCTTTTTTTTATAACATACGCTTCTCTGTTCATGTACAGTAATCATATTAAGAAACGCAAGTAAGCCTACAACATTTTGAATAAAACAAGGCGTAGAGTGACAATTATTAGACATATACATAAATTTGATGTAGGTATAATTGCAAGCAATCTGTTTGACATATCACTGATAGCGTAATGGCGAACGGGAAGGACTGGGAAGCATGGTGAATTTATAGTAACGGTTCTAAACACCTTGAAAGACAATTTTTTTTCTCTCATATTTTGTAATTTATTCGAATTATTTGGCGTTATTTGTGAGTCTATAGTCACTGTGCCCATTATCCACAATGATTCCCTTGTGTGCATGGAAATTAGCAGGATGGGTATATTACCCATACTAACGGAATGTGGGAATCCCAGTAGCATATCCGTTGTTTCTGCAGTTCGCTCCCATCTCCAGTTTCGTTCGTGGTGGTTCTTCTGTCTTCAGCTATGGCTGTCCTCAATCAATTGAAAAGTATGAAAGTCACAGGACACGAAAGCAGCGCATTTGCTGCAGGAAATACGAACCTGCCAAGACGTCTAAGTGATAGTTTCACACTTTCTGCGATATGATTATCGCTCTCGCACCTCATTTGTGCTTATATGGACATACTTATACAGTGGACATTCAAGATGATAAAATGTGTAGGTTTATTAGATTACAAAATACGAACTGTTTCACTGTTTCGAAACTGCGTATCGAAACATTACATTGTACTGTTTCATTTGTTTCGAAACAGTTACGTGTTTCAGTTTGCCCATCTCTAACTCAAATAAATGAAAGTTTAGGATGGAATAACAAGATTGTTGAACTGAAATACGTTATTTTTGTCTGACAATTTGTGGGGCCTTTGGCGGCGAACGAAAAGAGCAACACGATTTAAGAAGCGGGTACAAACTGGTTCAAAAATGGCTCTGAGCACTATGGGACTTAACTGCTGTGGTCATCAGTCCCCTAGAACTTAGAACTACTTAAACCTAACTAACCTAAGGACATCACACGCATCAATGCCCGAGGCAGTATTCGAACCTGCGACCGTAGCGGTCGCGCGGTTCCAGACTGTAGCGCGTAGAACTGCTCGGCCACTTCGGCCGGCGGTACAAACTGGAACAAATATCAAAACAAGGCAACAAAAATAATAACACAGGGCCTTTTTGCTCATCCCCGGAATTTCAAAGAATAAGAAGCACAGTCCACCCTACAGAAAAGAAGTGTTGCAAAGAGGTCTGATCCTAGCGGCATAGCCGGTGGAATGGTACAGGCGAGAATACAATCAACTTAAGATAAGCAAAGTATAACAAAAATATTGAGTAGGGGTTAGGTTAGGTTAGTTTTGTTTAACGTCCCGTCGACAACGAGGTCATTAGAGACGGAGCGCAAGCTCGGGTTAGGGAAGGATGGGGAAGGAAATCGGCCGTGCCCTTTCAAAGGAACCATCCCGGCATTTGCCTGAAACGATTTAGGGAAATCACGGAAAACCTAAATCAGGATGGCTGGAGACAGGATTGAACCGTCGTCCTCCCGAATGCGAGTCCAGTGTGCTAACCACTGCGCCACCTCGCTCGGTATATTGAGTAAATAAATAAATTACATTTAATTTTGTGAATATGTACAGTTATCGGCATTTATTAAATAATTACAGAATAAACAAGCACTTTCTTACTTAAAATCGAAGGAACTAAATAACATTTAATTTCTTTAAAAACATAAATATTCGTGGTATGTCTAATATCGAAATCCCTTAATTTCTTACAATAATATGCAATTGTTTGTCTCACATCCTTTACTTTGTGGCTGCGGCACACTGACGCTGAACCGCCCTCATAAGTCGATTACAGGCGCTATCACAGATCTTTGAGTACGTAAATGTACATTTGAGACCACAGACAGTTCATGCAGAATAAAACTCGCTCGACATTGCACAAAACCAGACAATGTGAAAATTGAAACTTTCTGGCAGATTAAAACGGTGTGCCGGACCGAGACTCGAACTCGGGACCTTGGCCTTTCGCGGGTAAGTGCTCTACCATCTTATTTTTATTTTTTATTTTTTTAAGGTGTAGTAGATCAGGGGGCAGAGTGGGCAGGGTTGCACTTGGAGGCCTCGCCGCAGTGTTCCCGTCTCCTGACAGGGTAAGGGAGAGGCAGCACGAAGGAAACATTGTACATGTATGTATTTTATTTTTTATTTTTAACGAAATGATTTTATTTATTCATTTAATTTTAATGTCCCAAATTAAAATCATATATGAAAAAGAAAGGAAAGAAATATAGGGCCGAAGTGACATCCTCGTCACTTCACTGGGAGTAAATCCTATCCCTCGAAACAACTTAAACCTGGGACTCCCCACCGCTTCGGGGGGGTTGTGATACATGCTGCCTAGAAAGTTCGCAAAATGCGTTTTATACTTAGAGTGGCGTCGGATGATTTCGTGTTGTTCTAGTAGATAATGCCAATAGTCCATGCCCGAGATCAAGGTCCGCGAGAGCACGTAGTGCGATGCGTGTCCTCCAATCCAGCGGATTGCCGATGTTTTTTTGTGCGGGGAAAAAGACAGCGCCAGGGAAAAATAAAGCGTCCGTCGTGATCGTTGATTCGTCGGTGCGTCGGAGGAGGGCTATGATGCGTTGCGTCAGCCGCCAAACATCCTTTGCCCCACCGCACTGCAGAGAATGTTCGTCGGTGTCCTGCATGCCACATATAAGGCAGAGCGGGGAATCCACCATGCGAATGTCGTACAATCGTTGGCGGTTGACTGTCTTGCGGTTGATTAGTGTATACCATGACGATCGCGCTGCTGTGGTGAGGAGAGGCGTGTGGACAGCTCGCCAAATCTGTCGCCAATCCCGCGCTGTGTATTTAAGTTCGATAACATTGCTGCCATGACGACGCCGCAAGTATCGATATGCCTCACGGGTAGTGGGGATTCTTGTAGAAGGTATCTGAAACTAAACATAACTAAAATCAACAAAGAATCGCGTGACGAGAGAAAAAGGGGACGATATCGTGCCTACCGCCACTGGCGGTTCAAAGGACGTGGGAAGAAGCACATCCAGGATGGCCGACGTGATGGCGTGTGGCCGTTGGTTCCAAGTTCGTAGCGTCGCTCGCAGGTATAGAGCTAGAGCCTTGTTCCGCACATCCGTGAGGTTAATGCATCCAGAATGGTGTGGGAGAGTTAAAGTCTCGTATTTGATCTTAAACAACATTCCTTGGCTGACATAGTATCCAAAGGCCGCCATTAATCTGTCGGCAATACCATGTGGCGCTGGCAGTACCTGTGCCAGGTGCGGCAGTCGCGAGGTCAGGTGAACATTAGTGTAGTCCACCCTTTGGAGCAGGTCGTGCGTTCGGAGTGAATTGTTGCGTATGTGCAGTCGGACGTTCTGGAGGAGACGTCGATAGCTCGCCGCCGCTGATTGCCGTAGCGATCGGGTGAACAATACACCTAAGCATCGCAAGATGTCCACCGTCGTAAACGGACTGTGCAGATCGTCCAGCCCTCGACCGATGTGCATAATCTTGGTTTTAGTCATGTTGACCCTGCTTCCCGCAGCTTCTCCGTACGTAGTAAGAAGGGTAACCACCTGACTTACTTCGTTCTCCGACCGGACGAGTATCATCAAGTCGTCGGCATATGCACGACTCGTGAAGCAGCTCGCACGAGTCGGACGCCTGTTAGAGTCCGTCTAAGAGTCTGCATCAATGGTTCGAGCGCTATTGTAAACATCATCATCGACAAGGGACATCCTTGCCTAACTGAGCTGCAAACAGAAATCGGTCCTACGTGCCTGCCATTGACTCTCACCGTCGAAGAAGCGCCGCGAAGGAGGCGCATGAGGACGGTAATAAAATCCTGTGGTGCTGCCATGCGTCGCATGGTCGAGTCTAGGAAATCATGGTTGATCCTGTCAAAGGCACGATCAAAATCCACCGATACGAACGCCGTTCGCATGCGACAAGCTTCCGTCAGGGAAATTACGTCACGGTATTCGCCTAGGATAGAATGAATGTTGCTCCGAACCCCTAGACAAGCCTGGTCTGGTGGTATTGTCTTGCATATTACACCCTTGAGCCTTGCCGCCAACATTCGCGCAAAGATCTTATAGTCAGTGTTGAGCATCGTGAGCGGTCTAAATTGATGGGCGCTGACGCTCGCTGTCGATTTCGGTATTGGTATAAGCAATCCCGCCATGAACTGCGACGGAACGTCCGTGTCAGGGCTCAATGACTCATTATACATCAACACCAACTGGGACATCATTAAATCCGCCAATGCGCAACAAAATTCGAGTGTCAACCCATCTGGCCGAGGGGATTTATGCACCGCATCCTTCGTGAGTGCCCCCCCCCCCCCCCCCCGGATGTCAATTTCCTTTAGGGGTTCCAATAGCGCTTCTGCATCCGGACCATCCACCTCCGTTTGCATCTGTCTCAAAATTTCTTCTTCTGTCCGATTGTCTGTCGGCGTCCCAGTGAAAAGGAGGCGGTAATGCTCCAGAAACTCAGCAGCAATGTCCTGTTGTGACGTCAAGGGCTGACCATCGTCATCATGGAGCACTGTGATCAAGGATAGGCGATTACGCGCATGTCCCTCGGACACATGATGCATGCTAATACGTTGTCTATCGACGTTGTCCAAGCACCGAGCACGGATCGAAAGTCCCTCCAGTCGACGTCTCGTGATCGATAAAATGCACGCTTGAATGCGATGGACTTCCGCTTGACGCTCGGGCGATGGGGCCCTGGAGGACAGGTCGCGGAGCACCATGTACTAATAATCAAGTGTATCTCGGAGCCATTTCGCTTTCTCCTTGCCATACGTTATGAGAGCTCTTCGTATCGCCGGTTCTGCACACTGCAGCCACCACGAAAGAACCGTACGGTGCAGTGGCAGACGACGAGTGCATGTCTGCCATGTTTCTTCGATCCGCTGGCGACATTCGAGATCCACCAATAAGGATGAATTAAGTTTCCATGAACTACGACTCCGCCAGACCCGCTGCCGTGGGAGGGTTAACGCGCACAAATATGTAAGGTGACACGTAAAAGCTGTGGGCCAACGTTCAGCAGCCAACACGTGATCCCTTAATCTGTCAGAAACGTAAATCCGATCCAGCCTGCTCGCCGAGTGGCTAGTAAAATACGTGTAGCCCTCTCGCTACCCATGGATCTTCTCCCACGTGTCCATTAGGGCCATGTCCCGGCAGATCGTGTTCAATGCGTGGCAGGAGCTGAAATTAGGAGTTTGATCCTTCGGTGTGAGTACACAGTTAAAATCACCCCCTACCAAGATGTGGTCATACCTCCCATGGAATAGTGGGGAAATCTCCTCCGAGTAGAATCGTGCACGCGCCTGTCGATTGTCAGATCCGGAGGGTGAATAGATGTTGACGATACGAATGCCATTGATGGTCATAGCAAAATCCCGAGCCGAAGGAAGGTAATCGAGGTCACACATCGGAATCTCTTCCCGGACTAGTATCGCTGTGCCACGTCCTACATCTGGAATCGGCGCTAGATAAGTGTTGTAACCATGCACGTCGGGAAAAGCAGCATTGCATGTTTCCTGCATCAGCAGAATATCAACGTCTGTGGCGTAAATCATGTCCTGGAGAAGTTGCATCATTCCAAGCGAACGTGCGGTGTTAAGGTTCACAGTGCCCACCTTATATGCTTGGTCCGTTGTCGTTGTCATGCTCGTTTCATGTCATTCTGAACTCCAAGGGCTTTAGTCTACTATCCATGCTCAGAGGGGTGCCCGCCAACGGGTTACCCTCCGTTGTTTTCGTTCCGTGGTGTACATCCTGAAAGTGAGTTGTCATCATTTGGGGGTGCCAATTCCTGTATGTCTTCGACTGGTTCCGCCCAGTTGCAGTGGTCATCAATCCGAGAAACGTCCTCTGATGTATTTCCATGTGGCTGCCGGGACATTGGTGTCCCTGACTCCTTCGTCGGCAGCGCTGGGTCAGTCGGTGTCAATGAAGAGGGACCGTCTGAAAGGCAGGACACCCGGTCACCATCTAAAGGAATCCTGTCAGCGTCCTCTAAAGGCACGTGTTCCGTGTCAGACAGTTCTTCGGCTAGGATACCTTGCGTGTCACCTAAGCTATGGGGGGACGTGTCACCCGAACTATGGCGACACTTTTTGCGACGCTTCGGCGATCGCTGTTTGCGTGCCCTGCCCTCTGCTGCCTCACTGTGGTCGTCGATCGTTCGTCGGTCCGTTGCCGGCGCCACTGTCTCGACCTCTACTTCCACGCCGCGTGCTACATGTGAGTTTTGGGAAGGTTCCTCCCTCATCTGACGTGACGTGGGTCTAGGGGCATTCTCCGAGTCACCTCCATGCTCCCGTAATTCGGTCTGCTCTTGCATAAACACCGGCTATTTCCAAGATGGTAGTTAATGTGTTATACCATTTTCAACAACCTGTTTGTGTGACTGAAGTTAAAACATCAACGAGAGTGACACTTAAAAATCTACATCGATGAAGATATGAGGCTTTCTTTGCTAACGATTCCGCCATGAATCAGCCGTCAACTAAGTAGGTTCAGGCATCACAATGAAGGTATGTATAGTCATTTACTATAAAATATCTATTAGAAATGTCTGTTTTCTACAGTGAATTGAAGTCAATAATTTGTTAATAAATTCATGTGTCTATTCCTATTTTAGAATAATAATAATTGATTACATAATGATGTAATAATACATTACATAACTATATAATAATACATTAAAAGACATGAGGTTTTAAGGAGACAGACATTTTGGTGTGCTGTGTTGAGTCTAAGTCCGTCCGGATATACTGTAACTGATAAAATATTGCGGAACACTGCAGTAAGTAACCACATGTAAAGACAGATATCGCTGCTAAAGTCAGTTCGTGTTACCATCACGGGCTGTTTCTATAAGACGACACTGATACAAAAATCGGAAAAGTGTGGGTAGATCTCGCTTTCTGAGAGTCCGGTGCAAACTTAAATATGTATATACATGATGATAATAATAACAATAATTTAGTGTGGCTCAATGGCCTCTGTGCAAATCATTCCATTGGTCGCCACTTCGGCGACTTGTGTGAAACCTAGCTTCCTGCAGACCTCATGATTCTAGGTCAACGGGAAATACCCTACAGCAGGGATGACGAGCCAGTGGCATATGTCCCATTAGTGGTACGAGACCAAGTAATTTGAGGGCGGATTTAAGTGAGGAGTTTAGGTAATCCTACCTTGTGGTGTGGTCTTCAGTCCAAAGACTGGTTTGATGCACCTCTCCATGCTACTGTATCCTGTGCAAGACTCTTCATCTCCGAGTAACTACTGCAGCATACATCCCTCTGTATCTGCTTACTGTATTCATCTCTTGGTCTCCCTGTACGATTTTTACACTACGCACTTCCCTCCAGTACTAAATTGGTGATCCCTTGATGCCTCAGAACGTGTCCTACCAACCGATCCCTTCTTCTAGTCAAGTTGTGCCACAGATTCCTCTTCTCCACAATTCTATTCAGTACCTCCTCATTAGTTACGTAATCTACCCATCTAATCTTCAGCAGTCTTCTGTATCACCACATTTCGAAAGCTTCTACTTGTAACACCTCCGATTTTATCCCGACCTGATCTGATCGAATAGCAGCCCAATAATTATTATTAATGTGACCGTGTACCTAATGGGGCTGGCAATCGGAATTGACTGCTACGGAAGTTGTTACTTTCCAGTTCGTCCTTCTCAATACTGTAATAATGAAATGCCTGGTAACAAGAAAAACACCAACACAGTTTCACTAATTACCAACCTCTATATTCGTCTCAAAAACACAAAAAGGAGGAGACAGCCACTGCCTTCGTCATACATATCTAATTACGGCTAATCTCAGCACAGGCTTCTTCATTTTCCATTATCGTCGCACGCTAATCCATCACTGCATCCAACACTGCAATCCAACACTGCAATCCAAGGTGATGCCGGCGCGGTAGACGCGAAACCAAAATATCGGCACTCGAAATGTCACTGACCACTTCCGTAATGATACTTCTTCACTTTCCCGGTATTATTTCTAGTACAAAGGGGTCCAACCATGGCGATGGCGACTCCCTTCTCCGTTAAAGCCTTGCATTACAACAACTGGCCTCCACACACCTCTACCCGCAACATGGCACTCGCTCAACTCCACACTCGCTCTCGCAACACCACACAATCGATTGTTCGCCCTATCGACCTGTGCCGAGTGCAAATTTATAGTAAGGGCCTACGGACCCCTTACATACTCTCTTCTTGTCTAAACTGTTTATTGTCCATGTATCACTTCCATACAAGAAAACACTCCATACAAATACCCTCAGAAAAGACTTTCTAACAATTATATCTAAATTCGATATTAACAAATTTCTCTTCTTCAGAAATACATTTCTGGCCATTGCCAGTCTACATTTTATTTCCCCTCTACTTCAGCCATCATCAGTTATTTCGCTGCCCAAATAGCAAAACTCACTTACTACTTTAAGTGTCTCGTTTCCTAATCAAATTACCCTAGGATCCCCTGATTTAACTCGACTAGATTCCATTATCCTTGTTTTGCTTTTCTTGATGTTCATCTTATATTTTCTCTTCAAGATACTAACATTCCATTCAACTGCTCTTCCAAGTCGTTTGCTGTTTCTGATAGGATTACAATGTCATCTCCCTGGACTTTAATTCCTACGCCAAATTTTTCTTTGGTTTCTTTTTCTGCTTGTTCAATGTAGAGATTGAATAACATTGGGGATAGGCTACAACCCTGTCTCACTCACGTCTGAACAACTGCTTCCCTTTCACATCCCTCGACTCTTTATAACTACCTTCTCGTTTCTGTACAAGTTGTAAATAGCCTCGCAACTCTTTTTATTGTACTCCTGCTACCTTCATAGTTTCGCTCCGTGGGTTGCTACATTTCTCCGGAATCCAAACTGATATTCCCCGAGGTCGTCTTCTACCAGTTTTCCATTCTTCTGTAAAGAATTCGTGTTAGCATTTTGCAACCATGGCTTATTAAACTGATAGTTCGGTAATTTTCACAGCTGTCAGCCATTGCTTTCTTTTGAATTGGAACTACTACATTCTTCTTGAAGTCTGAGGTATTTCGGCTGTCTCTTACATATTGCATACCAGATGGAAGAGTTTTGTCATGGTTGGCTTTCCGTAGGCTGTCAGTAATTCTGACGGAATATCGTCTATCCCCCGGGCCTTGTTTCGGCTTAGATCTTTGAGAGCTCTGTCAAATTCTTCTAGCAGTGTCATATCTCCCACCTCATCTTCATCTACGTCCACTTCCATTGCTATGATACTGCCTTCAAGTTCATCTCCCTTATATTGACCATCTGTGTAGTCCTTACTGCTTTCCCTTCCTTGCTTATGACTGGTTTTCCATTTCAGCTCTTCATATTCATACAGCTGCTTCTCTTTTCTCCGAAGTCTCTCTAATTTTCCTGTGGGCAGTATCTATCTTTCCCCCAGTGAAAATGTTTCTATATCCTTAGATTTGTCCTCTAGTCATCCCTGTTTAGCCATTTTGCACTTCCTGTCATCCTCATTTTTGAAACGTTTGTATTCCCTTTCGCCTGCTTCATTTACTGCATTTTTAAATTTTCTCCTTTCATCAGTTAAATTCAGTATATTCTGTGTTATCCAAGGATTTCTACTAGGCCTTGTCTTTTTATCAAATTCATCCTCTACTGCCTTAACTATTTCATCTCGTAAAGCTACCCATTCATCTTCTACCTAATCTAAATAATTCGTTTGTTTGTCTGAATTTGAAGTCACAGTACGAAGGTTCATCGTGGACGGACTATCTGAGCCAAGGCGTCGCAGATGTTGTATATGACGTATCTTCACTCATGTTCAGTCACATTGATAGAGTTTACTCAAATGCATTATATCACAACTTCATTCACTGTTAGATAGCATACGGTGAATTCGGACCTCTACCGACATGTACTGTACAGCCAGATAGTCGCGGCGAAACAGTGTTCATTTGTTTGCTTTCGTTTGTTGCGAGCTCATGCCATGTGCTGCAATTCTACATAGTATCATATGTTACTTGTGGGCATTATTCAACATGGCTACTATGGCAAAGAAACAAAAAGTGCGAAATAAGTGTAACTGAGAATTTCAAACTTGGTTGAGTGAGTAATATGGCATGTTAAATGAAGGCAACAAAGCGGTATGTGTTTTATGTTCCCGGACAGCGATATCTAGAACATCGTCTGTTAAACAGCACTATGAAACAAATCACAAGTCTGTTTATCGAAAAAGCGAACAAGAAGAATCCATTGCAAAGTTTTTTAAAAACGGAATAGGCAGTCGACATTCGTGATTAAGTACGTTGTCAAGTATTGTCATACAAGTGCAAGTTTCACGGCTGCAAATGTAATTTCCCAGCAAAAAAAAAAAAAATGGTTCAAATGGCTCTGAGCACTATGGGACTCAACTGCTGTGGTCATCAGTCCCCTAGAACTTAGAGCTACTTAAACCTAACTAACCTAAGGACATCACACACAGCCATGCCCGAGGCAGGATTCGAACCTGCGACCGTAGCAGTCGCACGGCTCCGGACTGCGCGCCTAGAACCGCGAGACCACCGCGGCCGGCCAATTTCCCAGCAGGTAAACCTTATGGCGACAGGGCATTTCTTGAAGGAAGCCTGGTTAGCATGTGCCCCATCACTTTTTGAATATTTTGAAAACAAAGGCAAGATAACTGAGCGCATATAAGATAATCGTTTATGTAGAACCACAATAAAAGACAAAAATTCTACAACTGGCGGAAAATGTAAAAGAACAACAAGTAAAAAAGACATTAAGTCGTCTCGTTATTTCGCTGTGACTTGACGAAACAACAGGTGTATCTAAATCTGTTCGTTTAGTCATGTTTACACGATATTGTGTTGTAAATAACTTCAAAGAAGAATTGACTGCGATAATATCGCTGGCAGCAACTACTAAGGACATAGATATTTGTACATCTGTTAAAAATTCGCTTACTGAAAAAGGAACAGACTGATGAAAAATTGTTTCGATAACTGTTGATGGTGCTCGCAATAAGATGGACAAAATAAATAGTTTGATTAGTTTATTCCAAGCACTCATTTGGCATTCTGTTCTTGAATCACACTGCAACATACACCAACAAGCATTGTGTGCAAACGCTGTTTTCGATTCCCTTGATAATATATTGTAATGGCCATAGTCACAAAAAAATAGTGAGCCTTATATCGTCGTGAGCTTGTAATAAGAGAAAGTTCGAAGCATCGTTCCTTGAAGTCAGCTCGGTGTAGAGTGGCTTACTGATGTATGAAAATGCTCCCTGCAATATTCACAGTTAATGGATGCTACGTGGCACACAGAATTGATGTTTTCTTACGGACATGTGCCAGAATTTCAGTGATTTGAACGTATAGCTTCGAGGCACGAACAAAACAGTTATTGTTATGACAGATCTCATTAGCGTTTTAGAGGCTAAACCGCAAACTCGTAATAACGATACTGTTTCCAAAATGTTTGGGGGAGCTCTACTCACTGCAGGTAAAATTGTTGTTTATTGAAACACGACCGGTCCCGCGGCCTTAAGCCTCATCATCAGGTGAACCTCTATGGTAAAAAGCAAAGTACAGTGTCACCACTTTTTGCAGATATTAAAATTAGTAAAGGACTGTCTAAAATATACTCACAATGTTAAAAGATCATAGGCATACCGATCGCTCCTAGTCAAAATTTACTATCCAGATAATATCGTCAATACTATGGCGAGAGAGAGGTAAAGAAGAAATGCCCCATTCTTTAAAATTTGCCTGCATCTATAAGGAAAATATTTTATAGCGAGCGGACGATAATTTATTTATTTTTTTTAAAAAAAGAGGCCGGATTGGCGATAAATAATTGTCATCGCTAACATGATCAGTCGCGTTACACGCAAATTGCAATGTGGAAAGAATCGCTGGCAGTGTCTTACCAGGGGGTTACGTAAATTATTGTCGTAACAAAAAATTTACGTCTAATCATTTACCTTTTAACAACGAGTTTAAATATCTTTTTAAGAATTAACATATCTAAGTATTAAATTCATAAGACAATTGATTTCTTTATTCATTATTACACTCCTGGAAATTGAAATAAGAACACCGTGAATTCATTGTCCCAGGAAGGGGAAACTTTATTGACACATTCCTGGGGTCAGATACATCACATGATCACACTCCAGAACCACAGGCACATAGACACAGGCAACAGAGCATGCACAATGTCGGCACTAGTACAGTGTATATCCACCTTTCGCAGCAATGCAGGCTGCTATTCTCCCATGGAGACGATCGTAGAGATGCTGGATGTAGTCCTGTGGAACGGCTTGCCATGCCATTTCCACCTGGCGCCTCAGTTGGACCAGCGTTCGTGCTGGACGTGCAGACCGCGTGAGACGACGCTTCATCCAGTCCCAAACATGCTCAATGGGGGACAGATCCGGAGATCTTGCTGGCCAGGGTAGTTGACTTACACCTTCTAGAGCACGTTGGGTGGCACGGGATACATGCGGACGTGCATTGTCCTGTTGGAACAGCAAGTTCCCTTGCCGGTCTAGGAATGGTAGAACGAAGGGTTCGATGACGGTTTGGATGTACCGTGCACTATTCAGTGTCCCCTCGACGATCACCAGTGGTGTACGGCCAGTGTAGGAGATCGCTCCCCACACCATGATGCCGGGTGTTGGCCCTGTGTGCCTCGGTCGTATGCAGTCCTGATTGTGGCGCTCACCTGCACGGCGCCAAACACGCATACGACCATCATTGGCACCAAGGCAGAAGCGACTCTCATCGCTGAAGACGACACGTCTCCATTCGTCCCTCCATTCACGCCTGTCGCGACACCACTGGAGGCGGGCTGCACGATGTTGGGGCGTGAGCGGAAGACGGCCTAACGGTGTGCGGGACCGTAGCCCAGCTTCATGGAGACGGTTGCGAATGGTCCTCGCCGATACCCCAGGAGCAACAGTGTCCCTAATTTGCTGGGAAGTGGCGGTGCGGGCCCCTACGGCACTGCGTAGGATCCTACGGTCTTGGCGTGCATCCGTGCGTCGCTGCGGTCCGGTTCCAGGTCGACGGGCACGTGCACCTTCCGCCGACCACTGGCGACAACATCGATGTACTGTGGAGACCTCACGCCCCACGTGTTGAGCAATTCGGCGGTACGTCCACCCGGCCTCCCGCATGCCCACTATACGCCCTCGCTCAAAGTCCGTCAACTGCACATACGGTTCACGTCCACGCTGTCGCGGCATGCTACCAGTGTTAAAGACTGCGATGGAGCTCCGTATGCCACGGCAAACTGGCTGACACTGACGGCGGCGGTGCACAAATGCTGCGCAGCTAGCGCCATTCGACGGCCAACACCGCGGTTCCTGGTGTGTCCGCTGTGCCATGCGTGTGATCATTGCTTGTACAGCCCTCTCGCAGTGTCCGGAGCAAGTATGGTGGGTCTGACACACCGATGTCAATGTGTTCTTTTTTCCATTTCCAGGAGTGTATTTCGTAACGTATTGTGTTGCCAGAAACGTGTGTCAACTTTCTGTTGCCACACACACAGCCACACAGTTACGTATTCAGTGCATTATTAATCAGACAGTCGACGGACAATGCCCTATCGGGCTGACGATCGTTTTGACTAATTTCTTTATTAGCCTACTTTAGTTAGTTGTGTTGTGGACTCTTTGAGTCATGTGGTACCCCTTCTCGTTTCGCATCTTATGTGAGTGATGACACTGTTTTAACTATTAAACAAAATTCAACAAGTAGAAAGTGTTCTTTAGAACGACTTGCTGTCAAAGGCGCCGGCTACGGGTAAGGTCGGTCGCTCAAGCAAACCCCAAAAAATTTGAGTAGGTATGCACAGCATTAGTATTATTTTTTCTTTGCATTGCTATTCTGAAAATAAAATAAACATTTTGTCGTACCCAACCGGAACTATAAGGGTTTGCTTCTTTACCGTAATTAAAATCGACTCACTTATAGAACTGATGGGCGGCCGTTTGTTTAGAGGTAACCTTGTGTTTATAATTCACCGCTGTAAAAAAGGTTATCTCAAAACAAACGGCTAATTGAATTCGCAGGAATTAAAATCCACGTTGACATCCACTTGTTAAGTCAATAATGTACACCGAAGCCGGTAACCATTAATTATGATTATTGTATTACATAACTAGAGATGAAGCCGGTTGGGTACGTTATGATGAAAATGTTTGTACTATGAAGTACGAATTTAGTTAGCGGTTTCTTTTAAGACAACCTTTTGACACAACCGTATACGTTAGCTGCGAGCCGACATATCTGCTACGAAGAGAGCCCCAATCTTCCAACTAAAACATTCAGTAAATGGACAGTACTTATAACAACTTGATGAAGTTCTTTGTGCTTTAATTGGCAGCTGTGCAACAATCACGAAACACAACAGCCAGAGAGAGATTCTTTCTTGTGGAATCATGTTGGATATAGTGTAACGTATAATTTGAATTTCCAGACTTGTACAATTGAACGAACTACGAAGTAATCACAAGTCAGAACGTGAAGACCGCTAGACATTAGGTTGCGTTCTGTTTGACCTGTGTCACCAGAGCTTGGAATTATATTATGTCTTCATGTCTTGCGTGTCAAAATCGTTAAAATGGATAAATATGTAGTGAAATACAAAAGGACTTCGACAGATAATCGTAATGGTGATATCAAATCGACAGCGCGTAGCAGTAAAACTGATCCATCTTCGGCAGCTTGGGACAATGAAATACTTGTTACTATTTCTGGTTGTGGTGTCACCGCCAGACACCACACTTGCTAGGTGGTAACTTAAATCGGCCGCGGTCCTGTAGTACATGTCGGACCCGCGTGTCGCCACTGTGTAATCGCAACCCTAGCGCCACCACATGGCAGGTCACAAGACACGGACATGACCTCGCCCCAGTTGTACGGACGACATAGCTTGCGACCAGACGTACCAAGTCTTCCTCTCATTTGCCGAGAGACAGATAGAATAGCCTTCAGCTTAGTCCATAGCTACTACCTAGCAAGGCGCCATTTGTATCAGTGCTTATAGCTTACTACTATTCAAGAGATGTATTCCAACAAGAGAATAAAAGTTAAGTAACATCTACGTACTTTTCTTCTAATTCATTAATAAGTCTCATGTTCCAGAACTTCAAGCCCGTCTGCGTTAGTTTAGCGTGCACCTAGCTACCTCATTGTGTCTAGGCTGTATGGTCTAGACACAACACTGGTAATTCCACGAAAAATGATAACCGGTACTGAAAGTGGCAGCCGAAGGAATAGGACTTTTCAAAAATATTCGCTAAAAACATATACATCGATTCCGTATGACGAAAAACATGACAGAGTTTATTGTTTTTTGAGTAGTTCTATGAGTGAAAACAACATATTTCCTCCAAAAACTGTTACTGCGAACAAGGATTCCTATAATGAATTCGTTAAGTACGGTTTTAAAAACTGGTCCGCTACTCTAAAACGATTCAAATCTCATGAATAAATTAATTTGCATATGTGTTCAGTTGTTGTTGTTGTTGTTGTTGTTGTGGTCTTCAGTCCTGAGACTGGTTTGATGCAGCTCTCCATGCTACTCTATCCTGTGCAAGCTTCTTCATCTCCCAGTACCTACTGCAACCTACATCCTTCTGAATCTGCTTAGTGTAGTCATCTCTTGGTCTCCCCCTACGATTTTTACCCTCCACGATGCCCTCCAATACTAAATTGGTGATCCCTTGATGCCCCAGAACATGTCCTACCAACCGATCCCTTCTTCTGGTCAAGTTGTGCCACAAACTCCTCTTCTCCCCAATCCTATTCAGTACCTCCTCGTTAGTTATGTGATCTACCCATCTAATCTTCAGCATTCTTCTGTAGCACCACATTTCGAAAGCTTCTATTCTCTTCTTGTCCAAACTATTTACCGTCCATGTTTCACTTCCATACATGGCTACACTCCATAGAAATACTTTCAGAAATGATATCCTGACACTTAAATCTATACTCGATGTTAACAAATTTCTCTTCTTCAGAAACGCTTTCCTTGCCATTGCCAGTCTACATTTTATATCCTCTCTACTTCGACCATCATCGGTTATTTTGCTCCCCAAATAGCAAAACTCCTTTACTACTTTAAGTGTCTCATTCCTAATCTAATACCCTCAACATCACCCGACTTAATTCGACTACATTCCATTATCCTCGTTTTGCTTTTTTTGATGTTCATCTTATATCCTCCATTCAAGAAACCATCCATTCCGTTCAACTGCTCTTCCAAGTCCTTTGCTGTCTTTGACAGAATTACAATGTCATCGGCGAACCTCAAAGTTTTCTATTCTTCTCCATGGATTTTAATACCTACTCCGAATTTTTCTTTTGTTTCCTTTACTGCTTGCTCAATATACAGATTGAATAACATCGGGGAGAGGCTACAACCCTGTCTTACTCCCTTCCCAACCGCTGCTTCCCTTTCATGTCCCTCGACTCTTATAACTGCCATCTGGTTTCTGTACAAATTGTAAATAGCCTTTCGCTCCCTGTATTTTACCCCTGCCACCTTTAGAATTTGAAAGAGAGTATTCCAGTCAACATTGTCAAAAGCTTTCTCTAAGTCTACAAATGCTAGAAACGTAGGTTTGCCTTTCCTTAATCTTTCCTCTAAGGTAAGTCGTAAGGTCAATATTGCCTCACGTGTTCCAGTATTTCTACGGAATCCAAACTGATCTTCCCCGAGGCCGGCTTCTACTAGTTTTTCCATTCGTCTATAAAGAATTCGTGTTAGTATTTTGCAGCTGTGGCTTATTAAACTGATTGTCCGGTAATTTTCACATCTGTCAACACCTGCTTTCTTTGGGATTGGAATTATTATATTCTTCTTGAAGTCTGAGGGTATTTCACCTGTTTCATACATCTTGCTCACCAGATGGTAGAGTTTTGTCAGGACTGGCTCTCCCAAGGCCGTCAGTAGTTCCAATGGAATGTTGTCTACTCCGGGGGCCTTGTTTCTACTCGGATCTTTCAGTGCTCTGTCAAACTCTTCACGCAGTATTGTATCTCCCATATCATCTTCATCTACATCCTCTTCCATTTCCATAATATTGTCCTCAAGTACATCGCCCTTGTATAGACCCTCTATATACTCCTTCCACCTTTCTGCTTTCCCTTCTTTGCTTAGAACTGGGTTTCCATCTGAGCTCTTGATGTTCATACAAGTGGTTCACTTATCTCCAAAGGTCTCTTTAATTTTCCTGTAGGCAGTATCAATCTTACCCCTTGTGAGAAAAGCCTCTACATCCTTACATTTGTCCTCTAGCCATCCCTGCTTAGCCATTTTGCACTTCCTGTCGATCTCATTTTTGAGACGTTTGTATTCATTTTGCCTGATTCATTTACTGCATTTTTATATTTTCTCCTTTCATCAATTAAATTCAATATTTCTTCTGTTACCCAAGGATTTCTACTAGCCCTCGTCTTTTTACCTACACTCCTGGAAATGGAAAAAAGAACACATTGACACCGGTGAGTCAGACCCACCATACTTGCTCCGGACACTGCGAGAGGGCTGTACAAGCAATGATCACACGCACGGCACAGCGGACACACCAGGACCCGCGGTGTTGGCCGTCGAATGGCGCTAGCTGCGCAGCATTTGTGCACCGCCGCCGTCAGTGTCAGCCAGTTTGCCGTGGCATACGGAGCTCCATCGCAGTCTTTAACACTGGTAGCATGCCGCAACAGCGTGGACGTGAACCGTATGTGCAGTTGACGGACTTTGAGCGAGGGCGTATAGTGGGCATGCGGGAGGACGGGTGGACGTACCGCCGAATTGCTCAACACGTGGGGCGTGAGGTCTCCACAGTACATCGATGTTGTCGCCAGTGGTCGGCGGAAGGTGCACGTGCCCGTCGACCTGGGACCGGACCGCAGCGACGCACGGATGCACGCCAAGACCGTAGGATCCTACGCAGTGCCGTAGGGGACCGCACCGCCACTTCCCAGCAAATTAGGGACACTGTTGCTCCTGGGGTATCGGCGAGGACCATTCGCAACCGTCTCCATGAAGCTGGGCTACTGTCCCGCACACCGTTAGGCCGTCTTCCGCTCACGCCCCAACATCGTGCAGCCCGCCTCCAGTGGTGTCGCGACAGGCGTGAATGGAGGGACGAATGGAGACGTGTCGTCTTCAGCGATGAGAGTCGCTTCTGCCTTGGTGCCAATGATGGTCGTATGCGTGTTTGGCGCCGTGCTGGTGAGCGCCACAATCAGGACTGCATACGACCGAGGCACACAGGGCCAACACCCGGCATCATGGTGTGGGGAGCGATCTCCTACACTGGCCGTACACCACTGGTGATCGTCGAGGGGACACTGAATAGTGCACGGTACATCCAAACCGTCATCGAACCCATCGTTCTACCATTCCTAGACCGGCAAGGGAACTTGCTGTTCCAACAGGACAATGCACGTCCGCATGTATCCCGTGCCACCCAACGTGCTCTAGAAGGTGTAAGTCAACTACCCTGGCCAGCAAGATCTCCGGATCTGACCCCCATTGAGCATGTTTGGGACTGGATGAAGCGTCGTCTCACGCGGTCTGCACGTCCAGCACGAACGCTGGTCCAACTGAGGCGCCAGGTGGAAATGGCATGGCAAGCCGTTCCACAGGACTACATCCAGCATCTCTACGGTCGTCTCCATGGGAGAATAGCAGCCTGCATTGCTGCGAAAGGTGGATATACACTGTACTAGTGCCGACATTGTGCATGCTCTGTTGCCTGTGTCTATGTGCCTGTGGTTCTGTCAGTGTGATCATGTGATGTATCTGACCCCAGGAATGTGTCAATAAAGTTACCCCTTCCTGGGACAATGAATTCACGGTGTTCTTATTTCAATTTCCAGGAGTGTATTTGATCCTCTGCTGCCTTCACTACTTCATCCCTCAAAGCTACCCATTCCTCTTCTACTGTATTTCTTTCCCCCATTCCTGTCAATTGTTCCCTTATGCTCTCCCTGAAACTCTGTACAACCTCTGGTTCTTTCAGTTTATCCAGGTCCCATCTCCTTAAATTCCCACCTTTTTGCAGTTCCTTCAGTTTTAATCTACAGTTCATAACCAATAGATTGTGGTCAGAGTCCACATCTGCCCCTGGAAATGTCTTACAATTTAAAACCTGGTTCCTAAATCTCTGTCTTACCATTATATAATCTATCTGATACCTTTTAGTATCTCCAGGGTTCTTCCATGTATACAACCTTCTATCATGACTCTTAAACCAAGTGTTAGCTATGATTAAGTTGTGCTCTGTGCAGAATTCTACCAGACGGCTTCCTCTTTCATTTCTTAGCCCCAATCCATATTCACCTACTACGTTTCCTTCTCTCCCTTTTCCTACACTCGAATTCCAGTCACCCATGACTATTAAATTTTCGTCTCCCTTCACTATCTGAATAATTTCTTTTATTTCATCATACATTTCTTCAATTTCTTCGTCATCTGCAGAGCTAGTTGGCTTATAAACTTGTACTACTGTAGTAGGTGTGGGCTTCGTATCTATCTTGGCCACAATAATGCGTTCACTATGCTGTTTGTAGTAGCTTACCCGCATTCCTATTTTCCTATTCATTATTAAACCTACTCCTGCATTACCCCTATTTGACTTTGTGTTGATAACCCTGTAGTCACCTGACCAGAAGTCTTGTTCCTCCTGCCACCGAACTTCACTAATTCCCACTATATCTAACTTTAACCTATCCATTTCCCTTTTTAAATTTTCTAACCTACCTGCCCGATTAAGGGATCTGACATTCCACGCTCCGATCCGTAGAACGCCAGTTTTCTTTCTCTTGATGACGACATCCTCTTGAGTAGTCCCCGCCCGGAGATCCGAATGGGGGACTATTTTACCTCCGGAATATTTTACCCAAGAGGACGCCATCATCATTTAATCATACAGTAAAGCTGCATGCCCTCGGGAAAAATTACGGCCGTAGTTTCCCCTTGCTTTCAGCCGTTCGCAGTACCAGCACAGCAAGGCCGTTTTGGTTATTGTTACAAGGCCAGAGCAGTCAATCATCCAGACTGTTGCCCTTGCAACTACTGAAAAGGCTGCACCAACGGCAAGGTCCATGGTTCATGGTTGGGCGGGGGGGGGGGGGGGGGTGGGGGGTGGGGGGGGGGGGTGTTCAGTTAGCACAAATAATTCTGTGAAAAAAGAAGTAAATATTCTGTCATGAGTTGGTCATTCTAAAGCAAAAGAAATGCAGGTCGCTACTGATTAAGGAAAATTTTTACGTCAATATTGTTCTTGATTTTCCAAGGATTGACCTTACGTGGTCATGTTGATGAGTCTTCTGATTTTGTCAATCTTCTAAATGTACCCGAACTGAAACTATGGCTTAATCAGACTAGTTACAGGTGGTTGTCTCATCAGGTAATTAATGAAATTATAACAATGATAAGCGTGTCTCTTCAGAGAATTTTGATTCAACAAATAAAAGAATATGATTTATTTCATGTTGGACGAGACATACGATATATCAATTTCAGAGAATATCTCTGTTTCTTTTCGTACTGTTGATCAAAATTTTGCTGTTGGAGTTGTTTTGTGGTTTTTTATGAGCTTCCATTAACTGACTAAGATACCCTGTTTAAATTTGTCAAGGGTATATTATTTCTGTGAACAATGGGCAATGCTATGACAGTGTAACAAACGTTAGCGGTTGTCTGCAAGGATTAGTCACGGATAAAGTAAATCGAGCCCAGGGCTATTTACATTCACTGGTTGGCTCATTCCCTTAATTTAGTTGTTGAAGACTCGTTTAATAACAGTCCAGTATTAAGAGATATTCTGTCAATTCTCAATGATTTGATTTCATTTACTCGTGGTTCACCCAAGAGCGTAGGAAAATTCGGAAATCTTAGACAATTGCTTTCAGATTGTCATGACAATGAAGCAAGTCAAGGTTTAAGACCATTCTGTCCACAGAGATGGTGAATACGTGTTATGTCTGTGCTGTGCATAGATAATAATTATGAAGTTATTTTGCAATTTCTTAATGAAAGAAGATGAAAGAAATGATGCTGGTGCAAAAGCTAAAGGATTTCTAAATGTCTGCAAAAAATTTAACCTCTGTTTCATAACAAGATACCTAATTTTTGTATTCCAAAGATTAGAAAACTTAATGCATTACTTCAAAAAGTTTCACTGAATATCCGTCTTGCACGTAATTCTGTAGATGTTGTTTTGTCTCCAGTAGGAGGAGCCGGAAATACAGATACATTTTTATCACTTTGGGAACATGCTAGAGAAAAGTCCGATGTACTGCAATTAAGTCTCCCCACTGTTCCACGCCCTAGAAAATTGCCATTAAAATTAGGAGGTTGTGACAAGCGCAATTCATCAGATATTCAAGAAAAGTTGCGAATTTTATTTTTTGATGTAGTTGATTAAACAGTAAGCATCTTCAAAACCAGATTTCCTCCCGAAACAATGTCACACCTTGTCAAAATACTGTAGAACAGTTTTTAGTAGGCAAAGAAGATAGTAGTTACGTTACTTCTTTTTACTTTGACGCTTTCGACTGTGTAAGACTGACTCTTCATAAAGAAGTTTCGTTGGATGTGGTAAACAGTACAATCTTCCACCAGGTGATTTGGAAAGCGTAGTGCAATAGAGTAGGGCAGAGGATAAGTGTGTAACTCTGAAGAACGTATCAGAAAATGTAAAATTATTGCGGCTTCTTTTAACAATATCTGTATCTGCGTATATTACAGAACGTTTTCTGCACTTCGAAGAACGAAAATTTACATCAGAGCCACCATGAACCAAGACCGGTTAATCATGCGGCATTATTGAATATCCATACCTATCTCGCAAGGGAACTCTGGAACCTCTAATCAACGAATTCATCAGCAAAACAACTATCAACTGGAGCACGTTCCAGTTTCTCCCTACTGGGGTGAGTGATCATGTATTTTAAGTTACTTTAGTATCATTTACATTTACTACAATTGTATAGGGGGTAATTATGAGTTTTAAAGCGTAACATTCTCCGTTCGAATATAAAAAGCTTTCTTGAGGCTAAGCAGCTTACGTCCATGGTTCAGATGTTTTAGAAAGCATCGCTCGTTCGAAACTCAGCTTGCCCTTTTCTCGCATGATATATTGAGAACTATGGGTGAAGGGCAACAGGTAGATTTTATATTTCTAGACGTCCGGAAAGCATTTGACACGGCGCCCCATTGCAGGCTGTTGATGAAGGTACGAGCATATGGAATAAGTTCACAGATATGTGAGTGGCTCGAAGACTTCTTAAATAATAGAACCCAGTATGTTGTCCTCGACGGCGAGTGTTCATCAGAGACAAGGATATCGTCAGGAGTGTCCCAGGGGGTGTGATAGGACCTGGTACGTATCCCAAACACTCGAGCAGTGCTCAAGAATAGGTCGCACCAGCGTCCTATATGCGGTCACCTTTAGAGATGCACCACTCTTTCCTAAAATTCTCCCAATATACCGTAGTCGACCATTTGCCTTCCCCATCACAGTTTTCATATGCTCGTTCCACCTCATACCACTTTGGAAAATCATAGACAAATGCTGTCATTGGAAATGAGACAGGGTACAATATCAGCAAGGCGGACTTTCCTTGTGAGCCCAGCACATTTCACCACAATGTTCAGCACTCCAACATAATTTGGCAATCATTAATTCTTAGCAAAAAGCAACTATTGGGTGGAAAGATTAATTACACAAATATTTTAACAATTTACACTTATGCTCATAAATTAAGGATAATTTTAGAACGTGGCGCCACAAAATGTGGCACTAAACAAAACTGGCGCTAATAGTATAGGCACATAGGGAACACACACGAAACAGATCTGTAAGTCCACGGTACTGGTGATCAGTTGAGAAAATCGTCCCGAAACATGTGCTACAAAACGCCACTGTTTCCTGCGCATGTACCCCGACATCAATATGGGATATGATCACCATTCACACGTACACAGGCCTCACAACGGGTTGGCATACTCTGGATCAGGTGGTCGAGCAGCTGCTGGGGTATAGCCTCCCATTCTTGCACCAGTGCTTGTCGGAGCTGCTGAACTGTCGTAGGGGTTTGAAGACGTGCAGCGATACGTCGACCGAGAGCATCCCAGATGTGCTCGATGGGGTTTAGGTCTGGATAACAGGCAGGCCACTCCATTCGCCTGATATCTTCTATTTCAAGGTACTCCTCCACGATGGCAGCTCGGTGGGGCCGTGCGTTATCATCCATCAGGAGGAAGCTGGGACTCACTGCACCCCTGAAAAGGCGGACATACTGGTGTAAAATGACGTCACGATACTCCTGACCTCTGTCAAAGACATGCAGGGGTGTACGTGCGCCAATCATAATCCCACCCCACACCATCAAACCACTACCTCCATACAGGTCCCTTTCAACAACATTAAGGGGTTGGTATCTGGTTCCTGGTTCACGTCAGATGAAAACCCGGTGAGAATCACTGTTCAGTCTATACCTGGACTCGTCCGTGAACATAACCTGGGACCACTGTTCCAATGACCATGTAATGTGTTCTTGACACGAGGCTTTACGGGCTCTCCTGTGACCAGGTGTGAGTAGAATGCACCTTGCAGGTTTCCAGGCGAATAAACTATGTCTGTTCAGTCGCCTGTAGACTGTGTGTCTGGAGACAACTGTTCCAGTGGCTGCGGTAAGGTCCTGAGCAAGGCTACCTGCAGTACTCCGTGGCCGTTTGCGAGCACTGATGGTGAGATATCGGTCTTCTTGTGGTGTTGTTCGCTGTGGATGTCCCATACTGTAGGTCCTTGACACGTTTCCTGTCTGCTGGAATCGTTGCCATAATCTTGAGATCACATTTTGTGGCACACGGAGGACCCGTGCTACGACCTGCTGTGTTTGACCAGCCTCCAGTCGCCCTAGTACTCTACCCCTCTTAACGTCATCAATATGTATTCTTTGAGCCATTTTCAACACACAGTCACCATTAGCACCTCTGAAAACGTCTGCACACTTACTCGCTGCACCGTACTCTGACATGCACGAACACACCTCTGCATACGTAGACTGCTGCCAGCGCCACCGTGCGACGAACGCAGGTCAAATGCACCTCATGGTCATACCCGGAGGTGATTTAAACCCGCAAACCGCCCACCAGAGCGTAGTTTCACCATGCGTCAGCATTATCCTTAATTCCTGAGCATGAGTGTACATTTAATAGGACTAATGGTGTCCTGTAAGTCATTATACTGTAAGTTTTCCGTTTTTTTTTCGATTAAGGCGAATGCCAGGATGACTCCCTTGAAAACATGGCCGTCTCCTTACTGATCGTTGAAGGTTCTTCTACAGACCTGAACCCTCAACTTAAATGGGGCTGGAGAGGGACTAACGGGCTTACACGTGAAATGGGCGGCACTAGTCGTCAACAGAACTGAGCTTGTAATAGAAAAGGGACCAAACTCGCCAAGTGCTGCAGTGTTTCGCAGATATCGTCTGGCATCACAAGTAGCCCCGCCTATTATTGTCAGTATCCCTCACTCATTAAAATGCGTCCGAAATTATTATCTTAGTAAAAGTTACATACCAACAGACGCTTTAAAGAAGGAGAAGTTCGCAAAATGGCCATGGCTCTCAAAGGAATTCCAGTTAGAAATAAATGGGAACTGCAATGGCCACAGCACAATTTGAAAATCATATGGGAAAATTTAGCGATGAAAATACTAGCAGAAGGTGCCAGATCGACTTGGTACTAAGTGGTAAAACACCACCAACTGCAAGCTTTAATCCATCCAGTCAATACCGTCGGCTACACGTAGAAATTGTAAATCGGAGGGCACAATCGAATATTGTTTTGATTGCACAAAATTTGTTCGTGATCTGGGGCCCAGGAAGGGACACGATTCGACTGACCTATAGAACGGATATAGCAGTGTACAGGCCACTCAATCCATGGTACCCGAATGGAAACCGTTTGCAAAAGCACGGCGACGTGCAACAACGTGGATCATAGCGCAGGCAATTTGTGTCGTCCGAAGAGTGAGTCCCGGGCTAAGAACAGCCGCTGTTAAGTCGCAGCCACGAATGAGAGACGTCGGCGAAGACACGTCTTCAAGAAGTTCCATACGCCGCCGCTGCCGGAAGACTGGTTACGTCAGAGCGTAGCGCGCCGCACCCCACCCTGCGATCGACGATTAAAACTACTGCGTCAACATAGTTCAGATCCGGCAGAACAGTCAGAACTGTGTACCAAAGTTTAAAGTTAATTGTACATTCAAATGTGAGGTTTTTTTCAGTACTATTCAAATTTCTGACCATGATGTGTGGATGTTTATTCCATTGCAGTGCCTTCCGCGCTAGTCTCCCTCGTAGATGTTCTTAGTGTTCCGCTAAGTCTATTTTTCTTAATACCGATAAAAGTTTTTTGGAATGACAATTAAAGACTTGTTCCATTGCAACAAAGAATGCAACTGTGAATACTTCCATGGGAAACATATTGAAATGTAGATTTTTATCCTATTAGTCATTATTATAGTAAAAATAAAAAGTATATCTGTATTAGTTTCAAGTTCTTAGTATCGCTATTACTGTTACTATTATTATTATTATTATTATTTCTTTACTTTCTCAGACGTTAAGTCTGGTTGAGAATGGAAAGTGACGCGGACCTTGATCAAGCGTCACTTCCTATTAACTGTACGGTATGTGTTATATTGCATTTAGGAACTTTCGGGTAATTGAACATGTATCAATAATTACGGATTTCTGTAGTTGTATATATATGTTTGGATGTAGCTGTATTGCATTGATGTACTGGTGGATATTGTGTGGTATGACTCCTGTAGTTGATAGTATAATTGGTATGATGTCAACTTTATCCTGATGCCACATGTCTTTGACATCCTCAGCCAGTTGGATGTATTTTTCAATTTTTTCTCCCGTTTTCTTTTGTATATTTGTTGTATTGGGTATGGATATTTCGATTAGTTGTGTTAATTTCTTCTTTTTATTGGTGAGTATGATGTCAGGTTTGTTATGTGGCGTTGTTTTATCTGTTATAATGGTTCTGTTCCAGTATAATTTGTATTCATCATTCTCCAGTACATTTTGTGGTGCATACTTGTATGTAGGAACTTGTTGTTTTAAAAGTTTATGTTGTAAGGCAAGCTGTTGATGTATTATTTTTGCGACATTGTCATGTCTTCTGGGGTATTCTGTATTTGCCAGTATTGTACATCCGCTTGTGATGTGATCTACTGTTTCTATTTGTTGTTTACAAAGTCTGCATTTATCTGTTGTGGTATTGGGATCTTTAATAATATGCTTGCTGTAATACCTGGTGTTTATTGTTTGATCCTGTATTGCAATCATGAATCCTTCTGTCTCACTGTATATATTGCCTTTTCTTAGCCATGTGTTGGATGCGTCTTGATCGATGTGTGGCTGTGTTAGATGATACGGGTGCTTGCCATGAAGTGTTTTCTTTTTCCAATTTACTTTCTTCGTATCTGTTGATGTTATGTGGTCTAAAGGGTTGTAGAGGTGGTTATGAAATTGTAGTGGTGTAGCCGATGTATTTATATGAGTGATTGCTTTGTGTATTTTGCTAGTTTCTGCTCGTTCTATAAAGAATTTTCTTAAATTGTCTACCTGTCCATAATGTAGGTTTTTTATATCGATAAATCCCCTTCCTCCTTCCTTTCTGCTTAATGTGAATCTTTCTATTGCTGAATGTATGTGATGTATTCTATATTTGTGGCATTGTGATCGTGTAAGTGTATTGAGTGCTTCTAGGTCTGTGTTACTCCATTTCACTACTCCAAATGAGTAGGTCAATATTGGTATAGCGTAAGTATTTATAGCTTTTGTCTTGTTTCTTGCTGTCAATTCTGTTTTCAGTATTTTTGTTAGTCTTTGTCTATATTTTTCTTTTACTTCTTCTTTAATATTTGTATTATCTATTCCTATTTTTTGTCTGTATCCTAGATATTTATAGGCATCCGTTTTTTCCATCCCTTCTATGCAGTCGCTGTGGTTATCCAATATGTAATCTTCTTGTTTAGTGTGTTTTCCCTTGACTATGCTATTTTTCTTACATTTGTCTGTTCCAAAAGCCATACTTATATCATTGCTGAATACTTCTGTTATCTTTAGTAATTGGTTGAGTTGTTGATTTGTTGCTGCCAGTAGTTTTAGATCATCCATGTATAGCAAATGTGTGATTTTGTGTGGGTATGTTCCAGTAATATTGTATCCATAATTTGTATTATTTAGCATGTTGGATAGTGGGTTCAGAGCAAGGCAGAACCAGATTATTATTATTATTATTATTATTGTTCTTTCGTTCCCATTAATCTGTGGAAACATCGTCCAAACACAAGGTCATCACAATATAGATCAGACAAAGAAGGCCAATTACTACGACACTCGCTGATGACAGACTTGTTGTTGCGAACGCGAAAGAAGATGCTAACATGTCCTCGCTCTTCAGTAGCATGGATTTACTGCAGCCGGAAGACGAGTTATTCCATCGAGTACTGTGCATCAAGTCTTCATGGCGGCGGTACGTAAGGGAGGTCCGACGGCACGTGTGTATCGATTTTCGCTCCTCTCTGGACGGTGGCTTTGTAGAAACGACCTAAACAGACGAACGTTTCGGTGCCTAAAGGCTGGTGCTTTTACCAACTCCTGGACGCATTCGACAAACAGAGACAATACCTAAATACAAGTGAATCGTTTCCATACGTCTCCCTGCTGTCTAATGCCACATTTATTTTGTAGGTAAGAGCAGATGGAAATGCTTCGTTCCGCGGACATGGAAGTACACTGAACAAAACTTGCGGAATTGTGGTCAAGATAGATAATGCACTACGAGTGCTCTGTTCTATGTCTGCTAATCCTTTCGCGCTGTATCTCAGCTCTGTATCCTCTGTATAAATTTAGTGTTCGTCCGATCTCTGCCATGGTATTCCACTTACCAAAGCTTATCTGAAAACCTCTGCAATTCAAAAGCTATTCAATTAGAATACACACACGTGAAACTGTGTGTAGATATATGAACAAAAATACAGAAAAAATGGCCACAGACAAGAAAGTTTATAGCTAAGCAGTTAAGGAAGCGACTGCCTTTTAATGTACATAACCAAAAGTCTCATATAAACAAAACCGCTAGAAAAAAATGAGCGCCAAACCTGTCATCTTACAGTCACAGCTGCTACCAACAAGGGAACCTCCCCATCGCACCCCCCTCAGATTTAGTTATAAATTGACACAGTGGATAGGCCTTGAAAAACTGAACACAGATCAATCGAGAAAACAGGAAGAAGTTGTGTGGAACTATGAAAAAATAAGCAAAATATACAAACTGAGTAGTCCATGTGCAGGATAGACAACATAAAGGACAATGATGTCCATGTGCAGGATAGGCAACATAAAGGACAATGATAGCTAATCAGCGCCGTGGTCTCGTGGTTAGAGTGAGCAACTGCGGAACGAAAGGTCCTTGGTTCGAGTCCTCCCTTGAGTGAAAACTTTACTTTTTTTATTTTCGCAAAGTTACGATCTGTCTGTTCATTCGTTGACGTCTCTGTTCACTGTAATAAGTTTAATGTCTGTGTTTTGCGACCGCACCGCAAAACCGTGCGATTAGTAGACGATAGGACGTGCCTCTCCAATAGGAACCGAAAACATTTGATCGCAAGGTCATAGGTCAACCGATTCCTCCACAGGAAAACACGTCTGATATATTCTTTACGACACTGGTGACGGCATGTGCGTCACATGACAGGAATATGTTGTCGACCCACCTAACTTGCACACTTGGCGAATGGGTAAAAAGATTCTTCTACCCTGTCCGATTTAGGTTTTCTTGTGGATGTGATAATCACTCCAAAAAAAGTGATGAAAACATAAGAGTTTGTCACATAAACTGCATCAAATGAATGCAACAGTTTCAGAGTCGCACAGTTTTCCTTGTGCTCTGTCAAAACATATGTTTTTTACGTTTTCAAATGTTTCCGTGCGTAGACCGTCAAATTCTGAATATGTCCAAGCAAATCTGAACATGTCCTGGAATTTTGGAGAGCGAAGTTGATTATGTGTGAGTGCCTGAACTTTGATAATTATCTGAAAATAAAAAATTAAAATTTTCACCCGAGAAAAGATTTGAACCAAGGACCTGTCGTTTCACAGATGCTCACGCTAACCACGGGACCACGGCGCTGGTAAGCTAACACTCTCCTCGATGTTGCCTACCTTGCGCATGGACTACTCAGTTTGTATATTTTGCTTATTTTTTTCATAGTTCCACAGAACTTCTTCCTGTTTTCTCGATTGATCTGTGTTCAGTTTTTCAAGGCCTATCCCTGTGCCAACTTATAACTAAATCTGAGGGGGGTGCGATGGGGAGGTTCCCTTGCAAGTATTAACCGACTTCTACCAGTGTGAGGATGCGAAGAATGTCGTAAATATTATCACTACAGTAAGGGGTTTTCTTTGTTTTATTCAGCCGTGTCTGATAGGGTGGAAGCTGTTTCCCACGTCATTTCTACACTCCAACATCGGCCTCTTTAACGGCCTTGCCGCCGCGGTAACACAGGTTCCCGTCAGATCATCGATGTTAAGCGCTGTCGGGCTAGGCTAGCTCTAGGATGGGTGACCATCCGGTCTTTGGAGCGCTGTTGGTAAGCGGGTGCACTCAGCCCTTGCGAGGCAAACTGAGGAGCTACTTTATTGAGAAGTAGCGGCTCCGGTCTCGTAAACTGACATCCGGCAGGGAGAGCGGCGTGCTCACCACATACAGTGTGGAACCGCGCGACCGCTACGGTCGCAGGTTCGAATCCCGCCTCGGGCATGGATGTGTGTGATGTCGTTAGGTTAGTTAGGTTTAAGTAGTTCTAAGTTCTAGGGGACTGATGACCTCAGAAGTTAAGTCCCATAGTGCTTAGAGCCATTTGAACCATTTTTGCTGACCACATCCCCCTCCATACCCGCATCCAGTGACGCCTATGATCTGAGGATGACACGGCGGCCGGTCAGTACCGTTGGGCCCTCATCGCCTGTTCGGGAGGAGTTTTTCTGTTTCGTACGTTGCAGTCATACAAGTATTTGCAAGCTTGCTGACATGACAAAGCTAAGAACAATCACGTGACAGCCTAAGCAAGCCTATATTCCCGACTGAAGTGTGATATCCGTGTACACAATCTATGCAAAGTATGTGTGTGCGTGTGTAATAATTTTGGTAAAAATGGTTTCTTACACTTTATCAGACAACGAAATCACGCACAGGCAACAGTACGAAATGTCGAGGAAATGACTGTCATTAATTCCAACCCTGTAAGAGAAGACTTGTTAGACAATCGAACGGGGAAAGGCAAATAGTTTATAACTATGTCGAAAATAGGATGCGGAAAATATTAGACTTACTACATACTTTAGCGTTTACATACGCGCGAGACGAGTAGCAACTAATAGCATACACAAGCTAGGACTGAAAATATTTACATTTGATTGAGGACTACGTCTGGTCCTGTTAAACGAATTTAATAGATGCACTGCACGTGGTACCCAAGAAGTAAAAACCATCGTGCTCTGTGGAAACCACTGGTCGGAGGTACACATAGGCATACAAGCAACGATAGGGCAGAGCCAAAAGATATTTTATGTAGATAAGTAGTTGCTAATGTCCAAGAGTGGAAAAATCTGGCCTAAAATGAGTGTGAAATCCCCAAAGAAACTCGCAAAACGAACTACAATTGGTGCAAATCATCACAAAGTACGTGTCAAGAGTGTGGATTTATTCGTAAACATGTCCTTTTGAACTTAAGCACACCAGGCCACAATTCATTTCTCGTTTTAACGGCTATTCGATGATTTGAATACGACTCGGGCACCGTGAACAGTATATACGCAT